>NW_027412674.1:2393934-3026664 GCF_025532065.1 Leptinotarsa decemlineata
ATCGACTTCGATGCGTGAGCGGTGGAAAAGGTGGGAGCGCACATGCGCGATGAGGGTAGGGGTGTACATGCGCAAATGTTGGGAGTCGGGGGGCGGGGCTTCGGGGAGGGAGGGGAGGGGCTTCGAAAGGGGGCGGGGCTTCGGAAAGGGCGGGGTACGAAAAGTTGGTGGCGGACGGGGGGGGGGGGGGGGGCGTGGCCCTAACGGGCCCCGCCCACTGCCTGGGCTCCGCCCAGGTGGTGGGGCCTCCGGCCCCAGGTAGGCGGGACATCTGGGAGAGACATCTACGCCCTCTTCGCGCGCGCGTTCGTAACATAATATGCAACCGAACACCTAACCTAACGTATTAACGTATTAACGTAACCTAACCTAGTACGCTAACCTACCGCTATGCAACCGAACACCTAACCTATCGTATGTATTAACGTAACTAACCTAGTACGCTAACCTACCGCTATGCAACCGAACACCTAACCTAACCTAACCTAACCTAACCTAACCTAACCTAACCTAACCTACAGTAACTATTAACCTAACCTAACGAGGGAATACTAACCTAACACCTAACCTAACGTAAGTATGCAGCTAACCTAACGTAGCTATTAACCTAACCTAACGAGGGAATACATTCACCATGTTGGTTCCATTAATACATCATCAGTTGGTTTGGTTTTGGTTGTATTATTCTATGATTTGGATTAATGTTCAGTCCTGGATTATCCCAGTCCACCTGATGATGATGGCCTGACTTTATAGTTTCTCTCCAAAACTTCTTTATGGTTTTTCTCCAATACTTCAACTCTCTGTTCCAGTACATCATACTTTTTCATTGTAGTCCCTGTTATGTTGACATAGCATCAAATTTTTTATTTGTAGACGCTGTTATGTCAGACATTTTTATGTCTACATCACTTGTAAGTTGGTCAAATTTACGAGTGAAAGTTATCCGAGCCTCTGCAATTTTATCGTTAAATGCTTGCCGGGCGTCCCGAGCAATATTGCCTATTGTGGATTGTATTGCAGCTTGTAGGGCTAGAAGTATAACTTCCTTTGCTCCATTAATTTCCCCCTCAAGATATGATACAGTTACACAATCACTCTTGTCAATTGGTTCACTTGTATTTTTCAATATTTTCCTTTGCATGTCATAATGACCATCTTTTGTTAATTTAAAACCATTCCCAGGAGGACCTCGAATGACATTACCACCCCATTTTCTTTTTCTACCAAACTTATCGATTGTTTTAGACATTGTGCACTCTACGATGATTCTCTTCAAACTGATATTTCTGTCATTTACATTATACTATATATTGCAGTAATTGATTAGGGAAATAGAAATAATACAAATAAAATTTTAATCATTTTATATTCATTACAGTAATACATATACATACATACATAATACATTAATATCACATTACTTCTATCATATATTATTAATTATAAATGGCTACATAAATATCAATATTGAATTTTCCGGTTTTGAAGATATTGAATGATATTTCAATCATTGATCTCGGCAGATAATAAATTAATCAATTGATCCAATGGAGTCTCCTGAGATTGTGATTGTTGAATAATATTACTTATCCAACGAATGTTCTCATTTGGATCGTTTTCATAAAATTCAATATCATTATGACCCCAAGGAAGAGTGTGGGTAGTATTCGGAATGATAAATCGTTTATCGTCGTGATATGATAATGCAACTTTATTTTTTAATTCAGTATACATATCATGTAACACGTTTCTAAATGAATTCATCTTTCTGAATATCATACCACCTTGTTCGACGATTTTTGATAATCTTCGCATGTCAATTCATTCTTTATTACAGATCGTTTAACCCCTTTGGCTTTCTTAAATTCACCATCAACAGATTTCACATAATATGCTTTAGCACCTGTACCATAAAAACTCATGATTGGATCATTTGGAAATTCATCTTTGAAGTTACCCAAGACTGAACTTGTTACTGGAATATTGAATTGGTTAACTATACTGTAATTGGATGTATCAAATCTACTTATGTTAGTTTTTATGAATTCATAAAAATTTTCTGTGTTTACTTTAAGAATGAGCGAGTCGGTATCTGTGTAAAGTAAAGAGACATTTTCATCAAAGTGTTGTTTGATGCATCCATAGAAAAAGTCATACATGACTGTTTTAGATAATTCTAATATGGAAAATCCCAATATAATGGTTTATCGTAATGAACCTTCACTCTACCCAATTGAATGGCAACGAATTATCAGTGGAAAATTGAACAATTTTTGAAATTTGTTTGGCTATGAGAGTGCTGGCACCTATATTTTTCTTTATATTTTCCCAATGTGTAACGAGTCTAACATCAATTCGAATTATACATTCTCCATTGTCTTTCCATACACCGCATTATTCATTAGTTTATAGAAATCTTTAACAGATTTGTTGTTAGACCTATTACGCATTTCAGTATTAAGATCTATATAGGGTTTCATCCAGCATGATTGTTTGAATTTCAATACTCTATGTGTATTCATTACAATCAATCCATTTTTGACAGCTTGCTGTAGATTCCTATAATGAACAATATATTTTCTTTTATCATTCAAATTTGGAATTAATTTGGGAATTTTCGATTGTGTACGAGGTGGTATTATTTTTTCGACTAAAAATGGAAGGTCAGAATGTTTATCATGCAACTCTTGTGGATAATGAATGTCCACTTCAAATACATACCCATACGGACTATCAGTACTCACATCCATCACATCGAGATTAAGAATTTCATTTGGTGTCAACCATGTAAATTCACTTGTTGGTAGAGGTTGTGACATACTGTGACCGTATAGATTTGTTGCATCTAAATATGTAATGAATGTGGAAGGTTCGTTGGATTATAATTGGGTAAAAATCTATTATTTGCTATATGTTTCCTCTCGCTACATTGACTAATTCCACCTCGTATACCTTTTTGAAAAAGTGAATCATATCAATGTCAGTTAGTAATTCCAATTCAACATTAGTGAACTTCAACATGGCATCCCATGATAATCCAGGTGCAGTGTAATATTGTGCCGGATCTAAGTTATATATCTCTAAACTTGTGGTGCGGAAGTTTTCAAAAATATCACATAGTAGCAATACATCCGACTTCAAATACAAATCAGAGTATTCCCCCAAATTCTGACACTCGAATAAATTCCAAACTTTTCTAGCCCTATCATAATCAGTTTCCGATATATGTTCACAATTGAGTGTGTCATAAAACTGATTTTTTGTCGGAAGTAATGGATAATTCAATTTGTCAATGTCATCAACAAAACTATATGGAAATACACCTTTCTGTCTCATCAAATTGAATTTCTCAATTTGTGGGAAATGTTTGTGCATCTCCAAACATTGATCGGAGGTCAAGTTTGCACCCAACTTCTCCAACGAATTAGTCATAAATTTATAACTATCGATAAATCTCATTTTGAGATAATTCTTCCTAACCACACCATCTTTATCGGTATAGCTGTGTGTGAAGAGATGCTTCGTGAAAGATATATATTTCTCTTTAGTTTGCGGGATAACATCAACTTTCTCTTTATTCCTATACAATTCTTTTATGAATAAATGACAATCATAACCACTTAAATTATGAAAAATGATAGGTATGAAGTTTGGTATTTTGAAATTTAAATTACATTTCGAGTGAGCGGCATGTGATCTTTTCTTTCTGTGACATGACAATGATCTCTTACTTTGACTTCACCATCAGTAAATGCTTTATTACATATACCACAAGTTCTGGCTGCAGCAAACTGTTCTTCTTCTTCGTCAGTTGTGTATCCATCGGTTAGGGTTTCTGAGATGATTTTCATGTATCTCTTTCAAATCATCTTCAATGCTACTCACAAATTTCTGAGCTGCATCTACACCCCTATATGTAACAAATTTTGACAAATCATCATTATATGAACACTTTATCAAATAAGCAAATGAATATGGGGCATGTTTGAATGTTTTAATCGTGTATGAACTTTCAGGATTTGGCTCATTCACATGAATCGGTTTAAGCACTGATTCAAAATCAGCATACACTACAAATGGCACCCTCATTTGCCTCTCAAAGTTTTCAAACATTAGTTTATTTTCCGCAACCATTCTACCATATTTATTGATCTTTAAATTAGTAGTTGGTGTTGTGGTACTAATGTGATTACAATCATACATATTATGACGTAAAAGCAATCTCTCATCAGAAAAATATATCAAACATCCGTCACAAAAATATTTTTTCTGTCTATGAGCTGATAGTTGATTAGAAACTAATCTTGAAAGATCTTTGATCCAACAATAGTGACCATTACCGGAGTCATCAGTTATAAACAACAAATTGACATGTCTCCGGAGTCTTCTCTGTGAGTATCGCAATGGACCAATCACTTCATACTTCATTTTACCCTTCTCAAATGTACTCTCTAAACCGTAAACATTAATTGAAATATCATTCCTATCTTCGAATATTTCGATACTCTTAATATTAACTTTAACCGGAAAATCCATACCTGTGACATCTAAAACAGTGGAAAAATGTGGATATGACGTAAGTTCGGACACTCGACTATCTGCAGGATATAATGCTGATGTTATAGCCCAAGCAAAACAATATTGATCTTCATTACGAACATTCACAACAGCTTTCTTCCATTGAATACATTGAGGCAGCTTCACATATGAACGTCCTTCCAGTGGACTGTATTTATTAATGTTGACCTCGAGAAACAATATTTTTTCACAAGTCCAACCTGAATTATAAAAAAAAATATTACTATTCAATCTTATTGAAATTTTTTAAAAAATAAATACCTGAGTCGCGATCCTGGAACTCAGTCGTTTGAGCCACAATTACATCACGGAATCCATCAAAAACAGCATTCAAATCTGAAGATTGGTCCACTATTTTATTTTGGGAATTAAATGACTTCGTGTCCCTCGAATCATCAGTCTGAAGAATATAATTCCCAAAAACTTCCATATTCACCTTGATGCTTTTATGGATCCTGATGGCTGATTCCAGTAATTCAATGACCTTCTGCCTAATCTTATTGAAAAATGACATGTAGTCACTGGTTACAATCGAACTCTCCACCCTGTATGTAGCAATGCGGCAATTGAATGCATTCGTTATAATTTGAACACCGTCAGACAATTGAACACATGCATTATTTTTATGACTCATGGTTCTTCGGTGAGAATTCACTTGGCTCATAGGAATTGTCACATTACAACAATTGCACGTATACATAGGTGTTGCATTATCCACTCTCACCCGTTTCACTGCAGGCCCTCCTTGGCAACTCTGGAGCTGATGCCGACGAAGATTATCACTACGAGTGAAAGATTTACCACAGTCACAGGAATACATTTTATATAATAGTTCTCACTAACTCACTTGATGTAAACTGACATAGCCAACACTCGTACGCTTCTTAAATACACTCTGATAGGACCCGTCAAGACGTCATAGCCAACCCCACTTCTCAACTACATGCGCCAAGATTACCTCCCAACTGAATGCGATAACAGATGTCGATATACGAGCAAGCAGTGGTCGTTGCGGTCTCGGAGAGGGTAGACGCTAGGCAAACAGTCCTCGGCTGCCGTTGTGTCACCATGGATAGCGGGGCTAGAGCGAACCTTCATCGCTTCAGGAGAGGTGAGGGCAGACCGATGAATACGCATTACTCTGCACACGTCGTGGAGTGAACATGTCGCTCTCTAGCCGTTGAACGGTTATTGCTGTGACGTCACTCCACTACTAACTTGGTGCCCTAACACCGATGGAGCATTTATTACTTGGAGGATCTTCGAAGTATGCAGACGTATGTTTGTACATAGACAAACAAGCACATGATGAAACCCTGTACCGTGCATTCTCCTACACACACACATAAACACACAAAATCTAATAAAAAAAAAATCTGAACGATCCATGCACCAGACACTTCAAGGTCACAACGCCTTGACTTCACTGCACAACAAAAAAAACTTCACCAAACAACAACCAATAAAAAAAGCAATTAATACGTCATAGTGGTGGGGGGAGGCCGAGAATCAGCTGTAAACAACTACTCAAATGTTTTTGAAGATAACAGTATGAACATTATTTATAGAATCACGAGCAAGGGATGAAATGGGGTGCATTTTTGGGATGAAAATGACTTTTAATGATTTTTCAGAGGGGTAACAGCTGGTTAAAGTAAAAACACATTTGAAAACACACGTAGATTTCAACACTTTCACTAAATCAGTTCGAAAATTTGCTTCTATATATTTTCGTTCAGTTTGTGGATTAGGTGAACCTCAGCAACAGCTTAACAACAGTTTTTTGGAGCCGAAAGTATCCACTGGCAGAAAGTATTTGATTATCGAGGAAGAAGACAAGAATTCTATTAGTTGGACAGTTCACTCTTTTTACAGAAAACCCTAAATATCTACATTAAATAAAGTTTTGTCAGTTATTCGTGAAGACAGTTTTTTCCTGAAATAAGATTATGGAAGATAGAAAGAACATGTTGATAGAAAAATCAGAGATTGTAGAATGTAAAAGGGACTATTGAGAGAAATAAAGGAAGCCAGAACACTGGGTAAATCTATTTTTTATATGAATGAAACATGGGTCAATGAGGGTCATACCATCTTGAAGGTTTGACAAGACCAGAACATCAAAACACTAAAGTGTGATTCTCAGTACAGCCACACTTTTCTACTTCTTGAAAATGGCTTCAAAGTCGAAGCCGAAACGTCAAAGCACTCAGATGTTCAAATTTCGCGGTCACCTATTTGTATACTTATCTGTTGAGGTTTCGAAGACTTTATCAATCCTCATTATCATTTTGATATTACCAGTATCAATAATAATAATATCTTATTGATTTACATCAAAAGACGAATTATAACTACAAATTATAATGTGTTGATTTAAATGGTTGGATAAAGAAAATGGATAGTCTTTAAAACGTCACCAGACATATTCATTTTATATGCAAAATTTTATAAATTCAGGTTACTGAGAATTTTTTTTTTCAAAAAGCTACTTTATCGATTGCGGTAATTTTTTGTCATTTATTTTTGAATTTAATATTCTGATCATTTTATAGATCTGCAGAAGGTAACAATCCTAAATAAAAAACAATTTCAAATATAAATTGTCCTCAAAATAAAATATTCAAACAAAATTAGTTTTCACAATATTTCAATTATCTTCTCATCATACAGAATATATCATTGGGAAATTGTTATTAATACCTCCAATCCGACGCCTATTAATACTATTTTTAACGCAATATAATAAACAGCGTCGGCCGCCTCTTTTGAAGTCCTTTGTCGCAAGTCACTATTTTAATGGCTCGTTAGCGGCGTCCTCAAGGTAGCGGGTAGAAATATCTCAGTGACTTTGTGGATGAATTGCAGTGCCACTTGCTTTGACGACTATGTTGCTTTCTTTGATGTACTAGCATGTTTGCATTCTTGATGTTTGCATTCTTGACAATGCCGAAAATACTATAGTGATTTCCAGTTACCCCAATTTGTATTACATAATTAAAAAACAAATCATTCGATAAATACGAAATTATTTCAGTCAACAAATAGAAATGAAATTACGAGTACCTAGTATCCAGCAATACTTAATTGTGTTTCTCTTCAGGTGCGTCTGACTCATACTCTTAGTATTAAATGGTAAACCCCTGCACGATTTTTTAGTTGAGTTTAACCACGGCAAATATAACCAAAGATTGAATATTTTGAGTAGTCCTTGGGGGATTTTGTCTTTGTCTTTGGTGCACAGCGACTCTTTCCACTGTTTCTTCTATGCATCTCAGAGCTAAGGTAGAATGATTGATTTCTCATTTTGTTTCATTAACAAACCTTACGATTTGATATCCAAAAATGAAGCCACTTTTTCTGTTGTTTGTCCAAAATACGTTAAAGCTCTATAATTTTCATTTTGATTATCTAACTTCTCAATAGGAAAAACGTCTTGAACCGCTTTTGCGGAGACTTTTTGGAAAGTATTTTGTTCATTAATTCAGCTTTAAACCCATTGTTTAGTGCAATTTGCTTAGTGATATTGAGTTAGTAATTGAAATTATTTATTGAAAGAGGAACATTGACTAATCTCTGAATCATGCTATTATGAACTGCTACTTTGTGTTGATATGGATGGGTAGAATCGTAATGTACAGTAATATCCGTATAGGACGGTTCGTGAAACATGATGTCGAAATTGAAAAAAAGCATCTGTCATATAATATGGAATTGAACACCTCTACGTGTGTCTTAATTTCTGTTAACAACTGTAATTCCCAACGCACAAATTACGAAATTTCATTAAAATAATGTTTATAAAAAATCGTGGAATGTTTATAAGTGGATCATACACAAATCTGGTGAATTACGTGCTGCTACGCTAAAAATATCTAGAAAAATACTTGTTCCAATACAATGAACCAGATTTGAATAGTTACTGGAAATTAATGATATGGAAATGATCAACCTGAATGGAGTTACTTATGAAACAACAACCAAGTATTTGATGAAATAGATGAGAGATTTTTTTGGTAATTTTTTTCTACTCCATAGCAGGAACAAAATATTTATGGGTTTATGAGCCTATCACAAGGTTTCTGTATCAATTGATTTTTGGATTAATTGATTTTCCTCGATCTTTTTTCTTTTGATTAATGAACATTATTATTATTATTATTACACGAATGAATTATCGACAATTGAATGTGTGCTGACTTGTTATTCGCGAAGGACATTCGTCGAGTGCTACTTGAGACAACTTCAAAGTGAAATGATTTCAAAAACAGATGCAAATTTTGATTTGTTTCTCTCATGACCAGACGGTTAGTCATTTGCTAATTCATTCTAACGAATAGATACCTACTCAAGTAGTTATGTGTAAACCAATCTGAACACCTATACAAATTTCCAGCACGATTTAAAATTGACATAAAGCACAGAAGTTTTCCTTCTATTTCAAACAAGACTGCATTGTTTTGGAAGTTTCCGTTATTGAAACATCCTATTCAAAAATGTATTCAACTCATGTGTAAGTAGGTATATATTTGTGAACTTACTTTTGAAAAAAATGGAGCAGTACGTTCAAAATAACAATGAATAATGAACTGTTTATCTAATTTATCTCAAGTAGTTTTTTTAGAAGAAAAATATGAGGAACTCATCTTTATACAAAAAATGTGGGAAAAGTAGAAATCCAAAAAGCTTTTTTTCGAACAGATGATCTCCCCTGAAAAATATACCCCTTTCAGTTCAGGTAAGTAGATTTTTATTTATTTTTTAAAATCTTAAGAAGTCAGTTTCGTAAGAATATGAAATATTTCTGCCACTAGAAAAGAATGAAATATATTATTCTCTCCAGAGAAAATTTATCTTTTTTCATGATTAGTTTCCTTTTTTTCGTGGCAGACATATATCATAAATTTTTTAACATTGGAAATACAAATGACAAATCCAAAGACCTAGAGGTGCATAAATTTAACAGTCTATTAATTTTATTATAGCAAAGACTCTTCTTTTTTTATCACAACAGTAGAAAAGTCTTTTTTCAAGTTTGTCTAAAAGAAGATTAACTCACTGATCGCTATATTGAGAACAGATCAATTTCCAAATCCATCATCTTCCAATGGAAGATACTTGAGCGACCAAAGGACAGTTTCAACAAACTTTCCACTCCTTATGGAAATGAATAACAACCATTTCCAGAGAATGACACAAGAACAAAAATACTTACGTTGAATGCATTTTATTCTTAGCCATTGTCATTTAAACTTTAAAACCCACAAATTCCAGTACGAGATGAAAACAATAAACTGTCAAATTCATACACTTTGTTTACAAGTAGTAACACTGCAACAGGTAGTATTGACTGCGCGAAAGCGACCACGCACTATCAAGCAACTGCGACACAACTTTCAGAAACTTTGAGAGTAACTGTGAGACGCGGGACGCGCCAAAGTAGCTGAGCCGCGAAAATGGCCACCGTGCACGGTTGCCGGATGTTTTGAAAAGCATGGGTATGACGTTCCAAAAGCTTCTGAAGTAGTCTAAAAGCCTCTCGATGGATATTTTTAGCCAACTATTTCACCGCTGAATGAACTCGCCGTATTATAAAAGCCCAGAAGGAGCACGTTTTTATTTTCTGATTATTTAAAATATCTTACTTTGAAAATCGACATTTTAATTTTTTGTTGAAAAATTGTGATTTAAGTAGTAACTTTGAAACAATTAGGAACTTGATAATACAGAATATAAAAACTCTTCCGCATTTTCTGCTAAGTTTTGAACTTTATCACAATCAACTTCCATTTGGCAATTTGAAAGCTTACATCAATTCCGTATCTTAAAATAAACAGATACATTCTTTGCCTTTGAGATACATTCAAAAACCTGGGATCTATCGGTTTTTATTCCTAGGGGGACAATTAATGTATATATAAGAATATAGTAAGTTCCTTATCTTCAAATATTGTATAGGGGCTAGCTGTTCGAAGTTTGAAGTGAAGTGTTCTAATCTTCCAATTTTGATCGAGAAAAAAGAGTGATAATACCAAGGTACAGAATGTATTTAGATTCTCTATTTAACTATAGCGTTAATTTGTTAGTATAATTGAAACCTCTACCGTGAAATGAATGTATAGAAAACGCACTTTTCCCATGCCAAACCAGACTGTCTGGTTGCGCTAACGAAATTATGTCATCAAGAAATGAAAAGTTAGCATTATCTAATGATGCTAACTTGGTTAGTGAAATGTACATCGAAAGACTGTTTTTGTTCTGGTGTGGAAAAAGTGTTCTCTTCAGCATGTATTCAACAATGCCTGCTTTTTCGTTTCAGAATTATCAATGAATAAATTGGAAGCTGAGATCTATTTTATTCATTCATATTTTCACTACGAATAGAAAAATGTCAAAATGATGTTATTATTGGATAGAGAATAAAATGTATTCATTTGATTCCACCAAGAGCGAAACATATCAAAAATACGCGACGGACTGTGGCTGCCCGTCATTTTGAGGTTCAACTCAGTACACCTAGACCTTCACTGTTCAAGAAATATATCATCTGGAGAACTGCCGTTTATATGGAATAAACTTCCTGGGAACGTTTTTCCAAATGGATTTAATCTATAGCGATTCAAATTCAATGTGAATGGCTAGTTTCGCACAGGCACTGCTTTTAGGGCACCCTAAGGAATCTTCGGCAGTGCTTGAGTTTTGTCCTTGATCATTATCATTCATTCAGAAATATTCATTTGAAAATGATTCAAAATGTACATTTTTATTTATTTGAACCAAAATTTATGTTTCCTGATTTTTTTATCAATTCTCAAAAATGAAACATAGTGGAGAGACTATGAATTCAGAATTAAGTTGTAGTAATTCAGTAAAATGAACCATTCCTCACTCTTTTAAGGGTTTTAAATTCACAGAACGGCTTAACATCATTGCTATTAATTATTTTGGAAATGATAAGTGCGTTAATGGAAATGCTCAGATGAAAACCCAAATTTTAGCGATACTCAAAAAACAAAACTTACGTGAAAATTAGCATCCCCATCGTTCAGGAACAGATTTTATTTGAATAACTTTCATACAATCTAATTTTTTTCTCTCTACTACTCCCTTTCATCTGTCTTCAATATTTTCCCTTTCATATCAAAAAAATCAATTGATAGTGTAACGACCATATGTATGTATAGATGAGTAGTTTTTTGGGGATTCGGTCTGATTAGAATAAATATTACTCTTTTTAGCTGCCCGAGCTTTCGCTAATGTTTATTAGCTTTATCGAGGGCTGTAATATAAAAAGGGCATAATAAATATATATATATATATATATATATATATATATATATATATATATATATATATATATATATATATATAAATATATATATATATATATATATATATATATATATATATATATATATATATATATATATATATATAAAATATAATAACGGATAAAACAGAATACCTGTGCTATGTGAGAATATTCAATTTGGAAATTTCAATTTCGAAAGAAGTCTTCAACATCAAAATGACAACTTTTTCACATTGAATAATGTGAAATACTTTTTCAAATTTTTTATTACCGTTTATTATGGTGATTTATACTGTGTTAATATTACAGGATGTATTCAGATTTATATTTTTTGTTAGTAAAAATGAATAAATTTTGCTGAGGTTGTCGATGTCTGTCTTTTTGTTGATATTGTTTTCTTTAATTTTGATTTCAGCCATTTCCAGGAATTGCCTTTTGTTTGAATTTGGTTCGAAATGGAGAATTTTGGTGTTAGTATAATTGACTGAATGATCATTGTCTAGAACGTGTTGTGTGAGAGCACAAGAATTTCGTTTTAAATTTTTACTATTACTTTTATGAAGAGCTGTGCGGGTTTTTAAATTGTTTTTAGTTTGACCTATATATATCTTATCACAATTGTTGCAGTGAATTTCGCAAACTACATGTGACTTTTCAAATAACGAATCTTCATCTTTTAATTTTGAATGTAGTTCATTTAAGGGTTTAACTTTCCTTTGTGAAATTTTTATATTCTGTTCTTGTTCAAATACGTTTATGATTTTGCTGGACAATTTAGGGACATAAGGAATGGAAAATTATTTGAAATTTGGATTTTCAGCTTTATTGTTCTCTCTGATGTTGATGATATCAGATGAAGTATTATATAACAATTTATTTAAAAAAAAAAATAATTTTTTTAAAAATAAATTCAATATTTTATTAACTAATTCTTATCCTCCAAATGAAACAATAAGTGGACACAACACTCCAAAAGTGGGCCTGGGAATTCTAGGTCTTCTAACTGGAACCACTAATGTGCGGTTGGCTCCTGTTGTTGACTCCGTGCGTATGTGTTGTTTCCTGCTTTCGGCAAACAAGTGTAGCCCATCTTTACACTTGGCTGCACCGCGCTAATGAGGCCAATAGCCAGAAACACGTGTCCGCGCTTTGCCCCACTTTTGTAGTGTTGTGTCCACTAGTTGTTTCATTTTTGATTTTCATATCATACCCACTCGATAAAATCTCTCTTTGTATATATATATTCTAAACCGTCACAGATGCTGTTCTTCTTTTTTTCGAATGAAATTGTTATTTCGGAGAATATCAAAAAATAGAAAGGGAAAATGTTATTGTATTCGAAGTGTCCTATGACGATGTAATGGCCACCATCAACTTTTTTTTTATACGAACCTGTCTTTTCAATTACAGATATTGATAAAGCAATAAATTCACAATCTAAGGGTATATCACATTTGATATTTTTATAGCGTTTCATTTGAAATAACTGCCATTGTCCAGTCATCAAATTTTGATTCAAGAATTTGAAAAAAAAATCTCTTTTTCTGATTTATTGCTTCCATATTTGATCATATATTTATCAAAAAAAAAATAACCGCCTATTGAATACAACACAAATAGACCCAATAATTTTTCATACTGATATCACTGATCATTTCAGTACCTCCAGCTTCATAAAATTTTCAGGAAAAAATCCGAATCCTTCAACATCTAGAAAAGAAATAATAGTAAAACAAATAAATCTTGAAAAACTCGAGAAATTGACTAGCAACGAGCAATGGATAAATGTGGTAAGAAATCAAGATCCTCAAACATCTTACGATCACTTCATTCAAAAACTCAATGAATTTATTACGAAATCGACTAAACTGAAAACTGTAAAAAATAAATTTCGGAAAATAAAACCTTGGATTTCCTTAGGTCTAATTACTTCAGTACATAAAAGGGACTTATTAAAAAAACAACTACTGAACAACTATTCTATTGAACTTGAACAGAAATATAAACGATACCGGAATAATCTCAACGCACTAATAAAAAAAAGTAAAAATGATTTTTATCAAGGAAAGTTAAGTGAGGCAGCCGGGAACTGTAGGAAAACTTGGGCTTTAATCAATGATATCTCAGGTGCTAAAAAAAATTTAAACGTGTCTCAAACTGACGTTCTTAATGAAAACGGACTCTCAATAAATGATGATAACGAAAAAGCAAATGTGTTTAATGAGTTCTTCTCTAGTTTAGGGTCGAAAATGGCAAGTAATATTGAAAAAATTAACTTACCCCCGCATTTTCTTAATGACAAGTCTATACAATCATCATTATTCCTAGAACCCATAACAGCCCCGGAACTAATAACTTTCATCTCAAAATTGAAAAATAATTGCTCCCAGGGCCGGATGGAATTGATACCAAAGTTATAAAAGCTATCCACAAACATATCCTTACTCCACTGAAACACATTATAAATCTCTGCTTCCTCAATGGAAAAATGCCTGAACAATGGAAAGAATCCGTAGTCACCCCAGTATTTAAAGCTGGGAAACGTAATATATTGACTAATTATCGGCCCATCTCTGTTATTAATAATTTTGCAAAACTATTCGAACATTCACTTAAGACAAGGCAAATCAAATTTTTGGATAAACACCACATAATAACCAGCTGTCAATATGGATTTCTGCAGAATTACAACACGGAGGATGCCATTTTGAATTTTGTTGGTAAGGTGGTGGGGTCCTTGGACAAATCGAATAAATGCCTAGCGGTCTTCCTTGATTTGGCCAAGGCTTTCGACACTGTCTCCCACAACAAATTACTAGAAAAAATGTGTAATTACGGTATTCGAGGATTATCACTAAGTCTATTTGAAAACTATCTGAACAATCGAGCACAGAGGATAAAGATAGGTGATAAGTTGAGCAATAAATCAATAATTGAGACAGGAGTGCCACAAGGAACAGTACTGGGTCCCATACTTTTTCTAATATATATAAATAGTATTGCAAACATCAATAACTTTGAAGGTCGAATGATCTGCTATGCTGACGATACAGCAATTATATTCACTGGGAGAAGCTGGGATGAAGTTTACAAAAAAACTGAAAGGGATCTGAAAAATATATAAATCTGGTTGGATCACAACTTATTAAGCTTAAACGTTGCGAAAACGAAATATATCACCTTCTCACCTACGATAAGCGATCAACCTAATATAAAAATCAAATTACACTCTCCCAAATGCGAGGATTTTTATGGTTGTAACTGCCCTGACTTGCAGAAAGTTTCAGTCTTGAAATACCTTGGTGTCATGATTGACCAGCATATCAGGTGGTCTGACCATATTACCTATGTGATAAAACGACTGAGAGCTCTGATTCACAAATTTTATCTGCTACGAGATATTCTAACACGAAAAAATCTTATTATGTTATACAACTCGCTAGTTGAATCTACCCTAAAATACTGCATAACAATTTGGGGAGGTGCTTTCACAAGCACACTACAAAACTTACAAACAACTCAGAACACTTTACTAAAAATTATACTTCACAAAAAAAACTCTTCTCTACTAAATTACTTTATCAGGATACTAATTTATTCCAAATAAGACAAACCTACATCTACCAGTGTCTCCTGCGAATGCATCAAAATCATGAACACTTTCCGAGAAAGCCCCTCAATACTAGAACAGCATCTAATCTTAACGTCGAAGTCAATCATTTCAAAAAGGCTGTCACACAAAGATCATTCCTTTATTATGGACCGAAACTATTTAACATTATTCCAGCTGACATTAAAAAAATCCGCAATAAAAATAAATTTAAATATGAAATAAAGAAGCTTATTTTCAACAGTGCTACACAATTCAATATTTTCTGAGAAATCATCTGAATCCCTCTTCCAATCATCTAATCATAATCTTATATTGTTCCTCATTAATTAATTAGTTAATTAGTATTTTTCGTAATATTCCACTTACTGGTCTCTGTTCCAGGTTGTCTGCCTCTTGTAACTACCTACCTCTACATATCGCTTTTCTTTCCTTTTGTTATATAATTCTATTGTCTGAAATGGACAAAGACACAACAGGCACCTGTGCCTAGGTCGTCCTTTTCAGACACAATCTCTTTAAGTACCTTAAGTTAAGTTTGAAATGTTAAGTTTGAAAATGTAATTAAGCAACAATAAACCTGAAACCTGAAACCTGAATATTTGTCTCTAGAACGAATATTTCAAAATGTGTCCCCCTGTATACTATTGTTGAGGTGTTTTTTCATTTTTCCTAAAAATCATTGTTTCAAAAGTTATTCAGGGTGGCTCGTTTTCAACTCAAATAATTTATAGCTCCCGAACCATAAGCTTCAGACCATGTTTTATACTTTGTTGAAATCTGCTCATCATGGAGCATCTGAAAATGCGAAACAATATAAGGTGATCCATTAAAAAAAAATTGGTGACATGCTCTGGGGGTTCGATAGGGAAATGTGCACTGTGCACAATAGTTTGTTTGAATTATCGATGTAATCGTTGAGAGGTTTGGTAAGTATATGTATTATAACCAAACCCGACCTTAACGATTACCGGAATCAATTTAAATAAGTTTAATGAGTAGGCAAAAGTTCTATAGGGGTCTATAGGGGTGAATAGATCATTGTATAGGGGTGTTGGTTGCGGAATAAAGGGTCTGATATAGAATCTTCAGAATGTATTTTGAGTGACGATGATTCATTCTGAACTAATGTGATGAAAATCGAGAGAGTAAGAAAGGTCGAGGAAAAATGTAGGTGGAAAAAATTTTAAAAACCTATTCGGTTTTCTCATGATTATTTAGAGTTTTGCGAGTTCGGAGAGCTGTCAGTTCTATAAGTCAAAAAAACGAAAATAGCAAGCAAAGTAAACCAGTAAAATAATTGTAAAGTGATACGAGTAGGTTTTTGAGTCTCCTCACAAAGTTTTGGTAGCATACCTATATCTTTCTCAATTTAACATATACAGGGTGTAAGTGAATAAGTGTAAAACATTTAAGGAGGTGATTCCTCATCGAAAAAAAGATAGGATCTTTCATATGAAGAAATTTAATTGGAGCATCCATTGTTGAGATACAGCCCCTTAAAGGAGGTACATAAAAATTTGTATAACAATTTTTTTCGCAGGGAGTAAAAAAGTCACAATATTGAAATTAACCTGACGTTTTGTACTACCAAAAAGACACTCAGCCAGACATTTATTTGGTTTACCCCATGGTTGTAAGGGGTGGAAAACGCAACCCTCAAAATTTATTTACAATGTAACTTTTTGTCTTATTATTTGTTTACCATTTAAAAATTTATTTCCGATAGCCTGTTTCATTCTAAACAAAAAATGTCTCATGGGTTTTTTGCCCAAAATAAACCAGTTCGCAGCAAAAAATTATTTTACGAACAACTACAGAGATACATCGTCATAAATGCGAAAATACGAAACTAATATATCTAGTAGGTCGCTATTAGCGATAGTGACAATTAAATTGGTATGACGCTGTCAGTTTGTGAATTTTCGAAATTGAATTAATACTGATTGTGTGTTGTTGTTCTGTTCTTAATTTGTTACTTCAATAATTCACTTGTTATTAAAATGGCATACACAAATGAGGAAATAGCCGATATGCATTACGTTCACAGTCTGTAGCAGGGGAATGGGTTAGAAGCTTCTAGAAGATATGCTGAAATGTATCCTCAACGGCAGCATCCTTCACATAAAATATTTGCTCGACTTCATCAACGATTACGAGAATGTGGTTGATTCGACAAAAGAACGCAGGATTGTGATCGCCATCGAAAAGTACGAAAACAGCTTGAGGAAGCGGTACTTAATTTAATTGAAGAACAACCTACTACCAGTACTTGAAAGATTGCTTTCCAGCTAAATGATGATCATATGACGGTATTTCGAATTTCAAAGGAACAACTCTTATACCCTTACCATCTGCAACGAGTACAGGCACTGTTACCGCGAGACGTTCCGAACCGTCTTGAATTTTGCAATTGGATGCTCGAAATGATCAGAAGAAATTGTGACTTTCTGAAGACGATAGAATTCACAGACGAATGTAGTTTTTCTCGGGACAAGATTATTAATTTTCATAATTACCACATATGGGCTGATGAAAAATCTCACGCTATTATCGAAACTAACCATCAAGAACAGTTTTTTTTTAACGTGTGGCTCGGAGTTATTGGGGATGATTTAATTGGGCCTCATTTTCTACCTCCTCGATTGAATGGTGAGGCATACGTTCAATGTTTAGGAGAAGTGCATCCAGTACTGCTGCTATTTTAGTCAAGTAGCTGACGTGCTACTTCACTAAAATAGGCTCCCGCCTTGACTAAAATAGGCGGGAGCCTATTTTAGTCAAGTAGCACGTCAGCATTCAACTGTAACATATGCAAATCAGTGGATAGGTCGAGGAGGACCACATACTGGCCCGCTCGATCCCCGGATCTCAATCCTCTCAATCCTCTCAATTTCTCTATTTGGGGCCATTTACTGCATTTGGTTTATCGTACTCCTGTTTGCGATGTAGAGGACTTAAGAAACCGCATCATCGATGCATGCAGGGTAATCAGAGAGACTCCAGGATTATTTGAGCGAATACGTGGCTCAATGCGCCGACGTCTAGACGCATGCGTAATATCTGAAGGTAGATATATTGAACATTTACTAGGATTTCTACATATTGTCTGTTTTGTTATCAATAATTTTTTTTATTACCCTTCAATCGTTTAATGCAGGTACTAACTACAAAATAACAATACATCCAGTTCGCATTTATGACGATGTATCTCTGTAGTTGTTCGTAAAATAATTTTTTGCTGCGAACTGGTTTATTTTGGGCAAAAAACTCAAGAAACATTTTTTGTTTAGAATGAAACAGACTATCGGAAATAAATTTTTAAATGGTAAACAAATAATAAGACAAGAAGTTACATTGGAAATAAATTTAAGGGGTTGCGTTTTCCACCCCTTACAATCATGGGGTAAACCAAATAAATTACTGGCTAAGTGTATCTTTGGTAGTACAACAAAACGTCCGGTTAATTTCAATATTTTAACTTCTTCAGTACTTGTGAAAAAAAATGTTATACAAATTTTATGTACCCCCTTTAAGGAGCTGTATCTTAACAAGGGATGCTCCAATGAAGTTTTTTTATATGAAAGATTGTATTTTTTTTTCGGTGAGGAATCACCCCTTTGAATGTTTTACACTTATTCAGTTACACTCTGTAAATCAACTAGAGAAAAATTTCTTCTCCATATTTTTAGAATCAATCATCTCAATGAGTGCCAAATTTTATTATGCACTATCATCTTCGAAAAATATGTGAATATAGTTTCAAAGAATCCTGTCAGAAACAATAAATTCTCTCATTGAGGCTGAATCAGTTTCATTTTCTTTATGAGATAAAAAAAAACTTATTGAGATTGAATAATGAACATGGATAAATGGTTGTCTTCAATTATGAATAATTTATCAATCTCAGTATACACCAGAACTAAAATACTGTTTCTTGATGAGCGTTTGGCAAACCAAGTTAGCATCTTCAAAAGTTGAAGATCATCTTCTGGTAATGAAAAAGTGTTTTCAATAGATCAATTTCATACAGTTTGAAATAATATCTGATATTATGATAATCACAATATTCCATTTTTTTCATGGATTTTAAAATGAACATTCACTTTTCAACAAAATATTCCTGACTCGAATCTCACGCGAAATTCATGAAACTTCTTGGATCATTTAACTCACTTTCTTTTCCATTCGCATTAACACTAAAACAAAAAAATGAAAACCCAGTCGTGCATACCTGCTGCAGTGCAACATAAATAAGAAAATAATATCCCGGCATAGAGAAAGAGAGAGGTTGAAATTTTCTCCTAAAAAGAGGGCATAAGTAAAGGACCAACGGTTCAGGTTCGTATATTATATTGTTACTCATATATATTAGCTTTCCTAGAATTTTCTTAGCATTCAGGGTATAGCGAGATGACTGTCAGTTATAGGCGTATTTTGGGATTCATATCCTGAAAATTGACATATTCAGGTTTTTCAATATGTTTTATCCAGTGGAAATACCTAGCACAATTCTATTGTTAGTTTATCCAATACACGCTATATCATAGAAGGGGAGCCCACGATGCAAAATGGAGATTTACTCGAGCGTCATTGAAACATATTAGGTTGCAAAGCTTAGATGATAAGAAGAAAAAATGTTATATAATATATACCTTTTCATCGGTGGGAGAAGCGGCTATAGATTTTTAAGTATGTAAAAAAATAATGTTGCATGGACATACTCGAGCGCGTCAGATATTGATAGCATCAATGTCCTACGTATTTTTGATAATTTTGGTATTTTATTCTGCATGATGTGGGTGGTTGTATGTAAGGATTAAAAGTGGAAAGAAAAAAAATTAATCGAGCGTCAGATTTTGTAAGGGGGTGTTAAGTGCAACAAAAAAAAGCTCTCATTCAATAATCTGACGATTTCGATCTGACGCAAACTCGCGGCAATTATCAAAATGTGCAAAAAATTCGCCATTTTGATATACTCAAGCGCGTCAGATTGAAATATATATGATTCATCTTTATGTTTTAGACGTGCTGTCTCATAATCTGACGATTATCTAAAGGGATTCGCTTAATCTGACAAAAACAATATTTTTTTTCAATTATTTTAGCTCATTGAACTTAATTCATTGAACTTAATTAATCGGAAAGCTCAGGAAATAGCATGCAAATAGAATACTAGTATCTATAAGAAAATAATTTTTTAAAATGCTCAAAAAAATTTAATTTCTTAAAGTCAATTGATTAATTAATGAAGAAAAGAGAAATGGAGCTTTCTATGTTTTTTACCACTTTTATTTGTAATTAACGTTACTGCAGTTTCGTCCTATAAAGACATTTTCAAACTTATATATTGTATAAGGACATTTCCAAACTTATATATTGTATTAGTTTGAAAGTAACGTTAGTTACAAATAAAAGTGGTCAAAAACATAGAAAGTTTAATTTCTCTTTTCTTCATTATGATTTCCTACCACGTAGTAACGGCTACATCCATCAATTAATTGATTAATTAATCATCATCCTCATCTTCATCACGAACGTCTCTGTGAACAGCTGTGATGGCGTCATGGCAACAGAATTAAGAGAGAGGACGGAGTGGGAGAGTAATAGATAGAAAAAAAGTGAATAAAGAATAGAGGAATAAAAATTTGAAGAGGGAAATATAGGTATCACACAGCTGTACGCATTAAACTTTATCGACGAATTTTCGTTATTTCGGCTTGCTGAAATTGTTAGATTATATATTTTTCGTTATCCTTGAATTATTTCTTTCAAAATAAAAAAAAATATTAGCTACGCTCGAGAATGTCGAATTGACGTTATTTTTTTACAACTTTGCTGCCCTCTCCTTTCTTTGCGTTCCTCTCAAATTGTCAGATTACTGGAATATACACTTTTTAGTAGGTAATTAACTTACCCTACCTTGATCTGACGCGCTCGAGAATTTCTGATGATCAATTTTTTTTACAAATCTGATCCTTTATCTCTCACAGGCGGCCTTATATATGGGGCTCATATTTGGTGGAGTTACTTAACCGGGTACAAGGTATCCCCCTGTATATTAATCTGCCGCGCTTTAGTAAATCCCGAAATCCCCGCTTGGGCTCCTCTATGAATTGAATCGTTTTCGAAACAATCATTTGTTAACTTAAAAAACTAGATATTCGACTTTCGAGTGATTCCTCCATTGAATTCATAGTTTGACAGATGACTTAAATAAGCTATTATTGATCCATCAAAATACTATATTCCATTGTCTTGTACAGAAAACATTTCTCAAATATTATACGAGTGAAAAATGAGAATTGAAACTTTTTATTTTTTTACCACTTGTATTTGTCCACGCATGTCCACCATGAACTTCTTCATTGTGTTAGTTTGGAAATACAATACAATAAACTATTTTATTGTGTTAGTAACGTTGGTTAGAAATACAAGTGGTAAAAACAACATAGAAAGTTTTATTTCTCATTTTTCATGACGATCTCTTACTACGTTGTCACGGCTGTATACATCAATTTATTGTTATACAAGGCGTTTGAATCGATGATTAATTCTGAAAACTTTCTTATTAGTTAGTGGGCTTTGCTTGAAGACAGGCAGTGAACACATCTTAAAAAATGAACTTCAAATGTTCAAGCCCGTCTCGGATATACTGACATAGTAGGTTAGGTTAGGTCGATGATGGTCACTATCTTGCACTGATGAGTGGCTAAGGAGCCCGAAACCGGTCTGCAAGTGTACCCATTCCAAAATTGAAGGTCGACTCTTCCAGTTGTATTGCCAATTGCATATGCAGGAAATTTTTTGTGAAGATTCCTGCACTGACGCCTGTCGGATATAATCCAATGTCATTCATGGTATTAGCCAGTGGAGTAGTTGTTTTCTGATAGGCGTCAGTCCATTCAACCTGCTGTGTAGGTATATGCCAGACGGGCTTGAACATTCAAAGTTCATTTCTTTAGATTTAATTCTGAAAATATGAAAATGGGCCAACTCAGCTTTTTTAAATAAAGCAATCTGTATTATAGAATCATTTATGAAATCCTGAGGTTATTTTGACTCATTTTCAATCGTAAATAAAAGCTAGTCAATTTCGTTATTCGTCTGTTGACAATTACTAACCAAAGTTTCAGCCATTTTGGATGAACAGTTGTGAGCAGTCATTTGAGTGGGTTGATATGGGTGTTTTAATGAAAATGGACGGAATCGAGTATTGAGCGGGCGGTCATTAAATATTTGTTTTTGAAAGGCAATACGCCTACGCAAAACAAAAATAAAATTTATTCTGTGTATGCACCATCATTCACCACAGTAAAATTCAAGGCAGCTGTTGCTAAACGTAGCCGTAAGAGCTTGGGAGACTGGTTTTTCAACCGGGAAAGTGATGTGCAGAAAAAAATCCTGTTTAAGACAACGCACCGTCTCACACTTCAGCGGTTGCCGTGGCAAAAATACACGAATCACGTTTTGAACTGCTTGACCACCAGCCTTACTAACCAGATCTAACCCTAAGCGACTTTTTTTTGTTTCCTCATCTAAAAATTGCGTTCGAAGGGCAGGGATTTTCGTCAAATGAAGAGGCAATAATCTTCGTTAATAATTACTTTTCACAAAAAAACGCCGAGTACCATTTGTATGGGTTACAAAGCAGGAAATATCGCTACAAGAAGTATGTAGAGTTAAAAAAAACTATTTTGAGAAATGGAAAATTTTAAAAACTGTTTTGTATCTTTGTTAGGTCGAAAACTTTTCAGACCCTCGTATATCATAATCCAATCTTTTAGGAGATATTTCAGTTTTTCTTGAGAAACCAAACATGTGCACTTCCACCATAAAACTAAGGACTACGAAACCTTCATTTCGAACAGTTGCAGGAAGTTTATTAGAGCTATTGACTTGCTGTCATGGTTTTGAAGACGGGATTTCAGTTTGATAAAATCATCTGAAGGAACAATTCGTTCAGTTTATAGCCAAGCCAGTCTTCAAGTATGCCCACTGACTATATGTAAAATGTTTCTTTCCTTACACGAGGAATTGGGCAAATTTCGGATATGCGGTTGGTTACCTCGTTCACAGGCAGATGGGGCGATGACAAACCTGTTGTTTGTTGTCCGTTTCAGCCTAGTTCGAGGAATGATACTTTGAAGGTATTCAATTTTTTTTCAGTTATCGGAAATCATCGACTGTATGTTGATGATAGACAGTATCTCGCACTGACGAGTGGCCAAACAGCCCGAAACCGGTCTGCAAGTGTGTTTCAATGATTGAAAATCTATTGCGACAGTTGTATAGCCAACAGCATATGCAGAAATAACTTCAGAAAAGATTCCTGCACTGACACCTGACGGATATAATCCAACGCCCCTCGTGGTAGTAGCCAGGGGAGTAGTTGTTTTCTGATAGGTGTCAGTCCATCAACCTACAGTGTAGGGAGTTGAGACTGGCCTGAACGAATTGTTCTTTCAGATGATTTGATTTATAGCCAGTCTTCAAGTATGTCCACTGACTATATGTGAAAGGTTCAGTTGAATAAATAATGAACTAAGAATCGTTTATTCTAAATGTTTCATGAAAGAGCGAAAATTCAAAAATATTGCATTGTTTTCTCACGCAAAATACAAAAACTATTTCAAAAACTATCAAATTGTTATTTATATTATCATCTGTTCAATCGGCATCTAGGATATTGGATAAAATTTTCTACATATTCATCGTTTATGAATACTTTATCCTTTAATATAATAGGAATGCTACGAAAACAAATGAAGGTACTTGGTTTATTAATTTTGTCATTTGTATGTGTATATTATGAATTCGTGAACGAAATGTTCCGCTTAGGTTTTACAAACGAGTATGTATTTTCAAATTTGATTATGACCTAAAGTGAATGCAATCGAATTATCGACCGGACATGCATGTTTTTTTTCGAAAGTTATCTGGTAAACTAAAACCGAATGACGATACAGTAAAAAAGCTGCTGGAAATTATTCGCATCATGGATCATTCTCCAAAAAGTAACCAAATGAAAGCCTCAGACGGATAATGAAGATCTGGGAATAGATGTCCTAGGATAATTTGCGGCTCATCTGAACGCGTCTTCGAAAGATTGTGAGAAAAACACACCAGTTGGAGTTTTAAGGTCTCTGACCTCTATACCGTACCAACCATGGCCGTGATAGGACCGTATCAGACACGGAAAATAACACGACACGGTCTACCTTGCCCACTGTAATAGATCAACCGTGTTCTAAGCCCGTAAGCAACACATATAATGATCGTATTACACGGGTATGATGGCCGTTAGATACCCCTTTGACAACTGTAGGTAGATGACGACGACAACATCCGTCCAGCTTCTGTGGAAGAGCTGAAAGGTTACATCAGGGCCGCAAAGGCCAAGAAAGCTCAATATCCAATAAATTGTTAAAGAGGCTCCCGGGCAATTGCGTCGAAAACCTACTGCACATCATAAACAATTCGTTGGCCCTCAGATACTTCCAGAAGGTGGAAGCATGCGATCGTTGTCATAATCCCAAAACAGGGTCAGCAGCTTTTTCCACAGAACTATAATCCGCGATTAGTCTGCTCTCGTCGGCGGCTAAGCTGACTGAAAGGGTCGTTCTGCAAAGACTCAATGAAGAAGTCAAGGACCGAAATATTCAGCCTGACGAACAGTTTGGCTTCAGGAGACAACACTCCACAGAGTTACAGGGTCTGAGACTGGTCGAAAACACCATCGTGGAACTGAAGCGAAACAAAAAAGTCCATGTCGTTTTACTAGACATTTCGAAGACCTTCGACCGTAGATGGCAGGACGGCCTTCTGCATAAGGTCGCGTTCGACCTGCCTCGGGGCCTGATCCGGTGGATTGGGTATTTCCTGAAAGACAAAATATTTCAAGTTAGAGTAGAGGTCTGAAAACAGAGAGATCTTCGCTGGAGTACGCTTCAGGCGTCTGGGGACAAGCGGCTCCGTCTAATATCTCCATTCTGGAGAGATTGCAAAATAATTTATTACGGATGATGGTAAATGCTGGGTGGTTCGTACGGAACGAAGCCATCCGCAGAGATTTGCAGCTGCCTTCCATTAAGCAGTCCATTCAGTCGAGGAATCGGCAAGTCTTTGATTGCGCAGAAACCCACGATTGTCCGTTAGTTAGTGAAGCAATGAATTATGCTGCAGATGACCCCTCCCGATATAGAAGGCCCAGACACTCTGTCAAGTGAGGCCCTCATGTCCTCCGTTGAAAGATAAACAATATCTTCATCCAAACACCCCAGTCAGGTGGAGGTCCACGTGAACAACGTGTCTGAGCACATTCATGCCGCCATCCCATAAATCAGGCTTGGCCCGTTTGTCTCTCTGACGAACACCAGTCGAAAGGGTAAGGAAGCCAGGCTCCAACCTGTTTAAGCCAAGATGACACGAACAAACTGTAGGTAATGTGAAGTGTAGCTTCATTAGATAAGTGGACTGTAGTATAACATAGGATTGTATGATTTGAGGAAGTTCCCAATAGAATTTTGTTCTGGACACAAAAAAAGAGCGAGAGAGATTACGTGGCTGTGGTTCTCACCTGAGTGTATGTCGGCTCTAGCAGCGGCTTGTAAAGAGATTTCTGGTTCCAGAAGACCCGTTGGATCACACAACACTAGCTGGTCAGCAACTTTCTTAATTTATTGAGTAGGTTGTCGAATCACCTGAGACGCTTTCTGTAGCGAGTCTATACATCGAATCCCTGTAGTTCTGCTGCTGTTTCAGCGATTGGCCAAATATATTGATACGAGGAGCGCTCCATATATTTATTCAGAATAGGAAACACAGCCGAACTTCGCGATAAATACAAATTTTGTAAATTGAGTGAAAATCATCAGTAGACAAATACACGAAAAGAAAAAATGAAAATAAAAAAATTAAATAAAAAAAAACTGGTGAAGACGGAACATGAAGTATTGTATGTTATTCCGGCTTACTCATCAGTGTAGTGTGAACGTGTAGAAGAGTTCACCACGAAGAACGAATATGGGATCATCTATGAGATTATCTACTCGACAATTGGTATTGGTAGCTATTATTTTGATCGATAAAGAAGTAGAAGCTCAAAAAAAACCCACGCTATTGGAATCACGACTTTTCAAGATAACGAGAAAGTGAAGGAGAATATTGGACATAATTTAGACATTTAATTGATGTTGTCTACATTTCAATGGAATGTATTGCTAAATAAAATTAAAAATGATTTACAACTCGTTTATACACCGTTTCGCTGCCGGAGACCTACGGTTTAGCAACATTATGTACCATGCACGTTGCATATCAGCACCGGCAAAATATCCTCGACTCGAATACTGTGATGGCACGTGCATGCTACGCTTCGTGCTGGACCGGCGACGGAACGGTCTATTGGGCGTTGGTTCACGTTTACGGTCATGGTTTGGTACGGTATAGTGGCAGAGACCTTTACCGTTTATTCATTATTTATCCATCTGAAATTCTGTCTTGAAAGAGAAAAACAAAAACAGAAAATTAATAGATAGAGTACTTCTCCAAAACATAATATGTTAAATGTTAAGTGGTTGACAATGTTTCGTGGTGCATCATATCATTAGTACGGACTTCCATTGTCTAACATGATATGAAATGTTCTGAATTCCTTGAAACAATGGATAAATTGAAATAAATAGCTGAAACTAACAATTATATTAAGCAAAAAAAATAACAATTGAATAAAATACAAGCAACAATTGGAAATTGAACAATAAAAAAGAAATTAAAATCAAAAGATTTCAAGACAAATTAATTCACGTCGTTTCGATTGTTGTATCCACAATCGCCTTCGAGTGATGACTGGTCTGATCGTTTGGCGGAAGTTGTCCGTTTTCCGCTTGAATATGGTTTTCCATATGTTGCGTATTTCTACGCTAGCTTGGCTGAATGCGTTGTTAAACAACATATATGCGATTTTTTTTAATTTCCTCCCAAACCATTGTTCCCTCTGTGGATGACTCTCCTCGCTGTGTGTTTGTGTGTTTCTTCAAAGTCCGCATTATCGAGCACAAGAAATACAAGATCAAAAAAAGCACGCCAAGTTCTATCAAATATCAATCATCTTCAAACAAATATCAAGGCTTTGCTCACTGTGTTCTTCTTTTAACGTGGCGTATTACATCAAAAGCTCTTGCCACATAATCGGACGGTCAATCTGGAGTATTATCTTGATGTTATGCGCCGGTTGCGAGAAGGAATACTAGGAAAATTTCCGGTATTGTGGTAAAACAATTCATGTCTTTTGCATCTCGATAATGCACTTGCTCACCCGTCATTGTTTGTTCGTAATTCTTTGCCCAAAAACAACACCGTTATCATGTCTCAGCCACCGTATTCACCAGATTTGGCTCCTGCGACTTTTTCCTTTTTTCAAAACTGGAGAGACCCACAAAAAGACGGTTTTTTGCGATGATTGAGGAGATAAAAACCGAATCGCTGAGAGAGCTCAAAGACATACCAAAAAGTGTATATAAGAACTACTTCGAGGATTAAATAAATAGTATTATAAACAGAGGGGATTACTTTGAAGAGTACCGTTATTTCAACACCTCGAAACGTGTTTCGATTACCAAGTGATCATCTTCAAGAGGAATATTCTAGTATCAAATTAATTTTACAATGTGTCCTTATGTAATAGTCAGGTAGATCTAGAATTCAAAATATTATTTTAACAAGCTATATAGTATACTATTAGGTATTGGTACACCATCGTTTTTCATAATATTATTATGCTTACTTATTTCTACACTCTCATAGGCATCTAGATGCCTGTTGTTTACTTGTTTAACCAATCTTAATGAACTAAAGTCTATGGAATGCTTTTGTTGCAAAATATGATGGGGGACTGCTGATTTTTCTGGTCTTTCATATTTGAAGTGTGCTAAGTGTTCCTTATATCTTATTTTATTAGATCTTTTCGTCTGTACATAATATTTTGCATCGCAGTCCTTACATTTAAGTTCGTAAATTCCAGTTTTTTCGAATTTTCGACTTTGTCTTATGGATTTCCTAAAATGCCCTGTAGTGTATGACTTGTTTTAAAAACCACCTCCATACCTACTTCCTTTAAAATCTTTCCAAAGTTATTCGTGTATTGATACATGGCTAGATGAATGTTATACAATTTCTACCGAATAACCTCGATTATATTGCTTTCAAAATGGTTCAACATATATCTACGAGTCACAAAAATTATAGGAAGCAGCAATACCAATTTTTACAAAAATGTACATGCGGTTGTATTATATTGAACAACAGCCAGTTGATGGTTTCCATGTGTCCAATGAGAATAATTCAAGATTCAGCATCCATTTTATAATTTTGTTTTCATAAAATATCGTTACGTTCATTTTATTTGATTTCTGATGATTTTATCGAATAATTTTCTTTATCAGGCATGGTGAAAGAAACTTGTTAAAGGAAACAGACATTAACATCGTATTCAATTTGAAAATGAAAAGAAGGAAACTTTCAATTCCGACAACTACAGTATTTATTCTACAAGAGGTTGAAAAATGAAAAATTCAACGAGTGAAAGGAAATTGTACATACAATTCACTATAAATGTTCGAAGTTTAATGATGCAGCATTCAATCACGGTTGGTGCAAAAGTAATTGTTTCGACTTTAAAGAAAGTTACAGGTAGTTGACTTCAATTCGAACAACAAATCGAAAGGAATTATTTTCGAAGAAAATAATAATTGGATGCACATTTCAATAAAAGTGGTTCAAGTTCCAGAATAACTGCATTTCTTAGACTGTCGTAATTGATTTTATGAATAGTGAATGCCAAACGGAAACGATTTGTATCTATCCTAATGCAATCGAAATGAAACGGCTTCCCAGATGAATACTGTGGAATTCATCTAGTAAGGCAGTTGGATGTGAAATCAATAAAAAAAATTTGAGTATTTCAGTGTCAATATTTTTCGGATGTGAAAGCCGTGGATTTTTGAAACTCCTTCCTGACGTCTTAGAGGTGTTTAGAGGTTTATACATCCTGTGTTAATATCTTCCATGACTGGACTTCTCAGATCGTTTGGTATGCTAATACATGTAACTGTGTGTGACAAAACCTCTACCTGGATTAGGTAAATTGTCAATAACATCCGTTGACCTCTTTCTACCTGTTGTCATGATGTTTGCTATTCTTGAACTTCTCAGAATGGGATTCCATATTCGATAGATGTTCACAGCTTCTTCTTTTCCGATGAAATTATTCGCGTGTTCGTGGAATATCTATTGCCTCCCGTACAAACATAATCATGTGGTTTCCTTCACTGAGTGAGTGTTTTGTCATAGCCGACATGTACGTTTGGCCTAGTCTGCAGTTTCTTTCACGCTCCTTCAACCTTGTTCCGATAGATCTTTTGGTGGTCCCGATGTATACCTTCCCACAAGTGAAATACGATAAACCCCTGCTGCTGATAGTGGGTCCCATTTGTTTTTAGCCGACTTGAGGCTTTATTGTATCATCTTGGTGGGTTTCTCCAAGAGTTCTCCGATGCTGTCCGTGATCCTAGGGAAATAAGATAGACACGCTTGTGCAACCATCTGATCCTTCTCCTCGTTTTGAGCTGTGAAACTCCTCAGTTTCATGGCTTTGTTGATCTCTAATATACTCAATCCATTCGATCTCAAGGTCGCTTGAAGATGCAACAAGAATTTATTGCATATCGTGCACTTGTGGGAAGGTATACATCAAAACCACCAAAAGATCCATGGCGACAAGGTTGAAGAAGTATGAATCAATCTGCAAACTAGGCCAAACGGACAAATCGGCTGTGGCAGAACAAGCACTCCCCGACCAGGGATACCACAATTAATAGAAATCCACAAACACACGAATAATTTCAACAGAAAAATAGAAGCTCTGAACCTCAATCAAATATGGAATCCCATGAGTTCAAAAATAGTGAACAGTGGGACGACAGGCAAAAAAAGGTCAACGGATGTTATTGACAATTTACCTATTCTAGGTAATTTCAAAAATCCGCAGCTTTCAAACCTGAAAGAAAGTGTCTCTGAAAACCGCGAAAGACCTAACCATTTTGCATGTTTAGTATTAATCAAACGTTGATATTGATATTTGGGAAAAACTCATGAATTCTAGTTAGAAATGTGAGAAGTTTCATATTTTTGAAAAAGTACAGGAAGGAAAATATATAAATATTATATTTGAAGATAAATAGGTAAAATCAGTGGAAAAAGGCCAATACTGTTGAAAACATCATCATAGAAAGTGATAATCACATCAGATATCAGTATTATCACACGAACAGTCGATATGGATACCAGTAAAAAAGTTAGTGACTGAGATGGTGACTCACAAGGTTTAGATTGAAAAATTGAAATAATATATGATTGTTCTCAGAGACATCAAGCTGAATAGTTGTAAAACGTAAAATATAGTGTGAAATAGATCGCAGTGTGAATTATTTCAAATCGCGGGTAACAACATTTCATTAGTAGGATCCTACATGTACTTGAAGATCTGCAAAGTGAATTGTTGTTCTTTGTTGGCACTGAAATTGGTAACAGAGTTTCATTGAGGTGAAGGAAAACACTGGAATTGAAGAACCTGTTGTTAGAGAAATAATAAATACAAAACCGAAAATTATTCCAGCGTTGTTTGTAGCCCTTATTCAAAATAATGAAATTACGAATCCCTGGGTTTTGCCGTGATCTCCTTTGGTGAAATGCTCCATTCGTTATAACTGCAACAGTGGCAGTCATCTTCAGTTACAAAGTATCAACTAAAACTGAAGCTCTCATTTCTGCTATGAGAGCTTCAGTTTCAGTTGATATGTCAAAAGGAGTACTTCGACCACACCACTGAAAATGTCTGCCGCAGTTGCAGTTTGGAGACTGTAATCAAAGAAGACCACGGTAAAACCCGGAAGCAACCAAAACATTGATGCCAGCCGTGAAAGCCTACAATTCTGTATCAGCTACATACTGTACAAAAAGGGAACTTGAGCCTTTGTCTATAATTAGTATCCTTTGGAGCTTAATACATTTTATGCTTCATTTTACAATAGTCAAAGATACCGAATTTCACTAGTTCGGACTTCCATTGTCTACTATATAAAATGATTTGAAATCCCTGAAACAACTAAAAAGGAAGAATTGAAAATGAATAGCTGAAAATAATAATTATATTAACCAAAATATACCTGAAATGACCGTGCTTTTGGGCTCTGTAATACAAAGGAAGGTCTCGAGAAGGAACTAGACATCATCAAAAATGATCTTCAACCGAATGGAGCCTCGCAAGGAAGAGAAGCCGTCACAACCAGTGCTTGCACTTCCCTACATCAGAGGATTATCGGAGAGGATAAGAAGAATTGGTTCCAAGTACAACATCAGAACCTGCTTCAGATCCGGTAACACTATCAATAGCAGCCTCACGAAAATCAGGCCACCAAGCGCGGACTGCGATTCCAAGAATTGCATTTACCGGATACCCTGTGAGTGCGGAAAACTCCTATATTGGTGAAACTAAGAGGCCATTGAATGTTCGCATTGCCGAGCACAAGAAACACACACAGCGAGGGGAAACCAGTAAATCAAAAATAGCAGACCATGTTTGGACCCATCAACACAACATCTAGTGGTCCCAGGCTGAGATCTTGCACAGAGAGGAACATTGGTTTAGGAGAAAATTCAAGGAAGCCGCATACATGTTGTCCAACAACGTATTCAGCCAAGCCAGCGTAGAAATACGCAACATATGGAAACCCATCATCAAGCGGAAAAAAAGAAAAAAAATGGCCGATTCCCGCCGAAACGATCATCTCCCACGGAACCCATGAAGCGGAAAATAGAAAGCGGGGATAAGTGAAAGTACTCGAACGACCTATAAATAGTCATCTCTCGGAGGAATCAGTCCAGTCATCACCCGAAGACGATTGTAGATACTAACAATCGAAACGTCGTGAACTAGCGTGACTTGGAATCTCTCCATTTTTTATTTTTATTTTCTTTTTTCATTTCTTTATTTTTATTTATTCAATTGTTCTATTTTTACTTGTATTTTATTTCACTATTATTTCATTTCAGGTTTATTTTGGTTAATATAATTGTTATTTTCAGCTTTTCATTTTCAATTCTTCTTTTTCAGTTGTTTCAGGGATTTCAAATCAATTTATATAGTAGACAATGAAAGTCCGAACTAGTGAAATTCATCATGAAACATTGTCAATCACCTTCAAACAAATCAAAGATACTTCTCGACATTCACTACACAACAACAGCAAGGGTCGTTAGAATACCCCAGTTGGGTCAAAATGTCACCCGTGGAAATGGATGATACCTAATTGGAGGTATGTCCACCCGGTCACATCGGATCAAGAGATTTTCAGATTTTCTGTGAAGAAACATGGAAGGCTTGGTGGTGCAGCCAAGAAGCGATAACTCACATCCTCAAGAGCAGGATATGATTGAATCTACCCTGAACAGCAAAAGGAGAATCTGCATCAGGAAAGAAAACAAACCTACGGTGAACAAGTTAGCAAACGCTTACTTTCGAAAATGATTCACCCAGATCAGAGGGGAAAAGCTCTGCATGGCTGAATTTAATGTATCATTATATATATAGCTGACTTATAAATGCCGTCATATCTGAAGGTTGTTGCGGTCATAAGGGTTGAAATTTTGCACCTTGAACATCCGCAAACCTCAACATCGACCAATCAACTGTAATTCCTTAAGTCTGCCATCATAGTTATCGTAGAGGAATATAGCCCACAGGTTATTTACCTTTCTGATGGAAGTGATCGCAGACTGACCGCCAATCAGATCCTCCTTAGATTAGGGAAAATGTACCATAGTCTGTTAACTTTGGGTGAATTATTCTTCACAAAGAAATTCAGGTCCTGGAGGCAGTAATCGGCTTCGTTGAGAAACTGGCTAGATTTGAGCTGAGTGATAATTGGATAAAAAACTGTAGGAGGTTGCGTTAATGGCCATGTTACGATTGCGCAAGCCTGGTGTAAACCTCGAAGTAGGAATGGGTCAATTGAGGCTGAACTTATGGCAACCAGTGATGCAATACGCATATATACAGATGACTCAAAAACCAAAGGAAACTCAGGATGTGAAGTGTACTTCAGATCACTAAGCCTAAGGATTAAGTGGGGAATGGGAAAAATACCAGCGTGATCCAAATAGATCTGGCTGGTATCTCAATCGACACAAAAGAAATAACCAGGAAATGAATTTCTGGTAAAAGCAGAACAATCTAAACTGACAGCAGACAAGCTCTATTAGCCTTGAACAGACACTCTAGTGCTAGCCTCAGGGCTAGTACTAGAGTGCCACCAAGATTTAGCCAAAGCCTCGGTATATAATGACATTATCCTGAGGTGGGTTAAAGGGCACGACAGGAGTAAAGGTAATCGCATCGCCGACTCTTTAGGCAAGGAAGCGGCTGGACTAAGAATTTTAGGACCCAGTGGCACCCACGGCCTGATAACTTGGCGGAATCAGCCAAATGTTACACCCATGCTCAATTCCCAAAGAGATGAGATGGAATCATAGGATGTAATCGTGCCAGGATCATCCTGGGTGACCCTGGAAAGCTGGCACTGAAGAAATGTCTGGCGATGACAAGGAAAAATCTACGCTCAACAGTAGGATTTCTGACTGGCCACTGTCAACTAAGGAAACACCTCTAAAGACTGTCAGGCATGTCCTATGAGAGTGCCCGGAGTTATCGTCAATGAGAGAGTGTGTGTTCGGCGAGTCTTAGCCTATACCTGCCGATATAAAGAAGAAGTCTTCCAGTGACCTGTCCACCTTTCTGGAAAAGACATGATGGACGATGACCTAGGAGGACAACTCTTCGGGAGGATGTACAATGGGTCACATGTGGCCTAAGTGCTGTGGGCTTACACTCACCCTCCCTACTCTACAGATACAGATACTGTAGTATTTTTTTACTCGATGAGGACAAAACATTATCTACCAGAGGATATTTCTAGCTCTGAAAATTAAGTAGTATGAGTAGTATCACATGAGTGCAGTTCCTCGAACAATCTTTATGTTGTGAATGAAACATCGGAAGATGTTTCAATTGCCAACAGTTTTAGATGAATAAATTTCAGTTGATTATATCAGTGATATCAATGACGGGGTCAATTTTGGACCCATAACTTTACTATGAATTGATAATTTTCACACAATACACTACACATTACATGATCCTTACCAACAATTAAACTTGGAACAAAAAGTAAATGATTCAACTCAACTTGCCAACAACTGATTTTTGGAAAATAATTTAAAATGCTCTCCAAAGGGGAAACACTTTTTTTACACAGTAGAACTGGTGCACTTTCTCCCGTCTACATGCGTAGCCATTGAAAAAACTGGTATATTTGTTGGATTCTAGAAACACTTTATTGTGTGATTTTCACCAAACACTGTACAATGTTTTTTTGGCATGTATAAACACGCCACAATAAAGTGTTTCTTTAATACGTTATGAATTTCATTCAAAGATTTGGCCGATTCCATCACATAAATTTGAGAATTGATAAAAAAAATCAGGAAACGTAAATTTTGGTCGAAATAATAAAAATGTACATTTTGAATATTTTTCAAATGAATAATAATGATTTTTTTCAAGGACAAAACACAAACACTTAAGGGCAATCCTTGAGGTACTCTAAGAGCGGTGCCTATGCGAAAGTAGCAATTCACGTTGGACTTGAATTACTGGAGATGAAATCCATTTGGAAAAACGTCCTCAGAAAGTTAATTTCACATCATAAACGCTGTAATTCTTCAGATGAAAGAGTTTTCAAACCGTGAAATTCGAGGTGCACTGAGTTGAACCTCAAAACGATGAGCAGTCACAGTCCGTCGCGTATTGTAGTACTGATATGTACTACTCTTGGTGGAATCAAATATGCCAAGTCACTTGAACACCTCCGGTAAAAGCACCCAAAAAGAGAGACAAATTTCTAACCTTTTTTCGATGTTCAAAATTATCAAAGTTGTTCTGTCTCCAACTAGGCGACTGGCTCTTTTCTGGATAAAATCCAGCAGCTTCAGGGTATGCTTAGGTGCGGAGCTCCATGCATGACAACGATACTCCAAAGAAGGTCTAATCTTAGCTTTATGAAGCACCAAAAGTTGCTGAGGTGTGTACAGTTTTCTGTTTCGGATTTGAGAAGCATCCTTTGCAATTCCAGCGACATGATTGTGCCAAGACACTATGGTGTTCATTTTAACTCCCAACAACTTAATCGAAACAGAAAGCGGAATTGTCTGTCCTGGCATTATTGTATGCGGTTCGGAGACATTTATCTTTTTGGATAAAACCGATGCCTGGGTATTCATGGCATTGAATTGAACCTGGATACTTTTACCCCAATTCGAAATCACCTCATTAAGACATTCAACCTCCTGCTGCTAGTGAGGATGTGCATCCGCTGCCGATGAACTGGAATCCAAATGGAATGACGAGACAAGTGTGATATCGTCAGCAAAATGATATATTGGATTCCTCATTTTTTCGTTTAAGTCGTTGATATACAATGAAAAGAGGGTTGGAGACAATATGGCTCTCTGAGAAACAGCAACGTTGATGGGAAAGTATTCGAGAGATATCCTTCGACGGCCACTTGCAAGGAACGCTCTTTCAGGAAGCTGGGAAGCCATACACAAAAATGATTCGACAAGTCATAGCATCCAAGTTTGGCCACACACTGTCAAAGGCCTTAGAAATATCAAGGGCAACAGCTCTTGACCCTCCATGTTTCTCGATTGCGTTATTCCAAATTCGGGTGATATACGATAAAGGTCGCCTGTTGTTCTTTGTTTCCGAGAGTCATATTGATGATCGCTCGAGTTTAAAGCCATCCAAATATTTAAGGATATGATTTTCGATATAATATCACTGATAGTAGAGCGAGTAGTCTATATTTATTTTGAAGATTGTTCTTGCTCTATTTGGGAATAGGCTGAACGCGAGCAATCTTTCAACAAGAAGGAGATATCTACCTTTTTCTTACAAGACACACTGAAAAGTCTGCAAGATACTGGTGCGAGTTCATTGGCTCACAATTTAAGCACGATGACGGGCATTTCACCAGGAACAGACATCGTGTTGATATCAAGCTGTTTCAAAATTCACCTGACTAGACGTTTCCGGCATTGTGGATTTCAGTGTCGGAATTTTGGGTGTTGCCCAGAATATCGACTGTGGAGTGGGACGCAAATTTTTCAGCTAGAAGATTTGCTCCTTCTATGGCTGTTGTTGCAATAGAACCATCCATTGTTTTAGTGGTGGAATTTTGAATTTTGTAAAGTTTTGATTAACAGCTTTACCTACCTACCAGGAACTTATGCGACTGTATTTCAAGCGGAAATTCACACTATTGAATTGTGTGGGGAGAGATTGGGTAAATCCAACCTCACTCACAAGTCAATAAAAATATTCTCGGACAGTCAAGCGGTGTTGGAAGCTCTTGGCTCCTACCAAGCAACGTCTAAATTGGTAGCAAATTGCCGAAAACGACTCTCCTCGATAGGAAGACTCAACATATTGTCTCTGGTCTCTATTCCTGGCCATACTGGCCTGGAAGGTAATGAAGCGGCCGACTCTCTTGCAAAGGAGGGTGCTGTAAGCGGCTTCATCGGACCAGAATTTGTCATTGGCATCGCTTTGGGCTTTGAACACCTGGATGGTAAGAAGATTTATGGACTTCCGGCAGAATCTTCCAGGATTGGCTCACTCCAAGGCGTTTATCCACCCTTCGAAGCTTGATACCAAACAGTTGTTGGACTACAGTAGGGATGAACTACGATGTCTAATAGGCCTTCTTATTGGTCACTGTCATTTGCAGACACTTGGACTGTCGGAAGACAGTGTGTGTCGCCTCTGTTTGGAAAATGATGAAACAGCAGAGCATATACTTCGTGCCTGCACCGCTGGGGATCGAAGGTTCTTAGAGTTCCGAGTGTGAATAGGTGAGATCCACAATAAACCCTTGCGGATTGCGGTGGAGGGTCGAATAGACCCACACACTTTAGACCTAACCTAACCTAAGCTAACCTACCGACCAGAAGGATCTAGACCCGTTGCGATTGGGATTGGAATATGAAAAACACCAAGGCAAATAACATGAATGATTATCAATGAAAAAAAATATGAAGACACAATGGAGGTGAAGTTTTATATTGCATGGGTGAACTCTAAAGGATTGAATTTACTGAAAAATATAAAAGTGGTTTCTACAAGTGGTATTTTCATAAAAATATTGTTGAGTAGCACCTGTACCTATACGATATTTTCACTATACCTACAAATTCATTAATATTGTGTACAAACTGTATTTCAACAGGCTTGACTCAGCGTATATTTTCTCATTCAAGAAACACTTCATTCAGGCGTGTCTACACTTACTTAAATCTACATATTCAATGCTTCATATATATTTTTACCAGAGTTTTAATAATCTATTGTCTAGCGAAACACGTGTGAAAATCTCAAAATAAATTGATTCTTGAATACATTATGGATTTTCATAAAGTATCGGCCAGTTCCATCACATGTCTTTTCATTTTGAGTTACCAAAATTTACGTCACATTTGTTTACATACCTATAAGTTTCTTGCGATTCAGATATCCGAGTGAAAATACAAAAACAGAAAGTAACTTACCCGTTGCCCATTTTTCTAGGTACCGTGTAGAAGGTACCGATCCCCCGATTCACTTGGCGAATTTACTTCCGGCCGTCATTTTTTTTTTCGAAAGTATCAAGTGACAAGCGACCGATACTTTGAATCGGCGCTAAACACTCGCGATGCGTGGTGTTGTGAAAACACTGAAAAAACCCAGAGGTCGACGCCGTGGTCACGAAAGGATGTAACCAATCGAGAAGTTGAAATGAGGAAGTTGTACAGAGGCAGATAGAGCAACGAGCTCCCTACTAGGAATTTTTTAATGTGCGAACCCGGATCACGAAGTGCCATTTGTTTAGTTTAAAGCTGTCAGATGTTGTTGAGCGAATGTTTGCAAGGTTGGGAACTGAGCTGCTAGTGTACGAGGGTAAATTTTTATATTCATAGTGCTAATTTCGAATATTCTCAACCCGGTAATTATTGAAAAAACACTCATTGTGAACTCTATAAACGGTATTTTTTATTAGCATACTGACACTTGAGGTTATTTTTGGCACATTCTGAGAAAAAACATTACATGAACAAATGCTCTGAAGGTCTTTTTAACAGCAGGGTGCCAATGTTTGAAAAAAATGTTCTTTCATATTTACTTTGGTGTAACGTACTACGCATCTCATATGCATCAAAATACATTTTGTGTTGCAGATCATAATATAATTATTGTCAGTTAATACCCTACCGCTTGAAAAAAGTATTTATGAATCTTTGATTTTCTATTGTTTGGCGTATGGTTTTTGCATAGAAAAATCGTGAATCATTAAAAATAATTCACTTGCAAATGACCACAAGCTGAAGGCAACCAAATCAAATCAAATCAAAATATACTTTATTGTCAGAAGATTTTGTATCCCAACAAAGCTTTGTAGGTATAAATATAAGCATAACTAATGGTGTATGGATAAAAACTGGCAATTAATAAAGGTTTGAATGAAACAGATACAAATACAATAAAAATAAATATAAAATGGAATACACTTTTAAAATGATTCATTAAAGTACTCTTGCAAGCTATAATAGGGTCTATCAGTTAGCAAATTTCTAAATGCTTTCTTGAGTTGTATGTTGGTCAGATTTGGACACCTTATATCTACTGGTAAGTGATTGAATAATTTTCCACCATTCTAAAAAAAAATGGAATCCTTGATCAATGTTGAGTTAGGTATAGGTAGTCTTACATTAAATATGCTATTACGAGTAGCACGAGGAGAAGAAACAAAGTCAAACCCCGTTTTAAGTTTGTGCACCAAACATACAGTTTCAAGAATGAACAGTGCAACGACGGTTAAAATCTTATTGGCCGCAAAATAATTTCTGTTCCCCAAAATAGTATTCCATATCTTATTTGGGATTCAATCAAAGCGTAGTAAACCATTTTTGCTGTGTGAAAACCCAGCACGTTAGAAACCACCCTCACTGCATGACATCCGCAGGAGATTTTACTCTTGTTTTGTCTAACGTGTACATCAAATTTGAGCCTATTATCAATATAGACACCAAGAAATTGTGTGTTCAATTTGTTTTCCAAGATATCATTGTTCATTGACAGTTCATTTAGCAGACATTTAAATGTTATATATTTGTTTTGGAGATATTCAAGGATAATAAATTAGCATCAAACCAATTTTTCACCTTTTCTAAATCAGATGATATCTTTTTATGTAGCTCTTCTGGGTTTTTTCCTTCCACAATATTGTTGTATCATCCGCGAATAGAGTAAAGATGCCAGATATATCTATCATAGTCAAATCAATAATATACAACAAAAACAGAACTGGAACCAACACAGAACCCTGTGGCACACCAGATGTGATAGCTCTGCTTTCTGAGAGTTCCGATGTTCTTACCATTTGACTTCGGCCTGAGAGGTACGATTCAAACCAATTGTATGTCACTCCTCTAAATCACACCAGCCGATGATCACCATACAGTAACCATGGTCTTTTTTGGTGGGTTTTTGCCTTTGGAAAGTGTCTGGGTGGCTCATCGATGTCCAACCACTGTCCTGAACGTCACCCCTCTGCAGGGATATCAACTTTTGTTTTCTTTGATTTTCCTTTGAGGTCATTTATTATGGACCAAGTCTCTTTAATTTTGTTAGTTGATTCCCCAGTTCTGTTTCTGTAATACATTTTCTTTGCTAACCTGATAGTTGATTTATAAATTTTACTGTACCAACCAATACAAAATTAGCCACGATATGTATTACGAAAATAGGTTAGACAATAAAATACCAGTTAGTCGCTTGAAGAAAGCCAGAGGTAAACATCTGACAGCCAAAATTAAAGCAAATAAATTGATTGTGAACGGAGACATCTACACTGCTGAAGAATTGACCAAAGAAGAAATCAAAATTTGGGAGAAAGGGAGTCAAGGAACCCTTTCATATTGAAGAAGGTATTCTGATAGTGCACCAACGCCTCACATCCCCACAGATAACCCACAGATAGGTACAAAACGTTGATGTTGATTTGAATATAACCACTGAATACCCAGCCAAGAAAACACTGATGGACTTGAAAAAAATCACTCGTAGTGACAGCACAAGTTCCAGAAGGGCAAAATAAACAACTTCAATTTTCATACATTCTATACAATTATTACTGTAACTATTCATTTCATATAATTTTGGTTATTTCAACTCTTTATCACCAATTAAACGAAGATACATTATTCCTATATTTCAATATGTTTGAATTGGCTTAAATAAACGTTAGGTCAGTATCCACTGGATTTGATTTCTTTGAAAACCATGTATTGAGTAAAGATCTAGATTTGGTTGGTCTATCGAAGATTTGACTCAGTACAGAAAGCAATCCAGATTCATTTCTGATTCCGAATCAGCATCTAATTCATGGAGATAAGAACAGTAGAAGTCAAACTCTTTTTTTCAAGAAAAGTTTCCAACAACACACTCCTGCTCTTGAACAGTTATGGATATCTTCAAATACCACCCTACAAAATCCAATATCATTATCTGCAAAAACTAGAGGATATAATTAGTAACCTTTCACCAACATGTGACCCACTTATATCGATAGGGGATCTCAATAGTAACTTGCTAGAACCTGGCACAAATCTTTTCTTTGTATTATTATCCATATAATCTTCATCAACTGATGAACTCGCATGCCCGTGTCACACCAACCAGCGCTACGCTGATAGATGTCCTAGTGTAATTGGAACCTGGCGAAATTACAACAATCGATGTTACTGATATCCAGAACATTTCTGATCATATGTTGATAAGTTGCCAAAAAAATCCATACAGAGCCTTTTTCACTTGAACTATCAAACCACCAGCACCTTGGCTAACATATAATATTAAAGAACTCATACGAATCAGAGATAAGACATTGAAGAAACATAAAGTGACAAAACTTTCAATAGATTGGAAATATTATATAGATATCAGAAAATATGCAGTTGTATAGTTTTTAGGGCAGTAGCCGCAATACGACGTGAGAAGAAAGCATACCTTAGTTTTGTATTCACAAACAAAAAACTCACTAACCGAATAGATTACATCAACATCATTTGAAATTTTAAGAAATAAAAACCATCTGAAATTCTTCAGGAATTGAAAAATGCATCGAAAACTAATTCAATTTTCTCAATATCCGTCGTGTGGATAAATCTTCAAGTCAACTTTTTTTTCTTAATATATAAGACACTCTCAGAGAAAACTCTCAATTCTGTGTTTTGACCGTTACTTCTATCCATATCCAACGCCACCTGAATGGTATCACAAGTAACCCCACTGGACCTGATCGTATTTCCATTAAAATGATTAAATATATTGAGAAAAAACTTCAAGATCACGTAGCGTTCATCTTCAATTAGGTCATCACCACTAACCGGTTTCCCATGGCATGGAAAAATGCCCCAGTCATTCACATACCTAAAACTAGTAATCCCACCAAGTCATTCCATGTTTGTTACCAACCTTATCCAAAGCCTTTGAAGAACTTCTGGAGGAAAAAATTACAGGTTATATCATGAAACAAAATATTGAAACGAAAGATTGATCTGGATTCACTTCTCTCTTGAATATAACTGACGAACTATTTAGATCAAGTGATGGCAACCAGCTAACATGTCTTATACTACTAAATTAAAGCAAAGCGATGGTTTCAATTGATCATAGTATACTATACAGAAAGCTATTATACTATGAATTTGCTAAGGATGCTGCCAAACTGATTGAAGACTACCTCACATCACGTTCCCAGTCAGTTATTATTGGAAATTTTATATCTATTCACACTCTATGTAGCAGATTTTCACCAAATTGTGGAAACTTACACAATCAACCACTATGCTGACGATACGTAAATACATACGTACATAAAATCAGTTACAAGGAGTTTTGGTCCCAAGTCACTGCGTGAGCAAATATGCCAAAACTTCAAAACTAAACTTACTAGGAACTGCGTGCGAAGTTGCTGACGTTTCTAAAAATTTAGGATTATGGGTAGACTCCAACCTTAGGTTCACAAAATGTATTAGTCATCTTTGTCAAACCTTACTATGATGTACTATGACCCAATCTATACTCCAATCAGGCATGTTGGCTGTCCTTGTTCATCTTTCACTGCCTGAACCACTGGGCATGCTATTTTCGGCGAGTGCATTGACTTGGGATGTGGGGGTTGAACAAACCATCGGATGCCTGCTTTCACGTAGCCCCGCTGGATACGGGAATGACAGAATCGCCTGTGGTTCTGTTATTCCCTAACTGAATAGCATCCCAACGATGGCTTAATCCTTAGGTGTGTGTATCCGTGCCGAGAGAATGAATGACAATGAGCCTATCAGCTATCTCTACGGAACCTTCGAGATACCGGACGCTCTCGTCGTAGCATCGGCTTGTCACGGTAATGCGAGACTCTGCCGTGATTGACCTTCTTTCCCTAGCTACTCGTGGAACTTCTACGGACAGAGTGAACTTGAAAATTCGTTCTGACGCTGAGTCTATTGTGGAGATGGATGTCGAGCTTACGACTCCAACGGACCACCCTGTAAATTTAGTTCAGGAGCGAGATCTCCTGAACAGCCGTAATGAGCAGGTTAGCAAACGTTTGCGCTCCAGTGATGATTCACAAAAACCAGAGGCCAAAAAGCCCTGCACGGCTGAATTCTAAGGCATCTTCAGGTGTAGCTGACGTGCAAAAACCCTCATATGGAAAGGTTATCGTAGGTATCAAGGTGGGAATCTTGCAACTTGACTAGCCGACTACCTCATTAATAGAACATATACTTTGTGTCTGTCCCGCTAGGGACCGAATCAGGTTTTTAGAGTTCGGCAGAGCCGTAGTCTTACCATCTGACCTGAAAGACCACTCACCATACAAACTAATCGGCTTCGTTAAGAAGCTGGGTTTATTTGACCGAGTGTGAATTGGTGTGAGCCACAATAAACCCTTGCGGGTTGCGGTGGAAGGTTGAATAGACCCACTCACTTTGGACCTAACCTAACATAACCTATACCGCAATCAGAATATCTTTCACACACAAAACTTGAGCTTATGTAAGACTCTGGTGACGTCCAGAATATCATATTGCGATACTGGGTGATTCTGTAAGGTGGCTCACCCCTATAACTTTTTCATTATTGGAGATAGAAAAACGAAATTTGGGAGGTTGTGTATTATACTTTAATTTATATTTTTTGATATATTTACTTGCTTTGCCGTACTTCGGGTTAGACCGGAAATTATCCCAACTTTCGACTTTTAAATGGGACATCCTATATATTTTTACTTATTTTGATGAAGAATGACATTCTGAATCCAATAATATTTCACTCGTCTATATTTGACAAATAAAATCATTTTTATTCCAATTTTTATTTTTTTATCTAGAATGCCATGAATCGTGTAAATCGCTTCAATCTCGATCAAGTAACATGGTTAAACTAAGACTTTGAGGCTTATGACATTACAGTCATTTTAAGAATTATTTCACAGTCGCAAATATGAATTTTTCCTGTTAACTCGATTTTTTCAAATGGAAAGGGGGTGGCTCGCCGGCATTTTGTGAAAGATCATTTTCTTATGAATAATTTGATGCCACATAATTTCACTTTATTTTCTCTATTTTTCTGAACAATTGCAAGTCCCAAATTAGTCTATTAAGGAAATAAATTTTCATAATGGCCTCCTCCTTGATCACGGTAAAGTTCAACTTTTTCAATTGTTGCGCGCATCATATTGATTAGCTGTTCCTCAGTGATGTTCTGGAATGCCACCCTTACTTCATGCTCTAGTTCTTCACGAGTAGCTGATGTTGTATTGTGAACCTGACTTTGAATTGTTCCCCAGAGAAAAAAATCTAGCGGAGTAAGATCTGGTGATCTAGAATATGAAAATAAAATAATACATTTATGTTAAAATATGACAACTCAAGAATGTACCTCGCAGGCCACTGAATAGGTCCATAAGTGCCAATCCATTTTTCTGAGAAGGTGTCATTCAGATGTTCTCTTACGACTTGAGAATTGTGAGGTGGCTCTCCATGTTGTTGAACATAGATATCAACTTGGTTAGCGAGTGGCAAATCTTCAATAAAATCATTAATTTGATTTCTAAGGTACTGTAGATATCTTTCCGCAGTCAGTAGTCCGTCGCAAATTATTGGCCCCAAAAGTTTTCCTCCGATAATAGGCATCCAGCAATTGAAACGAAATCGCTCTTGACAATATTTTCCTTTTATCAGATGTAAATTTGTTTGAGATCAGTAATTTTCATTATTCCTATTGAACATATCCAAGTTGTTGAATCGGGTTTCATCGGAATAAATAATTTTAAACGGAAAACGTACATCTCTGGTATGTTGGTGTAGTTGGTACTTGAATGATCGATAATTATGTTTGTGAAGAATTCTCCAAACGGACGAATAACTTATATCACACTCAGAAACAATTTGACGAATTGACGCCGTACAATTCACTTCAAAATAGACCAACACGTCTACTTCTTTTTATTTACTGACGATAAGTTATTGCCATTTTATTCTGGTTCATTTCGCATCAGTTGCATTCTTTCTTGTTTCTCCGTAAATTAGCAACATGTCAATAATCTCGTTTCTGGTATAATTCGCCATATCTAATTATGAACTACACAACAAATTAATTTTCAAAGTGACAGCATATTAATTAGCCTATTTGTTTAGGTAGTCCTAGCAACCTCTTCAATTGTTTGTCAGGGATAACTAGAATAACAGGACTTAGTGCATAAGTATACCGAATACGTATTATTTGTTATTATGATCGTTTCTTTCAATTATTCAGAAAAATAGAGAAAATAAAGTGAAAGTGTGTGGCATCAAATTATTCCTGAGAAAATGATCTTTCACAAAAAGCCGCCGAGTCACCCCCTTTCCATTTGGAAAATCAAGTCAACTGGAAAAATTCATATTTGCGACTGTGTAATTATTCTTAAGACGACTGTGAAGTCATAAGCCTCAAAGTTGTAGTTTTCCCATGTTACTTGATCAAGAATGAAACGATTTACAGGATGCATGGCATTCTAGTTCAAAAAAATAAAAATTGGAATAAAACTGATTTTATTTGTCAAATATTGACGAGTGAAGTATTGTTGGATTTATAATGTCATTCTCGATCGAAATAAGTAAAAATATATACTATGTCCCATATAAAAATCGTAAGTTGGGGTCATTTCCTGTCAAACCGGAAATACTGCAAAGCAAGTAAATATGGCAAAAAAATGTAAAGTGAACTATAATCAATAACTACTAAATTTCGTTTTTTCATCTACAATAATAAAAAAGTTATAGGGGTGAGCCACCTTGGAGAATCACCCGGTAAATGATCCTGCATTACTCCAGGTTTGTTTGCAACGAATTCAGAATTCTTGTATTCGATTTGCATGTGGAATTCAAAAATTTGATCACATTATTGGCAAGTTTTGACTACTGGTCATCTCTCGTATCTACGCAAAAGGCTAATAACAATGCGTAGCCTGAATCAACTGACTAGAAAATGTATTCTACTACTTGTACCTACTGCTCTATCTACACAAAGTTTCTCTTACATATCTAACTCATTTCATAAGGAATTCTGGGGTTACTCTCTGTATAAGTTTAAAAAAATTGAGAGTAAGGCTCCTCCTATTTTAGATGTATCACTTGATAAATGGACTGGCTACTACAAATATATGAATTTTAAGCAGATTCTGACAGATATTCAACCATTTATGTGATGATCAATATTTTAATTTTTTAATTTTTTTTGTAAATACTTCTGTGCAATAAATAAGGAATGTAACTAACATCTGGCCATTCTTCCGCTGAGTATGATACCATTTTCTGATAATGTTATCATTCATTTTCAAATCACTTTGTAATAATTATGTATTTTAGGGAACGTACCGTTAGCGATTCTATTCGCATAGAATTAGTTTTTTTTTCAATATCTATTTACTCCTGAGGTGACTTGAAAAACAGCTTCAGCTGACACTTCGCCCTTTTGTCACAAGGTTTTTTCAAATAATGGTCCAGTCATCTCTGACAAAGTTAGGTTCTTGTATAAACTCGTATATGATACACATACGAGTTTATACAAGAATACATATGATAGGATATATGCCACTATCAAAATATAAGGTTGAAGGTCACAAAAATCGATTTTCTGCACATTTTTTGCCAAATATCTCGTTTTCTATGAGTTTTTTTGCTAATTGTAATTGATCAATATACGCTGAAATGTTTTCGATGTAGAGACGAAGAGTGCGAGGTTACAGCATCATTAAAGGTCAAAAACACACCATATTAAGTTTATTAATCATTGATAGATATATAAATAATAATAATTTCCATTTCTCATCAACTATCTATCAATAACAAATATCTATCAATAACACTTATAACCAGTTCCTAAAATTAATAATTAATTGAGGGAAAAATTTCAATTACATTCTCATTTTCACTAATAAGATTTCAAATGAAAAATAACTGGGTACATCTTCATTACCTGGAAATTCCTATCAAATCGAAGTAATAAAGAAAAGCTCATTAATATGCTAATTGAAAAATTACAAGCTGTAAATATTATTACCAAATAGGCCAGAGATGATGCGGATGTACTAATTATTGAAACAGCTATTGAAGAATCAAAACCTGAAAAAACTGCAGATATAATAAGAGAAGGTATCGATTTATTTGCCAGTCAATTGGGCGTACACTAACTATTTCATGAAAAAAAAAATGGCTTTAAGAAAGTCGCCAAAGGAAATGTAAAAACAAAAATTTTGTCTTGCAAATTTTGACAAGTATTCTCCTTCATGTTTCTGCACGCATTAAGTGGGTGTAATACGACTTCTGCGCTTTAAAAAAATGAAAAAGTAGTTCTTGTAATTTTTACTCATATTTCACAATCATAAATCTATGGAAAAATTTTTGTAATAAAAACATCACTCAGAAATTTCTTTCCTCTTTTTTATATATTTGAGAAGTTATTGATGTCAATTACATTGGAATTTAGCCAAAAACTTTCTTTCCCAAAAAAGCAGTTAAGTGTTGTTGAATAAATTGATACTCAATTGAAAACAGATATTATGTAAGTAAAATAATTATTGAATATAATGTAATAGTGAAAATTATTAATGAATATCTATTTATCAATAACAAAGAAAATCTATATTGCGTTTTTTTGACCTTAAATGATGCTCTAACCTCGAAAAAGATTCATCATATGAAAAAAATTTCGAAATGAAAGTTGTTGGGAATTCATTCCTCTACAATATTGATGGGGAATACAAATAGCAAAAACCCATAGGAAACAAAATATTTGCAAAAAATGTGCAAAAATCGATTTTTTGACCTTTAACCTTAGATTGTAATAGTAGTTTCCCCCCTTTTCATATGTAGTTTCTAAAACAACTTTAAGGATGTTGAAATAGAAGTTTAAACAAGTTTATATCTAGGTACCTCAAGTTTTGAGGTGAACTTACTAAGATGACTGGACTATAATGTAAATACAAATTAGTTATCCTGTATCTCTTGTATTGAATGAAGTCGATTATTATTATGTTATATTTATTGTGACACAAAACCGTGGTTGTGTAAACTGTTCAGTAAAAATATCACAATAAACTATTACTGAAATAAATTAGCATAGTACTTGTATAACCATCCTCTTCAAAATTATTAGGTCTGAATCTCGCACACACCCCCTGGCAATAATGAAAAACTATGTTGTTCCTATGTTTCACATAAATATCATGAAGAAATGAAGCAAAATTTCAAGTGCCGAAAATAGTAACACATTTGTCGATGCTAGCAACAAAATCGAAATGAAAATGGAAGGCTGTTAAAACTGCACATCCTAACCGGAATAAACTTTTACAGTATCTTGTTGGAAAACCGGTTTTGTTCAGCCTATATGCAAAAAGAGCGGGATTTTGTTTTAAATAACAACAAACCAATTGTTTCACAATCAGTAATATCGATGATCATTCAGAAAGCTGTAATTCAAAACACATTCCCGAATATTTTGTATGCTTTAACAAAAATAACAGGCCAACTTTTTATTACTGTCACCAATCATGGAAAGTATCGGACTTGACAGGTGGAATTCGAACTTCTCAACATTTGGGACTGTGTTAATAATGTTTATCCTCATAATAGAGCAAATCATCTAAATGAACAATTTATTCAGGCCAGTTTCCACTCCCTACACTGTAGGTTAAGGGACTGACACCTATCAGAAAACAACTACTTCCCTGGCTACTACCACGAAGGGTGTTGGATTATACCCGACAGGTGTCAGTGCAGGATTCTTTACTGAAGTTATTCCTGCATATCATGTTGGCGATACAACTGCCGCAATAGATTTTCAATTATTAGAACACACTTGCAGACCGGTTTCGGGCTGTTTGGTCCTCGTCAGGTAGTGTATATCATCAACATAAAGTCGATGATTTCCGATAATCGAAAATCGAATTCTTTTTAGAGTATCATTACTCGAATTAAGCTCAAGCAGACAACAAACAACAGGTTTGTCATCGCCCCATCTGCCTGTGAACGAGGTAACCAACCGCATATCCAAAATTTACCTAATTTCTCGTATAAGAAAAGAAAACTTCTCACATATAGTCAGTGGGCATACTTGATACAGTTCAGACTGGCCTGAACGAATTGTTCATTTAGATGATTTGATTTATAGCCAGTCTTCGACTGGTAACTTACCAGTCGAATGTTCCCAGCTGCGGGCTATTTAAATGGATGTAAAGGAATTAATATTACTTTTAGATATCCCTTACTATCTAAGGAGCGAGTTCCACTATTTACATAAGAAGCTCCAGGGGGATAGTGTCAAGTTTTTTAATCACTATCGACTGAGTTCCGAAACGTTTTAATATGATTTAAATTATATTTCTTCATTCATTTCAAAATGGTCAAATTTCCGAGAAGAACGCTTAGCGGTAACCTCAAGGTGAGTGGTATTTAATAGATAATAACTCACCAAGGTTGAACAAATTTTTTTATTTTGATGATTCTGCAATATATTTACATTCATTGTACTTCAGATATTTCTGAAAAACAAGTTTCAACAGATTGTCATTGTATTTATTTGTTCAGCGACTCTTGCCTATAGTTTTCTCTGTACATCATAAAGATACCTTCCACAAAACTTATAAGATTATTATCGTTTCAATTTCACAAGAAATAACTGTTGTGAAAATACAGTTGGAAAGCGTTTTTTCTCGAAACAAAAAACAAAAACACCACAAGAAATACAATCCAATAAAGTGTACAAATTGAACTGTGGAAGCTGTCAAACCGGACCGTATCTTAAAACACGAGTTTCAGAACACATGAGAGACTCTAAGAAACTGAATATAAAAAACCCCACAGATCTCGTTGAACATGAAAAAGAATATGGACACATTTTCGATTTTGGTCATCCAACTATTCTAGATGTTCAACCATATTTATCCAAACGACTTTTGAGCGAAATGATACATATCCTCCAATGCGATAGTGTTACCACTAGAAGAGATGTCGATGGCCTTAATACTGCATATTTCAATTTGATAAGTGGAAAACCTGAATAATTTACCCTTTTTTTAGTCTTTGTATTTCTGCTATTAATTAAAAAACAGACACCACCTTATCAGAATCACAAATAAAGCCATTCGTTTGTTTTTTGTCGTTTTGTGTTGGTGTTGTCTTGAAAATTTGGTTGCTGCAATGTTTTTTTATATGTATCTAATATGTCTGATGGTTTTCAAAATAGTAATATTATCAACATGAAAAAACTACTTTTTGGTGAGTAATTTAATTAATAACTCATTATTTCTAGTGAAATTGAAATGATAATAATCGTATAAGTTTTGTGGAAAGTATCTTAATGAAAATTCATTGTTACAGAGCCTTCAAGAAGAATTTGATTCAATTCTAAACGTCGGCAAGCAATTGTTTTTTTTTAAGGAAAAATTGATCCCGTTACCCAAGTAACCTTTTTTCAGAAAAATTATTGGATCACTAAACTTGTTAACTGAATAGACGCATGTGTTGACTAGTTTGTTTTATTCAAACAAAATTATATTTCAACCAGTATTTTTACATTTTTAATTATCTACAGTGACCAATAATTTCATGGTTGTCTGCAGCACTACTACGCGCGTTTCTGCGTTAGGAAGTGGAATAAAAAGACAGAAATAAATCACCTTACAGTCACGCAACCCACAAAACATGTTCTCTGTATTGATGGCTTTCCGTTCTGTGATTTGTACTCAATTATTTCATGCAGGGCCGTCGCCATGGGGGGGTGCCCCGCCTGCTTTTTCGACTTGGGAAAAAGTTGGGAAATTTTGGGACGTGAAGATAGAAAAATTAATAGTAAAAGAATGAAAATTAAAAAAAAATGAAACTGAGAGAAAAGAAAGGGAGAGGTAATAAGAAAAGGGAAAGAACCGGGAGAAGGTTGGGATTTCTCAACATGGAGAGAACTTGGAGATCCCATACTTAGAAATTCTGAGTTGTTTGAAAACTTCAAAAAATTTTAATTTCTCCCAATTAAGAGAACAGTCCTGAACAGTCCACAAATTTTGAAGTGACAATTTTATAAAATTCCGAACTTTTCGCTGTTTTTTCGACTTGGAAAAGTTGTGTTGTAATTCCGGGCCGTGAAAATAGAAAAAATAATAGTAGAAAACAATAAGCACAATATTATTCAAGTGTTGTTTCCATTCATTTGTATTGAATATTCCTATACATGGTGGATATGGTGGAAGACCAAGGACCTTGGTCCAAAGTAGAATAATTCCCATTATCATTTTTATAATTACCAAAATTTATTTTTGTTTGTGCATACCCTAAGGGGCATGAGCATTCAGCCAATCTTTGGATAGCTAAGTAAGAAAATCAATATATTATAGTAGTAACTAATCTCTCAAATTTCATTTTATCGAAGGTTTGAAAATTTTGCTGGTGGGGTTGGGAAAATTTGAATTCCTCCCCCCCCTGGTATTTCTTTTCGCCACGGCCCTGATTTCATGATATGGTCGGTTTCAACAGGTAGGGGAAGATTATAATATTTTGGCAGTTCATTAAACAAATTTCACTTCCAGTTTGAGTTTTATGAATACTGTAACTTTTTAGTTGAAGAAGACTATTGTAAAACCGATGATAGAAAGAAACACATCCCATAGCTATAGCTACATTGACTATACAAAACTTTACAATGTGTTACAAAACGAAAATTGTTTTGATGTTATAAATTGCAATGAATCACAAAAATCCTATGATAACTTTATTACTAAATTTGAAAAACATTTAAAAGACTGCACTACAAGACACATACGTAAAAAAATCTTCGCACAAACTTAAACCGTGGATTACTGTAGGTTTGATCAAATCTATAGAACATAGAGATAAACTGAAACTGAAAATGAATAAAAATATGAACCCAGAATTGAGAAATGAATATAAGCGGTATAGAAATGAATTTAGTAAATTATTACGAATTACAAAAAATTACTATTACAGAAATGAATTAAAGGAAAATAGTAAAGATTGCAAAAAAACATGGGAAACAATCAATGAAATAACTAATAGAAATATAAAACAGAAAAATATAGGAGAAATCAAATTAAAAGATAAGATATTTAGGGAAGATAAGGAAAAGGCAAACGTTTTCAATGAATATTTCGCTAGTGTTGGTACAGAAATGGCTAAAAAAATAAATATATCATATAGAATGACCCCACAATTTTTGAACGACAAATCAATAGTAAATTAAATATTTCTCACCCCGGTAAATGATAAAGAAATTATAAACATTATATCAAAATTAAAAAACAATTGTGCCCCTGGTCCCGATGGAATTAGTTCCAAACTTATAAAAACTCTACACCTGTATTTGGTACAACCCCTTGTCTATATAATCAATTTAATATTTAAAACTGGCAAAATACCACTGCAATGGAAATATTCCATAGTCACTCCCGTTTTTAAATCTGGTGATAAATCCAATCCAAGCAACTATCGACCAATTTCTGTAATAGATAATTTTGCGAAGATATTGGAGCATGCCCTCAAAATTCGCCTACTGGAATTTTTTCAAAGAAATGAGGTATTAACAGAAAGGCAGTATGGATTCATTAATGGAAGTAATACTGAACTAGCTGTTTTAGATTTATTTAAGCAAGCATCGGATGCCTTAGACAATTCAAAAAAGTGTCTTGCAATTTTTCTTGATTTGGCCAAGGCCTTTGATACAATTTCTCATGAAGCACTCTTGAATAAACTGAATTTATATGGAATACGAGGACCAGCAAATAATGTTTTTACAGATTATCTTTCTTGTAGAACCCAACGAGTCAAAATAGGTAACAATGTTAGTGAACTGGCTAAAATCTCTAGTGGCGTACCTCAAGGTACCGTTTTAGGCCCAATACTATTTTTAGCATGTATTAATAGTTTAAGTCGCATAAATAATTTCAAAGGGCACCTCATATCATATGCTGACGATACTGCAATTATCTGTACAGGTGATACATGGCAACAGGTATATAAAGTAGCAGAAGAGTGTTTGGGTAAAATACAAATTTGGTTAAGTAACAATCTTCTCAACCTTAATGTTGAAAAATCGAAATTTATTACTTTCACTCTTCTGAGCAACCACCAACCTATCCAACAAAAAATTTATTTACATATGCCAAAGTGTTCTGAAACCATTTGTGAATGTCCATATATTGAAAAAGTAACTAAACTAAAGTATTTAGGAGTTGTAATGGACCAACATCTGAGATGGGATGAACATTTGCAATATATAGTAAAAAGACTTAGACATCTTAGCTATAAAATGTATGAACTCAGGGATATACTCACAAAAAAAAGCTTAATTATCGTTTACAAATCTCTTGTTGAGTCAGTTATACGATATTGTATCACAGTGTGGGGTGGAATGTTTGAGAATGTGCTAAATATTGTACAGGTGCTCCAGAATACAGTTTTAAAAATAATGTTGAAAAAAAACAGACAATTTCATACAGAAAAACTCTATTCTGAAACTAATCTGCTTGATATAAGAAGTTTGTATGCACACCAGTGTCTTATATGGATATACTCAAACAATATCAATTATTCTAAGGCAAATACAAAGTACACCAGAAATGTACATAATTTATCCATTGATATACCTCTTTACAAAAAAAGTCATACCCAACGTTCAGTTTACTATTTCGCTCCAAAACTGTATAACATGCTCCCCCTTGAAATAAAGATAAATACCACATTTTTAAAGTATAAAAAAAATACAAAAGAATTCATAATTGTAAATAATACCCGTATAAACAGTTTATTTAAACATACCCAATAACCCAGAAATATCACTCAGTACATTTTCTAATCTTCCAATGTGTCTTTCAGTGTATGTGTACCTATTTCCAATATTATGTAAACCTAGATGTATAGATAATTATAGGTACTTATTCTCATAAAATATATCAGCTTCCTTTGTCTATTCACTAATACAACTGCAACAGTTATTTAACCTTTTATTACTTTTGTGCCAGATATATTTTTAAAGTACTTCCACGGGGAGACAGACGGAAGCACATTACAAGCCACCTGCGCTTAGGCTGCTTTCCTCAAACTCCTAGTGGTCCTAACCATAATATTAATAAATTGTATATTAACATATTCCAAATAAAATTGAATTGAATTGAATTGAATTGAAAAACAGAGGAGCAACCATCGTAGTTAGTCGGATTAACTTATTTACTTGTGTCACATATTTAAAAATAAGTATGTCTGCAAATATGTAACAATTATCTTCTGAGAACATAACTACCTGACTTTCCGGAAGACTTTAATCTTTTGGATCATTTGAAGTGAAGTCATATTTTTTTCGATTTTGACTAAGTACAATATTTTCAAAGTGCTTGACTACTTCATTCACGTTGATAAATCACTATAGTTCTACGCACCTCAAGATACATAACTTAAAACTAATACAATGAACGTTATTCAAAAAAATGTATTTGCTCTGTGAAAAAAATGACATTAGTGCAGTCCATCCAAAAATGGATAAAAGTAACACAAAGTATTTTCTAGTTTCCCTTAGTAATAATTTATAATACACTTGATTATATTTATTTAAAAATATTTGTTCATATTGATTTTTCTAGGGACAAAACACAAGCACTACAGGAAAATCCTTGAGGCGCTTTCAAAGCGGTGCCTGTGCGAAAGTAGTAATTCACATTTGATTTAAATAGCTGGAGATTAAATCCATTTAGAAAAACGTTCTAAGGAAGTTTATTTCTCATTAACGCCTTTTTTCAAATGAAATAGTTCTCAAACAGTGAAGTTTGAGGTGTACTGAGTTCAACCTCATAACGATGAGCAGCCACAGTTCGTCGCGTATTTCTGATATGTACCGCTCTTGGTAGAATCAAATGTGCCAAATCACTTGAAAACTTCCCGTGAAAGTACCTATCTATAGAAGAGAGATACATCTCCAACCCTTTTTCGATATTTCACAAGGTTGCAAGTGATGTTCCCATCTCCACGCTGGCGAATGGGTTTTTTTTCTGGATGGAAACCAGCAGCTTCAGGGTATGTTTGTGGGCGGACCTCCATACATGAGGACAATACTCTAAAGAAGGTCTGATCTGAGCTTTATGAAGCATTGAAGTTGCTGAGGTTTGTACAGTTTAATGTTTCGAAACAGTGTTCCAAACTTTTGAGAAGCAGCCTTTGCAATTCCAGCGACATGATTGTGCCAAGACATATTGTTGTCCATTATATTCCCCACAAACTTATCGAAGCAGAAAGCGGAATTGTCTGACCTGACATTATTATATCCAGTTTGAAAACACTTATCTTCTTGGAGAAAACCGATGCCTGGGTTTTTGTGACATTGAATTGAATCTCGTTTCTTTCACCCCAATTCGAAATTACTTCTAGATCCTCATTGAGATATTCAACCTCATGCTTCTGCAGCCGATGTCTTGGAATCCAAATATAATGACGAGATGAGTTTGCTGTCGTCAGCAAAGCAATAAATACATTGGATTTTTGTTTTTTTCCAATAAGTCTTTGATAAAAAGAGGGTTGAAGACAATATGGATCCCTGGGGAACACCAGCGTTGATGGTTACGGTTGACGGTCTACTATTATTTGGAAGAGTTTTCTTGTCCTTTTTAGAAATAGGCTGAACGCGAGCAATCTTTTAACAAGAAGGAAAAACTTCTTTCTTGTAAGACAGGATGAAAAGTACGATGACGGGCACTTCATCAGGACCAGACGCTTTGTTGATATTGAGCTGTTTCAAACTTCGTGGGACGCAAATTGTTCAGCTAGTATCATTACATGGGGCTCAGTGTTTGATTGAGAAGATCATATAACTGCTGAAGATATGGAAGATAACTTTACGCTGCTGACAGAACATAATGATTGATAAACATAAAAAAATGTGTGAAAATAAAAGACAGGAGGGGTGAAAAAATAACGAAAAAAAAATAGATGAATATCTGCACAGCTGTCCAGACGTTTCATCTATCATCAGACGAAATATATGTTATTTCAAATATGTCAAATATGTCCTCAGCTTTAATCGTTTAGCATGTTCAGTTTGTTGGTGAGACGCATAAAAGTTAGAAGTGTTTCGCCTGCTCGGCGATTTTCTGCTATGGTTCCATACTAATGATTTTGGGATCTCCACGCTGGTTCAGGGCTCACCTCAGTATTTTGGCTCCCAGTATAGAATCATTCTATTTCTGTGTGCCGTTTCAGTTCTGCACGACATTGCCAGACCAGTCTCTATGTCGAATGTGAATTTCTCCTCGCACAGTCAATTCCAGCTTCCGTCCCATGCTTGGTTTTCAACCCGTATGTACGTCAGGTACTTCTGCCAAGAACTTTCTCGAAATGACAGTTTTTTATCCAGTCTTCCCAGGTTATGATTTGAATTCATCTCGAACATATATTTGGTCAATAAGATTCGAGAAGAACATGTTCAACTCGTCTAATTCTCCAGTCTGAATTGGCCACTCTTGCCTGTTCCATCATTACATTTGTTTTTTCTTTGGTTACCAGATTATCATTAGTTCAACCACCATGACGTAGAGCCAATAAATCATGTCTGGTTCCAACTCAAATATTTCTCCATTCGTGCGTCTAGCTAGCATCAGTGCTACCTCTGCTTTTTTTTCACTCTCTCTGCATGTTGGTTCCAGGACAGTCTGGGATATAGTATCATTATATTCCACCTTCCCAGACAGCTATGTCTCTTCATCTCTTAGTTTTAGTGGTTTCAAGCCTTCTATCTTGTTCCGTTTATGTTTTTATCTTTCTTTATCGGTCCATCTTGTTGAAATATTCAAGGTCAACTGCATGCCTCCCTTCATCATCAACTTTTCAATTGGATTAGGATAACTGAGTCGTCTGCACGCCTGGACGATTCAGAAGATCATATAACTGCTGAAGATATGGAAGATAACTGTACGCTGCTGACATAACATAATGATTGATGAACATAAAAAAATGTGTGAAAATAAAAGACAGGAGGGGTGAAAAAATAACAAAAAAAAAAGAAAATAGATGAATATCTGCACAGCTGTCCAGACGTTTCATCTATCATCAGACGAAATATATGTTATTTCAAATATGTCAAATATGTCCTCGGCTTTAATCGTTTAGCATGTTCAGTTTGTTGGTGAGACGCATAAAAGTCAGAAGTGTTTCGCCTGCTCGGCGATTTTCTGCTATGGTTCCATACTAATGATTTTGGGATCTCCACGCTGGTTCAGGGCTCACCTCAGTATTTTGGCTCCCAGTATAGAATCATTCTATTTCTGTGTGCCGTTTCAGTTCTGCACGACATTGCCAGACCAGTCTCTATGTCGAATGTGAATTTCTCCTCGCACAGTCAATTCCAGCTTCCGTCCCATGCTTGGTTTTCAACCCGTATGTACGTCAGGTACTTCTGCCAAGAACTTTCTCGAAATGACAGTTTTTTATCCAGTCTTCCCAGGTTATGATTTGAATTCATCTCGAACATATATTACAAGATTCGAGAAGAACTTGTTCAACTCGTCTAATTCTCCAGTCTGAATTGGCCACTCTTGCCTGTTCCATCATTACATTTGTTTTATCTCTGGTTACCAGATTATCATTAGTTCAACCACCATGACGTAGAGCCAATAAATCATGTCTGGTTCCAACTCAAATATTTCTCCATTCGTGCGTCTAGCCAGCATCAGTGCTACCTCTGCTTTTTTTTCACTCCCTCTGCATGTTGGTTCCAGGACAGCCTGGGATGTAGTATCACTATATTCCACCTTCCCAGACAGCTATGTCTCTTCATCTCTTAGTTTTAGCGGTTTCAAGCCTTCTATCCTGTTCCGTTTATGTTTTTATCTTTCTTTATCGGTCCATCTTGTTGAAATATTCAAGGCCAGCTGCATACCTCCCTTCATCATCAAATTTTCCATTGGATTAGGATAACTGAGTCATCTGCACGCCTGGACGAATGATTATAGGTAAGTATTATCAAATGCGCCCTCAGAAACCCTGTTGATATATCTGACCTGTACACATTATGGTCTTGATACTAATAGCCAGTCAAGTAGTCTGTAATGCAAATGGAATGGAACCAATTGGTCCCAAGGCCTTCGCCGAGTCCTGTTTCCAGTTTTACTTTTCAGGTCTCCTAATTTGTTTTCGGAGATTTTGATAAGCCATGATCGTAGTGAAGAAACAAGTTCCTCATTAGACCCTTATAAATGTAGCACTTGAAGTTAAGTCTATTGTTTACGAAAGGAAGTTTATAAACTATGTTTCAGATGTCAAAATCTTTTGCAACTCAGAGTAGATAATTATTCTATATTGCCTACTCCGGAGCTATTCAAAACTATTAACTATATATAATAAGTACCTTTCAAAATTTCTTACGTTTTCATGTATGAAGGAATTCTGTAGTACTAAATTCACAGTAATGTTATTAAGAACTTCTGAAATTGTTTTTCATTACTCATTAACAGGGTGTATTCGAGTAAACAAGTTAATGTGCAACTGGGAGAACTGGTATTTTTGTTATCATAACAAAATTACATTAAAGATAATACACTTGGGATGCTTGTCACTGAAAACGTTTATTAGCTATGACGAAGGTAGGCGTGGTAACAGCATAATTCGAAAAGGGTTGAAATATAGAACCAATCAAGCCAATCCTATCTTCAGTCAATATAATTTAATAATGAATCAACGGAACAACGAAGATGTTTTCCGAAAGTAAACACACAGCTCATATCATACATTTCAGATTTTTTCAGATCCTGCTTTCTTATCTGTAATTACAGTAAATATCAATCTGAAACTCATCTTGAAATGTAGGATGAGTTACTAACTCATCATACTTTGTTTCACCTTCACATGAAGGACACGGCCTACCAGTCCAAATCCCCCCTCCCAGGGTACTAGTGAGATAGTCCAATTTTAATGATGCGAGCGTTGCCTGAATCTGTATCCTGAGAAGACTTATTTTGACAAAATACTTTGTTTTGTTTTGAAAAAACTGATTTTCCATTCGAAATCGATTCGAATGTAAACGCAACAGACTGTCAATTAATGCGATTCAGGGAAAAGAATCACATTGGAAACATCAATCTTCTTTCAGTATAATAATTACTGATTCAATAAAGACATTAAGTAAATTTTTATGCCTTGGGGGCTTCTAGCTAGTGGCAATATTCGCGGTACATACAAAAGTTTGTGTTGTACTTGTCAATTTTTGGATTTATAATATAAAAATTTGAACTTATATTATTAAAAAAAATATTTTCATAAAGAATTTCAGTACTCGGAAGTACTAAATCCATACTTACAAAATAGCAACAATGTCACCTCAAAAAGAAGTGTATAAAAGTCAATTATTTGGCGTATGCGCCGGGAAGTGGTCGATTATAAAATATTACATACACGTTAAGTACCTCTGAAATACAATGAAATTGGCTGCTGTGAGAAAACGAAAGGAATATCAGAAAATGATTAACAAATATGCGCGTGTTTTAGTGTTTTAGTTTTAAAAATCTAAAGAACACGCTTTCAAAGAACATCAAACTGAAAAGCGTGGGCGCTTTGTGCCATATTTTTTGTATATCAAGCGCCCATCGCTTTTTTCACAATAATAGTAGTATTTTTCAACTTTTTAGTTCGATGTTCTTTAAAAGCGTGTTTTTTAAACCTATATTCATTTTTCACTTTTCAGTTCCATATGCTATAAAAGCGTGTGTTTTAGTTTTTTTAAACTATTTTTTTTCTTCACTTTTCACTCCGATTTATTGTCGAACATATTTTTTTTAAGTTTTAGTCACTAGTATTATAAATCTTCAACAGACGGCGCACGAATATAAAATTCATCTCAAACAACATAATAAAGTTTGAGGTCTTAAATTTTATACTAATACTGAGATGCAGTAAGACTCCAACATAGATGGCGGATAGTTGTAAAATTTCTTTCGAATGAAGGGAAAATTTTCAGTAATAATTTCAATAAACAATTCTGTCTTGTTTTGATTTGAAGTTTCATTCAAAATATTAATGGACTAAAAATATTTTTTCAGTGAATAATTTTATTTTTCAAATCAATCTTTTGATTTGATATGCACATGTACCTATGTCAAGCACAATTTTTCTGTTTTTTGAAATATTTAAGTAACTGAACTTTTCAAGTGTACAATTTACTATAAAATTTTCATTGTTGAAATCCATTTCATATAATAGAATAAGATTTTAAAATGTATCTCCCATACCGTTCAAAACTTTTTTCTTTACTAATTCACGGGCAATTGAAAATATTTAAATATCTGAATATTTCATCTGTAGTACAAAAATTCGCTAACACTCATAATTCTTAAAAAATGTATTTCATTTTGATTTTCTTTCGAACAACCTATCAAGGAGGTTACGTACAGCACGATCTGCCCGCGAATAGATCAAGAAATATCAAGGAGATTACGTACAGCGCCATCTACCCGCGAATAGATCAAGCAATCATTGATACAGTGCCATCTGCCCGTGAATAGATCAAGAAATATCAAGGTGGACACGTACAGCGCCATCTGCCAGCGAATAGATCAAGCAATAATGCCGATAATTCTGCCGATACAAATCCCGAGGTTGAGAGTTAGAGGCAAACAATCATACATACAAACAAACAAACATACATACTAATATAAAGCGTGTAAAAAAGTGTACCTTTCTATCATTCTGTTTTCATCTTATTTGAAAATGTTTTTTCCTACTGATAAATTTTTATTAGAAGGAATTATAATATTGATAACCTAAATTGTCAATACCTGAAGCATTTTTTCTTACATAAATAATTCATTATAACATTAAAAACAAAAGTACAAAAATAACATTTCAAAACGCTCAAAGGTGTGAATTTGTTCCCTCCTTTTCATTAAAGAGGTTGTATGCATCTACACTCACAAACGATTTTGGTGAAATTGGTGACACGTGTGAATCATTGTATTCGTGCCACGTGCCAGTATGAGGATGTCTGCAGAATGCTGTATAATGTCCGCTGTAGGGAGATCCAGTGTGATTCGAAAGTGCATATAGATTATAACGACAAGGAGTCACATTTTCTGCTGCATATTTGTTCATGTCTGATCCATCTAGAGAAATTTGAAAAATATATCTATGTGCAAATCCACTGTATCTGGTCGAATATCATCATTGGAGGACAGTTTGATCTCAGAATTTCCATAATTGATAATCAGGGTCGTATTATTACGAAATGGGTTCAACTATGCCGAAAATATGTAGATAAGAGATGTTCCGACTCTTGGTATTTATTAGGACTGAATTAACATAGACTGAAGTTCAAACCTATATTCAGCAAATTTTACATTTATTTTCAGCCATTACTATTATTATATTGGAAATGATATTTGACTATGTATCGTATGAAATGATCTCAAACCGTTTTTGAAAACGATTAATCAATTCAGAATAAAATATTTCAGGAGTAGAAATAAATTAATAATGATTCCAAAAAAACCTGAGATGTATGACACGTGATCATCTTCAAGAGGAAGAATAAACTTATACCAACAGGTATACAGATATAATATGTGTGGTAATTCATGATCAGTTGTATGAAATGAATAAAAACACTTTTGCCTAAATACCACTGGTGAATTTTATTTATACGACCATTTCGGGTTTGACCCCATACGTAGATATAGGTATCTACCTGTTCTAGGTACCTGTGTCTTGAGTGTCTTGAATTAATTTTACAATGTGTCATTATGCAATAGTCGAGTAAATCTAATAATTGAAGTATTCTAAGCTATATAAAATTAATTTCACATATTGCCTTATCTACTTATCTACCTTATGTAATACTCAGGTACATATATTGAATGAAATATTATTTTAACAAGCTATATACTATACTATAATTATTCATGATATTATCATGTTTACTTATTTCTACACTCTCATAGGCATCTATATGCCTGTTGTTGTTAACTTGTCTAACTAATTTTAATGAACTGAAGTCTATGGAATGGTTTTGTTGCAAAATATGATGGACGACTGCTGATTTTTCTAGTCCTTCATATTTTAGGTGTGCTAAGTGTTATATTTCATTTCGATAGATCTTTTCGTCTGTCCATTTTATTTGGCATCGTAGACTTTTCCGAATTCTCGACTTTGTCTTTTGGAGTTCCCAAACGGCTCTGTAGTGTATGACTCGTTTTAAAAACCATATCATACCTAGTTTCTTGAAAATCTTTCCAAAGTTCTTCGTGTATTGATGGTATGGAACTGAAATATATTATCTTGTCCTTTCTATACAAGTCGAGATTTCGTTGATTCTTTATCTAAACTTCTTCTTACTTATGTCATCTACAATACCCCTCGAGAAAACATTAGTAGCTGCTATTTTCTGTATCGTACGTCTTTCTTTTGTGAATCTCCCATTTGATAGAGGAAAAGTCAATAGACGATGCACTAAAAAATTCAACCCAGCACGTTTGTGCCGTCCACAGTGATGTGAACTGTCAGAAATATACCTGTAAGTGCTTGTTTCTTTTCTAAATACATCGTATTCTAACCCTCCATATTGGCTCCTCATTACCAAAACGCCAAGAAATGGAAGTTGTCCTTTATTTTCTAACTCATACGAGAATTTTATTGATGAAAATCTATTATTCAGAAAGGAAACAAAGTCCTCAATATTCGATTTTTTGTTATCTAATATCGCAAAAATATCATCCACATACCTTAGCTATATTCTAGGAAGTTACTTTGACTTTTCATTGGTTTCCATTTCGAATCTGCTCATGAACAGGTTTGTCAAGTAGGAGGACAAGGGGTTACCCATAGCTGTTCAGTCTTGTTCATAAAAGCAACCTTCAACCTGGAACTGGTTTTGTTCCATACACAAATTAGTGAGAAAAACGAATTCATGGATTTCGTTATTATTGAAATCATTTTTCTTTAGTAACTGTATGAACTCTAAATAGTTTTTAATACTAAAACCTGGTTTCACAATAGACAAGCTTTCAAATTCCTCAGTGAGCCACTTTGATCTATTTTCATTCACCAACATGGTTCTAGGTTTCACTATCAACATATGAATTGATTTATTCGAACGTGTTTCAAATTCGCCAACCATAGAAAAAATTGTATAGCTCAATCTCAATGTCGGTTTTTTTCTGAACTGACAGTACTTCTTGAATCAAGTATTTCATTAAATTTTTGTTGTTGTGAGTTATGTGCATTAGTTAGCCAGAAAATTATTGAAAAGATGACCAAAGTATCAAAAACATAACTACCTTATAATCTGCTTTCATTCGAATAATCAAATGTCATTATTCACTACCCCTGAAATGAACATAAACATACAGTGTTCATGATCCGACTAACACAATTACATTCTGTTTTGGTCTATTCGGGTCGACCTCCTAGCATCAGCGGATTCATTAGCATTCCGCTGAGTTGGTTAACATTTGCAAATGTAAGTTACTGCTGTTCATTTCCAGTTCACACGCCCTCTTGATAGGAAATCGAAAGTGATCGCGTATAACTATGTGAATGATACACCCACTGTTTTGGTCATTTTCACCCACGTTTCACATGCTAACAACAGAGTCGCATTCAGAAAAAAATATTTCAGGAATGAAGAATTGTAGATATAACAAGCGAATCAATGTATTTACATCAAAATGATTTAGACTTTCACGGCTGAGGTTTTCAGTTTTCGGAATAAGTAATTGTGACGTGTCATATATTGGAACCTTGTGGGACTCCTAAAGGTATAGAGAACTTTAGAGATATATTTTGATTGTGTTTAACTATGAAAACTCTATTTTGTAAGTATTCCATACTTCTCTAATTTCTGCAGTAATACATCATGATCCACCTGATCAAATGCTTTTCTGAAATCAGTATGAACTCGTATTTCCTCGTATTTCTATTAGTAGTCAGATGAATTTATCCTATCCTTTTATAAATGCTGATAATCTTGAACTCTCTTTCACTAAAACGATCAAATTAGAAATGGACTGGAGTGATACTATGAGGATCTTCACTCCGAGTCATATTTTCATTTGCACATACAGGGTCTTCAAAAAATGCAGATACTTTGATCTCATGAAAAAATTAGTGGAACTCAATTTTTTTAAATGGAACACCCTGTATATTTCAACATTTTTGAGCTCTACATCCAATTTCAGATTAACTTTGTTCAGATAAAACCATTTCTATTTTGAACCGTTTTCGAGATAAACTGTTTCAAACGGAAATTGACATGGTTTCCTTGTTCATCAGTCATTTTTGTAAAACAGATTTCGTTTGATGTTTCTCAATTAGTCACAGATAATACAATGAAAAGATGATTATTAAAATACTCCTCAACCATCGAATGAAACTTTTCTTCAAACAATAGTTTTATTAACGCTGAAACACGAACTGAAAATAATAAACCCATAAATTAATGAGTTAATTTAATCGTCAGTGTATTTCAGAATATGTTCAAACACATCTCCACCTCTTCTTAAACAAACATGTAATCTCTTCAAAAGATTGTCATGTGTAGCGCTTCTGATCAAGTCTGGAGTCAAACTATTGAAAGCAGTTGTAACTCTCGATTTCATATCTTCCATTGTTGTTATTGGAGTAGAGTAAACCATATTTTTAATGAAACCCCACACGAAATAATCTAATGGATTGCCATCTGGTGTTCTAGGAGGCCAACGAAAAGGTCCATTATTACCAATCCGCATCTGTCTTCGAAGATTTCGGTTAAAGCTTCGCTGAATGAATGAGAATTATGGAGTGGAGCACCATCCATTTGGTACCATACACGTTCTCTTCCTGATCTATTATTTAAAATCATTTGAATTCCATTCCTCAGTAAATCTTCATATTTTGATGCATTCAAATTATCATCATAAAACTCGATATAAAAAATTGGCTCATTCTTTATGGCACAAAATACATTTAATTGCCATCTTTCTTGAAAACTCCTTTGGCGGACAACATGGGGATTTTCTGGCGCCCAATAATGTCTGTTGTGTCTATTGAAAACTCCATTTTTTGTGAACTTGGCCTCATCTGTCCATATGATATTGTCAAGGAAATGTTCATCCTCTTGAGTCTTGACAAGTAATCATTCAAAGAATTTCACTCTACGAGGTAAATCAGTCTCTTTCAAATGTTGGACCCAGTAGAACTTATAGGAATGCCATTTATGCTTATTAAGAATTCGACAAATTGTCACGTAGGGTGTACCTATCTCCCTTTCAGCCTCGTGCAGAGAAGCATTTGGAAATGCATGAAAGTATCCCAAAACTGTTATACCATTGTCGTCATCATCCACTTTAGTCTTCTTACGAATGATTTTTGGACGGAAGGTACCATTCAACCTACAGTTTTTTAGTAGTCGATTTATCACATTATTATTCGGCTTCGGAAGTTGTGGATATCTTTCATGAAATACTCGGCTTGTTCTACTTGCAATTCTATTGCACTCACCATAAATTATTAATAAATTCAAGAAATCTTCATTACTGTAACCTAATCTTGACATTATTCTATTATAACTGGAAGCTATCACAATCAGTCAAACCACCAACGAAAGTCTGACGTTGAATAATTGGTTTATTTATTTTTCCAAAGCACACTATTAAAAAATAATAATGTGTACTGTTGTACGTTAGAGACCAATACCTCAATGTATAAAAATTGTAACTTTTTCTAAGGTAGGTACATACCAATTTCGAATTGACTGACCTGAGACAGTTGAAAAACTGGATCAAAAAGAAATATTACTCAGTATAAAAAAATGTTGAATATCCAAAATAAGTGATGAATTCAAAAAACGAGCAAGAAAACCACGTCAGTTTCCGTTTGAAACAGTTTATCTCGAAAACGGTTCAAAATAGAAATAGTATCATCTGAATAAAGTTAATCTTAAATTGGATGTAGAGCTCACATTTTTTGAAGATCCTGTATGAGGCAAATGAAAATATGACTCGAAGTGAAGATCCTCATAGTATCACTTCACTCCATTTCAAATTTGATCGTTTTAGTGCAAGAGAGTTCAAGATTATCAGCATTTATAAAAGTTCATGTTTGGTAAAAAAAATATCTATATTAATTTATATCTTCTAAACGGTAATAGATAGGTATAGGGAAATAGTATATGAATTTGTTGACAAATTGATAATGAATCATAATATGATATATACGGGGTGTTCCATTTGAAAAATCAAAGAAGCCGCTACTTTATAGTAGAAGCGACAACGCCGCTTCGTCTGAAATATTTCAGGCGTGTAGGTCATATCGATTTAGGCATACTGTGATATTTTCAGGTTGATCCGTTGAATAGTTTGTCAGAAACGGCTAATTAACGCTCATCATGAAAAGCCCTGTATATCATCAGTAGCTCCACCTACGGAAGCTTTCTATGGTTGAACCCTGTGGAGCTATGATTTCAGTTATACACTTGAGACGTCCCTGTAAAAATCATTCAAGGTAATATTGTACCTGCGGCACGTTCATTAAACAATTCCGAAACCGTGTCATCGTTCTCATCACATTTTTATTTCTAGCCTATCGATTTCAATTACTTCATAATAAATTGATAGTTTGTTTGTACAATATATGAGGAAAGGAAGTTTCATTTTGTCAAAGAATGATTACTTGCGAAATCGAAAGAATGAAAGTTTATACGTCTATAGATTTCACGGTGGTTCTAGTCGATATATTTTGTTTAGCTGGATTCAATGGTTTCAATCCATCTTCACTTAGGGTTATAAAATAAATTGGCGAAAAATCTTGCTTATTTCAAAGGAAACGCCCTATATATTTGGAAATTATTCAGGTGATCTGTCTATCATGTATCATTCTAGAGATATTAAAATATTTTTCAATTCAAAGTGAGTTGAGAAATTCCAAAATTCAGATTTAAAATAAATCATATCCAATTCCACTCAATATACTGAAATTTCTATATAATGGAGTGCCGTGAGGCGTTAAAATCGTATTATCTCGGAATACAGGTCCAGTCAATGAATATTCATAAAACTTTTCAAAAATGTCCCATCTTCATTACAACCAGTATAATAAAAAAAAACAAGGAAAACCATATTTAGAGCAAATTTTTAAAATAATACCTGATTTGCGTAGTAACTTTAATGTTAACTTCATCATATTTCACAAAAAATAACGAGTTATAGCAAATATTATGAGCTATACAGTATGTCAATTTTGAAACTTACAATGGGCTATAACTCACGAACGAAAGCTGATATCGAAAAATGCTTGAAACCTTTTTTTGGATAGTAAGGGGAAACTAAAGTGACACGAAAGAGAACTCACCACATGAACCCACTAGGCCGCACCCACCAAAACTCAAAAAGTTTAAATTGCAAACCCCTACTTGTGACACATCACAAGTACATCACTATAAAAAATGCTATCCAATGGTATACATAATAATAATAACAGGGTGAAGCAATAATTGTGAAACTTTGGCTTAAATGGAATATTTAATGAGGTTTGTGTTGAACTACAGATTCATTAAAAATGTCAATTAAGTAAATGTCATTAGTTTTCATCATTTATACGATCTGTACTGTCATTCAGCTGTAGTTGTCATGATGGTTTACAGTATTCCTGAGCGCGTGGAGATAATTTTCATATTTGCCTTCCAGAACCAGCTCAAATATTTCATGAAAGGCATCCGGACAGAAATGTAAGTCACGTGTACGTCCGCGATTTAGTTGAAAAGTTCAGAGAAACGGGATCAGTGCAAAATAAAAAAAGGAATGCCCCAAGATCTGAACGAAGCAACCCAAATTGAGGTCCTTGGAAATTTTGCAATGGAGCCTACTGCATCAACACGTCAAGTATCTGCAGTGACAGGACTTTTACATGAGTCGGTTAGAAAGGTGTTGAAATTACAACAGTTTTACCCGTACAAAACACACATTCTTCAAGAATTAGGCGATGATGATCCAGACCGACGAATTGAGTTTTGTGAACTTATGACTGAAAGAATTCGCGTTGAACCGAGAATGTTAAACAATATTTGTTCCAGTGATGAAAGTACTTTTAGCTGAATGGTGATGTAAATAAACAGAACTGTCGGTATCGGAGTGATGCGAACCCACATCGATTCAGAGAAGGTCACACTCAATATCCTGAAAAACTGAATGTTTGGGCAGGAATATTAGGCGATGCTATAATTGGTCCCTTGTTCATACCAGGCAATTCAAATGGCAACATTTATCTCGATATGCTAGAAAACACCATCGAACCTTTAATTGCCTTGGTCGCCCCAAAGGGGCGACCAAGGCAATTAAAGGTTCGATAAAACTTTATAAAACTCAACCTGTATCACTTGGGGAATTGCGAGAAAGAATTATTCAAGCATGTCGCGCCATTTTCAGAACAACATTTGCCAAAGTTTGTGCAGAATTTGAAAATAGGCTGTATTATTGTTAACAAAACAACGGAACCCACTTTGAACATTTACTTAATTGACATTTTCAATAAATTTGCAGTGCAACAAAAACCTCATTAAATACTCCATTTAAGCCAAAGTTTCACAATTATCGCTTCACGCTGTACAATTATTATTTATACTATTGGATAGCATTTTTATAGTCGTTTCAATGATAGATAGATAGATCTTTATTTAAATAGGATCCTAATAATATACAAATCAACTAGAATGGTAGAAATAAAAAAAGGTATGTGTTACATCTAGAAATGACTCAAATGTATGACAAACATAAGTTCAATAAAATATTTTTAAAGACATTACTACAAAAACAGCAACATTATACATTCGAAAAATTTCAATGGAACATGTAGATAGATAAATTACATAATTATTTGAAATATATAACGAACATTAGATGAATGGAATTATACAAATTACAGCTACAGGTAACAAAGACATAATACATATCATATTTGTTCATTTAAAACAAATTTCTTCAGTTCATTTTTGGACATGTTCAGAGATGGGCTATTTTTAATTGCATTAGGTAATTTGTTGAACCGATCAAAACCCTTGAAAAACAATGAGTTCATAGTATTTTTGTTTTTTGTTCTGTTAATATATAAGTTATTATTATTTCGAGTGAAGTGGTGGTGAATATCGTGATGAAAGACAATATACTGATTAAAATAAGATGGTCCTAAATTGTTCAATATTTTGTATACGAAGATCATTGTGAAGTATAGCAGTCTTCGGGAAATGGATTGCCAATTTAAAACATTGAGCATAATAGTGATAGGAGTATCTCTACGGCACTTCAAAATGATTCTCATACCACGATTCTGAAGTTTTTGGAGTTGAGACAATTTATTCTGATTGAATAGATATAGGATAGAGGAACAATAGTCGAAGTGTGGCTGAACAATTGACTTGTAAACTGTGATACTTGACTCCGTTGAAAGATTATTGGCAATTCTAGAAAAAAAGAATAATTTCTTTGAAATTTTTTTATGAATATACTCAAAATGTTCATCAAACGATAGAGTGTTATCTATCTGGAATCCCAGATATTTAGTTGAATTCATTATTTCAATTCTGTCATCATCAATGTTGAGATTAATAGTTTTAGAGTCTATTTGGCTGTATTTAAACTTGGTGGTGATTATCATCGCTTCAGTTTTCATCACATTCAGCTTGAGTTTATTAATTTTTAAATACTTGTTGACACTTGCTAGAGTATTATTCATTTTTTGTATAGCCATCGTAAGGTTCACATCGCTACATGCCAATAGAGTATCATCAGCAAAAAAGTTCATAAATTCACAGTTGACAAACAATGGCATGTCGTTTAAATATAGTATGAATAGAAGGGGTCCCAGAACACTACCCTGGGGAACTCCAACGTAATTGTCAATTTCACAAGAGAACATGTCTTTAACTCTTACCCGTTGTTTTCTGTTGGTCAAGTAATTAGATAACCAATTATACACTTTGCCCTCATCTCCATATATATTCAATTTGGCTAGTAGTATAGACCTATCAATGGTCTCAAATGCTCTTTTGAGGTCAAGGAACACGACTACAACAAACTTATTATTATCCAGCTCAGATTTAAATTTGTTTAGAGATAGTTGCACTGATGACTCACACGAATGCAATTTGCGAAAACCCGATTGATTGTTGATTAAAATGTCGTTTTTTTTCCACATATTCTATTAGTTGGTTATATACTGCTGTTTCAAGTACCTTCTCAATCGGAGGTAAAGTGTTGATTGGCCTGAATTCTTTACATTTAATAGTAAATAATGTATCACAAGTAGGGTTTTGCAATTTGAACTTTTTGTGTTCTGGTGTGTGGGGCCTAGGGGGTTGTTGGGGGTGAGTTTTATTCCATTTCACTTTAGTTCGCTCTTACTATCCTAGAAATAGTTTCAAGTATTTTTCGATATCAGCTTTCGTTCGTGAGATATAGCCCATTGTAAGTTTCAAAAATTGACACACTGTATATACATTATAACATAATTGTTCATTACTGTAGTCGTTATCGATTTTATTGATGTGGATTATAGGTGAAGGGTTAGTACAGCTGTCACCGTTGCATTCTAAGCAAGCTACAGTGCAATTTAATCCACTTTTCCTGCACCAACAAAATATTCCGCATCCTTTTTGGGAAAAAAAGTTTTTGGCTTTCTACTACTCCATCTTGATACAAAAAAAAAGGGATGAGGGAATCTTCCAAAGGAAGGAAGGAAGTAATCAATTTGAAAATAAGTAACTCTATACATGGATGTGTAGATCATGCAAAGAAGTAACTTTCAGACACAAACTGAAAGAAAGTCCTCCTGAAACAGCTACTTTCATATAAACATTGAATTACACGAAAGAAAAATTTTTTTTCGAAGCAAATACTTCTATATGAACACTGAATTATACAGAAGATACTTTTCTCTACTCAGTTTGTATTTCAAACATTCGTTGTGGAATAAAAATCAGATATCATTCACATGAGTTCTATTTTTAATGAATGGTAATAAATTGCACTCACATGGAACACTGTATCAAGCCAAAGCCAAAAACTTTCTTTCCCAAAAATTAATCACTCCTTAAAATATAACCCCTTCAATTCAAATTCCGCATCCTGTTTTGCATGTGCAAAAGGATTATGGAGCTGGTCGCTGCGTCATTGTTTCTGGTGTCAGTATTCCGCATTTATATTTAAAATTTATTTTTTGAGAGACACCGTATAAAGCAAGCGTGTATGTAACACAAGAAACATTTTTGCAAAATTCTGATGTTTAGTTACAATCATATTTGAATATTTGATTCCATTGGTTATTTGATTATGATAGACCCAGGTGAAAAGGTAAACTCTCAGCGATAGTTGATATCATTACCTATATCATTCTAGTCGTTGAAGTTCCCCGCTTCTTGAAATACTGTTTCTCAGACAGAATTAGATTTTTTAGAGCCCATTGTTGAAGATTTTTCAATTACGTTTTTTGAAAATGTTGACTCATTTACTAATATGACACCATTGACAAAAGCATCCACTTCTTAGTATTGATTGTGCGCCATCCACAAAATGTTGAATTAAGGCTATTTTTGAATGATTAATGATTAGTAGTTATTGTATACCTTATATGAACATTCAAAATATTTAATAATAATCCCTCTTGCATTGAAACCATACATTATTTTGTTGGGGTCGAATAAAATTTGCAAATTTCAATACAAATACTTAGATTTTTACAGCAAATGATTCAACCTATCCAAAAGTTTCGAAAAAGTATAAATAAATGAGTCACAATTGACAAAATAACCAAATTTATAGGGTGTTTCATCTAGGTTTGTTATTTTGAATGAATATATCATTGTCATTTATGTCTTGTCATGACTTTTTATATTTATAAGCGTTGTTGTACGCCCAACTCATCAAAAATCACCCAGTGATATTTCTTGAAGGAAAATAACATTTTACTCGAATGCCTTTTTTGGTCTACTGTGAAATAAATTCATTATAGGATTCAGTCTTTTTAAACCCTTAATTTATTATTATTAATTGATGATGTAGCTTTCTGAAGGTGGAAGAATGTTCGAAATTTTTAAACTAGTTTTCGAGTTTATCTACACTACATGCAAACAAATATTTTCTCTTCATAATAATAACTTGGTATACATTAGTTTAGTTATTATAAAAAAAAATTTCAACAAACCTTGAACTGATCATTTGTTCAAAACTTATCTTGCTATATTGTTTCAAAAATGTCACCTAAATTGTCTATCCACTGAGCTCTTCAATCATTTAGAAGAAACCCATTTGTGGCTTTTTACTTCTTCAGTAGTACATACAAAATTAGTGTATATTCTGTAATCCTTTGAAGAGTTTGGGAGTGAAAATATTTCTTGTAAGTTGAATTTATATGATTGAATCAATTTTAATATCTATGTTAATGTATAACGTAATAAAAATGTAATTTCTGTATACTTAATTCAATAATTATTCGTGATGGCAATTTGTTTCAAAAACTTTCTTTCAGTGTGTTTTTGAATTTTTTTAAATAACTATCATTGATATTTGTTCATTCCTTTTTTTTATGTTTTTCATTTTTCATGTAGAATAAGGTAGAATAAGAAGACAAACTAACATTTTGGAATTTCTTGTACTTACGCTTCTTTCTCTTTTTCTTCTTGGACGGTGACAGTGGTCGGTGGTGGGGGTAGGTCATCCATAGGTAAAGTATCTTCTGGGGGAGTGGGTGGGGTCTTATCAAATTCGGCTATAGGTGCTAATTCTGGCATTGGAGAAACGGAGTTGCTCTCCATGACCTCTATAAAAAACTGAAATAAAGAAAAATTATTTCGAAGTTGTAACTCACGCACTATGTTGTATGATGATAATAATAATAATAATAATAACAATAATAAGACCTTGGCTTATCCAAGCGCCTGACGTTCGCTTTTTTCAGGTCAGGGGTTCATCATGGCTTGCCAGGATGGTGTCTCCAACACCTCAGTCTACCGCAGTCGCATGATGGGTATAGAGGTTCCTGACACAAGGTGCAGGGCCTGCCGCGAGGCGGCCGAGACCCTAATGCACTTGCTATCAGCATGTCCAGCATATGCGGTCTCGGCCTATATCCATCGACATAACGCGGCCCTAAGAGTGCTATATTATCATCTACGGCACTCTTACGGTATTGACGAGACACCGGTGTTGCCCTACGCTCCGGGGGATATTGAATCCGTTGTGGGGAACGAGAAGTGCCGAATTTATTGGAACTATTCGTTCCCCACTTTCAGGCTCATACAAGCTAATAAGCCTAATGTAGTCCTTCTCGACCACCAGACCAAAACGATATTTGTCGTGGAGTTTTCAGCTCCTGGCGAGACGAATATCGTCGGAAAAGAGAAGGAAAAACGGATAAAATATCGAGATTTTCTCTTCGAACTCCGCAGCCTCTATCCAGATCACTCTGTCAAGATGGTTGTTCTGATTATTGGAGTCCTTGGTGGAATGATGTCCTCTCTACTCTCGAATCTTAAAATCATACCGGCTTGCCGCTCTAAGGCAGAAATCTTAGCCCCACAGATGCAGAAGGTTGTCGTTCTTGGCTCACTGCGCTTGCTCAGTTCACATGATTCTCGGACCCAATGATCACTTACCCCACGGTGTGGGGAGTGGTCATTGGTTGATAATGCTGGTGCGCCCTCCCGAATGTATCGGGGCTTCGGGGGATAAGGCCTGACCTGCGCACACTACGGTGGAAAAAAAATATTAACGTTTATTCACATTTGTTTTTTTATCACACGGTCTTTTACCTTGATCTAGTCCAATTAGTAAATAAACAATGGGAAATTCCATTTAAAACCTTACGGTTGCGCATGGGTTATCTTATTTCATAACTTTAAAAACTAATTTATGTTGAGAAGTGGTATGGAAAACAGTTGTGAATATATAAATATCAAAACATACTTGAATGAACATTATAAAATATGAATATATCTAATAAAATTATAAAGGATATAAATGAAAATTATATAAAGATATAGATGTAAAATAACTGAAACTGATTATATCATATATAATTAGAACCTATTCAGTGATGTAAAAAAATCGAATTTAGCTTTTTTGGTTTCGGAGATATACAGGAAAAACCAAAAAATCCCAAATTATTTTTTTGCCTATATCTTCTTTATTCGCAGACATATTGAAAATCTGTCCACATTATGATATTGGCACTTGATGTGGGGTATCAGAATATGTCCATGAATCTTTTATGCAGGGTGTCATCTGACTTGGGTCACCTACATCTTTGAATTTATAAATACGGACCTGTATTTTTTTTGTAGTTTTTGTTTCGTCGACATTCACTCCATACACTCCAACTTTATATTTCAGGATGTTTCGGTAATATTTGTTTATAATTGTGTGGGTATCATCCCCTTTTAAATTACGGCCCTGGAAATTGGTTGACTGAGTTAAATAAAAACACATTTTTGACATTTTTGATCTCGGTTTTATATATTATTCATTGCCCTCAATACACTTATTTGCTGTATTGTTGCGAAATCATTCAAAATCCTCAATCTCGAGTCTTTCACATTTTCTATCTCTCTGCCAGCGTAATTTTCAATGTCCCCCATAGAAAATGGTCCAAAATATGTAGTAAGATCTGGTGATCTTGCAGGCCATCTTATTGGACCATTATTTGTCTCGAAATGGAAGGACTCCAATTTGAACATTTATTGCACCATTAATTTTTTTGTGTGTATAAATTACTTCATTTCAATTTTCATTGCAATTATAGTGTTCGTTTCGGATGTTATTATTGCTATAATTTCTTTTTCTGCTCATCAAAACACATATAATATATTTTTGTTGTAGATATGTTTCAGATAATCATAAAAGGCTTTCTTATTAGAATTTCATTGTAGAAAACGCTTAGAGCAATGGAAATATGAAAAAATATGAATAGGTACCTAAAAATAAAAAAAACTCTCTAAAAACTCTACGGTACATAGGGAGACGTGAAAGTTGGTATCGTGTTTTTATTTAACTCAGACAACCAATTTCCAGGACCGTAATTTAAAAGGAAATAATTCAACCAATTATAATCAAATATTATCGAAACATCCCGAAATATAAAATACATTTTAATTTCTCAGTATGAAGTGAACGTCTACGATCCAAAAACTACAACAAAATATACAGGTCCGTATTTAAAAATTCGAAGATGGGGGTGGCCCAAGTCAGATGACACCCTATATAAAAGATTCATGGACATATTCTGATAGCTTACATCAAGTGCCAATAGTAAAATGTTCACAGATTTTCAATATGTCTGCGAATGAAGAAGATATAGGCAAAAAAATAATTTGGGAATTTTTCATTTTTGGCCTTTTGTTTTTTTAACCAGATTTGTTTGTACTTTATATTGAGTTATACTGCGGGTATCATAGTTGCGTTCTGTTTGTTGCAGAATATGCTGATTTTTGGGAGTATATATGATTATATTATGCACATATTATTTTCGAAGATCTAAAATTTTTGTTTCATTGAATGAATCATTTGTTGGGTATGTATTTTTTTCTTTATAAATTATTTTTAATATTTTTCTTTGAAGAATTTCTAGTTTTTTCAGATGTACAGATACTACTGCGCCCCAGGAAAGGATCACATACTGTAAACGTGACCAGTGCGTGATAAAGTATCTTCAGGTGAGTTATATCTAGAATTTTCTTCAGGTATTTGAATTTGAATGATAAGAGTCTGATAGTTTTCGTTACTTGGTTTATGTGGTAATTACATCGCATGTGTGAGTCGAGGGTTACTAAAAGATACCTGTGTGGAATGGCGAAAGAACTGGCCATCAGCTTCCATGCGATGTTTGATGGTTTAAAACGTGTTGGAGAGATAAGAAAGCTCGTAAAGATGGTGCCCCACGATTAGACAGATCGACAAAATTATCCTTTTTTGCATTGGATCGTCACGTGTGATGAAAGAGGTTCCTCTACGATAACAGAATAACAGCCAAAGACGTTCAGGACAGTAGTTGGACATCGATGAGCCACCCAGGCACTTTCCAATGGCGAAAACTTATCACAAAAGACAGTGGTTACTGTATGGTGGTCAGCGGCCGGTGTGACTCACTATACCTTCCGCAACCGAGACATTGTGACGGAATGTATTGAAATTGCGTGAGGAGCAGTCCGCACTGGACAAAATGAACATTGAAATTCTGCCTCACCCACCATACTCTTCGCACCTCTCGCCAACCGATCTTTTCAAGCGCTTCGATAACTCTCTCTCCGGTAAAACCTTCGCCAATTAGGACCAGACAAAAACGCCCTTCGTCGACTTCATCGAATCTCGAGTTTCCTTGACTGCATCGAATCTCGAGGACACAATTTTCATGCTGATGGAATTAATCGACTCGAGTTAAGATGGCAAAAGTGCACTGATTTAAATGACGCTTAAAAATGACGATTAAATTTAATAAGTATTCACTAAGATATCATAGTTCAACATAGACTCATAAAACATTTTTAAAATAACCTAATAATTATAAGAAGATTTCTTTCGAAAAATCACGCAATACTATATGAGTATTGTTCAAACAATGTAAATAATTAAATTCCCGCTTAAATTTTCTCTTCTTTGAAACTCTTTCTGAAGACTTTCAAAGAAAAGAATTCGTTGATTCGACTAAACACACGAACCTTCTGGAATCACTCCGTCCATTGGTATTGGTGAAAACCGTATGAGAATCCAGTCAACAATTTTTTTAATACGCTTTCATTAGCTTCACCTGTATGTTTGTTTGCTTGTTACTCTCAAGCTCGGGATCTGTTTTTGACAGAATTATCGACATTATTGCTTGATCTATTCGCGGGGCAGATGGCGCTTTACGTAACCTCCTTAATATAATTCGAACTCACTTTACATGTATTTCTTCATTTGAAAAATGTTTTTTTTATTAACACGCCCGCCTTATTTGTAACCCTCCTTTCCGCGCCTGCTGCCTTGGGTTTGGTAGCTGATATTCAGGCTCCCTCTTCGGAATCGGAAAATATCCAATGGTCATTTTCCTAAACAATATACGGCTGATTGATCCCAAAGTTTAGATAAAATAAATCTGTTTATCTGTTTAAAATCTGTTCGAAAAGACTAAAAAACACGGTTTCATAACAAAAACTGAAAAATGAAAAATAAATATAGTTTAAAAAACTAAAAAAAATAACACGCTTTCAAAGAACATCGAACTGAAAGTTGAAAATATTGTTTTTAAATAAGCTTAAAACAATAACGAACGAAAAATACTATAGTATAAATTCAAAGATAGTATTTACAACCCTGCAGTGTGGCCCAAATCAGTAGCATTTCGTAAGTTCAACTTTCGTAAGTTCAATCAGTTCAGCACTAGCGCAGAGGATTTTCAATAAAAAAATCAAATGTTGAAGAAAGTTCCTCACAGCTTGAACACAATTCTAGAGATATTGGTCTCATGCACCAAAACATGCAATCTATAGGAAACAGTGTGGAGAAAATAGAACATTTTTTGGCGAACAATAGTGACTGCAATTTTTTATGTGTTACTGAGCATTGGAAATCAATTACCCAAATGAAATGTATTGGAATAGAAAAATTCAATCTAACAGCATCCTTTTGTCGTACAGAAAACAAACATGGGGGAAGTGCTATATATTGTAAAAATGGGATAAACTATAAAAGTTTAAAGAATATATCTAAACTGTCAGCTGAAGGAAATTTCGAATGTTCAGGTATTGAAGTTTCCCTTTCTGATAAAAAAATGATAGTTGTATCTTTATATAGACCTTGTGGAGGTTCAATGCGTATATTTTTTGATAAATTTGAATATTTGTTATCAAAAGTCACAAGTGATAATAAATTAGTCTTTATAGCAGGTGATTACAACATTGAACTGAAAGAAAATAATAAATTAAAAATCAAAACTATTAGCTCTAGCTAGCTCTTTTAATGTGTATGAAGTTATTGATGAATATACACGCATAACAAAAAATTCCAAAAGTTGCATTGATAATATTTTTACAAATTATAGGGGTACTTACATTACAAAAGTACTTGAGACTCATGCTTCAGATCATACAGCCCAAATGATTACATGTAAACTCAATTTGCGAAGCTCAATGAAAGGTACCCACAAAAGATGTTTCACAGAGGAAGCCATAAAAAAATTGTCGAAAAACAAAATGATGAGGATTGGGCAGAGATCTATGAAATATAAAATGAGCAAGTAAACAAACAATGGGTGATGTTCATCAATAACTTTATAAATATTTTCAACGAATGTTTTCCAATCAAATACATACATTATCGTAAAAACAAAAATTGTTACTCGGATTCTCAAATTAAGGAATACAAAAGTGGGTTAGATACATTTCTATGTCTATCCAAAACGAATGGAACTATCAAATATAAATACTTGAAAACAAAAACTGAGTATGATAAGTTGTTAATTTCGTCAAAACAGAAAAATTATAAAGAGCGTATGAAAAATTCTGATAACAAAACAAAATGTACGTGGAGTATCTGCAACGAAATTACCGGCAAAGTAAAGGAGCAAAGCTGTGACATACAGGGTGATCCAATCGATATATCGAATAAATTCAAAAATTATTTCAGCAAAATATCCTCAAAATTAGTTGAGAAAAATAATGAACTTGTGAAATAATGGAAAACGCTCAGTTGATGTGTATACAACCATTAACTCCAAATGATGTGGTTGCAATGTCAAATAATTTGAAGAACAAAAATTCAAGCGGAGAAGATGAAATTCCAACTTGTTTGATAAGAAAATACACAATAGTAATTGAAGATATTTTATCACACATAATTAACAATTCCTTGAATTTTGGCATTTCTCCTTCGCAACTCAAGCTTTCAGTTATACAACCATTACACAAAAAAGGGGATACAAATTGTATTGAAAATTACAGACCCATAAGCTTACTCCTAAGTTTCTCTAAATTATTTGAAACCGCAATATTTAATAAAGTTATACAGTTTTTTCATGAGTGTAATATCTTCAGTGATTATCAACATGGCTACTTACAAAAAAAATCAACACAAACGGCAATCTTCCAATATACGCAGAGCATAATTGATATGATGGAAAAACGGCATCTAGCTCTGGGTATGTTTCTTGACTTGTCAAAAGCATACGACTGTCTAGATCATAAAATTTTGTTAATCAAATTAGAGAAATATGGAATAAGAGGAAATGCTTTCATGGTTTCACTCATACTTAGCAAACAGACAACAGAGAGTCAGTATCACTAAAGACTCAAAAAACTTCAAATCTGATATTATAACAACATCTATAGGTATACCGCAAGGAACTGTAGCGGGCCCACTGTTGTTCGTTATATTTATGAATGATTTATATATATGCTGATGATACAAGCCTTCTGGCAGGGGGAGAAACATATTCGGAGATGATGGTAAACTGTTGTTACATTTTTCAGAAAACAAAAAACTGGTTGAAAACAAATAAGTTAGTATTGAACGAGTCGAAAACTAAAGTGTTGCTATTTGGAAACTTTCTAACAGCAGAGGAAAACCCAAATGATATATCATTTTTCAATAATTCCTTTCAGTTATCGCATGACACCAAGTTTTTGGGTGTTTACATTGATGAATGGCTGAACTGGTCAAAACATAAATCTCTTCGAAGCTTGGAAAAGTGTCCTATGGACTGAGAATAATCAGTAAACATCTAGAAAAGCAAGCAGCTTTATTTCTTTACTTTGCAAATTTTGAAACTGTCATGAGATACGGAATAATTTTTTGGGGATCCAACAAGAATACAAGTAGAATACCTATTTGTTATACAAAAAAGAGTAATTAGAATAATCAATTACAAACATTATAAGGACTCTTGTCGAACAGTTTTTAAGAATAATAACATCATGACTGTATATGCTCTGTATATTTTTGAATGTTTGATGTATTTGTTTAAAAATAGAGAAATTTTTAATCTTGATGCTACAGAACACAAATATAACATTAGGAGGCATGACCTCATTTATCCATATCATACATTGAGACTAACTGAAAAATCTCCCTATTATATGACAATGAAATTTTACATCAAGTTACCAGTACTTGTTAGACATTCTGCTAGTAGCAATTAATTTAAAAAAAAATCATAAAGATACTTGTAGATCTAGAACCCTATTGTGTTGAGCTTTTTTTAAAACATCAGTTTTGAAACATACCTAATTGTATGTGACGTCATTTTATTACATGTTGTAATTATTTTTACAAAAATAATTCTGGCATTTTCTAAAATAAACATTATTAAAAAAAATGTTGATTGAATATTCCAAGATAGTAAATGGAAGAAAAATCGTAACAAAGTACACGCAGGAGTCAGAAAGTTAACGAGAGAATTTCTGCTAGTTTACAAAAATTTACAATTCAGAAGAATACTGTCCATTTTTGAATCAATCTATGATTTGAACTTAAATCGCTTTTTTTTTCTAAATTTATTTCTGCAACAATATTCAAATTATCGTATTTACTACTGTGAACACTGAATCATTGATTATAATGATAAAAAACAAGGATATTCAGATGAAACTGTTATGCTTTCAATGAATATTCGTGCCAGTATAAAAAAGTATGTGGTAAAAACGGATACTGTTAATGCTAATTCGATTTTTATTCAAACACGCACGCAAAGTGAATTGAATCCACGAAAAGGTATTCGTTTGAGGAATATTCCTTCATATTCAAAGATGGCACTGCTCGATATGAAGTGTGAAAATCGTGAAAATGACTTTTTCAACCGATTATTAAAAAAAAATATAGTCAGAATCAAATTTTCTGAAAACTATAGAAAGCCATGAATCTATATTCGAATACAAGGGGTCAATCTAAGCAACATTCCAAAATGATTTTTTTTTGTATTTGAAAATTCAGAGGTAGTTTAAATGTCATACATATTAACTACCTGTATCAACCGTATCTCTAAATGAGATTCCAAAAATTTTGCAGATTCCAAGATGTAGCAATGATCAGGCTGCAGAATCATGATCATTACGTAAAAATACAATTATTTATTCATTTTATTAATTTATTTCATACACTAATTTACAGGATGAACCAAAATACAGAATAGAGGGAAACAGTGGCATTCACAAAAATTTAAAAACAGAACTGTCAGTTAGCTAAGAAATGTCTTTTGATTTGTATAATCTGGCAGTTGCATATATCTAGAACACGACTAACAGAATTAGAGATATCGCACATTGTATAAATTAGAGATTTTTTCATTATATTTGTTGGCGGGTTGAGATAAAAAGTGACAGTATACCTAGATGACTGTCTAGGAACCCAAAAATTCAACATATGTGACAATTGAGAGCAGGTAATTATATTGTTTATGACCTTGAATAAAAAAGAAATGAATAATATTAACGCCTTACCTCGAGACTACAAAAATTGTGAGTTACAAGCAATTCATAATAGGGCATTCCTACAGTAGGATACGTGCCTTCAAGTTTAAAAGACATATATTTTAGAAAGCGCCTCTGTGGGCTTCTAGTTGATTGATATGAACCTGATAGTAGGGACTCCACACAACAGATGCATATACCAGCCTAGATCGAACAAAAGTGAAATAAAGTAATTTCAATGTTAAAGCTGTTTCGAAGCCTTTTGTACTTCTAACTGAGAATCCATACATGCGATAAGCAACCGTCATAGTGGTGTCAATATGTTTATTGAAAGAGATCAATGAATCAAAAGTGTGTCAGGACGCTCCAGAACTTAATTGTTTATGACGTAGTTGTGTAATGTCAGATTCGTTTTCAGTGGGTAAGACATTACATTACATTTGGATATGTTGGGAGGCAGATTATTCTTCCGACACCATGTTGCATTCAGGACGAGACGTTCGCAATCATTAGAACATGATGTTATATTGTTTGACCCTCGTGGTACACCAGATGTGGCTACATATACATAGTAAAATTGATAACGAAAGTATTGAATGATGTTAATTGGCTGAAAAGTTCGTAGGCTAACATAGAAAATAAATGATTAAACTTGATTTTTTCATTCAATATAGTTGCCATCGAGGGCGATGCAACGATTAAAGCGGTTGTATAATTTTTCGATGCTATATTTATAGTACGTTTTGTCTTTAGTATCAAAATAGGGTTTCGACGAATACCTCTTCATCAACGATAAATTTCTTTCCAGAGAGCATTCTCTTGAGGTTTAAAAACAGGAAAAAGTCGCTAGGGGCCACATCTGAAAAATACGGTGGATGCGAAAGCAATTTGAAGCCCAATCCAAGCAATTTTGCCATCGTTTTCATTAATTTGTGGCACGGCACATTGTGCTAATGAAATGGAGCCGCTTCCCCGCGATTTCGGCCTTCAAAATGTCCAATAACGCTATGTATTAGTCGCTTCTGATGGATATTATACCATGCGCATCCCAAAATACTGATACCATAACCTTGCCAGCAGAGTATTGCGTCTTTGCTTGTTTTGGAGTCGGTTCACAACGTGCAGTCCATTCAGATAACGATCATTTTGAATCTGATGTGAAATGATGGAACCATGTTCCATCTACTGTCTTATATCCACGCATAAATTTGTTTTTTCATGGTGGATCAGCTTCGAATACTGCTCAATATCATCAATTCGTTGTTGTTTTTGGTTGATTGTGAGTTCGCGCAGCACCCACTTTGAACAGAGCCTTCGCATAACTAAACAAATATTCATGCACGTTACTTTGATATTTTGGGGCAAGACGGAGTGCATCGTCCTCGGTGCTTACTTCACCTCGTTTAAATTCAGCAAACCAAATGTCAATGGTTGATTTTATTGGTGCAAAGTCCGAATTATGTTTATCAAGACAAGCTTTGGCTTTAACAGTATTTTGTCCGCCAAAAAGCAATGCTTTATTCAAAATCCCGTTTTATCCATTTCCTTCAAACTAACAAAAGGCTTCACCCAAAATTTTCTATCCCACAAACTATTAGTCCGACAGCTGTGAAACTTGTACACGTGTTTTTTGAAGGTAAGGGTTAACTGAAAATTATATGGATGTGATATCAGTAGCGCCATCTGTGTGTTAGCCACGAACTTTTCAAGTGAGTTACATTTTCATAGATTAGCAGAGTTATGATAACTGATAATAAACGATAAGTGATGAAATTCTATTCAAACGCATCAATCAAAATTTAAATATGTCACTGAAGGGTGATTATTATTCTTCATTAATCATTTATCAAAACTTGAACTCTTCATGGATTCACTTCACTTTGTGTGTGTATGCTCAAATAAAAATAGAATTATCAATAATAATATCTATTTTACATATACTTTTTTACATTATGACGAATATTTATTGAAAGTATACAAGCTTCATTTGAATATTTTTGTAATAATTATACAATAAATTATTTGATGAACGCCGTATTGAATATGACAATTTGAAAATGTTGGAAAATTACATTAGAAAGAAAGAGCGATATTACTTTAAATCATAGATTGACTCGGAAGCATATATTATTCTTTCGAATTTCCAATTTTAATAAAGCAACGGAATTCTATCACGCTCAACTTTGTAACTCCTGTGTGAAGTTTGTTACAAAAACGAATTTTTATATTTATTATTCTGTTAAACTTACTGAAAATTTCACATGTGAACTGGAGAGACATCACTTCATATTATGAACTATAGTTCCCCGTCGTGTTTGTCTGCTTGAACGCGATAAATTCAAAAACTACCGAAAGGATTTTCACCAAATGGAGTAATTCAAGAGGAAGATTTATGTGTTTATATTCGAATCGACGGAGTCTTTTCTTTCAAAGTTCTCCGAGGCAGCTCTCATTTTTAATACGTGTGATTGATAACTTGTTTATCTTATGGTTATTCATGATCACTTAAATAAAATGAATAAAAACACTTTTGTCTGAATACCACTGGAAAATTTTTCATTTCACGACCTGTAAAAGTGTTTATTTTCATTTCATTTAAGAGCTCTCATTTTTCTTCAAATTCTTGTTCTCTCATAATATTTGAAATAAGAAACCTGTTGGAGCAGGGACTGAACTATTGACATTGTTTAAACAATATGTATAATAATCATATCAAACCTTAGTTCTTCGTGGTTTTGTGATATATTCATTCATCACCGTTGAAATTTTTGAAGATGAAACTAAAGCATCTGAGGAAAATCGTCGATATACAAGTTATATTTCAATAAGTTATTTATTTGGAGGATACATTCCTCTAAATACACTAAAAAAAGTTCCAAGAAACAGGAGAAATAAAATTAGATTGAATTATTTCCTTACCAAAAAACTGGGCAAAAATTAAATTTATTGGAGTCAATGCTGATCATTCAATTGTACAATCATCTCCCGATGGTAACGCCCATGCTGTATTTCTCGTAGCAGAGGACATTCATGTGTTAATAGAGTTGATGATAAAACATGCTTTTTTAAACAGTCAAAAATAATGTTTCACAAAAAGTTCATTTAACGAAAACCATATTAATGAAATAAACATCGAACCATTGTCTCTTCATTCATGAATTCACTTCATTTGAGACTACATCCACTTTTAATAATGAGAGGAAAAATAATTCCATTATAAATTTCAATAATTATCAGATGTTCTGTGAAGCAGCCAAAACTTTCATGGTTTAAGAACAATGTTGAGAAGTACTTTTTGATAAAAGATTCAAAGTTAGTTCTGAACGATGGAAAAAAAATTGTATCATGTTCAAAATCAATAACAGTATAGAAACACCACAAAACATAATTATGCACAATAAAAAAAATCAATTGTAATACTTCAATTAAGTTTCTAGGCATATAGGTACATTGATGATACTTTAAGTTGGACTAGTCAGATAGACAACCTTTGCCAAAAACAATCCTCGGTAACATACACCATTGGAGTTCTGAAAAAATTTTGATTTGGAAGCACTAGTAACAGTATATCATGCGAATTTTTACTCCGCTTAGGGGATGAGACTAGGGAAAATCATCTGACGCTCATATTATGGGTTGAATAGAGTGTTCCTATGTTATGTTATGTTATCAGAATAATCTTCAATATGAATACAAGATATTCCTGCAAAGGAGTCTTTAAGATCAACAAACTACTTCTGTATCTGTATCTGTAGAGTAGGGAGGGTGAGTGTAAGCCCACGCACTTAGGCCACATGTGACCCATTGTACATCCTCCCGAGGAGTTGTCCTCCTAGGTCATCGTCCATCCTGTCCTTTCCAGGAAGGTGGACAGGTCGCAGGGAGACATCTTCTTTATATCGGCAGGTGTAGGCCAAGATTCGCCGAACACACACTCTCTTATTGACGATAACTCCGGGCACTCGCACAGGACATGCCTGACAGTCTCATCTTCCTGTTCACACATCCTGCATAGATGTGTGCCTACTAGCACCATATTATGGAGGTGTTCCCTTAGTTGACAGTGGCCAGTCAGAAATCAGCTTGCCAGGGTCGCTCAAGGTGATCCTGGCAAGATTACATCCTTTGATTTCATCCCATCTCTCTAAGGATTGAGCATGGGTGTAACATTTGACTAGTTTCACAATTGTCGAAGTCATCAGCCCGTGGGTGCCACTGGGTCCTAAAATTCTTAGTCCAGCCGCTTCCTTGGCTAAAGAGTCGGCAATGCGATTACCTTTACTCTTGCCGTGCCCTTCAACCCACTTCAGGATAATGTTATCATCTACCGAGGCTTTGACTAAATTTTGGTGGCACTCTAGTACTAGCCCTGAGGTAACACGCTGTCTGTTCAAGGCTAATAGTGCTTGTCTGCTATCAGTGCAGATTGTTATGTTTCTGCCAGAAATTCCTTTCTTGGTTGTTTCTTTTGTGGCGATTGAGATACCAGCCAGTTCTGTTTGGACCACGCTGGTATTTCTTCCCATTCCCCACTTAATCCTCAGGTTTAGTGACCTGGAGTATACTCCACATCCTGAGCCTTCTTTGGTTTTTGAGCCGTCTGTATAAATTTGTATTGCATTTGTAGCATCTGACTCTGTGTTCTGCTTAATTTGTATTTTGTAGGGTTTATTAAACACAAACTTGGGTTCAATTGCATCACTTGTTGCCTGCAGCAGAGGTTGCGCAGTGAGCGTTTGCCGCCATAGGCCCAGCCTCAATTGACCCATTCCTACTTTGAGGTTTACACCAGCCGTGCGCAATCGTACCATGGCCATTAACGCAACCTTCTTAACGTACAGGTCCAGAGGGGTCAGACCCGTGATTAATTCCATTGTCGCGGTTGGTGTTGTTCTCATGGCTCCTGTGATGTTTAAACAAGCCAGTCGCTGTATTTGATATAATTTTTGGATGGCCGTTGCTTGTAGACCTTTCGGTCCTCATGCAATGGCTCCATACGTTAACATAGGTCTTATTATTGCAGGTGACCACACGGGGTGAAAGACCCCATGCGCGTCCCACTGTCCTCCGACATTGCTCATAAGCCACGTATGCTCTTTTTGCTCTAATCTGTAGATGAGAATTCCATGTTAGCTTCTTGTCGAGGATAGTACCAAGGTATTTCACCTCTTCAGAGAAGTTTAGTTTGCTTTTGAAGATTTCGGGAGGTTTTAAGCCCGTCAAACTTCTTTTCCTGGTGAAAAGGACCATCTCAGTAATTTTAGGATTGATCGACAGTGAGTGTTCCTTACACCATGTTTCTATTAATTTGAGCCCATCCTGCGCTCTATCCCACAGTGTGTTTACAAATTTGCCGGTCTGCAAGATAACTATGTCATCTGCGTATGCAATTGTGTAGAATCCATTTTTGTTAAGGTGATTAATAAGGGTATCCAGAACTATGTTCTAGAGGAGGGGTGATGAGATCCCTCCCTGTGGACATCCCCTCATGACCAGTCCTTTCACTGTGATGTCTTCTACATTAATACTTATTGCTCTGCTAGAGAACATCTGGAGTATCCATTCTCCTACTACCAGGGGTACATTCCTGGAGTGTACTTGCTGGGTAATTGTTGGAAAGGTTTTTTTGTCAAACGCTCCCTCGATATCTATGAATATACCCAGGGTGGATTCTTTGTTGTCCAATGATCTCTCGATTCCGCCAACCACATGGTGAAGGGCCGAATCAGTAGACCTTCCCGGGGTATATGCATGCTGATTTGGATGAAGTGGGTTGTTAACAAGTACTTCATTTCTTATATACCGCTCACATAGCCTTTCCATGGTTTTTAAGAAAAACGATGTGAGACTAATTGGTCGGAATGCTTTTGGTAGGGTGTAGTCCATCCTACCTGGTTTGGGTATAAATACTACTCTTACTTCTCTCCACTTACTGGGAATATACCTCAGAGCTAGAGAGGCTCTGAATATTCCAACCAGGTGCGCATAAGAGTGTCAAGTCCCCACTGAAGTAGGGCTGGTCTTATACCGTCAGGTCCTGGTGACTTGAAGGGGGAAAATCCCGATATAGCCCATCTTATTTTGTCCTCATCAATTACTGCACTAGCATATTGCCAGTCGTATTGTGAGAACTACTTACTGTGTCAGCAATCTATATCTATGAATCAACAAAATTTATCATCAATCATCCAGGCCATTTTGACATACATCGCAAACCGATTATTTATGAAACAAGACGAAAAAGACTTCATATCCCATCCATGCAAAATCCCTATATGAACGTAGCACTATCTATACTGAAATGAAATTTTATAATAATCTTCCGAAAAACATAAAAGATATTGTCGTTGCTAACAGATTTCTAAAATCTGTAAAAAAATTCTCATGTAATATAGACTATAGAGCCTTACAATACTGATGAATATTTGCCTGTAGGAATTTATGTACCAAATTTTATTCAAAGTTACGTTGTCACTAGATTAGAGCTGTTTCTGAAAAATTCCGAGAATTGTTTGTTATAACTTATTCCTTGACGCGACTAATAAATAATCGGTATCATGTTTTTCAGATCCCTATGCAAACTATCCTAACCTTATTTATTCATACTCACTTTTTCCCACTGCAGATGAAACTTCCTCGATCGTCACTTGTTACGCGCACTTACCGGCACCTTTTAATTACTTCTCAGGCAATTATTTCGAACAATAGACGATGGTACTCCCTCGACGATATTCTCTTGCTTCGCGGTCGGCTTCGATTCCACTAGTAAAAATCGAATAATGGAGTGGGTTTGGGTTAACAGTCATCTCCTGTAAAGAGTAAAAGTTTTTGTTAATGACATTTTGGTTTGGGAGCTCAGTGCATCGTAGGACAGGAAACTAGTCGGTGATATTCATTTGATTCACTGGAATTATGTTTTTATAAAATAGTAGATTTATAGTCGAAGTAACTGATAAAGTAATTCTTAAAACTATCGGCGAACTCAAAGGCCAAAAAAACCAATAAAAGGAAATAATGCCGCTACGAATTAATCCACATGGACTGAAGAACTGGCGTATTGGATAATTTTTACTAACCGAGTTTTATGATTGGCTGAAGAGTCATAAAATTAAATTTGATGTCATGTTACGGTGTCCAATAGAATGTAGCGATGAGTACCGCCATTGTGTCGTCAATGTTCAGTTCAGGAACTGATCGCGATTTGAGTGTTGAAATTCGATATTGGTGAAGTTATAATTACCTAAAATTTTTGTTATTTGTTTAAAATGTGGTGTCCTTGGACAAGTACTAATAGTAATAACGAGTGTGATAACAACGCAGACTTTTTCCTGTGTAGTGATTCCAATAGCGCTGGTGAACAATTCGAAAAAGAGATACCAGTGAATAAGATTCAGATGCATTTGAATATTGAAACACGGAGAGTATGTTTCAATGTATATAAGAATCTACATATTAAGTTTGGTTTCGAGGGAAAAAAAATATTACAAGCAACCTCGGATTTGACCGAAATTCCTTTCTCAACTGTACATAAAATAGTCTAAAACAAACCTTATGAATGCAACTTGGTATGACACTCACGACACAGTTATGAAAGGTTGGAAGGATGGTTCGAAAATGCGTACGCCTAACATGCCTGCAAACAAAAGATCGAGACTAATCATTGTGCAGTGCGGAGGAAGTGAAGGATGGGTTCCGAATTCTTTGAAACTATGTGGAAAAAAACTTGATGTTGACTATCATAAGAATATGGAAGCTAATAATTTTAAGGAATGGTTTGAAAACACATTGGTCCCATATTTGGATGCGAATAGTGTGATAGTTCTTGACAACGCTTCCTATCATTCGCGACAGCTCATCAAAGTACCGAATAAAAATTCGAGGAAAAATGAAATAAAAAGTTTTTTAATGGATAACAATTTGTATTTTGAAGATAACTATACCAAAAACCAACTACTTGAAGTTTTACAGACAAAACATTTGAAACAGTGTATGCCCTTGAGAGTATTGCTGAAAAGTATGGACACACCATATTGAGACTTCCCCCTTATTTTTGTGTTTTCAAACCCATCGAGTTGATTTGCGAAAAATTGAAACAAAGCATTAGGCGTAAAAATGATTTTCCAATATTTGATAAGAAGGTGATAGAGCTAGTTGAAGAAGAAGAAGAAGAAGTAATTTTAGTTGAAAAAGACTCTATGGAGATTGTACACTTCCATATCAATGGTGGAAATAAATTCATTATTGATTTAAATGACGACAGTGATAGTGAAACGGAGAATATATATATATATATATATATATATATATATATATATATATATATATATATATATATATATATATATATATATATACAGATAGAGATTTTATCGAGTGTGTATGATACCAATCAAAAATGAAATAATTCGTGGACACAACACTCAAAAAATAGGGGCAAACCGCGGACACGTGTTTCTGGCTATTGGCCTCATCAGCGCGGTGCAGCCAAGTGTGAAGATGGGCAACACTTGTTTGCCGAAAGCAGGAAACAACACATACGCACGGAGTCAACAACACAAGCCAACCGCACATTTGTGGTTCCAGTTAGAAGAGCTAGAATTCCTAGGCTACATCTAACATGACCACGTAGGCAGCTATAGCTACCTGCGTGACATCCGGGTCCATGATATAAATACAGATAGAGATTTTATCGAGTGTGTATGATACAAATCAAGAATGAAATAATTCGTGGACACAACACTCAAAAAATAGGGGCAAACAATATATATATATATATATATATATATATATATATATATATATATATATATATATATATATATATATATATATATATATATATATATATATATATATAATATAGTTATTGTGATTCTTATATACTCAGAAATGATTACTGGATGACAAAATTAGTTAGCTCCTTATCTATTTTATTAAAGGGGAACTGCTGGAAGGTAGGGTGCACTATATCGTTTATTTGAACTATACAAGAAAATGAATTTGTTGTCGCTGACAGGACAGGACTCGTCGCAAAGTTACCTCGATTAAGTTGATCCCACTTGTGGTGCACTTTTTGGAAACTATGGTATAGTAATGAATATTACTGGAGTTTTATCCTAACACTAAACCGTTATTTTAACATCTCGACACGTGTTTCAATCACTAAGTGATCATCTTCAAGAAGAAGATTGAACAGTTCAATCTGCCTCTTGAAGATGATCACTTGGTGATCGAAACACGTGTCGAGGTGTTAAAATAACGGCTTGATGTTGGGATAAAACTCCAGTAATATTCAAGTTGATCTCAGTCTGAAGTGTGTGTTTATACATAATCACGCACAGCACAATTGAACAAAGTACTATTCTAGATTAACTTCGCAAGTAGTGTAGAGGATACCTTAGAATTGGTTTGCTCTTTGAAGTCACTGGAATAAGTCACCTTCCTCAATCGCAGTGCTTATTCCACTGCTTGAAAAAAAGATAAAGATACTCGTACCTGCGATATTCTCTAAAATATACGAGAAAGCCTATTTCAGATGTCTTAGTGTATTCATGAAATGACAAAATAATTTAACAAATTTCAAAATTGGTCTTGGAACTGGGTACTCCACTCAAAATGAAACCAAACTATAGCCTAAACATACCATATAATAGCCTGAACTCATACGAAAAAATTCAATCACGAATGGTGAAGATTCAGATGAAACTTCACATAAATACAGCTTATAATACAGTTCATACATATGGTCAAAATATAACGATAAGTATTGAGTAAGTCGAAAAAATTTTTGCTTCCTGGGAGGTATCTTGGCGTGCGCTGCCTATACCGTTGGAGTTACATGAAGATAATGTATCGTTAGATTGTTTATCTCGAATAGTTCTGAATAAAAGCCTACCTCTTATGTGGTAGCCACTAAATGCAAAATACTAAGCCATAGCACATTTTGGAATATCTGTCAAATTCTTATAAAAATAGATACCACTACGCGTCGCGTCCACTGTAAGACAACGGGGGTCGATGCGCGGGGGTAGAGGGGTGGTCTAAGCAATGAAGCGTTATCGCCGAACGCCGAACCTACCTGCATATTTCAAGATTTTAAGATCAGTAGCTTCGGCAGTACGTTAATATAAGGGTGTTAGTCAATCAATAGGTACCCACTTATACAATACTAGCTGTTCCCCGCTGTTTCACCCGCATTACCGTGGACCCCTACCATATGTGTTATTCCAGGTCATGATCTATCTATATACCAACTTATATTTGGATCCGTTGAGCTGTTTGGGCGTGAAAAAGTGAATACACTACATACACTACATTCATCAATCCTCACAGACTTTACGCATTCATAATATAAGTAGGATCTGTAAGATTACCAATGTATTTCATTCTAATCCCTTCAGCTTTTTTCTGCTGATGCTATTCAATATTGTATAAGTAGGTACCTATTGATTGACTGACACTCTTAGATTAACGTATAGCTACTGGACCTACAATCTCAAGATATGCAGGTAGGTTCTTTGTATAGCGTATATGAGCATCAAGAAAGAGAACCAGGAATACCCACACCCAAGAGGCAAAAATAGGGGTTTGCAGATTGTATTGAATATTGTCCAAGGGGCAAAGTTGGGGTTTGAAGATTGTATTGAATTTTGTCAGTTTGTAAATAGATTTTGCAAACACATTTGCAAACCACCTTTCAGCAGAAGGACACTAGTTCTAGCATGAATATGACGTGTTACATTTAGAAGAGAAGAGTTTGAAACTCAACCTTCTAGATTGTTTAGAAATCAATAGATTCAGGAATTCGGGTAATTTACTGAATGATCAATTAGAATTGGATAATTTCCCGTTACTAAATATTTTTCAAATGTGAAAACTGGGACATGAGCTCAGGTAATTTATTTCATTACAAACTCATGTAAAACTCAGGAACTTGAAATCTTGGTAGTTCAAATTGTAAAATTAGGTATATTGAGCATTGAATTGTATAGAATATAGTTAGTAAAGACACACCCGGAAAAGCAATTGTATGGCGAAACACGTGTTGCGTTTTTGTAAAATCGTTTATTGAAAATCTCACGATAAAGTGTATTTTCGAATACGTTAAACAATCATCATTTTCTGGAAAAAACTCGTTATTTTTATTTTTACATTATGCCATATTAGTTTCTGTCGTAATCTGTTCTTTTAAGCATATTACTAAAAAAAATATTTCCATGTCTCACATGGAAATATGTTATGTTGTAAGCATCAGCAGAGAGTTGATTATATGTTTCACTTCTCAAATAACTCTATAGAAAAAAGGCAAGTGTTGTGAATTCTGAAGTCTTGAGAAGGTCAGAAAACTAGGCCAATGCGTTTCCAAATATTTATAATTACTGGATAATGCCACAAGTCGCGTCGAATACACAAACATATGAGGAAGGCATGGGCGAGAGTATTTTCTGGGAAGACGTTAACATGTTTTATATGTTGATTCGCTTATAAGAATTGATGTCTACCTTCATAATTCAAATACTATGTTGTACCAGAAAAAAATCATTATATGTTAGATTTCCGTCAGAAGCATGTTATTTCAATGAAAGCGTCACTTAGATTTCTCTCAAGCTATAATGAATGTGGAGTTTGTCAGTTTCGATGATTCCGTATACCCAATAATAACAAAATACTTCAATAAGGGGCACCTACTTTTGTTCAATCTATACAGTGTGGTCCACTAAGTGTGCAACAAATGGGAAACTTTTTTATTAGCGATTTCTCAGAAAATTTTATTCTTGACAAAAGTTGGTGCATGTTCCAAAACTATACCAAATGTACCTGACATGGCTTTATGATAAACACCATACAGGATAGGCCAAAAAATATAAAGTTCGTTCAAGAGTAAAGTACCCTTATTTCAAAAAATTTTGAAATATGTTGAAGAGAAAAGTTGCTTAGAATTGAAAGTTATGTTCAGATACGAAGTCATGGCCTGCTATTCGAATTTTTTTTTTTGGAAAATTTTGAAATGATACATATTTTTACTATTTTGATTTAATATGTATTTGAAGTAGCCACAATCGAATCAGTTTGGAGTATTTTTTATCGATTTGAAGTGTATTTGTGAAATTTACTTGGATTTGTATTTTTTTTAGGTGACCGTCAACTTCATGTTTGTTGCAACGATATTTAACAGAACTCTAGAATAAAACAAAATACTCTTTTAACAAGGCAAATACTTCACTGAGTTTAATTTTCATATGAATAAATTGTCAAAATATATCGCGGATAGCCATGAACAAAAAAGAACCAATAAGTGATAGTACAGAGAAATACAGTAGATAACTTAACAACAGATTTCAGTTTCCAAAAAGTACCTGTCATCATTCAAATTCTCGCAAAAAAAACGAACCTAGTAATTTATCAATTAATATACCACACCAAACGTTTGTTTTCTGATAGTATTGATTTTTGTTATCAATAATAAAATTTGGGTTGACATCTGACCACTATATGCAATTTTGTGATGATAGAACCCCATCTGTTGTAAAAGTAGATTCATCTCTAAAAATACATCGATGAAAATCTCGTTGTTCTTCTATTTCACTCTGAATCCACATGGAAAAATCATATCTCAAATCATAGTATCTTTCTTGAAATTTACAAATGAATGTTGGTTTGTAAGCATGGTACTTATGTTTCTTGAGAATACGCTTCACAGAGGTTTTTTTAATGCCAGTATAATCACTAATTTCTTGGGTGGACCTTTTAGGATTTTCTACTACTGCTTGAAGTACGTCAAGCTGGTTTTCTTCTGTGCATACAGGTTTCGTACGCTCCGTATTATGTTTATATTCTAGTGAGCTGGTCTGTTTGAAATTCTTTAAAATTCTACTTACACTTGAATAGCAAATTTGTTTGTCTGGATGCCGCTCGTTGAAAATATTTGCAGCTTCGCGCATTGTTTTATAACTATATCACCACAGATTAAAACTAATTCTGCTTTTTCAGTTAACGTTAATAATACTGGGCGAGGCATTTTTAATTAAGAACAAATATGAAAACGTTTTACAGGCAAGTTTTGAGAAGCCACACTATCAAACTACAGTATTGTTTTAGGGCTAATGTGGTTTTTGTTCATGGCTGTACGCGATAGATTTTTGATATCTGTTCTAGTTGAGGCATTGTTGTCAGAATAAAAGAAATTTTATACTTTTATTGACAGTTTATTCATATAAACATTCAGTTAGTCAAGTATTTACTTCGTTAAAAAGAGTATTTATTTTATTCTACAGTTCTGCTAAATATCGTTGCAGTAAACATGAAGTTTACTGTCACCTAAAAAAATAAAAATTTAAGTAAATTTTATAAATACACTTTGATTTGGCCTGCAATTCGATATTTTTTTCTTTTGGCAAATTTTGAATTACCCCAGTATGATACATATTTTTACTATTTTGATTCAATATGTATTTGAAGTAGCCACAATCAAATTAGTTTGGAGTATTTTTTATCAAATTAAAGTGTATTTGTAAAATTTACTTGGAACATTTAGTTAGTAAAGTATTTGCCTTGTTGAAAAGAGTTTTTGTTTTATTCTAGAGTTCTGTTAAATATCGTTGCAACAAACATGAAGTTGACGGTCACCCAAAGAAATACAAATCCAAGTAAATTTTACAAATTCACCTTAATTTGATAAAAAATACTCCAAACTGATTTGATTGTGGCTACTTCAAATACATATTGAATCCAAATAGTAAAAATATGTATCATACGGGGGGTAATTCAAAATTTTCCAAAAGAAAAAAAAATCGAATAGCAGGCCATGACTTCGTATCTTAACATAATTTTCAATTCCAAGCAACTTTTCTCTCCAACATATTCATATATTTTTTGAAATAAGGATACTTTAGACGAAGCTCCAGTACACTGTACAAGAGAAGTGAGCGCAAAACTGGACAGACATTTTGACAATCGGTGGATAAGCCGATTGGGAAGATGGAATTGGCTAGCGAGGTCACCCGATCTTAATCCATTAGATCGGTGCCAAATATACAAAAAAGGTCATAGTTGTACAACTGCACTATTACATATTAGAGATGACATAATGAGAGCAACGGATCAGGGTAAGTGCACGAACGATATTAGTTCTCCTCAGCAGAGCATTCGATACCTTGAATCATAAACTACTACTAAATATATAACATTATATGGGGATATCTGAGAACGCTGTCAAACTTATGGGCAATTATCTGGAAGGTAGGAAGCAGTACGTTTGATTGGATTTCCAAGTGCCAAATAATCTGGAACTGAAGGCGGGAGTACCACAAGGATCAGTTTCGGGTCCATTGCTCTTTACTATTTACTCGTCAACCTTGCTAAGGAAACTTGAAACCTGTAATGTACATCTTTATGCAGACGACACTCAATTTTATCACAGTTTTTATCCAGAAGATGTCAAAGAAGCCTGCGGAATCATATACTCTGATATTAGACACTTTATTGAACTAGCAAATTCACACTCGCTTTTTATTAACACAAAAAAATCTAAAGTTATCATTTTAGGGTCAAAAATCAATAGAAGTAAAATCATCAATTCAGTTGAAATTCACATAAATGCAGATACACTTCATGTTGTTGGTGAAGCCAGAAACCTTGGCGTTTTATTTGATTCTCATATGAGGTTTGAAAAACACACCGACAAACTCATTTAACGAGGCTATGCCTCCCTCAATCTGATATATGGTAATAGGCACTGCCTATTACCCACCTATTACCTACCTATTACCTATTAAATTGTGTTAGAGGTTAGTACTAGCACAATTGAATTTTGCAGCAACTCTTTATGGGCCGAACCTGACAAGTCACTGTGAAGAAAAAATTCAGAAAGTCCAAAATACTTGTTTAAGACTTATATATGGAATAAGAAGAAGAAACAGAATATCTCACAAGCTCAAGGAAGTTGGATGGCTAAATATGGAGAATAGGAGAAAACTACATACTGCCTGCCTCTATCATAAGATTCTCTTATATACAATCCCTTCGTACCTGCATAGGAAAGTGAAGTTTCGAACCGATGTTCATGATATTAACATCAGGTTCAAAGGCCCTTCAACACCTCCCATTTTCAGAACCCAGTTATTCAAACGATCCCTCAGTTACCAGATAACTAAAGTATTCAATGCTATTCCTGAACTTTTAAAAAAACTGCCACCCTCTCAGTTCAAAATCAAATTGAAATTATATCTTTTTCAAAATCAATTACATGATGAACGTTTTACAAATACGTTTTTCCATATTCTTCTATTTTTTATCCTCTTTGAGTGATTCATGACCAATAATAGTTTGCTTAGTTTTGTATCATCGCCAGTCACTGATCTTTATTCATGTATTCATGTATACTTATGTTAATGCTATGCTACTTCAGTAACCATGCAGAGACATTTTTAGTTTAAGTGGAAGAACAATTTAGCAGTTATTTGTATAGCTGCGAAAATTGAACTTCTCCTTTTACTATAACTTTATATACATGTAGTTAGAACTCAAACTTGTGATTTTTTTTGGTGTTTGTAGTAATAAAGACGTTTATTATTATTACTATTATTATCTGTTAGGAATGTTTCAAGAAAAAGTTGACGAAACACCAGTGCGTTCGAGAGATGAATTACCCAAACATTTGAAGATTTGGATCCCAATAAAATCAGATCGGCCACGACGAAAGCACTCAACACATGCATTTTGAAATATTTCACCTGATTGTTTTACTATTTCATAACTATTCATATCAATATTTCCACTTTAGAATTTTTTCGTGTTGTTTTTAATTTACCCAAACATATTGAATCTGTTCCAAAATCACATAAATTTAAACTTTCGTTGAATTTTGAAAATAATTCATATTTCGAAAACGGTGACTGATAGGTATAGGGAAATATTGAAAGAAGTTGTCGGGTAATTGTTCCGTTCGAAAAATCAAAGTGGCAACAACGCATTGTCAAAAATACTTCACTTGGGTAGGGAATGTCCGAATATGATCTCAGTTGAATTTTGAAAGTGATCCCTTGTCTGGTTCACCAGAAACGTCAAATGTGGCATCCACCGTGAATCAGCCGATATACGAGTGTTCTTCCATTTCAAACAAATAAATTATGAGCAACCTAGACCCAATTTCAAGCTCATAGAAAATTAATTTCCCTTACATTCTTATTATACCATCCACGTTCCCATTAATAATTTATACTAACACGTAAGAATAGAAATGGTTGTATGTTCAATAAAGGAATATTAGGCAGAACACCTGGTAGAACCCTCAAATAATGTGATTGGAATTTATCGATTTGAACTTTTTCTTCTTTATAAACTTTGTGTGTGTAACATATAGACACTGGCTCAACATAAGATCGAAAATCGTGCGTTCCTTAGAAATGGAGAAAACTCAAAAGTCTTCTGAAGACTTGCATGAGTTAGACCAGGTTAGGTATTTTTATATATTGAAACACTCAGCTTATCACTGATTAGAAGCTTCGCTATTAGTGATTCAAATGTTATTTAAAAACTATATGAAATTTAATTCAGTTCGAAGTTGAAGCAATCAAATGATTGAAATAAATCCAATAAATTGGACAGAAGATTCTCATGTATCGATGTCCTATCTGAAATTTTTTTCAGATAACAAATGAGAGAAAAATAAAAATATATGGTAGGGCACCGGAAAAAAAAAGTGACAAAACAATGTCAATTAGTTAAAGTTGTTTTGGATAGTTCCTGTTAGTACCCACCTGCAGGAAACTGCAGATAATTTCTACTGATATTTTTGCTGTGCTTCTTTGGAAGTTCTTCATTCTTTATATATTGATGGTGTAGTAGTATAGTAGCTAAAAAATTATATTTCTCGAAAACACTTCATTTTGAGGCACGTTCTATGAAAGGGATAAAATTAACTAGTTGTATGATAAACCTTACGATTGTCAATGACATTGTTTTTCTGTATGGTATCAGATGATCGTAAAATGTGTAAAAATTAGTGAATGGAGAAGACGAAATATTGAAAAATTGAAATAAACTCCCCTAAAAATATTATTGGAGTTATCATCTACATCTGTTTTAACTATCGTGAATAGTAATATCAACAAAGCACCAAACAAGAAGAAGCATTTTACGTACTAAAACTGTTGCGTCTTTCCGAGTGGGGTTCATTGAAACTAGAAAAATTAACGTGTAAGTGTATTTTAAATAGCTCCTTAAAAATAGACCGTTATTGGCAACCCGCTGAGGTGTGTACAGTTTTCTGATTCGGAACAGTATTCCAAGCTTTTTATAAGCAGCCTTTGCAATTCCCGAAACATGATTGTGCCAAGACATGTTGGTTCGGAGACATTTATTTTTTTGGAGAAAACCGATGCCTGGGTTTCTGTGCCATTGAATTGAACCTGGGTACTTTCACCCCAATTTGAAATCAGTTCAAGATCCTCTTGATATGCCGGTGAAGATCCAAATGGAATGACGAGACAAGTGTGCTGTCGTCAGCAAAGCAATATATTGACCGTTGTTATACAATAGAAAGAGGGTTGGACACAATATGGAAGCTGGAGAGCCATACACAGCAATTATTCGACAAGTCATAGCATCGAAGTTTGGCCAGTAAACCCTCATGCCACACACGGTCAAAGGCCTTAGAAATAGCGCGTACAACTCTTGATTCTCCATGTTCTCGATTGCGTTGTTCTAAATATGGGTGACATATGATAGAAGGTCGCCTGTTGATCTTTGTTTCTGAAGACGAAGGCAGATTTTGGCCTTCGAATCGTTGGGGTATAATCTATTAGCTCTTTTTCTTTATTGGATACAACACTTTACTGATAAATAGAACAATTTTCTTCGTGAAAATTACTTTTGATGTATTCAGTAACTCTTGGGTTGAACTGAAATGTTTGCCCTTTATACGCTTGTATGAAGGTGTGGGAGGTGGGAAAACCCAAAGAAGGTCGATGGAAAACTCTTATTTCCTCCACTCAAATTACTTTATTTCAATGTAGGCAACTCTTACGAACAGTATATTTGAAATATATTGTGCCATCCATAGAATTATGCTCACGTATTCCATTTTTCATTATCCATGCACTATTCACGTCTGTCTATGTTATTTGTTAAAAATAATTCACATTTTATTCAAATTCTGGACAATCTGTCCTCATTGTCTTTTCTTTCTCATCTCAAAATATTTATCCAAAGCTGTGAATGATCTGGGAGTTTTTGAACCTTACGAAGATCCATATGGGTATTTGTTACTTTATTCTTCAATTCCAATTTTGACAGAAATAAAAATGAAACGAATATATAATCTTTCCTTTCAAGAATACCACCAATTGTCTGATAGTATACCATCGAGTGTCATGAATTGCAGAGTGTAGTTTTTCATTCGACTGTATTTTAATAATATACCTACCATATCATTCTCAACTTATAAGCTAATTTACACCTATCTCTTTTGATTAAAAAGATTTAAGTGATAAAGTAATAAAGATTTACCAAATTCGTGTTATTTTCAATTGTCTTTTCAACAGGTCTACGTTGCAGGTTCATTAAACTCACCATAGCTATACTCGACCTAATTATGTATTACTGCCACCTTTTCAGTACATAGAACTGTTTGCAGTTCAAATATATAACAAACTGAGTAGAGAAAAGTATCTTCTGTATAATTCAGTGTTCATATAAAAGTATGTATGTTTCGAAAGATTTTTTTTCTTTCGTGTAATTCAATGTTTATATGAAAGTAGTTGTTTCAGGAGGGCTTTCTTTCAGTTTGTGTATGAAAGTTGCTTCTTTACGTGATCTACACATTCATGTATAGAGTTACTTATTTTCAAATTGATTACTTCCTTCCTTTCTTTGGAAGATTTCCTCATCCCTTTTTTTTGTATCAAGATGGAGTAGTAGAAAGCCAAAAACTTTCTTTCCCAAAAATTAATCACTCCTAAAAATATAACCCCTTCAATTCAAATAACAATTAGATAATAAGTGATGAGCAACCAATTTGTATAAACCCGATTCTGGCGAGATTATTAGTGTGCATGTACTCTTCGATGTAAGATGTCAACTTTGTTACGAAAAAAACAGAACTCTTGGTAATGACTGGTTTCCATTAAACTACCTGAAAAAAACAACATTTCATGGCGATTCTGCCAGTCCAGTCCAATGAGTGTGAAGAGAAAAAACCAAATAGGTAAAAATGTGTGGATCAAAAGTTACAAACGAAGAAAGGCTGCATATACAAACTGCTAGCACGGGATCAAATGATGAAAATCAATCCAGTTCTACCGAATTCGCACACACCGACGGAATGATAATTCCAATTTTGATATTTTTTACAATCGTCATCATTTACTTCATACGGAGGAGAATGCGAGATGATATGAAAAAATCAATGGAACGACAAATCGCGTTGAGCGAACTTCGAAGGTCTCGTGAAGGTGTTGTTTCAGATTACGTTAGTATCCAGGGCTTATGAGCAGCAAATATATTTTGAAGGAGTTCACAGGAGCTGAAGAACAATTGGTGAAATTTGAAGAAAATATTCGAAAAGAATCTTACGAAACACGAAGGGAAACAGCTACGTAGAGAAGGCATCAGAGGTTAGAAACTGTTATTTGTTATTAATCAATTGGTTCATAAGTTTAATAGTAGCGGGCCAACTAAGGATGAAAGTACTCAAGTAGAATTATATAAAAAACATTTTGGATGATAGGATCAGTCCAGTTTCGAAAATAGATATTAGCACTAATATGTATATACAGGTATAATTACAGGGATAATCATGAGTGGAGATAAATTAACATTTCTATTCCCTTCAGTTTATACAACATCCTCGGTAAGCTTATCTGCACGTCATTTTTGTATTTCAACCCTACTATCACATTCAGAATTCAAGAGCAATTAGTTTGTTGAAGTGTCGTGTAAAGGATTTCTACTAGAATTGGGGGATTTTGCATTTGCGCGTTGGTTCGACAGTTTCACAGGGATGGTATCATAATAGGCGTTGTGTCTAGGATTCTGTAATTAGAAAACGTGCACCAGATTGTCCTACGGCTTCATTGAATGTTGCTATTTTAGAGCCATTTCCTAACTTCTGGTCAAATTTGATTACACAAATTTGACAACAAATTTAATTTTTGTTTCACGCCTTTGCTATTGACAATATGTGGGTATGGAAAATATTTTTGATATATATTTCAAAATATTGTGTAACAGGATATTTTTTTCAATTTCTTTTTACTATAACCCTTGGTATAATATTTTCAAATATTCAATACAACAGAATATTTAAAGCGCAAATCTATGCTATTGAATTGTGTGTGGAGAGATTAGTAGAATCCAACCTCACAAACAAGTCAATAAAAATTTTCTCGGATAGTCAAGCGGCGTTCGAAGCTCTCTCATGACATGTTGAGTGCAGCATCGAATATTTTGCTTATTCAACATACCATTGAATCATGATTTGTTGAAAAATAGAATGAAGTCGATGAAATTTAATTTTGAAGCAGTCAGTTATACAACACTACCCGTCAATGGCATTCGTCAACATACCAATATTGTATTTTCTTCAATGATATTCAATTCATGTTCTTATTTTCAATACAATCGCAAATAGTTTAGTGTCGTTGATTCGACAAATCCATTTTTCGAAAGAAGTTTGTCGAAAACGGTCGCCATTTGAGAAATAATAGCTAGACAGGAAAGTAAAATTTTTCCAACTTGCCTGACATTGCCTGAGGTCTTCAAATTATGTGCAATCATGGACACCTAGACCTAAATGCAATATTAAAAGTGTTTCTTAAAAAATTAAGTAGGCGTTGAAAATTTGAAAACAGCCGAATTCTGATCCTGAATTATCTCAGGACCCAAGAAATGTTGGAATATATGGAGTGTTGAATCAGAAAGTGTAAGAACAGAAACTTTCCTTTTCACATACAGTGTGACCCATTTTTAGTGGAAACACCCCTCTAAAATTTGAAGTTGTGAACCGATTTCAATAATTTTTTTTTTTGAAATGTCAAGTACTAAAAGGTCTACCTTGGGACAAAATTTGAAATGTTTATTAAAGTTTCAGGGCATACTACGATATTTTTTCTTAGTCAAAAATAGGGATTTTTTATTAGCAATTTTTTATTGAAAAAATCACTACGCCACTGCATTCAGAGTGCCTTTAAACAGGTGTGACCAAAATTCCATGAAAAAATATTCATCTTCAACAAAGTTATGACAACTCAAAAATTCGAAAACTCACACAGCTAACAGTTACAAAAACACCCTATATCAACAGATATAGCAATGAGAATATTTTTTTATGATTTCAACAATAACGTGCAGCCAGATAAAAAAAAACAAATAGCGTGAATATTTTTAATGGAAATAACGGAATTACATTTAAGTTTTCACGCAAATTAACTAAAACTAAGACCTAATATTTCAATTTGAATCTTAGTTGCCATGGAAATGATATTACAGTTTGACACTTGTGAAAGATTTAAGTGTACTATTGTTAACAATATTCACCTTACAGTTCTTCGAATTATTTTGTGTCATAGCTGCAAGATTGAGCGTAAGAGAGAAAATTGAAATTGTACGCCTTACGGGAGATGACGTTAGAAGTGCTAGAGAGGTTTGTAGAATATTTAATGAGAGACATCCAGATCGTCCTCGTATTAGCTGCGGTACGGTAAATAAAATATTCAATGAAACTGGTGCAGTATCAAAAATGATGTTAAAAAGTAATCCTCTACAAAGACATAACAGGAATGACAGAAATGATCAAATCGTTTGAGATTATTTCGGAAATAATCCTAATGCCAGTATAAGGAATGCCACTTTAAATTTGAATATTCCACGAGAAACTATTCGGAAATGTCTCAAGGCGAAGAATATCAAACCTTTCAAGTCAAAATTTTTACACACACTTCAAGAAGGCGACGAAGCAAGACGCCTGGAATATTGTTTATGGGCCCAAGGGGAATATTTAAACAATAGAAATTTCCTATAAAATATTTTATATACCGACGAAGCCACTTTCACTACAAATGGAGTAGTGTCATCACAGAATTGTCGCTATTGGGCAGCGGATAATCCTAACTGGGTAATAAACTGTAAAAGCCAGTATTCCCAAGAAATCAACGTCTGGTGTGGGATATTGAAAGAACGAATTATTGGTCCTTTTTTTTGAGGAAAACATTAATGCGCAGAGGTTTCTAGAATTTTTAAACACAGAGTTTTGGGATGCTATTCACAAGCTGCCAATCAATGAACGATCAAATTTAATTGTCCAGTTAGATGGGTGTTCAGTTCATTATGCCAGAGCTGAGGGCAATGGCTTAACGAACATTTTCCAAACCGATGGATAGGCCGTGGTAGTCCGTTTATAGAGTGGCTACCCAGATCTCCAGACCTCACAGTTTTGGACTTTTTTCTCTGGGGACTTTTCACATAAAAGGTTCACAAAAACCGCTCAAGAGAGAGAAATGAACTTTGTGCATGAATACGACAGGTATGTGCAGATATTACCCCTCAAGAACTAAGGAACGTAATCAGAAACATTCGTAAGCGCTACGACACATGTATCGAAATACGTGGTGGATTGGTAGAGGCTACTAGAATATGAGTTAGAATTAATTGTTGCACTGAATCGAAACATTTCAATAATTAGTTATTAGTTACGTTACGTTACGTTAAAATTTTTTGATTCATTGTTAGTTGAATTGTGTCAATGTAATTCCGTTATTTTCATTAAAAATATTTACGCTATTTGTTTTTTTTTTCATCTGGCGGCACTTTATTATTGAAATCATAAAAAAAATGATATATTGTGACTGTTAGCTGTGTGAGTTTTCGAATTTTTGAGTTGTCATAACTTTGTTAATAATGAATATTTTTTCATGAAATTTTAGTCACACCTATTTAGAGGCACTCTGAATTCAGTGGCGTAGTAATTTTTTCAATAAAAAATCGCTAATAAAAAATCCCGATTTTCGACTAAGAAAAATATTGTAGTATGCGCTGAAACTTTAATAAACATTTCAAATTCTGTCCCAAGGTAGACCTTTTAGTACTTGACATTTAAAAAAAAATTATTAAAATCGATTTACAACTTAAAATTTTAGGAGGGTGTTTCCATTAAAAATGGGTCACAATGTGTATTTCATGTTGTACGGTTTCCTTACTCGTTTCTTAATCCAGAGCAAGAAAGCAGTACATGTGCCCAATTGGAATGACTAGCTATTGATTTGCGGAGGCAAGGGCGCAGGTCGGTTCTTGTTTTTTTTTAATTGAAAATTTAGTTATAAGTGCTAAAAAGGGTACCAAATTGTAAGCTGTTAATTGGACGTCATCTACAGAAGTTTCTAGTTACACTTGAAGGTCGACTCTTTGAGTTGTATTGCAATGGTCGTAATTTGCACCGTTCCTCAAAAGGATTTGAAATTATCACAGTTTGGGGCGAGATTTTTATGGTAAATACAGATTTCGAAAACGGGAAAAGATTGTTTTTCGAAACGTTAACTACTTCACAAAGCTATGTATCAGTATTCATTTTTTCCAATTGATTTTTTCAATTTGTAAGCACAACTTATGCATACGACAAATCACCGACAAACTATACTTTTCAGTAGTTTATAACACGCAGGAACTTTTCGAGGTGAACTCTTCAGTTTGCCCTTCAATACACTTCAGCAGATCCTCTATTGATTTAGCTTCTATTTTTTCAGAATATGAAAGGTCCTAAACCAAAAAAACCGTATAAAATAAAAAAGCAGAGTTTTTCTGATAGGTACTGCTTTGGCAATATTTCGTAGCTTAATTGGTATCTATAAAAAAAAAACAGAAAAAATGCACCACCGGAAAACAATGAATCACCTGATTATCCCAATGGCTAATTTCTACATTAATAATGATTTTTCAAAACGATTCAATTGCCATTTTAGATAAGATATTTATTGACCTTAAAAATTACAAAAATGTTTGAGATAAATTCAGAACATAGTTGTGTAGGTATGTCAAGACTAAGGTGTAGTAGTAATATAAAAATGTATATAAAATTTGTGAAGCTATTAAGAAATAGAAGTAGTGAATACTGTAAAAATGAGATAATCCTTGAAACTAAGCTTTTTGTAAAGTAGTACTTTAAATATACAGTATTGAATATCAAGTCCATATATGGGAAAAACATCTTCAATATTATAAAGTGGATTTACAAGAAGTGATTTTTTTAAGTAGTGAATGTCTTCCAATCCACCGTTATAAGGTTATATAGTTTAATTGGTAGATGGTCAGTCTGCTTTATTGTTATAGTGTAGTTTACTCGAGGTAGTCGATACAATTCTTCATTGCGGGTATTGTGCTTGTGAATTTCACTCCCCGTAGTGTTCGCAATTTTGTTTTGGTGTATCCACAAGATGGCTTCTGTGATATATACAGGGTGTAACATAAGTACGTTAAAATATTCAAGTCACGTATTTCTGAGACAATTTTAAGAAAAAAAGTCTATATAAACTTGTGTCCGAAAATGCTTCGTTTCAGAGATACGGGGTGTTGAAATTGAATTTTTTTGTTCGCTTTTTTTCTTGAAGATAACTGTTGCAGAAAATAAGTTATTTGCACGAAATTCGATACCCGGGGTTTTTGTTACGTGGGAAATCATAATTTTGTAATAATTTTCATGTAACATCTAGAGGGCGCTGCGTACATCGTCATTATTTATTTCAAATTGCCCTAACTTTTTTGACAGTAAACTTCTGGTACATTTCATTAAAAAACCTAATTCCCACACCTTTTCCAAATAGAAAAGGTACACCTCCTCAAGAACGCTGGTAGTGATCGTTCTCGAGATATTTACAATTTTCTATATCGATGCATATTACTTAGCCCCTAGGGCGCTAAGTGAAGTTGCTGGGAACATTACTCGTTAAAATAAACAAATTTTTTCTATAATATGTTTGATGAAAATAACTGAAATTGTAAAAAAGTTATGACAAAAACCTATCATATTTTGAAAAATTTCAACAATCTGTATTTCGAAAACGAATCATTCTTCGATAAACATTTTATAGGAAAGAGTTGTTTATTTTGACGAGATCCACCACAACTTAGTTTTTGTAATGTTCCCAGCAACTTCACTTAGCGCCCTAGGAGCTAAGTAATATGCATCGATATAGAAAATTGTAAATATCTCGAAAACGATCACCTCCAGCATTGTTGAGGAGGTGAACCTTCTCTACTAGGAAAAGGTGTGGGAATTAGGTTTTTTCATGAATGAAAAGTACCAAAAGTTCACTGTCAAAAAAGTTAGGGCAATTTAAAATAAATAATGACAGCGTACGCAGCGCCCTCTAGATGTTACATGAAAATAAATACAAAATTATGATTTCCCATGTCAAAAAAAACCCGGGTACCGAATTTCGGGCAAATAACTTATTTTTTGCAAGTTATTTTCAAAAAGCGAACAAAAAAATCAATTTCAACACCCTGTATCTCCGAAACGAAGCATTTTTGGACACAAGTTCATATAGACTTTTTTTCTTAAAATTGTGTCAGGAATACGTCACTTGAATATTTTAACGTACTTATGTTACACCCTGTATACATGAAAGTGTTAAAATTTGCATTTTGATGAACAATGGTTTGGCATGTTCCCTAAGTCCAGCCTTAACCATAGTTTCGACATAATTTTTTTTATTTAATAATAACTAGCTCTTCACTTGAAGTCATGTTTGATTTTCAATCCTATTTTGTTACAACTTGTCCTTTCAGTAAACTGATGAAATGTATTCTGTAATAAATACATCAGAAAATTTGTTTTCTGGTGACCAGATAAAACTACTTCCTAGTTTTACAACATCTGTACCTATTGATCAACCACCCTCTTCAGATATTCACCATGTACTTCATTGAATTGTGACCTGAACGTACTAACTTTCCATAATCAACTTGTAGTTTCCTGAATTCCAACCAAGCCACGCCCTAAAAAGGATATCTCCTCCGGGAGTTGAGACGAAAAGGAATTGCGAGGCGTAGGCTGGAGCATATCGTTGAGAGTATTCGGGTAATATAATTTCTGCCAGAGAATATTTTGAATAAGTGATGAACAAACAGAACATTTCTGGAAACGTGATAATTTTGAAAATGAGTTGCTATGTCATAGAGATTGATGGTGTGGCGTTCATTTGTAAAATGGGCAAACCAGTGAGGAATCAACCGCTACCAAGAGGGGTAAATTCTTTTGGACAACTATTCCTAGTAAGTAACATCATGAAAAAAATTATGTTGCTACCTTTTTATACATTCTATTTCGAAAAGTTTTTTTTCAGTGATGTAAGAAACCGAATTGGCCGTTCTAAGTTGCAAGTTGGACAACACTAGACTTCTATTGTGTACACTTGGAATAACGAAGCATTTCACACGCGATATGACACATATTATTTCTTCTACAAGTGAAAAAAGAAAATTAAACAGTTAAAGTTTGCCTTCGGTCAGCGATAGCTGTAGTGATTCCAATAACGATGGTGAACAATGCGAAAAAGAGATACCTGTGAATAAGATTCGACCTATTCGAATTTCGAAACAGAGAGAGTATGTTTCAATGTATATAGGAATCTACATCTGAAGTTTGGTTTTGAGGGAAACTATTACAAGCAACATCAGATTTGACCGAAATTCCTTTCTCAACTGTACGTAAAATAGTCAAAAACAAACCTTATGAACGCAATATGCGATGTAATACGGGATTACCAAAACCTTCAGAAGTTTATCTGATAAAATCATTGAAAAAAACAATATGCGACTGTTACGAAAGCAATGAGATTCCTACAACTGAAATCATAAGGAAGATATTGAATACTTCCGGCCATAACGTGAGCTGCTGTGACAAAACTCTTCAGAATTGAATAAAGAAACTAGGATTTATATTTGAAATAATAAACAAACGTCAAGCAGTTATGGAAAGCAGAAGAATAGTGAAATTTCGTAACAAATACTTAGAACAAATAACTAAATATAGACAAGAACAACGGCAAATTTTTTATTCGGACGAAACTTTGTATGATACTCACGACACAGTTACGAAAGGGTGGACTGATGGTTCGAGAATGTGTACGGCTAACATGCCTGCAAACAAAGGATCGCGACTACTCATTGTGCATTGCGGAGAAAGTAAAGGATGGGTTCCGAATTCTTTGAAATTATGTAGAAAAAAACTTGAGGACTGTAATGTTGACTATCATAAGAACATAGAAGCTAATATTTTTGAGGAATGGTTTGAAAACATATTGATCCCAAATTTGGATGCGAATAGTGTAATAGTTCTTGACAACGCAAAGTACCGAATAAAAATTCGAGCAAAGATGAAATACAAAGTTTTTTAATGAATAACAATTTGTATTTTGAAGATAACTATACCAAAACCAACTACTTGAAGTTTTACAGACACTAACATTTGAAAAAGTGTATGCCCTTGAGAGTATTGCTGAAAAGTATAGACACGCCATTTGGAGACTTCCTCCCAATTTTGTGTATGTTTTCAATCCCATCAAGTTGCTTTGGGGAAAATTGAAATAAAGCATCAGGCGTAAAAATAATTTTCCAAAATTTTATAAGAAGATCGGATAGAGCTAATTGAAGAAGAAGTGTCGAATATTAGTGAAGTGTTGTTGAGGCGATCGATCATATATATATATATATATATATATATATATATATATATATATATATATATATATATATATATATATATATATATATATATATATATATATATATATATATATATATATATATATATATATATCAAAAGCATTTGACACAGTTAACCACTCCATACTATTAACTACTCTGGAGAACATTGGAATAAGAGGGAACGCAATTAAATTATTAAAATCATACGAATACGATATATTTAGAAAAGAAACAAGCACGTACAGGTATATTCCTGACAGTTCACATCACTGTGGACAGCATAAACGTGCTGGGTTGAATTTTTTAGTGCATCGTCTTTTGACTTTCTCTCTAACACATGATAGGTTCAAAGAAGAAAGACGTACAATACAGGAAATAGCAGCCACTAACGGTTTCTCGAGGGGTATTGTAGATGACATAATAAGGAAAAATAAGTTTAGGTTAAGGATGAACGAAATCTCGACTTTCAGAAAGGACAAAAACCAAGATAAATACATCTCAGTTCCATATCACCAATATACGAGAAACTTTGGAAAGATTTTCAAGGAATTAAGTATGGAGGTGGTTTTTAAAACAAGTCATACACTACAGATCCTTTTGGGAAGTCCAAAAGACAGAGTCAAGAATTCGGAAAAGTCTGGACTGCGATGCAAAATATTATGGACAGACAAAAAGATCTATTAAAGTAAGATATAAGGAACACATAGCACACTTAAAATATGGAAGACCTGAAAAATCAGCAGTCGCCCATCATATTTTGCAACAAAACCATTCCATAGACTTCAGTTCATTAAGATTAGTTAGACAAATTAACAACAACAGGCAACTAGATGCCTATGAGAGTGTAGAAATAAGTAAACACAATGATATTATGAATAACGATGACGGACCTATACCAAAGAGCATACTATATAGCTTGTTAAAATAAAATAAAATAATGTTGTTGGGTTTACTGATTACTACATAAGGACACACTGCAAAAATAAATTTGGATAGGCAATATTGTGAAATTAATTCTTATATAGCTGAAAATTGTTTTATATAAACATATATTGTAAAATAATAGATGAGGCAAAATTGAAAAATTAATTTAGGTTGGTATGCCTGGATGGTTTACCTGTATAGCATAAATAGGATTAGCTCGCACTAGTCCTTAGTTTTAATCTTCCTCTTTGAAGATGATCACTTGGTGATCGAAACACGTGTCGAGGTGTTAAAAATAACGATTTGGTGTTGGGAAAAAACTCCAGTAATATTTATTAAAATCATATTTGACAGATGGGAAACAAATCGTGAGAATTCAAAATATAAAGAGTACTGAAAGGAAAATCGAATATGGAGTACAACAAGGAACGGTTTTAGGTCCAGTACTATTCTGAATATATGTGAACTAATTATTTTCTATAGGATCGTCAGGTGAAATAACTAGTTTTGCAGATGACACTGCGGTTTTCTACTCTGGGGAAACCTGGCTTGAGGTCAAAGAACAAACAGAAAAGGACCTGGAAATGATTAAATATTGGTTTGATTACACACAACTTTCCTTAAATTTCAACAAGACATTTTTCTTACTTGAATTGTAATTATAAATCTTCCTTGCCACAATATCAATTCATAACTATTCAAAATACATTCAGAATATCTTCAACGACAAATATAAAATACTTAGGAGTTTTAATAGATTCTCATTTGAGATGGAACTTCCATATAAATTATTTAGGGAAAAAATCAAGTACTATTCTTTATAAGTTCCGCCAACTTAACAACAGATTGGATCTGAAACAAAAAAAAATAGTTTATTATAGTCTTGTACAAAGTCATTTGACAGACTGCCTAATAGGATCGGGAGGAGTATCCAAAACTTATCTGTATCCATTAAACGTAATACAGAGAAAATTCTTAAAACTAATGTTGAAAAAGTCTGTCCGCTATAGTAGTGACAAGTTGTATGAGGAATCTGGGATGTTCGACCTAAGACAATTATTTTATAAGACACTTGTGTCTTATAAAAAAGAGAAAACTGAATCGGCCGAGCCATGAATATATGACACGCCACAAAAATAAATATATCATATCATATGCATCCAAGAATGTAGGTCAGAGGTCCTATAATTTTCTGGGACCAACTGAATTCAATTCCCTACCAGATAGGACACATTCCCTAGAATCATTTTCACATCTAAAAAAAGCGGTCGATAAATTAATTAGAAGCCAACCTCGTGAGAAAATTGATCAAATATTTGATGATGCCATTTGAAATGTTCGATTTAAATTTAAAAAAAAATGTAGTCACCGTTACGCTCTCGTAAGACAATTTCCAACTTGTAAGAAATTTTATTTACACCTCCCATGTGATCTATTTCATCCTTACACGTCTCCAATTGTTTTGTGATCCGACTGATTTTTCTTATACATGTGATTCATTTTATATATAAAAGCCTCCGATGTTCTTATGATTGTTATAATGGTTATTTTATTTATTTATACCACATATGATTAATTTTATAACTACTTACACGTCTACACTCATTATTAATTTTAGTATCTTAAGTTATAAAAATTTATTTACACCAAATACAAGCAACACCTGTTGCTTCTGTGGGTTTATTTGCAAAATGTATAGCCTTGTTATGCTTGCTGTTTTTCTTTTCTCTAAAAAAAATGTTAAAAGCAGCTGTTTTTTTAAACAATCGGTCAGAAGAAGTTCATTTCTGAAAGCGGAGTAGTGTGCTTTCAGCACAAGATAATTTTTCAGCTTAGCTTCAAAGGAATGAAAGCTAGAAGCAGATTTGATATTGTCGTCAAAAGCACTAGAGAGCCTGACACCAATCAATCTCGGATGATTCTGCGACACTGATAATCTAGTGAATGATTGTTGTAGTTTGAATTTATTTCTATGACGATAGTCATTAGAGTGTCCACAAGTAGGAATATTAGTAATATTTTTTCTCACATAGACGATGCAGTGGTATATAAACAAACAGGCGTACCGCCATCATTAACCTTACTGCTTTTCTTGTGTCTTAGATGTAGTACCCCAATGAATTATTCCATAGCAGATCACTGACTGGAAAAGACTGAAATATACCAGTTTCAAAACTTCAATAGAGAGTGGGTTCTTCAGTTGACGTAGTAGAAATATGTGTTTACTCAGCTTGCTTTTCATATACATACTCAATATGATTGCTCCACGTGAGTTTAGAATCAATATCGATTCCTATGAATCTTATGTCGGAGACTTGTCGAATTGAGGTATTGTTCAGTTTTACTGAGTAGCTGCTATCTATTGAAGAATTTTTTGTAACAAAATTAGTTATTTGAGTTTTGGTTGTATTGAGAACTAGTCCATTCAAATCACACCAATCGAAGCACTATGGGAATACTAGCAGCTGATATAACAAAATTGGTATTATCTGCATACACAATCGATAGAGAAGCAGCTGAACAGTAAGTCGGAAATAAATAAATAGCAGAGGCCCGAGTACTGATCCCTGAGGTACGCCTGTCGAGATGTATTGAGTATCCGAGAAGGTATCATTCTAATATACTCTTTGGCTATGATCATTGAGAAAGGTAGCAATCCAGTTCAATGCTGGCCCTATCACACCATAAAGTTCCAATTTATACAGGGTGTTAATTAAGTATGTACCATAAATCTAACAGACGATTATTTAGGTAATTTTAAGATGAAATATTTATATAAACATGGGTCCGCAAATCCTTCGTTCCCAAGATACAAGGTGTTAAAAAAAAAGTTATTCGTAAATATTTTAAATATCCTTCAACTAATTTCGTTGTAACTTGACAATGGTATTTATCACATTAAGGAGCTAATTTAGCCCGAACGTGATTCAATTTATTAAGTCCAGTGGCGTCTCGAGCGGGATTTGAAAGAATATTTTTGACTTAAAAATTTACGCCAATCACTTTGTGCAATTTTTATTTTTTTTTGTATTGAGCAATTAGAAATACAACTTTTTTGTCCATTGAATTTTTTTCGTATCTTGCTTAGTTTTTAAGAAAAAAAAGTCGACCTAATTGCAGTAATGCAATAATTACAAGGAATAATATGGGGAATTAAATGTTTCTTTTGGAAATTATTATTTTTACAATTTTTCATTACTGATTATGTAACAATAACAACAAATATTAAATAACATTAACATCTAGACTAACGAATTGCACTAAATTATATGTTGGAAATGGCCTCCTTCGGCTTCAATACAACCGTCATTGAATTTCGCACTCTTCTGAAAATACCATAAATAATAATCAAGGGTTGCCTTGGAAAACGATTGCAGCATTTAATAAACAATTTGACAGTTGTTGTCAACTTCATGAGCTTTTAATTTACAATTGTTATAAAAAGTGTGTTTAGTGGTTATTTTTCGAACCATTTTTGTAAAACATGGTTCAATTTACTAACAGTGAAACGACAGATATGCATTTCTGTTATGGAATGGCTCACGGAAACTCGAATGCTGCATGACGCATTTACCATGAAAGATTTCCTCAGCGTGTAGTGCCTAATAGAATAACTTTTGTACGTCTCCATGCACGACTTTCTGAAACGAGCAGCTTCAAAAGATCGGTTGTCATTGGGAGGCCTGCAACGGTACGAACAGTTCAAATTGAAGAAGCTGTTTTGAATGAGATTGAAGTAAATCCTCATACCAGTACTCGGAAAATAGCTGAAGAACTGAATATTACTCATGTCACAGTGTGGCAGATTTTAAGAGCCCAGCAGCTATATCCCTATAACATGCAACGTGTGCTCTATTGTCCAGAGATTTGCCTGTAAGACTAGCTTTTTCTAATTGGTTACGCGGTAAAATGGTAAAATAAGAAGAAATCCAGGTTTCCTAAGTCGAATATTATTTACAGATGAAGCTTGTTTTTCTCGCAATTCAATTATTAACTTCCAAAACAATCACATTTGGGCCGAAAACAATCCACACGCCTTGATGGAAAATAATTTTCAAGAACAGTTTTCTTTTAATATTTGGGTTGGAATTGTCGGTGACCATCTCATTGGGCCTCACTTCCTTCCACCTAGACTTAATGGAGAAGAATACCGAAGGTTTTTAGAATTTGTTTTAAATGGACGTTTAGAAGAAATTCCAGTGATGGAAAGATTCCGTATGTGGTACATGCACGATGGTGCTCCACCACACTTTAGTGTAGTGGCACGGCAATTTTTTGATGAAAATTACCATAATCGCTGGATTCGGAGAGCAGGCCCACACCCATGGCCACCTCGCTCGCCCGAAATGAATCCCTTAGATTATTTTCTCTGGTGACATCGTAAAGCGTTGGTATACAAAACTGTTATTCAAAGTGAAGAGGATTTACGGAATAAAATCATTAATTCATGTGACAAAATAAAAAATACGCTAGGTATTTTCAGAAGAGTGCGAAATTCAATGATGCGGCGGCTAGACGGTTGTATTGAATCCAAAGGAGGCCATTTCCAACACTTAATTTATTGCAATTCGTTAGTCTAGATGTTAATGTTATACAATATTTGTTTTTATTGTTACATAATTAGTACTGAAACTTTGTTAGAAAGGATAGTTTTCGAAAGAAACATTTAATTCCCCATAAGCAAGATACGAAAAAAATTCAGGAGACAAAAAAGTTGTATTTCTAATTGCCTAATCCAGAAAAATATTAAAAATTGCACAAAAGTCTGTGACGTACATTTTTAAGTTGAAAATATTCTGTTTAAATCCCGCTCGAGACGCCACTGGAGTCAATAAATTGAATCACGTTCGGGCTAAATTAGCTCCTCAATGTTATAAATACCATTGCCAAAATTACAACAAAACTAGGTAAAGGATATTCAAGTTATTTACGAATAACTTTTTTTTATTTTTGTTTTAACATCCTGTATCTTGAGAACGAAGGATTTGCAGACCCATGTTTATATGAACTTCACGTCTTAAAATTACCTTAAGAATCGTCTGTTGAATTTATGGTACACACTTAATTAACACTCTGTATAATAACAGACCATGGTCAAAAAGCTCAAAAGCCTTATTCATATCGAAAAACAGTGCCAACTTGTTGCTTTTGCTAGCAAGAAGATCAGTTACACAGCACTTAGGCCACATGTGACCCATTGTACATCCTCCCGAGGAGTTGTCCTCCTAGGTCATCGTTCATCCTGTCCTTCCCAGGAAGGTGGACAGGTCACTAGGAGACATCTCCTTTATATCGGCAGGTGTAGGCCAAGACTCGTCGAACACACACGCTCCTATTGACGATAACTCCGGACATTCGCATAGGACAAGCCTGACAGTTTCATCTTCCTATTCACACATTCTGCATAGAGATATGTCCACTAGCCCTGTATTATGGAGGTGTTTCCTTAGTTGACAGTGTCCAGTCAGAAATCCTACTGTTAAGCGTAGACAAGATTGCATCCTCTGATTCCATCTGATTCCTCCGCCTATTACCATCATCAGGCAGAAGGACAACTGGACTCGGTTCAGAGAGCAGGCCATCCGGTAAAAAATCGGATTTACCAAAGCCATCAATACGGTTGATGGCATAAAAGTACAGCCAGCAGGTATTCCTGATTACAGGAAGATGATGGCCCTGCTGTAAAAGATGAAAATCCTTCACCATAGTTATAGTATGGCTGATGAAAAACCACTCAGAGTTATCTTCCGCGGTGTCCCAGAATTCCTGGACATCAAAGATATTAAAGACGAACTCTTTGCGAGAGGATTTGACATTCTTTCAACCTCCTGGTAATCTCTAGTAGGAAAAAAGACAACAGCAACGAGTTGCCTCAGCGACCTCGTACAACGGTAGGCCAGTGCTACCGTTGCCAAAGATTCGGGCACACGCCGTGGAATCGCAAAGCAATTCCTATCTGCGTTAAATGCGCCGGACGTCATTTAACGTCCGAGTGCGAGAGAGACAAGCAGCTGCCTGCGAAGTGCAACAACTGCAAAAGTGCGCACCCCGCTAGCTACCGTGGATGTCCAGCATTCCCTAAAATGCAGAACACACGAAAGAATACCGGACCAACAGCCCCTCGATGACAAGCGACCCCTGTCAGGCAGCTTGTTGCCCCCAGAGACAGCCAGTTCCCGCCCCAAGAAGGCCCATCGGGGCCAACGCGACCTGGAGCAGCGTCTCCTACGCGAATGCGACTCAAGGCTCAAGCAGCCGACAACATCAGAACGGAAATGCAGTCGAAGGTCTAGTCGCGGCACTAGAACAGCTGAAGAACCTGATGACACAGTTTCACGACACAATGTTCGCGGCAAACACCCTCGTCACCACCTGGAACTAAATGGCTAGGCGCCACATAGTTCCTGACTCCCTGAAGATTGTCACCTGGAACGACAACAGTTTACTCAGGAAAAAACTCGATGTAGAGAACTTTCTGCTGGAATACGACGTGGATATCATGCTCCTGCAAGGGACCCACTTGCAAGGAAACACGATAGCGATCCCGAACTATATCTTTTATAAAAAAGACAGAGTCGGCAGACGTGGAGGTGGAGTAGCCAATCTCATAAAAAGGTAGATTATACACGCTCAAATTGGTCTAGACGAGGATGCCATAAATCGTTTAGAAGCTATAGGTATCGAAGTAAACCTTCAAAGAGGGCGACACCTGATTATAACGGTATACAACCGTATACAGCCGGAAGCACTCGGTGGTATCCTGATAGAAACAGGCACCGCGACAATAGCTGCAGGTGAATTCAATGCGAAACACACGCAGTGGAGTAGAGCTACCAATTCAAATGGCCGAGTGCTTTATGCGCACGGACACGGTTATCAGGTTTTGGGACCGCCGTTGCCCACCCACTACCAAATACCGCACAGCCCTGATGTTCTTGACATAGCAGTTGTCAGGAACACCACTCTCAACTGGGATATATATGTGACCTCTGAGCTTGACTCAGATCACATCCCAGTGACACTGATTCTAGGGGAAGGCCCCCCAATAGAAAACAATAGCGAAGGAATCAGGACCGACTGGGAAGCTCTGAAATCGTATTTGGAAGCAATCTCCGTCATAGACCGACCTCCTGAAACCCCCCGAAGCCTTAGACGCTACGGTAACATGGTTCGAGGAAAACATCAGAAACGCACTCGCAGCGGTTACCACGACTTACGTGGAACCAAGGATATCCTATAACGAATATTCTCGACGGGTCAAAACCCTAATTAGAGAAAGAAACCGTCTTAGAAGAAGATACCACAGGACCCTATTTCCAGGAGTGCGAATGCGAATGCCAGCGAAGTAAAACGCGCCATTCTTGACTTCAGGAATGAACGCTGGCACGAATACCTCCTGGAACTTGAGACCGGAGAAAACTAACTCTCTTTGGCGATTAGTCAAGAGCAGAAAAAACAAAAGAGAAGCTCCGACGCCAATACATGGCCAACGAGGTGTCTGTTTCACAACAGAAGACAAAGCCTTAACTTTCGCGGATACTATGGAAAGCCAATTCAGGCTGAACACAGATTCAAACGATGATATCGATATATATATTCGAATCGAGGAAGCAGTGGAAGATACACTGTTACACAATGACGAAGACGTCATCAGACCCGTGTCAGAAGAAGAACTGACCGGACTAATTCAAGCCACCAAGCCCAAAAAAGCCCCAGGAGCTGATGCAATAACAAACAGTTTATTGAAACAGCTTCCAGACAACCAAATAATGTCACTTAAAAACATCATTAACAGTTCTCTGAATCTCAGACACTTCCCTAAGAGCTGGAAGCACGCTGAGATTATTATGATACCCAAAAAAGGCTAAGACCCAAAATGCCCTCGAAACTACAGACCTATAAGTCTGTTAGGCTCCATGGACAAAGTCGCGGAGAGAGTAGTCCTGCAGAGGTTGAATAAGGAGATCGAAGACAGACAACTCCTACCGGACGCACAGTTCGGCTTCAGGAGAGCCCACTCTTGTGAACTACAAGCCCTAAGACTGGTTGAATAGAAGGAGATGAATAGAAGATGGATAGAAGGAGATGAATAGAAAAAGACACGTACAAATCTTAGTATTAGACATCTCGAAGGCCTTCGACCGCGTCTGGCACGAAGGTCTTCTACATAAGATGATTAATTTCAATCTACTACTGGGACTAGTCAAGTGGATAGGGTCCTACCTGGAAGACAGAACTTTTACTGTGAAGCTCAGCAACATCCGTTCACCGGTAAGACAAATAGAGGCTGCAGTGCCACAGGGTGCAGTCCTTTCACCCACGCTTTACAACCTCTATGTCAGCGATCTCCCGAAAACAGACCATGCTAAGGTCACTCTCTGTGCTGATGATACCGCCCTGATGTCCTCGTCCATAGCGAAAGAATTCGGTGTATCCGAAGTGCCGAGTGCTGCAGTTGCAGCACTTGCGACTCTTTCCTGGACTGGAAAAATACGAGTGAACCCTGCAAAAACACAAGCGATAGCATTAGGTAGGCAAAGTGCCCATCCGAATCTCAGAGTTACCATGGCAGGACAAAAAATCGCATAGAGCCCCCAGGGTAAGTACCTAGGTCTAACTATAGACCGCAAGCTTACCTGGCCCAAGCACATCGAATCCGTGAAGACTTGAGTGAGTGCGGGGATGTCACACTTGTATGCTCTCCTAAATCTTAAAAACAAATTTTACTTTATAGGACTGTGTTCAAACCCATGATAATGTATGCCTCAGGAGTCTGGATACATTCAGCAAAAACACACGTCGAAATTCTGGAACGGGTCACGAATAAAATCTTAAGGATGGCAACAAACGCTCCGTGGTATGTATGGAACGCAAACATCAGACGGGATCTGAATCTCCCAACCATACAGTCCCGAAATAGAGGAGTTTTCGAAATTGCGGAAACTCATGAGAACCCCCTAGTCAGGACTAGGTAGATTACGCTATCGACGAACCTTCCCGCTTCAAAAGGCCTCGCATCTCCGCGAGGTAAGGTCACTAGCTAGTGACCTCGGAAAGCTACGAGTTGAAACGGAGTTCAACAAAGAACACGGCGGCGAGAACTAGTCTCGACCGTGCAACGCATCTCTCAGAGTCTTAACTAAGCCTATATCACAGGCAGAGAGCACGAAAGAGTCAGGGATTTAAAATCCAACTCAATTCATCCCAAAGAAATCTATGGCATTTTCTGGACTATATTGCTCATACCGTACTGGGTAATGCAAACAATTTGTCATTGTAGTCCAGGACAAGGAAACTAATAGAGTGAGGGAACTGAATATTAGAACAAGAAGAAGCGATAAAGAATGTGCTCATCCAAATAGACCAAAGTAGCACCGAGAGGACCAAGATAGAAAGGTTGTAGAATCTTTATAACACTGGAATGAAAAGATCCCAGACATGAAAAGCAGATGTAACACTAATGGTGGTCAGACGTGTTTATAAAAAGACTGGGGTGTGAAACCAGTCCTGATGTATCATTTTTACTCATTGGATGAACCCGTGAAAGTATGCTTCAATGGTTTGGTGACCAAAAATAACCAAATTCCTGAGATTACGAAACTAAGACGATGCAAATGAGAGTAGTGGAAACCATATCAATATCAGTATCGGAAACATTCCTAGATCTAGCCTTATCTCACAATTCGAGAGCCAATTTGATTATTGATCATGTACATGGACCACATGACAGCAAAAGAAACTTCAAACACAACCTTCACAGTTGAAGAGTGGATGATGAACAGTCCTTCTATGAACATGCCTGACAGGAACACTTGGTGCACAATTGGAATATACTGGAGAAATTTTCAATTACAGCTATCCGCTACACATTTGTTTTTCAAGCCGAAGGGCGTGAAAAATATTAATTTGAAGCATCAAAGACTGGATTTATATTCTTGAAGACAGCCAAATCATATCTGGCGCTTCAATGGTCTGGAAATGTCTGGGAATTATTGGACACCATCAATGATAATATAAAATCAGAGTCAAATAACAGTATCGCAGTGAATGAGGTCGGAACGATGGAAGCAACATCTCGAGCACCAACTCTGGTACTCTACCACATCGCCTTTGCCTACCGCAGTAATAGACGAAAAGTCAGGCGTGAAAACCTGCAGACCACGGCCAAAGAACCTGGAAAATATTTAGTATTCTACTTACTTGCATACTTTGTTGTACGACAATATTTTCAAATATTCAGTGGTTGAACGACTTCCTTTTTCGAACAAGAGTTTGTTGGATCTGGTAATTTTCCATTAGGAAAGCGATAATCAATGGTAAGAAAAACTTAACTGAATTATTGAACTCGAAACTCTAATCGATCGTCCCTATTCAGATGGAGCCGAGAGCGTTATAATTAATTTTCAGTATAATAGTGCCATTAACAGGTTTTGCTTTGTTAAACATTGAATATGAGCTTATACGTTCCTAACAATCGACCCGAATAGAGTTTTGTTGGTATAGTGTGGAATATGTAATTCAGACGTCTTTCTTGTTACTGTTCGTTTTCAATGAATTTGAAACTCCAAGAATCGCATGCGATTTCATAACTAATGAAGTTATTCATCGTGAGAAATATTACATTTTCTATTTCTAGAGGCGTTTCGCTAACATCGTACCTTCCTCGGTAGAAATTGATATTACAAAATATGCTACAATTTTTATGTACAACAGTAGTAGGTACCTAACCGGATTGGTTATTAGTAAATGACATAACAGGTAGAACTTGTAAACCAATTACAATCTAAGTTCTTGGACAGTAGGTAAACATAAAAAAGGTTTGGACTGAAGAAGACCAATTCCACCTATGCGTGCCACCTTTTGGAGAACGATCACGATTTCAACGATTATACGACATACTCCATGTAGATGAGATAGAAGTTGAACCTGCTATAGTTTCTGGTGATAAATAACGGTAATCGTTCGGATTTCCTATTGAACGACCAACAAGAGGTTGACCACTCACCAAGCTGAAAATTTCTTTCAGATTCAATAATCTATAGTCGAAGTAAACGGTATTATGCACACTCAGAAATGACGGCACTCTCAAATGCCAAAAAAAAAACAATATGCAGAAATAAACCGGCTGCGAAATAGTCTACGTGGACTGAAGAATTGTCGGTTCGTATTGGATAATCTTTACTGACCGAGTTTGATGATTGGCTGAAGAGTCATAAAATTAAATTCGATCTCATGTTACGGTGACGAATAGAAACCGGGGAATGCGGGGATGGTTATCGCCGTTGTGTCATCAATTCAGTCCAGGAACTGATCGCGATATAAGTATTGAAATTCCATATTGGTGCAGTTATAATTACTTGAAATTTTTGTTATCTGTTTAAAATGAGGCGTCCTTGGACAAATACTAATAGTAATAACAACGCAGACTTTTTCCTGTGTAGTGATTCCAATAGAGATGGTAAACAATGCGAAAAATAGATACCAGTGAACGAGATTTAGATGCATTTGAATATTGAAATACAGCTAGTATGTTTCAATGTATATCAGAGTCTTCATCTCAAGTTTGGTTTCAAGGGAAACAAACTATCACAAGCAACATAAGATTTGACTGAAATTCCTTTCTCAGCTGTACGTAAAATAGTCAAAAACAAACCTTATGAACGCAAGACGCGATGTGATACAGGATTACTAAAACCTTCAAATGTTCATCTGATAAAATCATTGAAAAAAACAGTATACGACTGTTACAAAAGCAATGCATAACGTAAGCTGCTGTGATGAAACTCTTCACAATTGGATAAAGAAATTAGGTTTAGATTTAAAATAATGAACAAACGTTAAGCAGTTATGGAAAGCAGAAAAATAGTGGAATTGCATAACAAATACTTAGAAAAAATAACTGAATATAGACAAGAACAACGGCAAATTTTCTATTTGGACGAAACTTGGTATGACACTCACGGCACAGTTACGAAAGGGTGGACTGATGGTTTGAGAATGTGTACGCCTAACATGCATGCATACAAAGGATGGCGACTAATCACTGTGCATTGCTGAGGAAGTAGAGGATGGGTTCTGAATTCTTTGAAATTATGTGGGAAAAAACTTGAGAAATGCAATGTAGACTATCATAAAAACATGTAAGCTAATATTTTCAAGGAATAAAGGAAACATATTGATTCCAAATTTGGATGCGAATAGTGTATTAGTGTACTGAATAAAAATTCGAGGAAAGATGAAATAAAAAGTTTTTTGATGGATACCAATTTGTATTTTCAAGATTACTATACCAAATACCAATTACTTGAAGTTTAACAGACAAAAACATTTGAAAAAGTGTATGCCCTTGAGAGTATTGCTGAAAAGTATGGACACACCATACTGAGACTATTTTGGTGTTTTCAATCACATCGAGTTGATTTGGGTAAAATTGAAACGAAATATCAGGCGTAAAAATAATTTTCCAAAATTTGATAAGAAAGTAATAGAGCAAATCAAAGAAGAAATATCTAATGTCACCAGGTGATATCACCCGAAGACGATTGTTGATACTAATAATCAAAACGTCGTGAAGTAACTTGGTTTGGAATCTTTCAATTTTATATTTTTAATTTTCATTTCTTGTTAATAATTTTTAAATTTTATCTGCTTGTGTTAAAAGATAAATTTTTTGGTTGTTGCTTGTATGACATTTCATTGTAATTCCAGTTATTTCAGCTAATCTTTTTAATTTTTTACAGATCATTTCAGAAATTCCAAATCAATTTATATCATATTAGACAATGGAAGTTCGAACTGATGAAATGCACTACGAAACATTGTCAACCACCTTCAAATAAACTTATTATTATTATTATCGAAAGCAGCAAATTTCAGTTTGGTTTGATATCAACATTTTTATTACATTTCGTCTTGCATTGTAATATCCCTTTTCAGACATGAAAGATAACACCTTCAAAATGCTGCTAACTGGGGCTGCTTCGTGGGGTTTTGAAAATTTCAATTGGGGAATTAGGAATATCCTCAACTGCATTTCATTTACCGGAGGCCGATAAAACTTTTCTTTGTATGATACGTAATTCGCAGGGATAATGATTATGGTTGTCAACATATGCTGTCTGTTCAAAAAATATTCAATAATTATTCGATTACTATTATGTTTCCTTCATCGGTCTATTCAATCTTGGGATCAGGTGAGAGTCGGAGGGGGCCAAATCTGAAGAATATGGTAGCTGAGGCATGATGACGATGTTGTTTTTGACCAAAAACAAGCAGGTGTATTATAGTGATGAATCCATGTGATCCATAAATTGTTTGTCAATAACACCGAAAAATTTTTTCGTATTGCTTCCCGCAAGCAGCATATAATTTCAAGACAATATTCCTTATTGCAATCTACGGTATTGATCAGATAAAAAAATAATAGAATCGTTGATAGACGTGTCACAGAAGTTACTTTCAGACACAAACTGGAAGAAAAGGCCTTCCCATATTCTCTATATGAAGATAGAGAAACTAAAAGCCAAAACTTTTTTTTTCAAAAACTAATCTCTCCTAAAAATATACCTCTTTCAATTTGAATATTAAATTTTCACTTATACTCTCAGATTTTTCATCAGACATTTCATGAATCGCTTGAAATGAATGCGAAATTGGCTTGCTGAAGTTATCCAAAATACGGTTAGAAAACGGCAAGAAATGTTTATTTCTTTTCAAAGGTCTGTTCTTTAATGATTTTTTTAATATTCATGATTTCAATAAGTCAATAATAATACCAAAACAATCTTTTCTTAAGCAAAAGTCACTCATAATATACAAAAATAATAACATCTTTTGTCATTATTTTCTCTTCAGGTTGGTAAAAACTCCACTTTTTTAATAACAGGTCTATTTAATAAATATATGAATATATGTCTTTCAATGATATAATTGGATTGATTTTATTCGGTGTTCAGTAAAGTGAATATTCATTTTTAGATTACTATTTGGAAAATTTCATGTGTTCTTTTCTCATATTACTTTTGAATTACGAGCAATTATGAATCAGATTTATTCTTATCTTCTTTGTTGATGCAACTATTTCTCAGTATACATAATAGGTACCATTCATATGAAGAGTTCGTCACATGTGCAAAAATATAACGACGACAGATTTGAATTGTTCCCTACTTCCGGTACGATTGTAATTTGTCATGCAAATTATTGTCGGTACAAGTGAGGTATCGTTACAGAACTTAATCATAATGGCATTCTGAACACATGTTTACTTTTCTATTCTATATTAAAACTCTGTAAATGTTTTGGCTTCGTCGATAATTATCATCTATGATATGAGTTTTACAGTCACAACATTGATTATAATGAATAGTTTGAATCGTTACTTGATGAAAATCAATAACATTATCCATGATAATATTTATATAATTTTCATAATAAATTCTGTTCGAAATGCGTTTCGCTACACGGAAGCTTCATCAAAATATTATATACAATGTCTTTTATAGCAGGGGAGCCCACGATGCAAAATGGGGATTTACTCGAGCGTCATTGAGACATATTAGGTTGCAAAGCTCAGATGATAAGAATAAAAAATGTTATATAATATATACCTTTTCATCGGTGAGGGAAGCGGCTACAGATTTTCAAATATGTAAAAAAATACTTTTGCATGGACATACTCGAGCGCGTCAGATATTGACAGCATCAATGTCCTACGTATTTTTAATAATGTTCGTATGTTAATTTGATCGTTTGCATGATGTGGGTGCTTGTACGTGAGGGATGAAAGTGAAAAGAAAAAAAATTAATCGAGCGCGTCAGATTTTCTAAGGGGCTGTTAAGTGCAACAAAAAAAAGCTCTCATTCAATAATCTGACGATTTCGATCTGACGCAAACTCGCGGCCACTATTATAATGTGCAAAAAAAATTCACCATTTTGAAATACTCAAGCGCGTCAGATTGAGATATATATGGTTCATCTTTATGTTTTAGACGTGCTGTCTCATAATCTGACGATTATCTAGAGGGGTTCGTTTAATCTGACAAAAACAATATTCAAAAAAAAATGTTCAATTCATTGAACTTAATTAATTGAAAAGTTCAGGAAATAGCATGCAAATATGTTTTTTAAGTAGAATACTTGTATTTATAAGAAAATGATTTTAAAAAGCTCAAAAAAATTTAATTTTTCATAATCAATTGATTAATTGATGAAGAGAATAGAAATGAAACTTTCTATGTTTTACTGCGTTACTGCAGTTTCATCCTATAAGGACATTTTCAAACTTATATATTGTATAACTTTGAAAATGTCCTTATAGGACGAGACTGCAGTAACGTTAGTTACAAATAAAAGTGGTAAAAAACATAGAAAGTTCAATTTCTCTTTTCTTCATTATGATTTCCTACCACGTAGTAACGGCTACATCCATCAATTAATTGATTAATTATTCATCAACTTCATCTTCATCATGAACGAGTCTCTGTGATCAGCTGTGATGGCGTCATGGCAACAGAATTCAGAGTGGGGACGGAGTGAGAAAGTAATAGATAGAGAAAAAGTGAATAGAGAATAGAGGAACAGAAACTCGGAGAGGGAAATATAGGTATCACACAGCTGCACGCATTAAACTTTATCGACGAATTTCTGTTATTTCGGCTTGCGGAAATTGTCAGATTATATATTTTTCGTTATCCTTGAATTATTTCTTTCAAAATAAAAAAAAATCAGTTACTCTCGGGAATGTCGAAATGACGTAATTTTTTAACAACTTTTCTGCCCTTCCCTTTCTTTACGTCACTCTCAAATTGTCAGATTACTGGAATGTACACTTTTTAGCAGGTATTTAACTCACCCTACCTCAGTCTGACGCGCTCGAGAATTTCTGATGATCAATTTTTTTATACTAATCTGATCCTTTATCCCTCACAGGCAGCCTTATTTATATATGGGACTCATATTTGCTGGAGGTACTTAACCGGGTACAAGGTATCCTGTATATTAATCTGCCACGCTTTAGTGAATCCCAAAATCCCCGCTTGGGCTCCCTTATTATTATAAAATAGTAGGTAATACTATCCTGCAATCACTTGTCTCTTTGAAAAATTCCTAGATCCATTAGTAAAAGAGGACGGTCATCATCCTGCTTTAGAAATAACATAGGAATTGAACTTCAAAACGAACTCGAAGAATAAATTTGCATCATGTTTCCAATATGCATACAATTTTAAAAAAGCTAACTTTCCGCTCATGTATGAGCTGATCCTCAATCTCGATTAGACGTTTCTAAATGCGTTTCGCAATGCAGCTACTTGCAGCCTACTTTGATGGTGTATTTATAAAGAAAATTGGAACTAAAACAAAATTTTGGTTGTAAATACAAAAGAAACGGCGAAATTCACGCTTTTCACGAATTCAAACGTCTTCGGGCAGAAATCAAAGCAGCCATTAGAATAGCTTATAAAAATTAATTCGGAAAACTGAGAGCGAGATTATCCATAACCCCAATAAGTTTTGGTAATTCATTAACAAGTCAAAATATACGAATGGAATCGGAGATGAAATGTTACATGAAGGCAAGCTACTCGATAATCCCTCAGATATTCTTGATGGTTTTGCAGATTTCTTCAATGGTTCTTATACAGTGTGGTCCAACGAAAACTTAACACCTCGAGTTTCCGGCGTTAACATGAAAATGTGGAAAATCGCTCGAACCCGTCAATTTCTGATTCGAGGGGGAACAACTGTTCCACTGTTTTCATCCCCGTGACTTCAACCCCCTAACGGGGGTGAGCACAACCCCTTGATTTTGAATAGGGATGAGGGGTGTTGAGATACCTCATTTTGAAGATCTTATCGTGTACTATCTGACCGTGAAATTTCGCTCCAAAATATCCATCGATAACGACATGACAGGTAAAAGAGTGGAAGAGTACGTACTTTTGTGATTACTTTATTAAATGTTCGAAATGGGCACCATCCACTTCCATGCAGTAATATAAGTTTTGCTGAAAACGTTCACGTACATTACTCAAGATGTCTGGTGTAATTTGACGGCATTCATTAATGATCCGAGTTCGCAAATCATCCAGTGACTCAGGCTGGGTAGCGTAAATCTTGGATTTCAGGTGACCCCATAGAAAAAAGTCCAGTGGAGCCAGATCCGGTGATCTGGGTGGCCACTCAATATGTCCCCTTCTTCCAATCCAGGCGTGAGGAAAATTGTCATCTAAAAACTGACGCACCGGTTGAACAAAGTGAGGTGGTGCGCCATCTTGTTGGAAAATGATCGTTTGATGGTCTTCTGCATTCTCCAATACTTGCACGAGGGCTGGATAAATAGCGTTCTCCAATAGATCGAGATAAAGTTGGCCTGTGAGATTACCGGGTAGAAAAAAAGGGCCGATTATGTGATTTCCATAAATACCCGCCCAAACATTTAATTTTTGGGGGCGCTGTGTATACACCTCACGAAATAATCGTGGATTTTCATCTGACCAATACCGACAGTTATGCCGGTTTACAATGCCGTTAAGGTAAAATGAACACTCGTCCGAAAAACAGATATCGAACATGTAGTTTTGATTGCAGTTAATTATTTCACTGATCACTTCACAGAACTGGAGTCGGCGATCGGGATCATCCTCATTCAGTTCCTGAACCAATCGTATCTTATACGGATGGAATTTATGTTGTTTCAGGATTCTCATGATTGTTGTGCGTGAAACACCAGATACCTCGGACAATTTCCTAGTACTAACGGTCGGATCCATTGCTATATGACCTAAGACAGCCACGTCCTTCGCTTCGTCTCTTTCATGCACCCTCTTTTTGTTTCCAACTGACCCAGTAGCGTCAAATTTGGCAACCAGTTGCACAACGTAAGCAGCGGATACATTTTTTCCAGGATGTCGTTCGTTAAATAAAGCCGCTGTTGTGCGCGCAGAGTCGTTATTTCGGAAAAATAATTTTATCATTTCCACCCTTTCTTCTACGGAATACACCATTTTAATTCCACTACAAATTTACAATCGCTTGTACACACTTGTACCGTTCTTAACAATTCACGATAGACTAAGGTACAAAAACAAGGTCCGTCTACTTTTTTGGACAAAAAATTGACCACTCAATACCTTTGAAATGCGTCGGATACGAATAATATTCTCGAGATAAATTCCATATTGCCTCTTTCACTATTTTCGCTGTTATTTCATTATCGATGGATATTTTGAAGTGAAATTTTACGGGCAGATAGTACACGATAAGATCTTCAAAATGAGGTATCTCAACACCCCTCATCCCTATTCAAAATCAAGGGGTTGTGCTCACCCCCGTTAGGGGGTTGAAGTCACGGGGATGAAAACAGCGGAAAAGTTGTTCCCCCTCGAATCAGCAATTGACGGGTTCGAGCGATTTTCCACATTTTCATGTTAACGCCGGAAAATCGAGGTGTTAAGTTTTCGTTGGACCACACTGTATAGTGTAAACATTAAGTGACCATGCGAACAACAGTAGTGATATTCAGCTTAGCAATCAGAAACTTCAGAATTAAAGATGTTTATCGTGCTCTAAAAAAATTAAAGCCTAAATTTGCTGCGGGACCCGATCATATTCCAGCATTTATCATTGAAGATTGTGCCTCAGCTCTGGTTGAACCACTAACAACTCCAATTAATATATGCCTGAAAACATCAAATGTATCATCAATATGGAAAATGTCGAAAGTCTGCCCAATTTTCAAAAAAGGAGACGAAAGTGTGATAAAAAATTACAGACTAATCTCTATCATATGCAAATTTTTTAAAGTGTTTGAGATGCTTCTTGAGAAGACAATCTATTGTCATGTCAGCAACATTATTAGCCCCAATCAAAACGGTTTCATAAAAGGACGTTCAACCACCACCAATCTTGTAACAATCACTCAATGTATCGCAGATTGTCAGTCTCAGACTGATGTCATCTACACTGATTTTTCTAAAGCGTTCGACAGACTTGACCATAGTATCCTGCTCAACAAGCTTTTGACTTTTGAGTTATCCAATGAATTAATTACCCTCTTCAAATCATATTTTCACAACCGTAAGCAGTACGTCCAACTCAATGGCCTCAAGTCTATCGAATATATAGCCACATCTGGTGTACCACAAGGATCAAATCTAGGACCCCTACTGTTCGATATGTTCATTAATGATATTGGAGCTGAGATTGATGTCAATTTCCTTTTATATGCAGATGACTTGAAACTCTATCACGAAATAACATGTTCTAATGATTGCGAACGTCTCGCACTGAATTTAAATCGCGTTGCTACATGGTGTCGGAAGAATAATCTATCTCTCAACATATCCAAATATAATGTAATGTCTTACTAAGTGAAAAAGAACTTTAATTTACACAACTACGTCATAAACAATCAAGTTCTGTAGACACACTCACTGATCTAGATGTTACTTTTGATTCATCCCTCTCTTTCAATAAACATATTGACACTACCCTAACAGCAGCTTATCGCATGTATGGATTCTTAGTTAGAAATATAAAAGACTTCGAAGAAGCTTCAACATTGAAATTGCTTTATTTCACTTTTGTTCGATCTAGGCTGGAATATGCATCTGTCGGGTGGAGTCCCTACTATGAGGTTCATATAAATCAACTAGAAGCCCTACAGAGGCGCTTACTAAAATATATGTCTTTTAAACTTGAAAGCACGTATCCTACTGTAGGAATACCCTATTATGAATTGCTCGTAACTCACAATTTTTGTAGTCTCGAGGTAAGGCGTGAATATTATTCATTTCTTATTTTATTCAAGGTCATAAACAATATCATCACCTGCTCTCAACCGTTACATATGTTGAATTTCTGGGTTCCTAGACGGACATCTAGAAATAGTGTAACATTTCATCTCAACACTCTCTCAAAAAAATCTCCAATTTGTACAATGTGCAATACCTGTAAGTAATTCTTGTTAGTCATGTCCTAGATATATTTAACTGCCGGATTATACAAATCAAAAGACATTTCTTAGTTAACTGACAGTTTTATTTTTTATATAGATTCACAAATTATATTATGTAAGTACATATTTGTAAAAGCCACTGTTACTCCCTATTCTGTAATTGGGCTCATCCTGTAGAATAGTGTATGAAATGAATAAATAATAGTCAAACAACTTTCACAAACATTTTTTTTATTCCTAGGCGCATTTCGCTAACACTGGGGCTACCTCGGTACCGAGGAAGGAAAATGTTTTTGAAAATTGTTTTTTTTTTCAAGTGGCAAATTCAGTGTATTGTCCCAAGAAACAATGAATGCTTATGCTAATAACAGAATGCTAATAACAGAAATAAAATATTCCACAATGAACAAAAAAAAATCTGTCTCGCCCCCATACGAACGACAACTCTCAGAAGTCGAGAAACTTGTGCGAGCTAAGGACTAACGAGGTCTTACCTTTTAACGTGTGATTTCTAACACGGTTGCAGAATCATTCCAGCTTTTGCAAGCGTATGAATAAAAATAAAACTCTCAGTTAGCTAAGAAATGTCTTTTGATTTGTATAATCTAGCAGTTGAATATATCTAGGACATGACTAACAGGATTATAGGTATCGCACATTGTATAAATTGGAGCTTTTTTCATTATATTTATACGCGGAGTGTTGAGATAAAATGTAACACTATTCCTAGGTGACCGTCTAGGAACCCAAAAATTCAACATATGTAACAGTTGACAGCAGGTGATGATATTGTTTATGACCTTGAATAAAAAAAGAAATGAATAATATTTACGCCTTACCTCGAGACTACAAAAATTGTGAATTACAAGCAATTCATAATAGGGTATTCCTACGAAATTGTTTTAACATGTCTTTCATTTCTATCGCAAACATACGTAAAAATCGGTTTTTTCCGCCAATAAATGGTGTTATATTGATATATTTTTGAAAACCAGAGAACTATGGAAGCTATTTCACAAGAGCAAATAGTAACTCAAAAGATGTACAATAAACATGTAAAGTATCAAAGTTGTGTCTTTCTTTAAGAAACTCGCTATATATTTCCACTCAAATGATATCTATCCCTCGAAAAAATTGTTATCAAAAATATGCAATCAACTGAGTTCAAACTGGGTGCTTTGCAAATTAATAAAGTGGGGTTTTGACACAAAATGAGTTTAGTCAACACTAAATATCTTCTACTCGGTCAAATGGAATTGGAAAGTTTTTCAGATAAGTACTTTTGAGAATAGCGAGTTCTCATTTTCTATTAATTTCCAATTTTTTCTAATTTCTTTCCCAATCCAACACCTTGTCAATAGGGTCATTTTAGAATAGTTCACACCATGACCTTGCAGAAAATGAAGGCTTTGAATGGAGTATATCTATTGGAAATAATTGAATTCTTGAAGGATGCATGAAAACTTCAATAGTTAAAGGAACAGGAAACTAAATCAATTCGAACATTTTTGTAAAGCATGCATGCATACATGCATGCATGTATGCATACATTAAGTCTTCCTCTGTCGTTGCTTGTGCTCGATAGACTCCTTCTTTGAAATATTCACTAGATAAAAATCAGGGAGCTTGAGATCTGGAGATCTTACTGGTTACTGAATGCCCTCTTTCAGGCTTGACATGCCTAGTTTTTCAAATATTTTTTCAACGAGTAGAGCTTATGTCAATATTTTAAACTACAAAAATTTTTTGGCTAACAAACAATTTCTGATATATTCTTCCAAGAAGAATATCACATATTTATCATGTCTATGGAAGAAATTCAGATCTGAATCATCTGAGTCAGAGGTTCCAGTTCTATCTTCCGTCAATTGATTATTTCACGAATGAAGTAATCAAATGATTGTCACTTCCAAAAGATTATCTCCAACAATAAACATAATAAGCATACTCCTCTAACAATGTTTACTAACAATGTTAAGTGGAACTCCAACAATGAAGTGTTAAGAAAACATGGTGTCGTATATATTTCTGGAGTATTATTCAATTAAGGCGAGAAAGGAACCAACTCCCACACAATATAAATCGCATTTCGATGTCAAAGTGCGCCCCATTTGTATTTGTTTCTCAATTGCGCGCCTATTCTCCTTCGCCAAAACAATGAATGAAAAGTGCTGTAAAAAAGCAAATAATCTTACTTGAGACACTGCAATGTTTCCATCCTCCTACTCTGTCAACACGATTATGTCTAATTGTCAGAGTTCAAAAGCCACTTGAAACAAAATCGCGAACAATTACACAATCCCGCCAAGTTGATTCCGTGTTTAGCACTGGCTGGGGTGTGTGAGAGCTCACGGCAGCTCCTGAACAGTGTTGCCAAAGGTTACGGTGTGGTTTTCTCGACTGGAACGTAAACACGCCAAGCGGAGAGTTTCTGAAAATTAAGGGTTGTTGCCGATTAATTTAATTAGAAAACTCTCGACAGGCCCTGAGAGCTTTGTTTACAAGTTGTAAACATTAGGTGGAGCACACGAGTAATCGATGAACTTAATAGTTTTTTGGCAGTTTGATTTTAGGTATCCAATACGAAAAACAGATATTTCACAAATTATACCCAGTTTTATTAATTGTTGTAACCATGAAAAATTCTTTCATTTACGTTCACTTACTGAAGCATTTTTCAATATGAACAAAAACGAATATTTTTTTATTGAATAGAGGAGTCCAAAAGATATCCAAAATGGCGACGATTTTCTGCAACACATAATGTCAGTCTTTTTTTAAACGAATTCCCTACACGTTCCAGCATATTCTCTGGGATTTATCTGAAAGCTCTAGTTCTTCGTTTCATGTCTTCTATAGATGTTAGAGAAGTTTGGTAAACAATCCATTTGATATACCCCCATAAAAAAAAAAATATTTTGATCAGGTCAGGTGATTTGGATGGCAACGCTACAGGTCCAGCCCTACCTATCAATATTTTATTGAAATGATCGTTGAGATATTACAGTACCTCAGTTTCAAAATGTGGTGGTGCACCATCGTTTTGTAGCCATATTCTAAGTCTGGTTCCATATGGAACCCCGTCCAACAAATTCGAAAACTCGTGCCAAAAAAAATCTTACATGTTTTCTTCCAGTGAAGAAGCCCATCCAAAAAATACAGACCGTTAACTCTTTTTCCGAGAATTCCATTCCCAACATTTAGTAACCAACGCTGTAGATGGTTCAGGTAATAAATCATTTTCCTGATTGATCTTTTTTAAGCCCCATAGGCAAAATTGAACACGTTTTTCAAAATATCTTCCTCTGAACTCTTGCATCAATTCCATCTGGTAAGGATGAAATTTGCTTGCTCGTATCATTCGAGACGCGCTGGTTTAAGAATATCCTAATTCCCTGTTCAGGTCACGGGTACTCACATGGGGATTTTCAACAAGTTGAAGAGCCATTTAACATGTATTCTCTTCATTTGTTACAGGGCAGACACGTTCGAACTTCTCGTGATCAACAGCTATTTCAAATCTTATTTTTAGAACCTGCAATGCCCTTCCTTCTGGTTGTCTTTTTTTGAGGAACTGTTGTTTGTAAATCCTAGATGAAAGCATGCAGTTTCCGTCACTTTCCCCCAAAGCATAGATCATTTGCACTACATTTTCCAATACATAATTCATAATGAAAATGATTCAATCTATACGCCAAATAAACTTCAACACATGGCGTTACTGACAAATTCCGAGATTCTTTTTTTCATGTCAGTCTAAAATGACTGGGTTTTCGAAGAAAAAAACAGCATAAGTATTTTTTAGGATTTTTACGCATTTCTTACCGTTGAAACCGCTGATAGTTAATCACTAGATGGTATGAAAAATGCGAATGTACTAGCGATTAGTTGAGTAAGTGAACGTAAGAAAATACATTTTTTTGTGGTTACCACATATTCTAAAACTTGATATAATTTGTGAAATATCAGTTTTTTGTATAGTATACCTCTGATGAAAAATGTAGTGAAATATTGACCGGTTTTACCAAGCACCCTATATATTGAGATTCCAGAAATTATCATAGTGATGTTGACTAATCATTCCCATTTAATTGCTGTAGACATGCAGGTGGTGAATTAAGAAAATATTGTCTGCAAAATAGGTTTTTTAGGAATGACTTGGCAATGCCGCAATGAAAATTCGAAATCAAAAATTCTTTAGACAGCTAAAAAATATGGAATCGAATGACTTATTCATATACTGGGTATTCTATTTAAAAAAAATATAACTTTGGTTGGCCACACTCGGCTGAAACACCCAGATAGTATTCATTGATATGACTGCAGAAAAAAATTGAACCGTTCGAAAAATTGTTTTCTCTGACACCAATGGACCCAGGGAATCTTGTTGACTCACCCGGTAGTGTTAACTAGTTCTCTCTTTCTGTTGTTCAGTCATAGACTTTATTCTAATAGTGAAGTGTAACGTAGAGTGAGAAGTGCGGTTTAGAGAGAGATATCTACTTTCAATAATGTCATACTTAGAATTGGTGAGCTTTGTGTATATGAATTATTTAACAGGTGGCAAAATTATTTGAATTTTGAATAGATACCGATTCCATGTGTGGAAGATGAAGTTTCGAAACGGTTTTTTCTGTGCCTGGGCTTGGAATAGAGAGCACGTAGTGGTGATATAAATCATCCGTGAGAATATCTTCCACCTTTTAAGTTCTGCCAGGCAAAAGCATGAATATCGTAACATCACAAAACCATGAAGATCATAGGATCATAAAAAAAGTAGTATCGTAAAAAACATGAGAACCAACCACTAATAAATAAATTGAATAACAAATTGTATAAATTGGACTGTAATATGTATTTATTCACTTTCTTAAGATTGTTTACAGTACACATACATGTACATATAGAAACGAACAGCGAACAGATAAAATACATCTTATGAGGCAAAATGATCTACCTGTGTGTAAGGAATGAGAATACTGAATCTGACATTGAATGAGATTCATGCATTAAATTAAGCACTAAGATATAAATTCAAAATAGCTACATTTAAAAAGAATATAAATAAATAAAACCAATCAATGTATTGAAATAAGTACTAGATACAGATAAGAATATAACTTCAAACTGGACACATTTGGACATTATATAAATAAATTAAACAATCAATGGATATTGAGATTTTAATCATAAGGGTTCCTGACTACAAACAAATCAATACACAATTCTCTCCAACGGAAAGTAAAGGCAAATTGAATGATGTCATCGAATTTCCTCTAGAAGGATTGGATATGGACAATTTTGCAGGAGAAAATGTGGCTACTTGTTATAATCTATATGCACTTTTAAATCACAGTGGGACTACTAACAGAGGACATTATACAGCATACTGCAGACACCCGTATACTAGCGCGTGGCACAAATACAACGATTCACACGTGTCACCAATTTCACCAAAGTCGCTTGTGAGTGGAGAAGCATACGCGCCTTTGAGATAACCGAGAGAAAGTTTAACTTTTAGTTTCTTCAATTTTGTAATTTTTTTTTCAACTTCTCATTTTTGTAAATAAAGTTACTAATAAATACCTATACACAATATATATCCACAATCGTGGAAGTAAGTCTTTGAATTTGTATTTGTCTATGTAGCTCTGCTCGTGGTATATTCTTTACAAATAATTTAATCTTTGTCATACAATTTTTGAGATTTGATTCGCATCTTAAATTTTCAGTAAAGAAACTGTAGAGTTTTGGTCCAAAATACCGGAAGGATTTCTGCCCAACTGATTTGTGCATTAATGGTATTACGATACTATGATTCCGACGTGTAGCATATTTATGGTGATGAGTAGTTAATTCTTTTTTGTTTTTAATGCTGTACAGCAGTATTATTTATAAAAAACAGCTGTCTGGTATCAAATATTCCAGATTTTGAATGAAGTAGATCGCTAGGGTAGTCGTAATCTTTCCGTAGGATACATCTGATTGATAAATTTCTTCTGCATAACATCAAGGGAATGTAGATGAGTTTTCGACACTCCACCCCAACCAATTATACCATATCTCAGATGGGGCTCTACTAAACTCTTATATAACATAATTTTTTATTTTTGAGTATGTTTGCTATCCGTTTGAATTTGTAAAGTGTGCAACGTAGTTTTTTACCTATGTGGTCTATGTGCTGGTTCCATATGAAATTTCTGTCTAAAATTATTCCAAGATATTTTATTTTCTTTGTGGGTTTGATGACTTCCGTATTGGAGATTTTGATGTCATATTCTGGTAGAGAGTTGTCACAACTACTGAATGGTACGTAATAGGTTTTCTCAAAGTTAATAGATAAGAGCCTGTGGTCGAACCACAATTTGATTAGTATTTTGTTATTATTCACATTGTCACGTTTTCCTCGTAGGTTGATCCATAATTGACTACACTGAATGATCAAACTTAACTTTATTTCACTTTAAATACAACTTCATCTAAAACTTCGACTACTATTCGAATGTATATCGCCTTACTGGATCACTTCGCGTACCGCACTGTAACTTCCACTGTGGCGATATGCTAGCGTTTATATATCGTAATCGATTTCGGCAGAATTTTCGCCGAAGGTCCATCGAAATCGGTAGCATTATTCTTACTGCTCACTGCTGCTAACCTAACCTAACTTATCTATCCAATCAATCGACGAATACAGAAAAAGTGTATGCCTCCACATTTTTCAAGGGGGTTTCGTCAAATTCACTTCTTCAAAGAAAACAGATGTATCTGTCTTTCAGTAGTGTTGAATTCTACTTGGCTTCTGCCTTGTCATCCAGGAAGTTATGGATTGGCTCAAATGTTTTGTTTCTTAATTTGATGGTTTTCAAAGAAGGACAGCATTTTTTTGGATCTCTGAAGAACATCATTGGTGAAAGTTTCTGAGAGATTGAGAAAATGAAAAATTCGAATTGAAAATTCGAAACATTCAAGTCTCCCAAAGTTCCTGTACAAGTAGTATATGGTAAATGTAATAGAAAAATGACTACTTACCTGGCTGATCCCACGCTGGATACAGACAGGTTTTGAGGTGTTGCAGTAGTAATAGTTGGACCCCTCATGTATCTTCAAGGAGCGGCAAATCGAAAATACAGGAAAATCTACATTGTGTCGTACAGGGGTGTGTCTTGACGCCACTCTTACTTACTATAAATTATATAAATGGCATGTTCTTTTACATATACCCTTATGATATGGTGTCATATGCGGATGAAATTATTGATACCACTATCGACCCAATCGAAGATAAAACTGACACTTACAATAAGCTTGAACTAGATAGAGAGAAAACTCAAACCATTATCGTATCCAGTCATAATAATGTACGAACTGGAAGTTCTGTAAATCTTTTGGGAATCCAACTAGACGGTTCGTTAAATTGGTACAGTAATGACCAGAATATATGTAAAAAGATATCATCGTCCCATATATTTCTTTTAAGGCAGAGGAAGCGGATTTGTAACGAAGACGTTCTACTTAACATTTACTATTCTTTAATATTAAAATAATCATGCAGGTAGGATATAATAATGGTTTCAACTCAGACACAATTCAGAAGTTAGTCAAAAAACAAAGCTTGTACGTGAACAGAATAATGTACCCCCAGATCAAACAACCAGAAATAAAGAAATTTGTAACATATTTTGTTTAGTTACAGATACAAAAGGTATTGTAACAAATCTCAAGCCGCCCCTGACCGATATCTCGGACAGTGAATAAATACATAGCATCACCGCAACAGGAATGCAGTCGACAACCGCCGGTTAACTTCTAGTTGAGTACCGAAAAAACTAGAGAAATCTAGAACGGTCCATACCGATATATAAGTGAATCGAGCGATCAAACAAGGAATTCAAATAGTGGAAATAAATTAGTTGCTAAGTGTTGAATATAAATTACTTTGTGATAGTGAAATATTGTTAGAAATAAATTTGTTAAAGACATTTAATTCGTAAATTTTTTACAATTGGTGATCAGAAGTGGATTTGTAAAATGAATCTGTGAGCGCGTGGTGGGCAATTTTTTTATTGCGGTGAAATTGACTCTAAGACTTATTTGTTCGCGTAGAGACTGATGACTCGTTGTGTTTCGCAAAGTGGACAGTATCGGACTACGGAAACATAAATTGATCAGGAGAATCTCTACAGGAATTTGAAGCCAACGTTGCTCGATTGGTTCGTCTGGCATATCCTGCTACACCAGAAAATGTAATGGAGCGATTATCAGTTCAGGCAATCTCATCCCAAACATCTCGTGGATGCACTGGCAAGCGCTCTGGAGTTTGAGGCTGCAAAACAATCCTGCAAGAGCCAGAGCACAGTTCGAGCTATCGAGGAAGATGAACAAGTGCCTAGTGATATTGTGACCAACATCAGAAAAGTAATGAAAGAATTGTTGCCTGAGAGAAAACAAATAAGAAACTGGAACTGTGGGAAAATTGGCATGTATGTAGCAAATGTCCAGCATTCAAAGAATCTATACCAAATCAGGAAAACTAGAGGTGGTCGATGAGAAGGGGCAATTGTCGGCCTGTACCCAGCAAGCCCCATATGTTGCCATTCTCCAACAACAAGGCAAAGGTGTTTTCGTAGACGGCCTCATCAACAACGAGCCTTGACCATGCTGCTAGATACAGGTGCGACAAGAACCTATCTTGTACCAACCTTTGGTAAAATACCGGCAAGAATTGAACCGTAAAGCTGGACGCTAAGCACCGCAACAGTTAAGCCAGCCACTGTACTTGAAGAACTACCAGCACTGAATTGAACCATCTTGCATTGGTGGCGGACATCGAGGACGATGCGATTATTGGAATGGACATAATGAATTCCAGGGGATTCTGACTGAATTTTCAAGACGTCGTCCTACCTTTTAGCGAAGAGCTAGTGCTTCATAGGAGAAGCCAAGAGATGATCAGGGTCCTGTTGGCTAAAGACGTGTGCGTACCTGAGAGGGCTGAAACAATCCTAGAGGCTCGCTTAGACGGAAGTGCGAGTAGTAGCAAAGTGGTAATGTTCGAGCCCAAGATACACGATAAGAAAATTGGATGAGGAATCGCACTGGGAAAGACCCTGTTGCGTGCTGATGGAGTTGTACTCCATGAATGTCAACTACTTTCCCGTGACCTTGAAGACCCATTTCCTCTGTGATACGGAGTGTATACAGTTAGGTTAGCCAAGCCAACAACTTGCCTAAAGAGTTGTAGAAGTTGACTGACATTTCCTCCAAGGACACACCATCAACTCACCGATTAAAATCGAGGAAGTTAGTCAAGAAGTACCAGGAAATCTTCGATATTGAAGAAGGCAAAGGCGGCAGAACAAATGTGGTTCAGCACAGAATCGACACTGGAAATGCCCGACCAATTCGGCAATCAGCTCTCTCTTGCCCAGAAAGAAGAGGCAGACAATATAGTCAGCGATATGGGACGAAGAAAGACAGCTACCCACTTCCAAGAATCGACGACACCCTAGACACGCTAGCCGGCCCAATGATTTTCTCGACTTTGGATTTGAAGAGTGGATATTGAGAAGTTGAATTGGCCCCAGAAGATTGAGAAAAGACAGCTTTCACTATCGGCTAAGGATTGTGGCAGTTCACGGTTATTGGAGGAGAAAGTTATTGGCTACTTCAGCAAAATGCTCAGTAAACCAGAGCGCAATTATTGTATCACCAGGCGAGAGCTGTTGGTCGTTGTCAAAGGTGTATGGAAGAAGATTTCTGCTGAGAACGGACCATGCAGCTCTCAAATGGCTTCTGCAGTTCAAAAATCCCACGGACCAAGTAGCGCGCTGAATCGAGACACTTCGAAAATTTGACTTCGAAATAGAACATCAAGTTGGGACTAACCATAAAAACGCAGATGCCTCATCACGGAGACCATGCTCCGATGACTGCTCATATTCTCGATGAGCAGAAGAGAAGGAAGCAGCTATTTGTAGAACTACATCCGTAGACGACAACTGGAAAGACAATAAGATCAAGGAAGACCAAGAGAAAGACCCGGATCTTGGTTTAGTCATGGGATAAAAGAAAAGTAATCAAAGACTATCGTAGCAGGAGGTACCAGGTTATTCGCCAGCGGTTAAGTCCTACTGGGCCCAATTGAACTCCCTTACCTTGGAAAACGGGGTTCTGAAGCAGGTGTTGGAGTCTGAAGATGGTGGAGAAGAAAGGCGCCAGACAGTGGTACCCAGGAACAGACAACGGAAAGTGCTCAAAGAAATCCATAATGGAATCACTGGAAGAAATCTGGGAGTAACGAAGACCCTCCAGAAAGTATGACAACGGTTTCACTAGGTGAATTGTCAAGTCGACGTCAAGATCTAGCGCAGAAGGTGTGCTGTATGTGCTGCCAGTAACGGACCTCGAATACGACCGAAAGCTCCAATGCGCCAGTATAAAGTTGGTAGTCCCTTTGAGAAAATCGCCATCGACTGCCTGTCCCCAGAGTCCGACCATGGGGACAAATACATCGTGGTAGCCATGGACTACTTCAGTAAGTGGACAGAAGCATATGCATTGCCCAACCAGGAAGCCTTCACCGTCGCTGACATCCTGATAAAGGAGTTCAACCAGTTCCAAGAAATATGTAAACTGTCGGACATTCCAAAGACCAGAACCACAGCCTTACATCCACATTCCGATGGAATGGAGGAACGAATGAATAAGACCATAAACCGCCACATGTCCAAGGTAGTCTCTGACCATCAAAAAGACTGGGACCAGTACCTCTACCTGTTCCTGTTGGGCTATCGTTCGGCAGTGCACAAGTCAACCGGCCAAACCCCTGCCAGTATTATAATGGGCCGAGAGCTGCTGCTTCCTTGCGATCTGAAATTTGGGACGCCGCCAGAACAAGACATTGCGGGGGAAAAGAAAGAAGGCCGATGACATCAAGGCGAATGCTGGAGGATTCGAAACCGGTGACCTAGTTTGGCTGTACAACCCTAAGCGACGCCGTGGTTCATCACCGAAGTTGAACTCGTGGGAAGATCCGTACAAAATCATGAAGAAGATGAATCCTCGTCTACCGAATCCATAAACCACTTCGAAGAAAGCCTAGGATCGTCCATTTCAATAGACTGGTTCCGTATCCTGGAAATCACGACCAAGTTCGCGTCCTCAGACTACCAGAGGATGAAATGAAGTTCATGTCGTTATACTCGAACGGACAGCAGGTCGTACATGGGGTAACTCACGAAGAACCACGAGACCTTTTCAAGGTTCCAGTTGATTACGCACTACCTCACTGCGTGGCAGAGGATCTCCAAATGTCCAGGGGTATCGCTGTGTTATTCAACAAAAAAATTCGGTCAGCTCCAAACATTACGAGAACAGACTTCAAAAGTCGAAGGACTGCTACAGTTGAAGAAGGGTCAGAGAAACGTTTTCTACTTAGTGACCAAAAAGCATTCTCGAGACAAAATGAAGATGTCTGGAGAAGTCTTACTAGACTGAGGGACACGATGCTCGACCAGAATCTTGTGAACTTGGCAATCCCGAAATTAGCCTCTGGGCTCGACAGGCTGGACTGGATAATTGGGAGAAGCATGTTGGAAACGACATTCAGATCCAGCGGCATCAAGATTTTGGTGTGCGGTAGCCATCTTAAACGACCGAGAAAACTGTGGAGTGTAACTTCCATCGAACTTCACAGTGCAGATATGAGGAGTCCTACAGGTATTGACACACGTCAAGGATGACATTTCGTGGCGAAACGTCTTTAAGAAGAGGGCAATGTAACGAATCTGAAGCCGCCTCTGATCGATATCTCGGCCAGCGAATAAACACATGACATCACCTCAAAAGGAATGCAGTCGACAACCGCCGGTTAAATTCTAGTTGAGTACCAAAACAACTAGAGAAATCTTAAACGGTCGTTACCGAATTATAAGGCCCACTTCTCGTCCAGAGATGACGGTTGAATTTTAGAAGGTGAATCGAGCAGTTAAACAAAGAAATACATAAGTTGCTAGGTGTTAAATATAAATTAGTTTGTGATAGTGAAATATTGTTACAAATAAATTTGTTCGAAACATTTAATTCGTTAATTTGTTACAGTATAAAATTATAGGAGGTCTAATTTTTTGATTTTCATGATGATTTCCTACCACGTAGTAACGGCTACATCCATCAATTTATATTTTGAGTCTCTTAAATTCAATATGATGATACCCTACTCCCCCCAGATTCTGAGCGTTTTCAAAGGTTGCGTGTTCAATTTCCACCATCAACCGTTCATCAATTTATCTATTCGTTCAAGTCTTGAACTATTTCAAATTGGATAAAATTGCAAAAAAATTAAATAGGTATTTGGAATGCTTTTTCAGATTGTTTTTTGAATATTACTAGATTTTTTTTCCAACACCAAATCGTTATTTTTACACCTCGACACGTGTTTCGATCACCAAGTGATCATCTTCAAGAGGAAGATAAAACTAATAACTACTCAAAACTAAAGCTACTTATACTAATCAGGTACATCATACAGGTAGGTAATCAGTAATACCACCCATACAAGTGTACCACCCTAAATTAATTTTACAATTGGCCTTTCTATCATTTACAATATGTCCTTATGTATATTTAGATAGGCAATATTGTGAAACTAATTTTATATAGCTGAAAATTGTTCTATATATAGCTGTAACATTTGAACATACATAAGGTCATATTGTAAATAATAGAAAGGCCAATTGTAAAATTAATTTAGGGTGGTACACTTGTATGGGTGGTATTACTGATTACCTACCTGTATGATGTACCTGATTAGTATAAGTAGCTTCAGTTTTGAGTAGTTATTAGTTTTATCTTCCTCTTGAAGATGATCACTTGGTGATCGAAACACGTGTCGAGGTGTAAAAATAACGATTTGGTGTTGGGAAAAAACTCCAGTAATATTCATTACTACACCAAAGGTTCCAAACAGTATATCACAAGATTGCTTTTTGTTACGAAATTTATAGACATTACTTTCATTTGAGATATCGTTCACAAAAGAATCTTATTCTAAAATATTTCTGAAATGTCATAGGAAAAGTATGGTATTCTAGTCTCGAAAAATGACCATCATTTGCTTGAATGATTTACGACACTAGACTTTGGATCGTGTCGATAAACTTCATCCTGGCGGGTAATGGCCATATTTTTCGCTGGTTGAATAGTTTACTAGCGAATTATCATTCAAAACAAAACAAATTCACCTTGTGTTTTTCTTCAGTACTTGACTCGGCACTCGTTTATTCGAGCTTCACCAACCCAACATCATTATTTATATTTATTACAGCAATGGTGTTTCCCACACCTGTATTCCACATCCATGCACGCTATATTTCATCTAAATATAGTCATTATGTAAATAAAAACTTCAGAACATCCTGTCCTAAAACCAAGTTTTCCCAAAGACGTCTTCATTTCCAGATCAGTATCTTACATTTGGCAACAGCGCCTGCCGTTACGCATTCTCAGTACATCAGGAGTAAGCAGGATAAATCTTCGGAGATCATAGTTCCTCTACGGTTGCTATGGTGCCCGTGAGAAGTGTGTTCCGGCAGTTGCTGGATGTTATCACGTTCACTGCCGATTGTTCTTTGAGAAAGATGATATGATAAAGAAGACGATAGGTATGGGGGTGGGGTTTGTAAGCAAAAGGACATATCGCAGTCCATTCACGAAAACTTCAATTGTAGCACCGTAAAACCCTATCATTAATACAACATTTGTGTTTGTTTCCTTTATTTTCCCATGTTTGTTGAGCGTCAGTTGATTTTTACTAACATTAGTGAATTGAAGAGACATTTTTATAAATAAAAAAAATATCAATAATTACAGAAGTCTAGAATTCGAAAATTTCGTAAAAACAATTTCGATATATTCCCACCTGAATTTGAAGTATAAAAATATCATTTGGGTGTAAAGAGTGAAGATGTATGATAAAAAACTCATCAGTGAACAAGGTTGTGTTACACAACTTTGTTCACTGTTTGTTAGTAAAAAGGATGCAACTACAATTTTTAGTGATTTTCAGGTTTAACGGTCGGTAAGTTGGTGTGGCTGTTTTCAACCTATATACGAAGTTCAAAAGCGGTAAAAGTAGTCAGTATAGATAAAGAAGGCGAATCAAATTGGCCGTAAGTTCGGAGCGTCATCAGTTCAGGAAGTTAAAAGGCGGCAAGTAGTAAATATTTAGTGAGAAAGCGGTAACTACAGAAAATGTTGTCAATTACCGCCTTTTTATTACAAACTCATCGATTGATATATGTTAGTAGTGACTCTGTTTTCTTGTCGGTGTCACAAATCGTGTTTATATTTTCTAAGGTAGCGTAACATGGTAGTGGTCAGTTCAGTAAATGAGTGAGTGCTGAGTGGAATTGCTAATAAATAAAAATAGTGCAAAGAATCCACTTCTATAAATAGTGCATTTTGCTGAAATAATATTTCACTATAATGTCGACAAGTAGAGTGGCCTTAGCTAGAAATGAAAGCCTAATGTCTAACATTGTAAAGTGTAAATCAGTGAAAACAAATGAAAATGATGATTCTACTTCTTCTCCCCCGGACAAATCTTGTTACCGAAGTATTTCTAGTAGTGGTTTTCACTCTTCAAATCATTTTTGCACGCGAAAGGAGCTGCAGGAATTACAAAATATCAATTGCGACAGTCCCAACACTATTGATAATATCAATATAGAAATATGTGAATTTCACTAGTTCGGACTTCCATTGTCTACTATATAAAATGATTTGAAATCCCTGAAACAAGTAAAAGAGATTAATTAAAAAAGAATAGTTGAAAATAACAATTATATTAAGCAACAATAAACCTGAAATGAAATGATAGTGAAGTAACCTACAAGTAAAAATATAATAATTGAATAAATAAAAATTAAAGGAATGCAAAAAGAAAATAATAAAAAATAATAAAAAATAAAAAAGTGTAGAGATTCCAAGTCACGTTAGTTCACGACGTTTCGATTGTTGGTATCTACAATCGTCTTCGGGTGATGACTGGACTGATTCCTCCGAGAGATGACTATTTTATAGGTCGTTGAAATACTTTTGTGAAGAATTCAAGACATTTTGTCGAACTACTAGGGTCAATTGAAGTCACACAGGAAGATCAACTAATTAGTTTCGACGTGGAAAGCCTTTACACCAACGTTCCGGTCGAAGAAGCACTCCAAATCATACAGAGAAAGCTATCCGAAGACGGGAACCTGAAAGAGAGAACGAATCTACCTATAGAAGTAATTATGGAATTACTAGGATGCTGTGTACGAAACTGTTATTTCCAACTGAAGGACGAATTCTTTACACAAGATGAGGGACTACCAATGGGATCGCCACTTTCACCAGTCATAGCCAACATATATATGGAGTGGTTTGAAACTCTGGCCATTGAAGAAGCCCACAAGAAACCTCGAGTCTGGTTGAGATATGTTGACGACACCTTCATAATATGGAACCATGGGAATACTGAACTAGACGCCTTTCTGAAACACATCAACAGCGTGAGACCTTCAATCACTTTCACAATGGAGAAGGAAATCCACAATGAATTGCCATTCTTAGACGTTTTGGTGAAGAGGACCGACACTAAGTGGGAAACATCTGTATACCGAAAACCCACTCATACGGGACAGTATCTGAACCACGAATCCAACCACCATCAATCGACAAAAAGAGGAATCATCAAGACTCTATTAGACCGTGCTTTTGGGCTCTGTAATACAAAGGAAGGTCTCGAGAAGGAACTAGACATCATCAAAAACGATCTTCAGCGGAATGGATACTCCAAAGCGATGGTAGAAAAGACTTTGGCTAAAAGACAGCAGGAGCCTCGCAAGGAAGAGAAGCCGTCACAACCAGTGCTTGCACTTCCCTACATCAGAGGATTATCGGAGAGGATAAGAAGAATTGGTTCCAAGTACAACATTAGAACCTGTTTCAGATCCGGTAACACTATCCGTAGCAGCCTCACGAAAACCAGGCCCCCAAACGCGGACTGCGATTCCAAGAATTGCATTTACCGGATACCCTGTGAGTGCGGAAAATCCTATATTGGTGAAACTAAGAGGCCATTGAATGTTCGCATTGCCGAGCACAAGAAGCACACACAGCGAGGAGAAACCAGCAAATCAGGAATAGCAGACCATGTTTGGACCCATCAACACAACATCGAGTGGTCCCAAGCTGAGATCTTGCACAGAGAGGAACATTGGTTCAGGAGAAAATTTAAGGAAGCCGCATACATGTTGTCCAACAACGTATTCAGCCAGGCCAGCGTAGATATACGAAACATATGGAAACCCATCATCAAACGAGAAATGACCAACTTCCGCCAAATCGGTCATCTCTCACGGAATCAGTGAAGCGGAAAATGGAAAGTAGAGAAAGTGAAAGTATTTCAACGACCTATAAAATAGTCATCTCTCGGAGGAATCAGTCCAGTCATCACCCGAAGACGATTGTAGATACCAACAATCGAAACGTCGTGAACTAACGTGACTTGGAATCTCTACACTTTTTTATTTTTTATTATTTTTTATTATTTTCTTTTTGCATTCCTTCAATTTTTATTTATTCAATTATTATATTTTTACTTGTAGGTTACTTCACTATCATTTCATTTCAGGTTTATTGTTGCTTAATATAATTGTTATTTTCAACTATTCTTTTTTAATTAATCTTTTTTACTTGTTTCAGGGATTTCAAATCATTTTATATAGTAGACAATGGAAGTCCGAACTAGTGAAATTCATCACGAAACATTGTCAATCACCTTCAAACAAACATAGAAATATGTGATGCAGATTTTCAACAAAATGATGACCTAAGTAAAAATCTTTTTTTATATTACGAACTGATTATCTAATTGACACTCATTATTTCAAGATGTTGAATCTGATAAGGTAACCGATTGTACTGAAATTAGAGAAGTTATATTTGCAAGAACAACTTCAACGTCCGATCAGCTAGATGTTCCCAATGATATTCAAACAACTCCAATTGATGTTAATGGTAAGTTTATAACATACTACTTGTGGTTTGGGGGTGGTTATTATTTACAATATTTGCAGACAATAGTTGGAATATTGATATCAACAGTATAAATGAATTCATTTATGTCCGAGAGAGTAAGGATGATAGCAATTCAGGCGTCTTCAAATATGGTGAAAATGAGATACCATCAGGCTCAGCTGTGATATTGAAGGATACTAATTCTTTCACACATGAGCATGCACCATTTTTACCAGTCTCTAATGCGAATAGCAAGATTAACGTTACACAGCAGATTATAATAATACCGACACCAATCGTGAAAGTAGATTCTGAAGACCAATTCAATCAAGAACATATTATGGATCCCTCGAATAGTCTTTTATTGGTTACTTAAAAAGGTAAATCCAGAAAAAGGCGTACTCTTTCGACGCCACTTGATGCGAGAAAAAAAGGCAAAAAAGATGAAAAACGAAAAGAATATTACGTTAAACCTTCATGTTCAGTCAATTGTAGAAGAAAATGTATCTCGCATATAGATGAGAATAGGAGGATCCGGATAAATGATGAGTTCTGGCAAATGAGCTGGGATGAACAACGTCAGTTTATTTTGAATAATACTCAAAGGTTGAACGTTAAAAGGCAAACCAACAGAGTTGATGTTTCTGCTAGGAAAAATAGCTACAGCTATCACATGAAGAATGAAAATGGTACCATTTTTCAAGTATGCAAACCATTCTTTCTGACTACCCTTGGTTTTAAGCCAAGCAACGACAATCAATATGTCTGTCAATCACCTTACGTTTACACGCGATATGCGAGTTTTGTATATCATTTCGGTGTTTAATACAATTTTCCGCCTACCTCTATCCGAAGTCTACATTTCCTGGCCTCAAAGTAGGAGGCAAAGTCGTACTTTGTTATTTGAGGGAGGCGGAAAAATCATATGTATAACAGGGGGGTAAAGTGCCTTTTCCTCCCTTGAATGATCAATGCCCTCCGCTACGCGACGAAAACTTCATACTCGGGAAGAAAAGTAAAACTTTTCTCCCTTGTCATACAAATAGCTATTATTCAATCAGTATTACTTTTCAGGAAAGAAGCCTTCTACCAAAAAACTGGACATAACTAAGATACGGCTCCATATTGAATCATTTCACCCCTCAATCTCTCATTATCGTAGAGAACATGCTCCCAATAGACGGTATATACCCAGTCATTCAACTTTGACATATATGTGTAAGAATCGTCTTATTCAATGAAAGTTTTGTTCCTCTAGGTGTACATCAACGTCAATTAAATCCCATTGCCATTCTATGGCACGAAGGAATTTCTGGAAAGAAGAAAGAAAACATAATCAGCAGCTTTTATGCATTTTTACTCAAAAACAGGGATGCTACCACGATAACCCTCTGGTTAGACAACTGTTTGGCACAGAATAAAAATTGGTGTTTCTTCACGTTTCTGGTCTATATTGTTCATAATTGTACTGAGATTTATGCAACCCAAATTTACATAAAGTATTTCGAACCAGGACATACATTTATGAGCACAGATAGTTTCCATCACCAGGTGGAACAAGCGATGAAGCGTTATGGAAATATTTATGACTTTAGTGATTTTGAAAAAGCAGTACATGACGCAAATTCCAAAAAGGTGTCGATTATTTCCAAGCAGCCAAAATATTTTGCAAATTGGCTGGATTGCACTTCACAGGCAAAACTTAAAAAAATTAACCCTCGGCCATATCTGAATAGCATAGTTCAGGTTTGTGCAACTAGGGGTAAGAATACCCTCAGATACTGGACGGATTTTGATGGTGAAGCAGTTGAATTGAATTTTTTAACAGCAAAATCAATTGAAACAGGTATAACAAAACCACAATTTCGAAGTGCCTTTCGTGGTATACCTCAAAATAAAAAAGATACCATCATCAAGAATTTATGTCCACTAATGCCGGAGAACACGAAACAGTTCTGGCATAAAATGCCCGTTGAGGACGTTGCCGATTTGAACGTTGTTCACGAATAAAAATTTTATATTAATTTTGTGTCTAATAAATTTATTTTCTTATATTTTGCGTTCATTTTATTCAAGTGATCTGAGAAATTCGAACAATGATTCGTATTTTTGGTACTTGCCGCTTTTATATAACGTTTTACCCTACTTTTTGTCTATTATCAAAGTAGTTGAAACGGAAGCATGTGATACAATGTAAATGTTGCCGCTTTTATGTTTCGTATCGCTCTAGGCTCCAAATTGTATCTACGTAGTTAAAACGATGCATGTTTTATAACTTCAATGTCTAAGGACACAAAGCAAAAATATATATTCCAGAATACAAACACTTACATATTTTTTACTAACGAAACGAAATATTTTGAAGTTCTTTCATTTCTGTCGTGGCGTAGCACAAAAACGTTTTTCGCCATTTTCTCAAAACTGTACTTATGTTAATTGCCGCCTTTTTGCTACAGGCGGCAGTGTACTTGTTTCGTTTCATAATTCATATTCTGGTATCGTGTGAATTCCTTCCAAGCTCTCCAAGCACTTAATAAATGTGCACAAATTTCATTTTTGTGTCTTCATTCCTATTATCCGGTCAAATTAGTAAAAAAAAAATCGCACCCAGCTCAAAATTGATAGGATTGTTCAAAACACAATTGGAATAAAAAAACTAATCAATACAGTTTATTGTATGAATTTCACTGTAAGGGTTTTACCATTGTATATAGACTATACAAAGGTTTTACCCTTATAGTGCTTATAGTTTATGCTTGAAGAAGCTATTGTATAGCGGTTTGTGTAAAACCCTTATAGTGAAAATCATACAATAAACTGTATTGATTACTTTTTTAGTATGGATTTTCATCAAGTATCGGCCGGTTCTATTCAATTATAAATGGAATTTAAGAAATCCTCATCGACCCAATACCTTGAAAAAAATTACCCTGGATCAATGGTCGCAGAAACGGGGTTTCCGCGATTTCAGCAAAACGGTCAATTTCATCATAAAATTAGTACTCTCACAAATTGTAGATCAGATAATTATGTTAATAATAATAATAAATCGTCTTTATTCATCTCAGAACACACATTTAAAGAGATAACAATAATAGGTATTCAACAAAGATAAAGTGGCGAAGTGTCACTCGAGGGTGTTTTTCAACTTAACCATGGAAATACAATATTAGTTTACAATTTTCCTAATTACCTTAGCTATAATATCTACAATGAGTATAATTCTATTACATTGTAGAATAATTTTGCTGTATGAGATCTATCAAATTAATTAGTACCTTAAATTCATAAAGTGATTGACTAGTCATTATCCGTTCTGTAGATGCAGAGTTCGACATTTGTTAATCATATTGAGCTGATAATAGGGATTTGAACTTTTTTTTTAGTTCATCGGATTATATGTACTGAACTCACAGGCATTGTTCGTGAAAGATCGCTGAAAAATGGAGGTTTTATGTTTGTACATTGCCAGTAACCCCGAGTTACGAGTGTTATAATCACTCAAATTCCCTATTTTGATTGGTTTGTCATATAGATATGTTGGTGTCCTATATTTCAGTACTTTATGGGTCATATTTAATAGCTGTAATTTTTTAATATTTAGCAATTTTCGAATTTCCCGATATTTATGACTTATGTGCTCATATTTGCGTATTCCGAAGGAAAGTCTAATACAAGAGTTCTGTATTTTTCGAAGTCGACTACTGTCAACACTCAGAAGTGCGGGTCCATAAATGTAGTCACAGTAGCCAGTTTCGATAATATGAGGGATTCACAAACACAAATTTTCAGAGCGGAACTCACGAATTGTCTACTTGGATAAAGTTGTTTGAGTGTATTATATGAACCTTGGTTGACATGTTTTGTGAACCTCAATTCATTGTCTAACCAGAGTCCGAGGTTTTTTGTTTCATTTTTTATGGGAATTTTTCCCCACCCAAAACAATGTCGATTGAGGTACTGGCTAGATTACGTTTAAGTTTCGGTCCGAAAAACAATGCACTGAACTCGCGTTCAACTTCAGATTATGTGCTGGTGATACATTTATCAAGGAATCCAGATCCGAATTTAAAGCAGCGGTAACATCAGGTTTCACTTCATTGAAAGATAAGCACAGCTGGGTATCGTCCGCTGGGTATCGTAAATTGAAAATGATAAAAGCGGTATAAATTAAAAAAATGGGAAATTCCTTCGTCTGATTCATAATTCTCTAATACTTCTGCTTCCTCATCTTATTGTTATTCTTCTTCTCCTAGTTCTTCTTCTTCTTCATCCTGGATGCAAGTTAATTGCCTCAATAGTCATACAGGGCAGGTCTCCTCGTTGGTATCAAACGAACCCCCAACTGTCGGTGATTCAATATTGGAGCACGACCGGTCTTGACCAGTTGTACATGCTAGAGAACAAAACACTCCAACTTTTTTGCAACCACATTTAGCACTACATCAATTTTACAATTACAAAAAATTTTGTTTAGCAGTTTTTCCGGCGCAGGTGGGAGTAAAGTCTGAACTGATTCTAATTTATTGTCGACCAGCTTCCAACCCCAGTCTTCTGGATCTAGCTGATAACCAAGCCACACTCGAACTGGGTAATATACCCGTAAGAAATGTGCAGCCGCTGAGGTTGTAGGAAGACAGGCCAATTGCATTTATTTTTTATTTCGAGTATTTCAAACGAAACATACTTATCGAAACTTACCTAAGCATGTAATTTTTTTGGAGCTGTTGTTCTGTTTCACCCCTCCTGAAAAATGCGGATGACGTATCACAGCCAGTTATTGCGTGTAAAAAAAAGTAGATGATTTTGACAGATTGCAAAAGTAGATACACTTTTTGATGAATATATTTCCGATTGATGTTGAGATTTTCCAGATTAAATTTTTTTTTTGATTGGAGTACGAGTAGTGAGTAATACGATTAAGACTATATCTTCACCAACAACAATAGTTGTATTTGTCAAATTGAGTTGCTCTATTACAATTATCATTACATCAGCATCATTATTAGCTTGTTTCACCAGTATATTTTGGGCAGTGAAATTATCTTTCAACATTAAAACAAACCGAGATTTGTTGTAAGTATTTGCAAGAAGTTTCTGTTGACTATTAGAAACTGTCATGACATATCAGAATATGAAGATATTGCTAAAGTTCTACGAAGTTGTTCTGCGGCTTTGATATTTCTCGTAAAATCATCATAACCATCAGATACGATAGTAACTCTGGGACCGAAATGTCGACGTACATACTGAACGTATTTGTATTATAACGTTAATGATAAGTGGAATAAATTTCTAGATCTTAATTTTCAGATATTGGGAGTATCACCTAGATGAGTTTGTTGATGGTATTTCCCTTCTCAAGATATTCGATGAATATTACACCACGAACATCCCAAAATATCGAGGCCAAAACCATTCCAGCCGATTATTGTGGTTCACGAGGTGGTTCACCATGTTCCATCCATTGTCACATATCGACGCAAAAATTCTGGTTTGTTATGTTTAAATATGGCCAAACAGTGTTCAGAATCATCAAGACGTTCTTGTTTTCGGTCAACAGTGAGATTGCGCGGAACCCACTTTGAACAGAGCTTTCTGATAGTCAAATGCTCATGCAATATGAAGCCAACACGTTCTTTTGATATCTTCACAATTTCAGCTAACGCAACTTCACTTTTCGATCATTCAGAACGACTTTGTGGATTTTTTTTGGTTTTCTGGTGTTACTACCTCATTTGAACGTCCACTGCTTTCTGCATTATCGGTGTCTCTAGGAGCATATTAGAAGTCAGCAAAGAAATGTTGTTTCTAATGGATCGGAGTCCTTTTAACACTTTTCAAACCATTGCTTCTCTTGAACGGTATTTTTTCCAATCAAGAAGCAGTGTAAATTTGAAACACGAAATTGTTATGATCCATTGTTTTGAAATTAATAAAAGTAGTGTCACTCTTCGCACAATAACTCACAAACTTATGAGTCAAATATCATGAAATTTCAACAGTTTTCTGTTGAAATTTCATGATATTTGACTCATAAGTCATAAGACTAGCGCTAGCTCTGTGTAAGGCCCGAGACTTTTCAGCCCATGTAGTATATCAAATGAAGCATTTTAAAACTTCTCAATGCAGTCATACTGAAAATACCTTATTTTTTAAAGTTTCTTGGTGTAAGTATCGATTCGCCTGGTCATATGTTTAGAGCGTTTTCTTCATTAGCATAAAAGCATTCGCTTCATTAGCAAAAAATTCAGACCTGCCCCATTTGAAAAAAATCAATGGAACATATTTGAGGAAGATGGAAAGCCCATTTAGTTATTTACAAAAATGGGTATAGATAAATATGCCTTGGCCTAACTCATGATTCAAGCAACTTAATCACGTTGTTGAAAAAATTTCTCAGGAAGAAAATATACATGTACCTCACTTCGGAGTTCTGATAATGTACACAATGTGTGAAAGTGTGTGTGTGAAAGATGTGTGAAAGAAAATACAACACAGTTGAATTTTAATATCAAAGACCAATTTCTTGGAGATTTTTATATCCTCTCAGAAAGGCAATTCTACAAATTTCTATTCGAAATATTCATATCAACTCAGTATTATTTATCATTTTTGTTTTCCTTGATTATATACACAACTACTCGTATTTGATAGTAGTTCTGATTTCTTGAGCTTTTTTGTCAATTTGCAGTTTTATTTGAAATCGTTTCAATATTTTTGATACACCATTCTTCACCAATATACGCTGTCTCTTCAAAAAATAAGGTAAATTTTCATTTTTCTCAGAACCTAGGTATAGGTAGTTGTGAAGGATAAATATTTCGAGATTCACTTTCGAAATATTTTTAATTTCCTTGTACGAATGTGTCTCTCCTTGATACAGTCTTCAGACACGGTTTGATATCTGTTAGAGTATTGGTACATGGGATGTTTATTTCCCGCTTAGGGCTTTGTTCACGAGATGGTGCTGTTACCAGTTAACAATCTTTCACTTAGACGAAGGTTTCATACATGCAGTTGAGTCACGTTGAAATATATATGATTTGACATTTCTAAAGAAACCAATACAAATGAAAAATTAAAAACAATAGCTCAAAATAACAATTATATTAAGCAACAACCGACAACAAGTGGGAAACATCTGTATACCGAAAACCCACTTACACGGGACAGTATCTGAACCACGAATACAACCATCATCAATCGACTAAAAGAGGAATCATCAAGACTCTATTAGACCGTGCTTTCGGACTCTGTAATACGATGGAAGGTCTCGAGAAGGAACTGGACAACATCAAAAATGGTCTTCGACGGGATGGCTACACCAAAGCTACAGACTTTGACTAAAAGACAGCAAAAGCCTCGCAAGGAAGAGAAGCTGACACAACCAGTGCTTGTACTTTCCTACATCGTAGGATTATCAGAAAGGATGAGAAGAATTGGGTCCAAGTACACATCAGAACCTGCTTCAGATCCGGAAACACTATCCGTAGCATCGTCACGATAACCAGGCCACCAAACGCGGACTGCGATTCTGAGAATTGCATTTATTGGATACCCTGCGAGTGTGGAGAATCCTACATCGCTGAAACTAAGAGGCCATTGAAAATTCGCATTGTCGAGCACAAGAAACACCAGCAAATCAGGAATAGCAAAGCATCAACATAACATCAAGTGGTCCCAAGCTGAGATCATATACAGGGAGAAACATTGGTTCAGGCGAAAACTAAAAAAAGCCGCATACATGTTGTCCAACAATGTATGCCAGTTAGCCAAGCTAGCGTAGAGATATGCAAACATATGGAAACCCATAATCAAGCGAAAAATTGCCAACTCACACCAAATGGCTATCTCCCGCTAAACCGGTGAAGCAGAAAGAGAAAAGAGGAGACAAGTTAAAGTACTCGAATGATTCATAAATAGTTATATCTCGGAGGAATTAGTCCAGTCGTGAAGTAACTTGGCTTGGAATCTTCTAATTTTTATTTTCTGTTTAATTCTTATATTTTTTACTTTTATTTTTTGTTTGATTGTTCCATTGTTTTATTTTATTTTTTCATTTGTATTGATTCTTTTAGGGATTTCTAATAATTTTATATAATATTAGACAATGGAAGTTCGAACTAATGAAATTCACCATGAAACGTTGTCAATCACCTTCAAACAAACGTAGAAAAAACTATACATGACGCGATAAAAAAAGATCCTTCAAGTAGTACCAGGAAGATTACACTGCAGCTGAAAGTCGGCCCAAAAACAGCATGGCAGTTCTAAAAAGAAACCTTCTATACCGATACCACATACAGCGGGTCCAAGCTCTATTGTCTCGGGATTTTCACACAAAAATAATATTTTGCCGGTGGTTAATTCATACGATGGCACACAAAAATAATGTTTTACAAAAAATGTTATCTAAGAACGAAGCAAAACTTTCGCACGGGATGCTATTATGGAGTTTCACACTGACCATTTTTAGAGAAAGTAATTTTCAGCAACAATTTCTGCTGAACGTTTGGCTAGGAATGATTGGTGATTACCTAATTGCCCCATTTTTTCTACCAGCAAGATTAACAGGTGAATCCTACATGGACTTTTTGTGAGATTATTCACCCATTTTTTGAAAGAAATGTCGGTAATTGTAAGAGGCAACATGTGGCTTATGCATGACTGGGCTCCAACTCACTCCAATGTCGAGATACTCGTCAGCATCTTTACATACCCTAATCGCTGGATAGGACGCTCAGGACCTCACAATTGGCAACGCGCAGTCCTAACATGAATCCTCTAGATTTCTATTTATGGGATCTTGTTTATACAGGGTGTCCCTGGACTTCCTCTTTTCCTCTCGGGAATGTATAGATGGGGTTAAAATATCACCAGTACTTCATATAACTTTTTTTCCTAAAAGTCTTCGTAACCAAGTTACGGGCCCTCGAAGTTACAAAATGAAAAATGTTTTTCTTTGATAACTTTTCAAGTGAATATTCAAAATCATCCAAATTTTGGTAATTGACTAAACAAATGAATTCCGTCGATGAGCTTTCATGCAGGAGTCAGTTGTTTTGCTACAAAGTCAGGAACGGACTACCCCCGATGGTCCACACCCCAAAACTTTGAAATGACAGATATTTTTCAATATTTTTCAACAAAATAAGGTTACTTGGACAATTTTATGTATAAAAGTACTCGTGTGGAAAGTCGATCGGAGCAACGAGTCTTGATAAAAATGTAGTTCTACTCGACGACATCAAACCCGCTCGTCCACCATTATTTGAAATGAATATTTATCAAAGCAGAAATAATAATGATAACGTTAATTCAACAACATTTATAACAGGAATAATACAAAGTATGCTAAAATGAAGTCGTAAACAAAAAGTACAGTACCTATATGGAAGTTTAAGTCATAATTGTGACAGCAGATATTTTTTCAAAAGAAATATCAAGTTCTGCAGATTCGTGGTGTTTTTAAACTAACAAGCTACTCTACTATGAAATATCGAATTCATTCCATATTTTGTATGTACATAATACGTGTGGAATAATCACGTTTCGTGTTGATCAGTTATCTGAATCTCATGAAACTCAACATTCGAATGTTTCAAATTCTTCTTCACAGCTAAACTGTTGAGGAGTTTCACTGATAATTATAATTTTATGTTAAACGTTAGTTAAACGTGTTTGCATTATAAAAATTCGTTATGAACATTTTACCTATCATTTCCATTTTCCTTAAAAACTAATATTTTCGAATAATGGTAGACATCTCAGGATAAATGTTGTTGAATTAACGTTATCATTATTATTTCTGCTTTGATAATTATTCATTTCAAATAATGATGGACGAGCTGGTTTGATGTCGTCGAGTGAAACTACATTTTTATCAAGACTCGTTGCTCCGATCGACTTTCCACACGAGTACTTTTATTCATAAAATTGTCCAAGTAACCTCAATTTGTTGAAAAATATTGAAAAATATCAAAGTTTTGGGGTGTGGACCATCGGAGGTAGTCCGTTCCTGACTTTGTAGCAAAACAACTGACTCCTGCATGAAAGCTCATCGAAGGAATTCATTTGTTTAGTCAATTACCAAAATTTGGATGATTTTGAATATTCACTTGAAAAGTTACTTGGTAACGAAGGATTTTAGGAAAAAAAGTTATATGAAGTACTGGTGATATTTTGACCCCATCTATACATTCCCGAGAGGAAAAGAGGAAGTCCAGGGACACCCTGTATAGCTCCTGTACTAGTTATGAATGACTTGAGGAATCGAATAATTGACAATTGCAATGACATAAGGAATACTCCAGATATTTTTGAACGTGTCAGACAATCAATGACAGATCTATTACTGTCGTGTATTTTATTAGAAAGTGGACATTTTGCTCATTCACTTCAAGGTCGAAATTGTTAATTATTTACTTTTGGTTTCTATTTTATGTTGTCCATGGATACTTTTTAGAAGTGATTTTTTTTCGCGAAAATGAAGCTTGATATAGAGAAAACATAACACAAAAGTTGTATTTTCAGTTGCCTAATATAACAAAATCAAAAACTACAAAAAATTCAGTGGCCTTCTTTTTTTCTCAACATTGTTGATTTTGGTGCCCACTGAGATGCCACAGGACTTAATAATTTCAATCTGCTTCGGGCTTAATAAGCGCCACCTCACTTCAAACAACTGCAGCAAATTTCCACCAAATCGGTGAAAGGATATTCATGATATTTCATAAATACAGTTTTTTTCTAATTCAACGCCCTTTATCTTATAAAGGAAGCAACTTCGGACATATGTCCATGTGAACTTTTTCTCCTAAAATGACATAACGAATCACCCTCTGAAGTTTCGTAACATAGTTACTACGCAACCAGCAAAGTTGTTTCATAATTTCATGGTGCTGCAACAGTTTTATTTTGTTGGTATTTTATAATTACTTCCAAAATGCTAATTGATTATATTTGAGGAGACGTGAACACAATACCATTGAAGACAATAAAAGTGGTTTATAAATTTGTCATGGAAACGTTCATAAAATAAAATTAAAAATCCGTTATAAAATAGTCACGAAATTATCACAAAAAAGTTTTTACAATTAACTTATAAAATATATTTTCCTGTAAAAGAAAATTGATTTGTAGCAGTTTTATAGCACTTTTCTGTGAGGCTTTTATGCTCTTTATAAAACTACTTCAAGATTATTTTATAACTGCTTTCTGTAGCTTCAATGAAATTATTTTATTGGAATGCTCTCAAACACAATTTTGATTTCATTATCATATTGTTACTTTAATGATAATTTCCCAACTATTTCATAGTATGGTATATTGACTACAATTCCAAAACAATAATATAACTGTTCCGCTAATATTTATTTGCTGTCGCCAAGAATAAAATGCAACATTCAAGAAGAACCAGCTGACATTGATTTTAGAGGTCGTGTAATGAAGTATAATTTGAGGGTTTTATTTGACTAGCGTCCCAATAAATATATACATAATAACGTCGTGTCATATTGGTCATTGGAAAAAAATTAAGAAAAGTATCTCGTTTCAGACTAAGACTCACGTTACCCAATGCTTCAATGTTGTTCTTGCTAAAAACAGGAAAAGGTTGTTGATAATTAAAATCCGTCGATTTAAGTGGAGCACCCTGTTTATATACACTCAAATCAGTAGCTCAACACTTCTTCGAAATTCAGCCCTTATAATGGATGGAAGAAGCTTCTTAGCCAAAACATCCCGACAGATAATATTCATCCATACAATACGTGAGAAATCCTGTCTACATTTTTATAGAAATCTATAACTTTAAAAGAAGTCCGACTCTGCCGCAATACGATCACTCCTAGAACTAAGTGTTTCTTAACAGTTTTATAGTGGTAACATAGAAGATAAAACACATTAAAACTCTTGCTAATGATACCAAATTATTTTATAGAACGACGGCATTTTAAAATTATAGCAATTCGTAATACTGCCATTAGATGAGTTGAAAATATGAATTACTGCACATATAGTGAATGATATTTACAGATGAAAAGTATATAAATATTATATGATTATATTATTTAGAACAAACAGAGTTAATTTGCGACTAGAAAATTAAAACGTCGACAGAGTGAATTTTTGTATAAATAATATTTTTTCCAAAAATAGTGACGCGCTTAAATTTTATTAATAATAGACTATATATTTGTCCATAAAATTTCATTCGCAGTTGAAATATACATTTTTGAAGCATCAACAATGTCTCTGACAGTTTTATAAGTACAAAAGTGAAATTATTAAAATGGCCCCAACGTTTCGATTTGTTAGTTTTTAGTTGGTGACATATCTATAATATTTTCCTAGTGTCCAATACAAAATTACTTCTTGCGACTTTAAGAAAACATTTTGAACCCTTTTTTATTTTATCGTTATCGTTTCAGACTGCATTATATTTTATAAAGCTTACTTGGAATTACTAAAAAACTGTTATAACAATGTATTTAAATTATTTTATAGTAACTGCCGAAATGTTTATAAAACTGTGTTGTATTGTTTGTGAAATGCCTTATAAAATATTGACTATAATGTTTTATAAAATGGACCAATTTCCTATTTATAGCTGTTTTATAAACACATTGAAAATATTTCTGGAACAAATTCAATTTTATAATTTGTTTCTCCGAAACGTTTTCACAACCACAATGAAATATAAAATTGCTAGTTGGGTAAACACTCTGTATACAACAATTTTTAGAGAGAACCATCCTATTCATCTATAACGTGTATTTTAACAATGGATAAAAAGCTTTGAGAAAATTCAATCATATATTCGGAATAGTCGAATCGTTTTTAGGGATGAAAAATTGAATGCTTTTCAATAAAGTTTCTATTGAGTTGATGCAACAAGTGTACGAACTGTGTTGTTTTCTTTATCAATACCGTGGTCAAAGAGGATTTGGTGGGGAAGGAGTAAAAAACAAAGAATAACAACTAGTGTGCTGTATACATACACTTAGTTACATTACACTAAAATCTAATTCAGAAAGAATCAGTACATTGATTTATGGTTTCACAGTTATTAACATTATCATTATAATTTGACAAAATATACTTGATAAATATAGCATAGAACATTTCGTCATCCTTCTTCTTATTAAAATACTATAATCATTATGGAATAGTAAGTAGATGGGAGGAGTAAAATTAACAACTAGTTATTTATACTCCTCAGGTAGATTGTGTCGATAAAATCTCATTCAAATATTAATTTTGCAACAGTTCAGTCTGGAACATACAAGTTATATAAATATTCAATATATATTTCTCTTTTAAGCGTCACCAGTAACACTTGTGTAAAACATTTTCATCGATATTTTTGAGAGGCTGGATATCAAAAACGTCGACCAAATGAATTATAACGAGTATGTTATACAAAAAATATTTTCTTTAACGCAGGTTTTTCATAACGAGGATAAAACAAAAATAAATATAGTTCACAGATATGATTCAATGGAGTAAACTATATAGGTATGTACACAGAGGAAAATTGGCTGACTCACGTTAAAGAATCTCTTGAATACTTCATATATGTTATAACGAAAGTATATTCAACGAACATCAATAAATGTGGATAACATTTCTTTCGATAGAAGAAACCTCTTGGATAACTTATAGATATGTAGCAAGGTAAAATAAAGGTACACAAATTTGAGTCCGTGATGTAAGAACCCGAAAAACCTCCAATGGAACTAGATTATTGGACGTTACTCTTTGGTTTTTGCATTAAACTACTTCTCTTTCTCTTGAGCCTGGGCGGGATTTGGTTGTGGGGGTAGTGCCTTGAGAATAGCGTGGACTTCTTCAGCTACGGCAGTCAAGACAAACTCGAACTGCTGTTTCGTAGCTACCATTTTAGGACGTTGGTCTCGAAGATGTTCTAAAGTTGCAGCAATATCGATTTCCTTGGCACCTTTAGCCATTCGACTGAGAACCATATCGATCAGACAATAAGTACCAGCCCTACCTGCACCATCGCTGCAGTGAACTACTATGGGGCAAGATCTTCCACGGTACGATTTGTTCACCTTCCTCCTACAAAAAATAATTACCATTGTTTTCGGAAATATAAAATGCTGCAAGTATTGAAGTGAGTGTAATTGTTGATTAGAAGCACACTTGTGTGAAAAGCAATCTACTAAATTTCCTCTGATAAATACCTACTGTTGTATTTAGATTTGCTACAATTCTTAACTTGTTTTAATTTTTATATTCCGTTTGAATCTATCAGTTATTGCCAGAAGCCATGAAAAAAATGTTATGTAGTCACTTTAGACTGAGCAAATTTTGATAAAACTCTGATACTTCAACTGGATCAAAAAAAAATTCAAGTTTGTAAAGCAACGAAAATACTTCAAATAAAAAGTTGTTCGTTCAACTCAATGGAGAAGTGTGAAATATAGAATTTTTTCTGCGATTGTTTATACATTGTGTTTGAAAAAACGTAATAATTTTTTTATATTCTTACATCATTTTTAATAATTATTCTAATCGTATCTATCTTATAATTTCTGAACCCTTAAATCGTATTTTCTTATAATTATTATTATTGTCGATTAGACCAATTCACCGGAAGAAGATGATATTGATATGAATAATAATTCTGTGCACAGTGAAATATACAGAAATGACGACGACGTGATTGTTCAACTCCTTAGCTCTGCTTGAATCACATTATCAATTCCGTTATATTTCATTATTTCGAACTTCCATTGTCTAATATGATATGAAATTATTTGAAATCCCTGAAAGAATCAATAAAATTAAAAAGATTAGCTGAAAAAGTAACAAATATACTAAGCAACAAAACTTAAATTGCAATGAAATAAAATACAAGCAACAATTGAAAATTGAACAATTACCAAGAGATGAAAATTAAAAGATTGAAATATCTTTATTCGTGAAATTATGAAACAACAATAAAAATTAATTGGCGCTCCGGGCGACTTCATTGATTCCAGTGGCGCATTTGCTTTTTCAGCTGCAGGAAAACCCGGAGGAACCTACAGCACCACATCATTTGAAGATCTTGATCTACCAATGTCCTTTCTCTCATAAAACAAAATGTAGGGTGTCTCCAGAGGCTCCAATAAATTCAGTACATCGCCAAAACACTTCGTAACACGATTATCGTCAAACTTAAAATAGTCCGCTTCGTCTTTGACCAGGCGTAATAATGACCAAATTCAACACTAGAACCACAGTGAACAATCACTGTATGAAGAAATAGTGGTCTGCTAGATTGAAGTGTTCATCTATTTCGAACCTCGGAAAGAGTTTGGTGCTTCCATCAGAGGTTGAGTCTTGTTTGAAGATCATCAGTGTTATTATTAGATTGACTGGCGCTTCAGCTATACTTGTTTCCTTATAACAGTCAGTTAGTTTGGCGCATGTTTGGCAATACAGTCGATCATCACCTTTTAAAAATTTCATTTTCAGATGATTTAACAATAAACTTTGCACGGACTGGCTATTAGTCATATTAGGAAACGCTAGATAAAGTTCCAGAAATTCACATACGATTTTGCTACCTCTTGAACATTCACTACAAAGTAAACAAGTGAGGATTTTTCCAGCAAAAGATTCACGAACACAAGACGAGTTACACTGTACGGAATCATTCAATCCAGAGCGGTCAGGAGTATTGATTTTGCTATTGTTTTGCCCACGAAGAGTATTCAACAAGAACCCAAGAATTCAGAACAATCCTCTTGTTGTCCTAAGTAATGTTACTTCACGACTTTCAATTGTTAGTATCTACAATCGTCTTTGGGTGATGACTGGACTTATGCCTCCGAAAGATGGCTATTTATAGATCATTTGAGTGCTTTCACCTATCCCCTCTTCCCCCTCCCGCTTAATCGGTTTTAGCGGGAGTTACCCGCTTTCCGCTCGATTATAGATTTCCATATGCTGCGTATTTCTACGATAGCTTGGCTAAATGCGTTATCGGACAACATATATGCGACTTCTTTGAATTTTCTTCTAAACCTGTGTTCCTCCTTGTGTATGATTTCAGCTTGAGACCACTCAATGTTATGTTGATGAGTCCAAACATGCTCTGCTATTCCTTTTTTGCTGATTTCTCGCTGTGTGTGTTCCTCGTTTGGTGGCCTGGTTTTCTTAAGGCTGCTATGGATAGTGTTCCCAGATCTGAAGCAGGTTCTGATGTTATACTTATACTTGGACCCAATTCTTTTTTTCCTTTTCGACAATCATCTGATGTAGGGAAGTACAAATACTGGTTGTGACGGCTTCTCTTCTTTGTGAGGCTCTTGTTGTCTTTTATCCAAAATCTGTTTCACCATCACTTTGGAGTAACCATTCCGTCGTAGGTAATTTTTGATGATGCCTAGTTTCTTCTCGAGATCTTCCTATGTATTACAGAGACCGAAAGTATGCTCTACTAGAGTCTTGGTGATTCCTCTCTCAGTTGATTGATGGTGGTTGCATTGCTCGTTCAGATACTGTCTCGTCTGAGTGTGTTTTTGATATACAGATGTTTCACATTTAGTGTCGGTCCTCGTAACCAATACGTCTAAGAATGGACTTCCTTCTCCATTGTGAAAGTGATGGAAGGTCTTACATTGTTGATGTGCTCCAGGAAGGTGTCTAGTTCTGCATTCCCATGGTTCCATATTATGAAGATGTCGTCAGTGTATCTCAACCAGATTTGGGGCTTCTAGTGGGCTTCTTCAATGGCCAGACTTTCAAACCACTCCATATATATGTTGGCTATTACCAGTGCCGGTGTCTCATCAGTTCCTCATCTTGCGTAAAGAATTCGTCATTTAGTTGGAAATAGCAGTTTCGTAAACAACATCCTCATGGAAGCACTAGGATGCTGTTATTTCCAAACGAAGGACGAATTCTTTAGGCAAGATGAGAGACTGCCAATGAGATCGCCAGTTTCACTGGTTATTACCAACATATATATGGAGTGGTTTGAAACTCTGGCCATTGAAGAAACCCACAAGAAGCCCCGAGTCTGGTTGAGATACGTTATTGTTTGTATTATATTTCTTTGTAATTTCACTTTTTATTGCTTAATGTGTTCAAGAAACACTTTATCGTGAGATTTTCACTAAACGATTTCACAAAAACGCAACACGTGTTTCGCCATACAACTTCTTCGGGCGTGGCTTTATTCAGTGAAATCTAGTGAGAATCTCACAATGAAATGTTCCTTGAATACATTATTTATGGATTTTCATCAAATATCGACCAATTCCATCAATTTTTTACTTAATATAGTTTTGTTACTTTTTCAACTAATCTCTTTGATTTTATTGATTCTTTCAGAGATTTTAAATCATTTTATATTATATTAGACAATGAAAGTCTGAACTATTGAAATGTACTGTGAAACATTGCCCACCACCTTCAAACACATCAGTTCCGTTGCCAAGGAAAGTGTGGATTGTATGTACATTTTCTCATCTGCTCAGTTGAAAGATTAGAGAAAAGATTAATCTGTTTTGAACTTCTTTTATTCATTTTGGTCATCGAATTAAACAAAACTCACACAAACTTCGTCAGTTTTCATTGGTTTATCTCGAGAGTGAATTGTTTGAAGAAAAAATTGATCTGTATTTTGAATCCCTTTTATTCGCTCTTTTCATCAAATTGAACAAAACCCACAGAAACTTTGAAGGACAAAATGAAAACAGTTATCAACATAATTTCAATGGTGATTTTTCAACATGAAATAGTGGCTTCTGTTGTACATTGAATTAAAAAAGTCAATAATCTATCTGGAAAAGTAATCGAGAAACAAGTAAGAATGTAGAAAGTCATGAATTCCTATTAGGGATTATGATAATGTCAATCTGGATAATCACTGAAATCTAAAAGCTTCCCAACAATTTCAACAGGAAAGAATAAGGTATACGGGTCAACAGAACGTGGTATCCAGTCCTCATAAAGGTCACAAATGAACTAGAACACAACTCCGATTTACATCCCACCAGTAGCAAACCTGTTAATAACGTGGCCCAAGCAGAACGACCTAATAACAGTGCGAGCTAATCAGAACGAAGCAACGACCAATCAGGGGTGAGCATTTGCATGGACATTCCGCTATTCATTGCTCCCACCATTATCAGTCCACCGCCTTTTCCACCATAACCCTCGCAGCCCTCGCAAAATATAAATACGATTGAAAACGTTGCTCGCCAGTCATTTGTTGCTAAGACTTCAAGGCATAACCTTGTCACTTAACGCATATACCACTGATATTATCCGCCGCAGTGGCAGACAAACCGTTTGGTACTTCAGGTTCCATTCACCACGGCCTAGTAGTTCATATTTTTTCCTCTTCAATTGAATCATTTCATTTGATATCCATATCATGGTGGTGCATAAAAAACAAAGTCCATCAACTTTGGGAGACCACCATATTGGATTGAGAGTGATGTCATTCAATTCTCCATATTGTTTTCAGCAAAACCCTTTCATTTGATACCTATATGAAGTAGTCCGTCGTCTTAAGCAGCCTTAAGCGCCGTCTTTCCAGAAAACTGCCATATTAGATGTAACATGACGTCACCTCGTCATTCATACTAAACGTGTTTTAGCTCAATCTGTTGATACATGCATACATACATACATACCAACATTGCAAGTTAAACACAAGCTCGTAATAAAAAGTACTATACGCGTTGATTTCTAAACTCTCAGTTAATTTATACAGTGTGTAAAATCCAAATGGAATAAATTCATTATTTCTGTTACAGTACATATTTTAACAAAATCCTGAAACACGTCAAATTTGAATTATAATTCAACACACTTCAACAGAAAAATGCTCCCCCTTCCTTCAACCGCCGTCGAATGACAGGTACACTCCCCAATTTTTTAAATAGGAAGTATAGGCTTGTGATATATCGTTTGGAAGGTCTCTTCATTTTCTATTCAAAAATGTTATCGCTTCCAAGTTTATTGCAACAATTAAGATAAAAAAATTAAAATGAAGACTTATTGCAATATAATCACTTATTTCTTTTTAAGGTATTGATGATAAGAAAGTAAGCAAAAATCCTAACAATGTTCTTTTCAGATGGTATCCTTTAAAAAACTGTAAATAATTTCCGTGGCAACGTTAGTTTGAAACGCCTACTCAACTTATTTTGTATGTCACAACATTAGTTATCTGTAATTTAATTTGAGTTTAAAGTTCGTTAACTCCAAGTCTGACAAATGGTTAGATTAACGGAAATGCATAAAATAGCAGTTTTACAAATGATTGGTTACGGAGGTGGAATCAGAACACAGCAGGAAGAAGATCGCCTATTTCATGAGAAATTTCTTATTTACCGCCCATATCTCAAGGAAAAATAAGCAAAATAGAGAAGCAATTCCGCGAGCTTGGTCATGTGGGGCAGATAAAAAAAGCAGTTACCAATGCAATGATTTGTTAAATAGTGTTAGAAGAGATTTTAATTTGAGATTAGGATGTTTCCAAGACGTTCGCGGTGAAAATTTTGAACATCTACTTCGTTAACATTCATAGTATATTTTTTTATTCTACATTGGCATTTCATTTTAGTTTTTGAGAGTATTTTATCAAATTTCGGTAACCACATGGTTTTAATTAATTTTATCTTAATTGTGGCATAAACTTAAAAGCAATAATAATTTTGGAAAGAAAATGAAGAGACCTTTCAAACGATATATCACAAACTTATACTTCCCATTTAAAAAATAGGCGGTTGTACCTGTCATTCGAAGGGGGTTGAAGGTAGGGGTGGCATTTTTACGTTGAAAAATGTCAAATTACAATTTTCATTTGACGTATTTCGGGATTTTTTTCAAATATGAACAATAACCGAAATAATGAATTTATTCCATTTGACTTTTACACACTGTATAGCTGAAAGCTAGGACTGAAAACTCTGGCGTAGAATACATCCCAAACACCAGATCTGCAACAATCTTCTAGATGCGCATTTCAATAACCGAGTTGTCATTTTTAGGTGAACATTTTATCTAGGTCTAATATTTTTTACTTTACTTTTCTCAAACTTGTGCAAATGTTTGAATATAAATTATATATATTGAATGTTTGCATACCTGAATTCCAACAACGATTTGGTGGATGACGGTACTCCGGTTTCTGGCCAAGACAGGAAGTGGAATTGAGTGACAGTTCTAGTTTCGCCAGTTCGTATATTCTTCAGGTAGAATGATCTCACCAAATAATCGTCGCACCAAATGTGTTCGCTCACTAGATGTACTTCATAAATATGGTATAGTTCAGATCCTTCTTCAGGCCAGTAACGGTGGCACATCGCTGTACCTCCTTCGGTTAACCTTACAAAAAAACTTCTTGTCAGTTATAATTTTTGATAATGATATTACTGCTAACCACAAGGTGGGGTATTGAGTGCCTTGAGAAAATGTGAGTAGTGCACAAACAGTTGGAATTCTGTATAAGATTCAAGAAATATATTCTTGAAGTGGAGATGGAATCACCATGTTTAATTTTTTTGAAGCTGATTATGAAAGCGTATATGAAAAAGATTTCATCATTCAAGGGTGATTCTTTCAAGTAGTCAATACATGTGCATTTTCTACTTCCATTTTGAGAATAAAAGTCACAGAAAAATTGAACAATTTGTTCTCCAAAAATAATAAATTTTAGATCTGCAGTGATAACATTGAGGTATATGTTTTTCAGGTATATTTCAGGCAAGACTCTAGTCTGAACTTTTTGTAGTGGTTTTACTCGTAAGTAGGGCGCATATGGAAATCATTGTTGATTTGATTTAGTAACTCGGTTTTTGTCAAACTTGGAAAGGGGGTGTTTTCGTGACAAAGTATGTGAAATGAAAGTTTTTCACATTTCTGTATCGCTGAGACACTGGACAACGAGAATTTCCAAATTGAGATGATAATTTGGAGTTACATACGATTAGGACATCTGTGTAAATGCAATTGCTTCCTCAAAACGGATATTGAATCAATTAGGAGAATGATTCAGGTACAAAAAAACTGATTGGTAGCCAACATTATGACAAAACAGTATTTTTATGATTACCAGAAGAAGTGATCATTGTAGTGCGTTTTCAAGACGTCCTGTTCTTCTACAGTAATATAATATCAAGTATGTACAGAAAACAAAAATTTGTGAGATCGATAAAGCATATACGTTTGTTCATAAGATGTAACATTTTGGGAACAGTGGATTTCTGCAGTTATAATGCCCAAAAAGCTATTCTCAAAATAAAAGGATTCAAAAAATTGCGCGCGTCTGAAGTAGAACTGAAAAAAGCCGTAGGAGAGTAACTTTGATGCTTCTGTGATGTTTAGAAAAAAAGTTGAAGCAATTTCGACTGTTGTTCTTTCTGCCAATCTGCTCGATTTGAAAGATTGGAGACTTATAATCCAGTATATTTTATAATCTACAAATCGAAAACCCCTTCATGATATATATTTTCTGAGATATATTGCTTTGTCCATGCATGTGTTAATATGTGAAAATTACTCCCTAAAACACTAGTTATTTCATTCATTTTTACTTTTCCGATATCTAAGGTACCATCCAACGTTAATATCTCTATACCTATATTCGGTTTTCTGATTGGTACTCTCAAAGGATTATTCTTCTTAAATCCAATTCTTTCTTTGGCTCTGCAAACCACTTACCCAAGCGTAGAATAAATTCGCTCACCTTGTCAACATCACAATTACAACAGCTCCTTGTTCCCAGATCAACTGCCAGAAATCGGGTGCGGTATGAGGTAATGGTCCTTGAGTAGCTATATAGGCCGGATTTCTCGGATCGTGATCCGTTATGCTGGAAGCGTTTATGTAGTCAGATCCGTTGAGGTTCGAGAGTTCATTGAGAACTACTCGAGCGTGATCGTAAGGAACGACTTCTTGGTACCGATTCTTTTCCTTGTTTTCTTTCTTTTTAGCGTTATTCGATTCTGACGGCTCAGCGACATAAGCACACAACGCCACCCATTCTTGTTCCAGACGATCTTTGTTTTTCAGATGGTCCTCCATGTAGCTCAAAACCATATGACCTAGATGAAGTGGAAATTCGGTTCAATTTAACGATAACATAAATTAAATCTTCTGAATAAGAGACCCAAACTTGAGAAAAAATTATAGTTTCATTCATTTTCTGGTGATGCTAACTCAGATAGCGAAAAGCGCGTCGAGAAACTAGTTATATTCTTAGTAAGAAGTATTTTTAAAGATTAATTTCATACCATAGTATCCAATTCTGCCTCGTTATCTCAAGGGGTTCAAGCGGTAGATATTTTAGTGTTCGCAACTGAAGCAATCCAATAAATTCATATACTTCCTAGCTGAATCTGAAGAAGTTCAAATTTGGAGATCTTGGGGACCACATGAAACGTTTTCTCCTTACAATGTAATGACTATCTGGATTGTCATTTATACATAATGACTTCATGAATTCATGACCGCCAATTACGGCCATATATTATTTTTGTGGATGCTAGTGTGCCCTTTTCTAAAAAGATAAGGTCGATTCTGGTTCATTCCAAAAGCCTCCGGGTGAAGTAGGTAATCCGCCGACCGCTGATCGCGTGGAATCCTTCTGGAGGGATATTTATGATCATCATCAACCACTCAATCTAGACACACCAGTCCTAGCAGAGTTCGAAGCTTTCTATGGAGGGCTTCGACATCCTGAGCCCAACGAACTACCCAGCCCGGTGATGTTCGAAGAGCCCCTGTTGTTTCTAAGAACTTTCCTGCTTTTGCCTAGATGGGCCGAATATCTATTGATGTAAAAACTATCAACCACCCACCACCATCGGGTCAGATCAGCAGATTCCGGATTGATTTGTCGAGGAGCGAACCGTTATTATTATCAAGAGCGGAGATTTGTCGTTTCCTAGGAATTACAGATCAAGAACATGCTAGAATTCGTATTATGAGTTGTTTACGAATACTATCCGCAGTTGAACACTAATAATATCCGCAGTTGAACACGAATATTATCTGCAGTTGATCAAGTAGTCGAACGGATATAAGAACGTGTTAGGAATCACACGTTAAAAGGTAAGACCTCGTTAGTCCTCAGCTCGCACAAGTTTTTCAACTTCTGAGAGTTGTCGTTCGTATGGGGGCGACAGCTGATTAACGAAAAAACAGATTTAAACAGGATATAAGAGCAGAGAGGGTCAAAGAGCGGAGTCGCTGGCTATAAGAAGAACCTGCTCATCGATTCAATACATTATACTTGTGAACGTAACCTCTATATGGCTTAGATCGATTACCGCCTGAGCTCATCCTGAATTTGCTCAAATGCCTTACGGTACCCATCAAAATAGCGAGATGTAGTAGTGTAATAGACTTGGGAGGAGTTGTAAAAACTCGACGTTAGCAACCCTGAAAACGACACATCTCGATAAGAGTTTGCATCCCAAATCGTCCGTTTCACGGTTGTTTTTCCACCGATAATGAGGAGGCCGTAGACTTTTTGAGTTATGAGTATCTACATAACATAATGGTACTGGATGGAGGCTGTAAAAACATCAGGAGTTGGATTTCTTTCTCTGCATGGTCCGGATCATGGCATTTCTCTTCAGGGAGCTGCCCAAGTTGCTGATGAACTTGGTTTCTTTTCGACACTGAACGAAATGATCACAACTCTGTCACTGAGTTGAAACCCGTTCAGCAAAAGGCCCACATAAAAACAGCAGAGACACTTTGCTCCTGCGGCAACGCGAGGATAAACCAGTGCATGGGGCCCACTCGACCTTGGTTTTCTCAGGTCGAGTGGGCTGAAGTTCGTTAACTGAGGAGTTAATCATGGCCTGCCACCATGGTGTCCATAACATTTTAGTGTCAGCAGCCACTAGTCGAAGTTTATGTGAGGATTTATTGCAAATATTTTTTCTTTGATGGAGTCATTTTCCACAGATTCTGTTATTAACAACTGTCAACAGCAATTGCCTACACATACCTCCAATTTTTGTCTCAGTTTGTACAGCAAACACTCATGAATGGATCCAAAATATTTATACTCTATAGAAAATGCTATGAAACTGATCTAAAATTGTATAAAGCTGGGCCGGTCAGTTGGTAGCCAATTAGTCAATTAATTACACTCACAAAGTTACTATAATGTTGAATGTAGGTTCGATACCTATACTAACTTCCAAAAAAAATTTATTCGAGTCTGCAGCTTGTTGGGTTACTTGTATGGTACTCTCTAAGCGAGTGTGTAGTATACTACTTTGTACTGAGAAAAGCTCAATAGAAGCATTCATTATTATTAATTTTCGATCACCAGCTTACTTACTCTATCAGTTCAAATATTCAGGTGTGTACCTGTTGATATATCCATATTGTGCAATGCTGGTTCTTCGCTCCATGAAGATGTGCTGGATCTACTGGAAGGACTCTGTTCAGATTCTCTTGACAAGGAAGTTATTCTACCATGAACGGTTTCTCCAGCGGGTTGTCCCTTGGTTGCCATTCTCGATCTACATAGGTCCTGATAATCTTTGCTGGCTTCCGTATCTGGTCTGGAGAGACCCTGAAGCTTTTCACGTGATTTAATATGGCGCCTTATGAAAATCAATACAACAGATGCTACAATCATAGCAGCGAGAACTCCGCAGACCATGAAGAAGACTATGTAGAACTGATTTTCGTCAGGAAGGGGAGTGAAAACTACTGAATGGCCTTTCTCCTGCAAGACACATAAAACAGTTAATAAATTCACTAATCAATTTCATTTCGTTTTCAACTGCTCAAGACATGTTGAGCTGAAGCAATATACAGGGTGTTCCAACGAAAACTTGATCCCCTGTAAGTCAGAAACGGACGAGTAATCGAAAATTTCAAAGAATACGTCAATGTTTATTTCTAGGGGGACTAATTCTGATATGGAAATCATATCCGAAACTTCACCCCCCTGCGGTCAGAAAGTACACCCCCCTATTTTTTCGATGGCATGGAGGGTCGAGTGGTACATCATTTGTAAGGTATTTTGTCCCTCTATTAATTCTATATTTTTTTGAGAAATAGGTTCATTCGTTATTGAGAAATTGAATGTTGAACTTTTCAGAAAATTCGCTGTCGCTCATTTTATTGAGAAAATCAACAAAAGTTATATCAATGACAACGCAATCAATGGATGAAGTGTTCAAAATGACCTCCAATAATACAGTCTACTTTCGAAAGCGTTCCTTACAGAAATCGGCATTCCCGAACAATTATCTGTCTCAGGTCTTCTAGATTTGTAGAATTTTTTTTATTAGTAGTAAATGTTTTGAAGTGGACGACACTGTTAGTTTTTTCTGTACTGGTAATTTTTGTTGAATCTAGTTGTCGCAGAAGTGACAGTTGGCTACTGTCACTTCTTCACGAATCATTATTCAGTCATCCTTGATCACTTTGTTCGAACATGGTTCATTCTACTGAAGAACGAATAGAAATTGTTGCAACCTATTATCGAAATAATGAATGTGCTAAAGTGCTGCAATACGAATCATCCCTACCACGACTACAACGTGAGCCATCAATACGTTGAATAGTTAATGGATGAGTTTCGAACTTAAAGTTCGGATCACAACACAGAAAACATGAAGTATCCCGTCCTGTCAGAAATGACGGAGTTGAAGTTGTAGTTATAGAACATGTACAAATGGATAATCGACAATCTATCAGACAACTAGGTAGAGGGTCTGGTGTATCAGCTACCAGTGGTTTTTCGGATTTTGAAAGCCTAAAAATTCCATCCTTTCAAAATAATGTTAGTTCAGGAATTAAACGAAGATGATCCTGTTCGTCGACTTTTGTGAGATGTTCATCGAGAAATTGACCAATAACCCAAACCTATTATACAATACATGTTTTTCAGACGAAAGTTCTTTCATGTTGAATGGTGAAGTAAATAGATATAATTGTCGTTACTGGAACGATGTGAATCCTTATTTGGTGATGGAAAGACATTCACAAACTCCACAAAATTGAATGTCTGGGCCGGCATTCTTGGTAGGTAGGTAATCATATTGTTGGGCCATTCTCAATTGAAGGTAATCTCAATGGAGACACATACTCAAATCTATTACAAGACTGTGTAGATCCTATGATTACACAAATTTCAGAAAATTATGACAATTTAGTAGAAAATGAAATAACATTCAAGCAGGATGGTGCATCTCCACATTTTGATGTTCGGGTGAGGCAGTTGTTGGACGAACGTTTTCCAATGCGTTGGATCAGCAGAAGGGGTCCAGTGGAGTGATCAACGAGATCACCTGATCTCACACCGATGGACTTCTTTCTGTGGAGAAACCTGAAGTCGAAAGTGTACTCTACTAAGCCTACAAATCTAGAAGACCTGCGACAGAGAATTGTTCAGGAATACCGATTGCTGACTCCGGACATCTTGAATAATGTACAAAACACTTTCGAGAGTAGGTTGTATTATTGCACGGAACAATTTATTCGTTGATTTTATTTCCACTGATATTATTTGTTTTTGATTTTCTCATTAAAATGAACGACAGCGAATTTTCTGTTTTTTCTCAAATAAAACGTTCAACATTTAATTTCTCAATAACGAAAGAACCAATTTTGAAAATATAGAGGTTATAGAGGGACAAAATATATTTCAAATGATGTACCACTCGACCCCCCATGTTATTGAGAAAAATAGGGGAGGGGGGTAGTTGCTGACCGCAGTGGGGTGAAGTTTCGGCTATGATTTTCATATCAAAATTAGTCCCACTAGAAATAAAAATTGACGTGTTCTTTGAAATTTTCGATTACATGTCCGTTTCTGACTTACAGTGGAGGTCAAGTTTTCGTTGGAACGCCTTACCGAGTCTTGCATAAGACTGATACGAAGTTACTTTTTTCTGATACCGAAAATTAGTTGTCAGTAAACAATTGATGAAAGGTGCTATTCTACAAGTTGTATGTCAACCATAACTTCAATATAACGTTTACTTTTGTGGTTGGAAATATTGTTCTTGCTGGAAAATACTCAAGAGAATCACGGATATCCTTATTTTGTTGTATTTTGAAAACATTCAACCGACAGTTTGCGCACCAGATAGTTGACGTATCAAACCAGGTAGTTGGCATATCAAAACAGGCAGTTAACATGTCAAAACTGACAGTTGAAGAACGTTATCATCTCAGAGTAATAATAAGACATAGAGTTTCCATGCCTGTACGGTGTCTATACCAATACAATACATACATGTGTTTTGAAACGGGTATCGTACTATTCTTTTCTGTACAACTTATGGGTGAGGGGGGTGGCGGGTAATGAGAGGTTATGGAGAGTTTGTTTTCATTTGAAGTAAGTGGGACCATAAAACAATGGCGGTTGGTTCAGTTGATAATCGGAGGGATATTATATATTTATAAAATAAATTATTTCAGGTGAAAACTTATTCTATTCAAATAGTTCCTACAAGAAATTTTATTTATTATTTATTAATGATTATGGAAATTGAGTCAGTTTTTCTACCACCTACTAAATTTTTATTTATGTATGGCTTTATAATAAAGCGCGTGGTTTACTGGGTTACTGGTTTACTGGTTTACTGGTTTACTGGGATTAAATTATCCTAAATGAACTAATTCATATCAATGATAAATGTTAATTTTAAAAGTAATGAACTTTGCTTCATAAAATCAGATGAAAAAATTTGTGATTTATTGTCAGATTTCATAAACAAGCGGTACGGTTTGTGAGGTCCGATATAAATAATTTTCGATTAAAAATCATGAATATCCATAATTACGATTGAGGTTTGATATGATTATGTGATTTTATTCAAAATTGGTATCTAGGGGTCTTTGTAGACCGAAATTATGTTTTTTTTTAATAATTCATGCTGACGAATTCTATAATTAAGAAAAATCATTACTGTTAACGAGAAAAACTGTATTCAAAAATGGAAAATATGTTTTTCATGTGTGTGCCATAGGTCATATCCATTCTGTGATCAACAGATTAAAAAGCTTTCTGCTCAATGTTCAGTTTGTATACTAAATGGTTATTCTTGTGCAACCGGTGTTAAATCTGTTATTGCTCATTTAACAACTAACTTACGTCACACAAAGAATATGACTTTTGTTTTGGTTTTTCTTTCTTTGCACGAGGCTCTCGCATTATAACAATAAGGCGTTATTAAATAACAAATGACGGTTGTCATTTTTTCAACCTCGTTTTGGTTGGGAAATGTCAAATAAATGAAATTATGTAAACCTAGTTTCAAAAACTTCATTTATATGAATAAAATAAAAAAAACGATCATTACAAACATCAAAAATATCCTCTTTCATAGTGGCGGTCCACAAAGAACCCTAAATTCCAATTTTGAATGAAATCACAGAAAAATATCAAACCTCAGTCGTAATTATAAATATTATAAATATATAAAAATTATAAATTTTCTAATCGAAAATTCTTTATATCGGACCTCACAAACCGTACCGGTATTGTTTTTCAAATCTGAGAAAAAATCACAAATTTCTTCATCTGATTTCATGAAGCAAAGTTCATTACTTTTGAAATTAACATTTATCATTGTTATGAATTAGTTCATTTGAAATAATTTAATTTTAACCCAGTAAACTACGCGCTTTATTACGAAGCCTCAAAATAAAAATCTAGTAGGTGGTAGAAAAACTGGCCCCATTTCCATAATCATTATAATAAATCAGATTTCCTGTAGGAACTATTTGAACACAATACATTTTCACCTCATTTTATAAATATATAATATCCCTCTGGTTATCAACTAAACCAACTGCCACTGTTTTATGGTCGAACTTACTTCCCGTAAACAAAGTTATGCTGCCTTCAATGTAAGGATAGAAAAGGCATCTATATTGCATTTTGTTTCTCTGAGGTTATCATAGAACCTTTGGGGATTAGTTCTGTGGCTATTTTGAGTCTGCTGTCAGATTTCATACGTCAACTTTCGCTTTTGACGATGAATCAGCTTGTGTTGCCAACCTTTCAGCGCAAAATCTACGCTTTGTGTGCAACTCATTCAAATATTACTTTTTTTTTCGACACAATCAATTACAATTTTTTTCGAGCAGAAACAACACACCTTAGTCGAGATCATCTGTTTGATTGAATTGTGTTGTGATTAAACAGTTGTTTCATTTTTCAAGTTGAAACATAGTTGATTCAGCCACCAGTCCTTATTATGACCTTTGCTGCCGGCTATCTATAAAATTCAGTCAGTTACTACGAAAATGGCGCTCTCGATAAAACAGATAATACTGAAATTAAACTAACAAATTCTTGTGAAAATACATTTGCCATATCAGAACAAAAATACTCCTGATGATGCTAACTTGGTTAGCGAAATGCACAACGAGAGAAAGTATTTCAGTTCTGGTGTGATAAAAGTGCTCTCAATAAATTCATTTCTAGTCACATGTTCCCATTCCACGTATCTTGCAACTAGTTCAGAGATTTTGAAGTACTAGAGATTCAAGATTACAGTAGGGTAAACGTGGGCCTACCATTTTTTCCATATTAAATTGGTTGCTCACAATTTACTGAAAATTCCACATACTAATTTATATGAACTACTTACTCTATCTCCAACTTCAATAGATGTTATTTCCATTCCTGTCTGTTCTCTCAATTTATCTTTGACTGCTTCAATTTCTTTGGCCACCTCGTTAGCATTCAATCCACGGATCACTCTGAAGACTACAGAAGACGGTTCGGCCCTTGAAAATCATTTGTTACTGATATTTACTGAGAAACAATGTGGTGTTGGCATTTAAATCATTTTCTAATAGTGTTATTAGTTTTATTTTCTAAAAACAGAAACAAATGTTATGAGAGAAACGATTTAAGGAACTAAGAAAGAATTCATACCTTCATAATAAAAAATCAGGTTCAGATAGGTACATTTAATTTCGAGTTACACGAGTGGAATTCATTCTAAACAAATTTGAGTTTCTCAATAACTTTCTTTTTGTAAAGGATCGGCCATTTCAGAACAGTATAAAAGAAGAAAATGTTGCTATAATTTTAGACTATAGTAAAATTCTCCTATAATCTGGAAAAATATAAGCAAATTCAACAAGATATCATCCACACACCTATAAGTCCGTTCATAATTTGTTGATAGCTCACTGCAAGTTTGACCCTCATTAGAGAACTGAAATACAGAGAGGACAGCTAATATGATATAATAACAAAAACCAAACTAAAACTGACAGTTTAAGATGTTTTCGACTAACCCACCTTGTATCTGAAGAAATACAATACAGCTATAAAACTTTTAATCCGATTATGTAGGTATTTTGAGTGGAAATGAGTGACCAGTGTCGTAGAGAATATGATTAAAACATTAGTTACTTTAAATAAATAAATATATTAATATTCTTAAACTGTAGGTACTGTAAACTGTATTTTTATTTTGAAAAAATGTCTTTATTTTATTCAAAAATAATAAGTTACTTGCAATTTGTAAAAGATACATTTATTTAATTAATACCTATTTTTAAATGATATAAACTACGATTACTTACAAAACTATTCAAATTCAAAATGAACAGGATCATCTTCGGAATCCGAGTCGTCTTGCAGGTTAATAATTAGCGTTTGTGTCTCTACAGTCGCATCAATTATATTGTCAAGATCCCACATTTTTTGTTCTTCTTCTATTGCATGTCTTACTGCATCTCGCCAATTTTGTTCTGTAATGTGTTGTAAAGACTCATATAATAATTCACGTACAGCTTGTATTTTATATGACGTATTTTTTCTAGCCACATAGCTTTTCATTTGTGCCCAAATGAGTTCAATTGGATTTAATTCGCAGTGGTAGGGTGGAAGTCTAAGGACTGTGATGTTTCGTCTTTCCGCCATTTTGTCAACTACGTATTTCTTGAACTTAGATTTGTGTTGCCGGGCAATTTTTAAAAGTTCTGCTTTAACCATTCCATCTTCGTAAGGCAGGGACTTATTCCGCAGCCAGTCAATGATATCCTGTTTCTTCCACGCAGTCGTTGGAAGTCTTTCAACTAGTCGTGAATGATAAGGTGCATTATCTAATACTATAATTGAGTTTGGTGGTATATGTTCAATCATCTGCTCAAAATACTCTTCGAAAACATCAGCTGTCATCTCCTCGTGATAGTCTTTTGTGCTTTTGGATTCAAATTCCAACAAACCATGCTTAGCAAATCCTTTTTCACTGCCAATGTGAGAAACTATTATTCTACTGCCTTTACCAGAGGGTGGGGAAATACCAGTAGACCAACCTTCCATAAAGGCTTGCCTGGAGCTTGATATATTTTTATCTGTCCAAATTTTTGTGAGAGTATGACCTGCGTTTACCCACGTTTCGTCCTGATAGTAAATTGGCCTTCCTTCAGCCCAAAATTTTCGTATAGATCTTAGATACTTTCTTCTCCAACATATTATCTCTTCCTGGTCAATCAAAAGTGATTTTCGGTTTGATTTCTCCCACCGGAAATTTAATTCTTTTAAAACTTGCCACAATTTGGTTCGTCCGACATGAGGCAAATCCGGGTCGTCTCTAACTTCTTGTAAAATTTTGTTTAAGTTGGGTATTTCTTTTTTGTAAAAAAATTCGTGAATTATCCTTCGAATACCATTTTTGGCAAATTCATCAATTTCAATAGGTTTTCTCCCCCTCTTTAAGTATTCGTTTGTATTTGGGTTAGCTATACCTTTTTTTTTCTTTCTGATAGGAACCTATATATTGTTGACTCCCCTACGCCCGTCATGTTGGCACAACTCTTGATTATGTTCTGAACAGTGTTTGTGGTATTCTGAGAAACCAGAGCATCGTGAACGTTCAAAACAATAGTCTTCTCTCTTGGTGAATAGACAGACTTACTGACTGTACGCAACAGTACCGGTGTAAAACTTGATGATGTTGATGATGATGACGAAGCCATCGCAAGCAATCAAACAAAACAAGCAGGAACGAAAGGTACGTATATGTTTGTAGGAATATGAAAAAAAGTTACTCACGCACTGCACAAAATTCGCAAAATTAATATAAGAGACGTTAATTACTGCCGTAGACGCCGAAACACCAACGAGCCGTAAATTAAATGCGATTAAAAAATGTACTAAACCAAAAATTATTTTCGTTCGTAACAACTTCACCCTTTCAAGGCAAGTTTTGAATATAAACTGAAGCTTTATATTTAATGAATAAACACCTCAGGAACCTCCGCCTATGATTTTACGAGTTTTACGACCGTTTTATGACTTGGGCCCTCATTTTGTGCTATTGACAAATTATGAACGGACTATAGATACATTTATTTACTTCAGTGTGATTTTTTACTACTCGATAACTTGACTATTGGGCTTAAAAATATTTGTCTGTCCCTGATTTTAACCATTTTTTAGCATTCCTGTAGAATTATTTGTTTACTAATGGTAATAGACAGAATTTTATGAGATTCTGGAAATTTTGACAAGGAAGTTTGAAATGAAATTTTAGAAGGTTCAGGTTTGTAATATTAATATACTTTCAAATTCGATGAATTTGAATGTAATAAACTCAAATTGAAATCATTTCATTTTCGATTTTCGTTTCACTTTGAGTTCACTCAATGGATGAAATAAAAAAAACTTTTATATTTATACCTTCCATCTACGAAAAATCCCCGCTCGATTCGTAAGAGTTTCGAAATATTTCCAATAATGTTCAATCCTTGACTCCATGATGTCATCTGGTTTTTAAAATATATGTGTATGAAGTTCAGCTCATTTTTCTTTTTCAATGGATCGAAGTCGGGGTAGGGATGCCCGCCACCCCGAGGTTCTTTTTTCATCATTGACGGAATCATCAAGTCCCTTTCACTTTTATGCGGATTGTCGTGGGCTGGAGAATTAAAAAAAAATGTATTAATGGCTCAATCTGGAAATCCATTTTTCTGGAACTGAAGTTTAAAATTTCACATTTGTCTATTTAAAAATTTAGGAATGACTATAAATATAGAGGTGGAGAATTATACAGGCCGTTTCTTTTATCATGTGGTAGCATTGCTATATTCTAAACCGTAACAGATACGAAGACGATTAAATGGGAAAAAATAACTGTCATCGGAAACAATACAATGGTCGAAGGAAATTTACAGGGAGTTATACGGGTTATACGGGAAAAACCAAAAATGCTGTTTTTCTTTTTTTTCGAATGGAATTGTTATTTCGGCGAATATGAAAAAAATGGAGAAGAAAAATGTTATTCGAAGTGTTTTATGACGATGTAATAATGAATATTCGATAAAACGTTTCATGTCAACATGGCCACCAACTTTTTTTTAAATATGGACCTGTCGTTTTCATTACAGATATTGATAAAGCAATACATTCACAATCCAGGGATATATTACATTTGATACTTTTATAGTGTTTCATTCGAAATAACTACCATCATCAGTGACAACAATTTTAAATTACGGTCCAGTCGTTACTTCTTTTGTAAATTATTTCCATTTCCATTCAAAATATAATTCAGAAAACCCAATAAATTTAACAGGTAGAAACATTAACACAATGAAAATTCGTACTTTCTTTTGTAAATTTTTGTATTGCCGTAATGCTTCTTTCAAGGCTTATTTCTCCCTAATCAATTATAATTCGTAATATCTTCATAATTCACAATCCTGGAAAATATCAGTTTCTGGTCAAAATTCGATTATTGTATAATTTGGTATGATCAAATAGTATCTCAATTCATTTACCATCTTGAACGCGTAGGCTTTGCTTGGTTTCTATGGCAGGAAAAATGAATGCGTTGTTGCTGTCAGAAGTTTATGAACATATCAAAGATGTAGTCAAATGACGAAAGGACTGATATGCTATTTAGTTATGCAAAATCAAATAGAAATCTTCTTTTGGCAAGGAATATGTATGGTGAGCTATATCCGAATCATCGTATTCCAAACATCTAAATGTTTAAACGATAAGAAAGGAATTTGAGGGACTATGGTGCATTAGACAGAAAGAAAACAAGAAGAGGTGTGGTTACTGGAAGTGTGAGGAATCAAATAAATGTTATGGGTAAGCAAATATTTCCACATGAGAATTTACATAGTGAAAACATCTTTTTTTTTTATTTAAGATTGGCCAGTTACAAAAATTATGCTCATCAAGATTGTTCTTTACGAGAAATTGCCCACGAAATGGGGATTTCTGTAAAATCTACCAGAATCATTTTGAAAAAGAACACATATAAATACTACAGGATACGCAAAGTTCATCACCTCAATGAAAGGAATTACGGAAGGAGAGTACGATTTGCGGAGTAGTTAAGACGTAGAAATAGGAAAGTTGGAAATAACTATTTGTAAAACAATGATATGGACGCATGAATCAAAATTCACCAACAATGATTGGTTTAGCAGAAATGTCCATTATAGGTGGAATAATACAAATGAACATTTACATAGGGCAACTGATTTTCAAGAAAGTTTCGGAATTGTTTGGTAGGGAATTGTGGGAACAAACATCCTTGGCCCTTTCTTTTACGATGATCATTTGAATAGTGAAATGTATCTTCTTTTTCTATTTAATGAATTCGATGGCTACTTAGATGAATTGCCACTGAATATCCGCCATGAAATACAATATTTTCAACAGGACAGCTGTCCTACTCATAATGCAGTAATAGTACGGGACCATTCAGATGCACTATTCCCAAAAAAATGGATTGGAAACAATGGACCAATTAACTGTCCAGCTCGATCCCCAGATAGTACTTCTTTAGATTTTTTCGTCTGGGGATACATAAAGGATACAGTTTTTTCAACACCAAGTACAGATATCGACCATCTCAAACAAAAAATAAGTGATGCATGTATTAGTATCACACCTATTATACTAGAAAATTGCCACAGAAATTGTCTCGACTGACAACTTATGTGCGTTCAACAAAGAGGTCGTTAATTCGAGCATTTAATGTAGTTTGCCATGTGGATTTGATTTTCCGTATTGGTTTCATTTTTCTCAAAAGTTCATGATGAAATAAATCATTTTTCTGTTTAAATGTTGTCACTGATAATGGTGGTTATTTCAAATGAAACGCTATAAAAATATCAAATGTGATATACCCTTGATTTGTGAATTCATCGCTTTATCAATACCTGTAATAAAAAAGACAGATCCGTATTAAAAAAAAGTTGATGGTGTCCATGTTGACACGAAACGTTTTATCGAATATTTATTATTACATCCTCATAGTACACTTCGAATACAATAACATTTCGACCATTGCATTGTTCCCGATGACAGTTAAGTTTTTCCCCATTGAATCGTCTTCGTATCTCTTACGGTTTAGAATATAGCAATGTTACCACATGATAAAAGAAACGGCCTGTATAGCAATTGTTGTAAATGTATGAATGCTTCTATGCGAATCACTACGAGCATCACCACTATAGAAAATTTTCGTCATTCATTTAATTTGTTTGTCACACATTTTATATTATTCACGGCATCAATAACTATGACTTTCATTCTTTTCAAATCTCATCAGTCCTTGAACCACATCAGAATAATAATCATAAAACATTCCACATCAATCAGAAGTGGACCAGATGAGTTTTTGGAATAAAAATATTGTCTTTATATCATATTCCACACATTTTGGAATGAATTCTAATAGTTCGGACTTCCTTTATCTAATATGATTCGAACTCTATGAAAGAACAAATAAAATTAGAATGAATAGTCAAAATATCAATTAAATATGAAAGATAAAACGTGAAGTGAAAATACTATAACACGAATAAATTGAAATGAGCATTTCACATTTTATCTTTCATCTTTTATTTCAACTATTCATTCTAATTTTATTTGTTTTTTCATAGATTTGGAATCATATTATGTCATATTAGACAATGGAAGTTCGAACTAGTAAAATCACCATGAAACATTGTTAATCACAAACATTTCAAAATGTTTTTTCTGAAATATCTCCTATGGAAACAACGCGATATGGAGATGAACTGGTACAATGTATTCGAGAAATTATCTTAGATGTCAAAAAAATAGGCAGTGTGATTGAAATTGATCATATTTTTGATAATTAATTAGACCTGGTTGTTTGGAACCAGAAGATTAATACTTGTGGTTTCTTGTCTTTCTGTTTTTTCACTGTAATTTAAAGTGTAGTCAAAAAGGCTGAGGAAGGACAGAAATAATTGGCATTGGCGACTACAGTTTTTACGTCAACCGTCAAAATGATCAATTTTCAGTCGAAAACGGCTATTTCGAAAAAATAAATGTATAATCCAAGGAGAGATTTGTTCTTTTTGTTTGTTTGTGATGGATAAACTAAAAACTACTTAACAAATATTCAAAAACTCAGCGAGTAACATGGCTTCATATTTCATTTTAAAAAAAATTAAAAATCTTTCCAAAAATTGCAATAAATCAATATGCCGTAGTGTCCTCGATGGCAACACCACCGCCTGGCTGCATGCAAAGCGGACGTCACGGAGATGCGTGGAGGGGGTCTACCTTTAAGAGTAGTGAGGAATCTAGTTGGCCCAATGTCTCGAAAACATCCCAAAAATTAATCTATTTAACCGATTTTTAACTACTAAACCGATTTTCAAAAACTGCGATTGGGATGGCTTTTTATTTAATTTTCAAAAAAATCGGAGGTCTTTTCAACATTTACAATAATGTAATATAAATGCCAGAGTCACTGAACACACACACATTCATCTCTGTTTCTCCGTACTGGTAAGTCCTAGGAAGCTGAAATTTGGTATATAGGTGTTTCTCAGTTCTTAGATACGCACTAAGAAAGTTTTTCAAATATACCAACAGGGCGCCTCCCCTGGGGCGCCCCAACGATGAAAATTACATTTTCACCGCTGAAATTTTGTATGTAGGTTTGTGTTATGTTGTAGATGTGCGATAAGGAAAATATCTTTAAATAATCCAACAAAAGAGCCATCCGCGGGGGAAAATTATCTTTTCATCACTGTTTCTCTATGCCCTTAAATTTATTTTTAGTATCAATTGCACCCGTGCGGAGCTGGGGCAGTTCGCTAGTAATGTAATAATGCTGTAGTGTTCTCGATGGCAACACCACCGCCTGGAACCTAGTTGTCTTGATATTGCGTAAATACCAACTAACATAGCGGTCGCGAACATTATCTTACAATTTTGATTCGTGAATATTTAAACTTCGTAATTTTTTAAAACTAAACCAAACAAAAAAAGGATTTTACAGTCACCCGCAGAGGGTCAATTCAAAGTTTAAATTGTTCTTAAAATACAGTTTAAGTTCACGACATATAGATTTAATGAATTCTGGTACTTTCAGTCATCACTGTTTCATCATAACTTCAGTTGTAACAGAATGTATCTGAAATAATATTAATCTGTTTTTAAAAAATTTGTTTTTTCCGTTAATCAGCTGTCGCCCCCATACGAACGACAACTCTCATAAGTAGAGGAAATATTTATTTGTAATGGATGAACTCAAAAACCGTTTTTCTAAAATTCAGAATTTCACTTTCAGAAAGCTACATTATCAACCAGTAGCATGGTCTATATCCTCTTTTCAAGAAAATCATCGATCTCTATATGAAGATTGCCATAATGTAATAATTGCAGTGTGAATGAAACGTTGGCACTGATTGTTCATTCTAATAACAGATTATCTATTTGACAGAGTTCATTTTTTTAAGTTGGCCTCAGCAAAAAAAAAATATAAATCCCCTGTCGAATGAACTGTATTTTTTGGTGAGAAGCTACACAGTGGTGATTTTTCCTAGAGAGTGAGATGATTTTGTAAATATAAAGCCATAGCGAGTAGAGAATGCACTGAACTCGGTCGAAACTGACATTTTCTCGATAGGAACGTATACCGGGGATTTGATTGATACGATAACGGTAAAATAGTTTTTGAAGTTTTCTCAGTAGTTTTAGACTTTATCTATTACAAACAAATGAACAAATACTTTTTCTCCATGATATCAGTTTAGATGAACCCTAAATTGAATTGTCCAACCGGACAATCGGAGGGATATTATATATTTATAAAATAAATCATTTCAGGTGAAAACGTATTCTGTTCAAATAGTTCCTACAAGAAATTTGATTTATTATTTATTAATGATTATGGAAATTGAGCCAGTTTTTCTACCACCTACTAAATTTTTATTTATGTATGGCTTTATAATAAAGCGCGTGGTTTACTGGGTTGAAATTAAATTATTCTAAATGAACTAATTCATATCAATGATAAATGTTAATTTTGAAAGTAATGAACTTTGCTTCATAAAATCAGATAAAAATTTGTGATTTATTGTCAGATTTCATAAACAAGCGGTACGGTTTGTGAGGTCCGATATAAATAATTTTCGATTAAAAATCATGAATATCCATAATTACGATTGAGGTTTGATATGATTATGTGATTTTATTCAAAATTGGTATCTAGGGGTCTTTGTAGACCGAAATTATGTTTTTTTTTAATAATTCATGCTGACGAATTCTATAATTAAGAAAAATCATTACTGTAAACGAGAAAAACTGTATTCAAAAATGGAAAATATGTTTTTCATGTGTGTGCCATAGGTCATATCCATTCTGTGATCAACAGATTAAAAAGCTTTCTGCTCAATGTTCAGTTTGTATACTAAATGGTTATTCTTATGCAACCGGTGTTAAATCTGTTATTGCTCAGCAAAAAAAAAATATAAATCCCCTGTCGAATGAACTGTATTTTTTGGTGAGAAGCTACACAGTGGTGATTTTTTCTAGAGAGTGAGATGATTTTGTAAATATAAAGCCATAGCGAGTAGAGAATGCACTGAACTCGGTCGAAACTGACATTTTCTCGATAGGAACGTATACCGGGGATTTGATTGATATGATAACGGTAAAATAGTTTTTGAAGTTTTCTCAGTAGTTTTAGACTTTATCTATTACAAACAAATGAACAAATACTTTTTCTCCATGATATCAGTTTAGATGAACCCTAAATTGAATTGTCCAACCCACCTCTTACTCCTCTTTTTCCGAAATCAAGCCTCTCACGACGAAGTCTTTATGATATGGGGATATTGGAATACAGTTTTCGTACATTTCATATATCAGTGATTTTTCTCTTACCGCTTTGTGATGAATCAGTAATCTGGGGGTTGAACGGTGGACCTGGTTTTTTGACGTCTAATCTTTCTGGCCTTTTGAATCCCAAATTATACCTTTCAAGTAACCTGTCCAAATTGTGCTTCATTATCAATTTATCATCTTCTTCTGATGTTATTCCTGCAGAAAAAACTTATAAGATCGTGATTGCATTTAAATCATTAACTGAATTCAACTGATGACAGGTTTTGAAATTATTGATTAAGATGTAAACCTGACAATATTTGCATATCTATCGTTAACACATATTTGAAAAAATCAATTTTCTATTATTTTTTTTCGATTGCTTCCATTAAAATTGGAATTTGGACTCTCTACATCGAATAAAACTTATAATTTGGAGAATAAAATTCAACAGTTCATGACTTCTACAGAAAAATAATTAGCATACACACTTTTTCTTTTTTCTAATCAACGGGTATATTACGAAGAAAAAAGAATGGAGGAAGACAAGACAAGAAACTGAAATCAACAGTTGACACAAATTTTGAACGGGGTTGAACGGTGGACCTGGTTTTTTGACGTCTAATCTTTCTGGCCTTTTCAATCCAAAATTATACCTTTCGAGTAACCTATCCAAATTGTGCTTCATTATCAATCTGTCATCTTCTTTTGATGTTATTCCTGCAGAAAGAAACTTATATGATCCTGATTGCAATTGAACCATTAACTGAATTCAACTGATGGCAGGTTTTGAAATGATTGATTAGGATGTAAACCTGACAATGTTTGCATTTCTATCGTTCACAGATATTCTAAAAGATTTATTTTCTATTGTTTTTTTTCCAATTGCTTCCAATAAAATTGGAATTTGGACTCTCTACATCGAATAAAACTTTAATATGGAGGATAAAATTCAACAGTTTATGACTTCTCCACAAAAATAATCAGCATACACACTTCATCTTTTTTCTAATCAACGGATATATTATGAAGAAAATAAATGGAGGAAGACAAGACAAGAAACTGAAATCGACAGTTGACACAAATGTTACCTTCTGTTAGAAACAAAATGTTGAAATAATTTGATTCATTACAGTACACTTTTCTAATGAAAAAATATGCAACTTACATTACTAGGAATTGAATGAAAAAAAAAACAATAACATATAACTACTTGTAATATGTGACGCGTTTCACTATTCCTCTAGCTTCCTTAAACAAAAATGGTATTCAGTGAATGTACAGACATGTTACAAGTAGTAGTATATTGTGGATATTCAAAAAAAAAAGTGTTTTTTCCATTTAATTCCTAGTAATCAAAGATATCAATTAAGTATCGGTAAAATCAATCAAGAACTAATATTGAAATTTCAGAATCAAAATCGACTCATAATATTGAAAGAAACAATTCGAATACAGTGGGTTATTCAAAGTAGACCATTCCAGAAAACCTTGCTTCAGAATCAAGAACCGTTATTTCGTAAAGATTCGAAGGTGAGTATTGTGTAATTCTTGTCATGTTCTGCCTTTTCAAAAAGTATGCGAACAACCCAGTTCACTTTGTAGAAAAAAATTAATGGTTATCTGAAATGGAGATTTGCATCTGATAGTTTCAAATTCCCATTGGTTTATGGTCTTAATTGAAGTATATGTCATGGTACCTGACAAAAACGCCAACGAACTCACTCAGAGTTTTTTAGATATTTTAGGCTCTCTCACAATCAAAAGGTACATGTTTTTTGTAAGAAAACCGCCCGAGACCAAGCTGTTCTTGAAAGATTGATGAGAATCTTACAAACGCTTACCAGTCACTTCACTATCGGTAGTGAAAGCGGTAGAGAAAGCGGAAAATCAATAAAGGTGCACGAATTTCATTAGTTCGGACTTCCATTGTCTGATATTATATAACATGATTTGAAATATCTGAAAGAACTAATAAAAAAGAAGAATTAAAAATGATTAGCTGAAAATAATAACAATTACATTAAACAAAAAAAAATAAAATGAAATGATAGTGAAATTAAATACAAGTAAAGATAAAACAATTGAACAAAAAATGAAAATATAAAAATAAAAAAATTAAGAGATTCCAATCCAAGTTACTTCACGACGTTTCGATGGTTAGTATACACTCTTCGAGTGATGACTGGGCTAATTTCTCTGAGAGATGACGATTTATGGGTCATTCAAGTACTTTCACTTAATCTCCGCTTTCCTTTTTCCGCTTCACCGGTTTAGTGGAAGTTGACTGTTTGGCGGCAGTTGGCCATTGATGGGTCCAAACATGCTCTACTATTTTCCTGATTTGCTGGTTCGCCCTCGCTGTGTGTGTTTCTTGTGCTCGGCAATGGGAACATTCAATGACCTCTTAGTTTCACCGAAATAGGATTTTCCGCAGTCATAGGGTATCCGGTAAATGCATTTCTTGTAATCGCAGTCCGCGGTCGGTGGCCTGCTTCTCGTGAGGCTACTACGGATAGTGTTTCCGGATCTGAAGCATGTTCTGATGTTGTACTTAGACCCAATTCTTCTTGTCCTTTCCGAAAATCCTCTGATGTAGGGAAATGCAAGCAGTGCTTGCACTTCCAATGCTAACAATGGAACTCAATTGTTCTATTTCTACTTTTATTTTATTCCACTATTATTTCATTTCAGATTTTTTATTTTCAGCTATTCATTGTAACGTTTTTTTTGTTCAGAGTATAACGCGAACTATTTCATGAAATTGCCTGTATACATGTCATATTCGATCACGATCAATTCATTTCGTACTGTCCTATTCGATCACGATCAATTCATTTCGTACTGTCCTACTGATGCTCTTTACTGATAGGTGCCACCAGCCAACAATGAATTCGAACTTAATATTTATCATTTATTATGTTGTCTATACCTAAAACATTCCAAGTTCTACCTGTCTCTATTAGATGGCACACGACTTCACTCTTCCGAATCCCAAACTCCATTTCTGTCCTATGAAAATATTTTTGAATATTGTGGATAGTTACCAAGGTGATGTGATATGATAAGCGGCTTTGCCTCTCTCTGCCTCAGCAAATTGCGTTTATGCATTATTTCTTAATTGGATTTGTTATGCTGTATGACTATTGCTCTTTCATCAATTTGTAGATCATTTAATAGTAGGTTTTATACCTATTTGGAATAGAAACCTTCCTTTAGTGGGAGTTTCTTCTGGAGAGTACCAACTCAGTCAGCTGAGAAAAGCTTCCGACTTCAGAATTTGTTATATAACAAGTTCGATCGACTCCAGTATCCGAATCACCTTCGTCAGCCGAATCCGAAGTATTGGTACTAATTGGCAGAATCATATTTCTACATTTCCTGAGAACTCCTCTACTCCATATTCATGTAACAGTAGAACATTTTTTTATAAGAGCACTGCTACAAGTTGTCGTCATCTCTTTAGGACATTACCAAGAACTCCAAGCACCATCATACATCGAGGGAAATTAAGGCCTGATTTTCGATATTTCCTGATTCATTATTTTTTTATTTGATTACCGATTATTAGATGATATTATTATTTTCTCCTCCGTAACTGATAATGAAAAATTATTGGCACTGATATATTTATCACGTGCAATTCATTTAAAATAATTACTTACAGGCGAGTTATATAATATAAATGTTGATCATATCTAACTTAGATTCTCCTAAACATTTGATTATTTGAATGTTCGAATTATTAAATGATATTTTATTTTAATGTTGTTTTCGTTTTTCAACAGAGATAGTGGAATATTTTATGTAATCACTGGATAGTTTTTTTTTACGTCATATAATATGAATTTTGTTTTTCGTGGTTGGCAAAATTCTGAAATACTACTGTTTTAAATCCGGTGGCGCCCGATTCAACATCAAATTTTTTCAGTTTCCTCCTACTCACGACCCAAAGAAGCTTCCTGACTAAGAGCTCCGTGCAAGTGTACCTTTTGATATAAAAAAAAAGGTTACAACATTTGTAATTCTCCTTTTTTATTAGTTCTTTCAGGGATTTCCAATCATTTTATATAATATCAGACAATGGAAATCCGAACTAATGAAATTCATCATGAAACATTGTCAATCACCTTCAAACAAACATCAATATACACATTTATAAATACTTGGAAAGTTCTAACGTCTCCATCAAAATAGGTTGCCCGTTATGTATGTCCACCATTTTTGGAATAATATAATGAAAGAGTATGGGGAAAGAATTTTTGGTTTTCACTTCTTCAGTACCATACAAAAAAAATTCTGGAAAACTTTCGACGAAAGAGAGCAATTAATTTCAAAATAAACTCTCCACAATAAGTTGTAGATCATGCATAGAAGTGACTTTCAGAAACAAACTGGAAGAAAAAGTACTCCCAAAACAACTACTGTCATATGAACATTGAATCATACGAAATTAAAAATACTCTCGAAACAACTAATGTCATATGAACATTGAAATATACGAAAATCATTTATAGAAACGCCACAGTGTTTTGTATGAAAATGGAGAAGTGAAAATCAGAAAGTATTTTTCCAAAATCTATTATATCCTTGAAATATACTCGTTTCAATTCAGAGTATGGAGGATTTCAAACTGTTTCTCTAAATAAGTCACTGAAATTTGACAGAGTATGGCATGAGGATTTACAAACTTAACTTTGATGTGAGATTAGAACCCAAAATGAAATATTGGCCGCGAAACAGCTGTTTCGCGGCGTCTGGTGAATGTTGGAATTAGTTGTCCACAAAAGACAAGCTTCCGAATTCGGTCGTTGCAAAGCCAATCGTTAACATCGCCCGCCGCTTTCTTTCTCTACAACTTCTATTGACAAGGAAACTAGTTGAAAGCAGACCCCAAAAAGGAAGTATTCTTGATCCATCAACACACAAGATACAGAGAACGAATATTGTTCGATGACTAATGTCGGAGCTAGGCTTTGACACGAATCCTTTTCGGAGCTCATTAATCTGATTTTCGTGAACATGGTCTTCTGACAATCTCATAGATGACGTCAGGTATGCCCTTCAAGAACAACCAAGTCCAACAATGCATTCGTGGTTCAACTAAGTACCACCGATTGCGGGTTGGCTTTCCTTGTTCATCTTTCACTGCCTGAACCGCTGTGCACGCTGTTTTTGGCGAGTGCATTGGCTTAGGATGTGGGGGTTCAGCAAAACGGCCATCGGATGCCTGCTTCCACGTATCTCCGCTGGATACGGGAATGATAGAATCACTTGTGGTTCCTTTATTCCCTAACTGAATGGCATCCCAACGATCGTTTAATCATAAGGTATGTATCCGTGCCGAGAGGATGAATGACATTGAGCCTATCAGCTGTCTCTACGGAACCTTCGAGTTATCAGGCGCCCTGTTGTCGTAGCATCGCTTTGTCACGGTAATGCAGAGTAGAAGCGGCCCCGATTGAGCCAGACAGACAGCCGGAGCGAGACAGACAGCCAGTCATCCAACTGGTACTCCACATCACCGCTCAGGCCTTCTTGGTACCCCACCTAACCCCTCGGCCCCCTTGTCACGTTCCAGTCACGTGATTTTAAATAAAAAAAGTTTATAGTTATGGGATTCGAACCTGGGTCGTCCGCGCCGTAGACATTGTCCTTAGCCTCTACACCATCGTAAGATATTGAAGTTAACTGCGAATGTTGGGTATTTATAGCGTTAGTTTTGTCGGGACCGAAATTGACTCATTCATTATACTTGACAGCATTTTTATTTTTGATTTCCGTAGAATGTAATCGTCATTATCATATTGAAGATAGGAAAATATACTTAGATTTGGGAAATAATTAATATTTCATGTAAAGATGTGTATGTGTGTGTAAGAGCGAGAGGCGCGTGTGACGTAATCGATGCAAAGAGAGATGGAGATTGAGGTTTTACCGGTTGCTAGTGCAAGCAGGTGTTGCCAGTTGTACAATAAATCAATGTTTATGGAGTAATGTAGCGTTGCCGGTTTGAAAATTAAGTTATAGAACACACAGAGTCATCTATGAGTCACTAGCTGAACTATCTATTGGTTGAAGAAGGACACTGTAAACACTAGACTCATAAGACGGCATCTGTCAAATGTGAATACATGCCAGCATGGCAGGTTCGGCGTTGCCTGTACAATAAATCAATGTTTATGGAGTAATGTAGCATTGCCGGTTTTGGAATTAATCGTGAACTACTCGACGAAAATTGGAAGCGCGAAAATGATATATTTTATAATAATGAATCAGATTTAAGAAAAAATATGACAACCTGTGATCCGTCATTGTATACGGGGTGTCTCAAAATACATCATTGAAAACAAACATGACGTCGAAGTGTACAGGGTGCGTCAAAATATACCATTTAAGAAAAAACATGTCGGTTCAACAGAAGTCTAGCATTCCAACATGCCAAAAGGGCACTACGTCTCCTATCTTTGTTAACCAAGTTAGTATCATCAGGAGAAAGAGGAGATTCAAAAGTGTCGAGAGGTTAAGCGTTGTGAACTCAACGTGAGGGTAATGGGAGAGCGAAGTATTCGACAATGACATTTCAAAATACGTGGTTTTTCGTGCGTTTTCGATCGTTTTTCGTGCGTTTACGATCGTTTTTCGTGCGTTTTCGACCGTTTTACGTGCGTTTACGGTCGTTTTTCGTGCGCTTTCGATCGTTTTTCGTGCGCTTTCGAACGTTTTGCATACGTTTTCTATTTTTTGTTGAGGGTATCATAAGGCGGTGAGGTTAGATGAAAAAGAAGAAATGATTTGGTAATATATCACAAAGCCATTTGTATAAAATATCTACGTTTCGGAGACTGCAATTGTAGTTGGTTCGCTTGCGAATGTGATGCATACAGGGTGAGGCACCTTCGTTGTTGTCGAATGTGGGAACCATCCATGTTGTATTGTCATAGCCCTCCAAATTCACAACGCGTGTCGGTATATTCAACTCGTGAAATTTTTCAGTTAGAAAGTCATATTTTTGATGTCCTCGCACATAAATGACATCGACACCTTGTAGATTCTCCATGAGGATGGCATCCAATTGATTATATTCCACAAAGCCAGAGGAATACCTCAATCCGTGAATGTTTCGCTCCAAGTAACAGGCGGTACGACGATCTTCTTTACTCAAACTGGAAAATGGTGTGTTTGGCAGCAGTAAAAAGTTACTACACTGAATTCCAATCCTAATGGCTATTTCTTTAGGATGGAATTTTTGCTCGACGGTGAAGCCTTGAATATCTACAACAGCTACTCTCATGTTGACTCTTCGATTGATACTGAAGCAAAATCACATCAAATACATCAACACTGGAACTTTTGATGCTCTCATCCCTTCTGGAACAATCGATGACAAAGAGAGCTTTGTCCGTGAAGACGGTGGAAGTGAGAAGAGGATTATGTTGATTGGTTAATTTGTAGCTGAGACCAAATTGTGAGTAGTTGAAATAAGCTTGCGAAAAATTCCCCTTTGCAAAATTCAAATGCATATTTTCCTTGGGGTAATTCTCACCGTTAAGAGTGAGCGTTATATTGGTAATATTCAAATGATTGAATATTGTTGGATCATTGTTGACTTTAGTGTAGTCACGATTTTTTTGGAAACATACAATTACATAGCAAGGGCTTTCGAGGAACGAAGAAGTCTTGACGGCCCATATTTCATTTTTTGCACCTTGTGTGAGAGCTGGCAGCATATGAAGTTCCCATTTTCTGAACGGTATGAGAATAGGAGTGTCTGCTTGGATAGCTTTCAAAAGTTGCAATTTAATTTGATCATGCGGAAAGAGTCGTTTAACTTTCAGTTCGATATTTTCAATTTCCAATTTAACTTCCGTTTTCGGTGTTAGTGCAGCAGGAGTCTCTTCTATTTTGAAACAGTTGCTATCATCTCCAGCTCGTACTAATCGAATGGTATGTTTACCGTAGGAAACACACTGATAATCGTTGAAGATATTCAAAAAATGCTTGATGGGTATGAGCATGTTGAATGTTAGATGAGTTGTGTTGATGACGCCTGTATTGTTGGGAAAAGTCCAACCGGAGGTGGCCAAGTGTTTGATATCTTCGTCGGTGTAGATGAGAAAGCCTCTAACAGTACTAACAATTCCAAGTTCACGAACTGCTTCCAATTCCTTACCACTCTGCTCATAACTAGCAGATTGAAACATGAAAGCACCAGCATTGTTTACGAATGACACCTTACCGTCCCCTTTAGTCTTCTCAACTTTTCCACTAATGAACAGCAGACTATCGTACAAAGCATCGTAGGCATCAGATTGATTGATGTTAATTTCAATAACATCGTTGTTGCGAAAAGATTTGACATATGGATAGTAGGTCCGCCATTCTATCTTTTGTATGGACTCATCGATTTGCGGTTTTCGGAAAATGTTGAACACTTGATTGGACAACATGATAACCAAGAGATTCCAGAAACAATTTATTTTCCGTTGTCAATAGTTGTCGACTAGTGAAGGTCTTGGTGAAGACTGACTTGGGGTATGGAGGTGTATTATTTTTATAGATAGTCAGCACCATACTTCCGCTTCAATTCCAAACGAATTATTATTATTTCTTCGTTTCGGAAATCAATGAGCCTAGAATGTTGGTCGAGCACTCGCAGCGTGATATTGTTTATTTCGTCTCTATGTGCAATAGGTAGGTAAATGGGGTGATTAGGTATTTCGTCAATTGCATACCCCGGATCAACACCAACAGCAAATTCGTATATCGTATGAGTCGGTGTGTCGTTGTAGAAGGCTCCAAATGTAATGTTGCTATCTATGTGTATGGTGCGTACTTTAATGATATCCACAGGTAGATCGGATTCGTGATGTAAGTTTGGTTTGAGAACAGTAGATGAAAACCCCAGTATGTGAGCCAAGCTATTTGCAGGTCGGAAATCAATCGAGTGCTTCAGACAGAATATTTCACTTTTCAGCGTACTATTATTCGGTTTCAGATAGAAAAAATCCTCAGGGTTTTCCTTGAACGTTTTAGGCGTGATGTATTTGTTTATTAATTCTTCAATGTCACCAATTTCGTAAGATCCAACAGGTATATCGATGCTTTTCTGTTTAGTTTTGTCAGCGTTTTCATAGTAGTAGAATTTCGTACTTTCTTCAATGTTGGGTATACTGTTGTACGAATGGAAACTGAGCAAAGCCAAAGTATATTCAGAATCAGAATCTAATCGAATGGGTGGACTGAAATCGATGGAGAGCGTCGAAGAACGACTCGTTAGCGTTAATATCATTAACATGACTGATATAATGTCAGTATGACATCTCCTTAAATAATGATTGAAACAATAACAACAACATTTTGCATAAAAATAATTTATTTCTACAATAATAACATTCTATTTGCGAACTCACAGGACCATAATACATTGCTTTTTGTAGCGATGACGCAGCTGATGTAGGTGGTGGTACCTCATGTCGGTAATGGATGAAACATGGTAAACGAATCTGCAAAGCGAATCGATGTTGGTAGTCCTTTGGTAATCTATGCCAAACATCCAATAATTCCCAAGGTTTAGCATTCTCAATCAAATAGTCGATCGATAAAGTTTTCAATTCAGCATCGGTTAAATCTCGCAAAGATTTATCTCCAACCATTTTTGCAGACATTATGGAGCAGAAACTGTAGGCACAGATGTCCGCAATTACTCTGGTCAACATTTTGATACTGATCATTGTTATATGTAATCGTTATACCCCCTCCAAAATATCTGACCAATTCCATTGGAGGTTTGAGATTACCGAAACTATCAAAATATTGTACAGCATTGCCGTTTTTAATGTAAGCTACCCAATGAGTGCCTTTATTCAATCGAGAATCCAAGTTCAATACAGCACATTCTCGCAGTCGAGGACCACGAGTTGGTAACGTGTCACGCATAAAGACTCCACGAAAATGTGGAATTCTCATTTGACGGGCACATTTTTGAATTTCCGAATCGTATAATGCTCTATGGGGTAGCTTCAGTAGGAGTTTTTTTGCTTTTTCAAGTAAAGACCTCGCCCTTTGCGTTGCTGTTGTTTCTTTAGGAACAGACCAAATCCTCGAGGTGTTTTGCGTAGGTACAAACCGGAACCTAAATGTTCCATAGCTTTATTGTGACGTTGATCTTCTTCAAGTTTCTTTTTGGCATTTTTAGCATCTATTACGGTTTTTGCGATAGCGCCTGTTCCACCTGCCAACGAACCCAAAGCTGAAAGGGCAGCGAATATAGGGATGAGGGGAAGGATTCCTCCAGATTTTGCTTCGAATGGTATTATCCTAGGTATCAGTATATTCTTACGTCCTCCAGCTTGACTCAATGCCATTTTAGCAGCTCGCAAAGCCGAAGCACTAGATTTCTTAATATTGGTAGGATGTGGCTTCCAATTTTTAGTAATTTTTTGAAGCATATTACGTCGAAAGGACAACCCCATGCCGAGCTTACGTTTCGCTTTCATTGTTGTAGTTACGAGCCAAGCTGCAGCTTTTTCACCAAATCTAGCGTCTTTCGATTTAACGCGTTCCCAAGCTCTATTTTCCAACACTTGATCTGCTTTATGACGGTCTTCTAATGAGTCGCTTTGAGAGTACGCGATATCGTGATCTTTACAATATTCGTCCAAAGGATTTACACCGGTGTCACCGCGTTCCAATCTCTTTTTCAATTTGGTGCCTGGTCCGCAAAACTGATAACCAGGTAGATGTAATTCGAACGGGAGCTTATTGATAATCGAATTAACGACACCTGCACCGGAGTAAGTCAACATTGAGAATGATTGGGTGATGACTGTGATGTTTTTATTTATAACCGTAGCGCACTCATTACCCAGCATCACATCATGAAAGTCGTTCAACAAGACAAGACATTACCTATTGAAAATTTAGACTTTTTGAATGAAGCCAACAATAGTAGTGTAGTTGGGAAGCATGGTATATTATTACCCAATTCGTTTCGTGCAATAATTTGTGGGCCGAGTGGTTGTGGAAAGACAAACGCTATCTTAACATTGCTATTCCACCCGAATGGCGCCAAATTTGAAAATATCTACGTATATTCAAAATCATTGTATCAACCTAAATATCAAGTGGTTCAAGAAATTTTCAGTAAAGTCAAGGGGTTGGGATATTATCCGTTCAGGGAAAATGAGGATATCATAAGCCCTCACGAAGCCAAATCAAATTCCATATTCATTTTCGATGATGTCGCATGTGATGGCCAACAGAAAATTCGCGAATATTATTCTGTATGTAGGCATAAGAACATTGACGCCGCCTATCTTTGTCAGACATATTCAAAAATCCCCAAACAATTGATACGAGACAATAGCAATATGATTGTACTTTTCAAACAGGATGAAATGAATTTGAAACATGTATTCGATGAACACGTCTCTCCCGACATGTCTTTCGATGAATTCAAGAGAATGTGTGCCGAATGTTGGCAACATCGATATGGAACCGTTGTAATAATGAAAGATTTCGATAAGAATGGTGGACGTTATCGTCAAGGATTCGACAAATATATAAGTATACACAGTGCGTGATGTAGTATCATTCACCATCATGAAACCGTTGAGCAAAGAAGTTGATGTTATTCGAAAGAATAAAATCAACGGAATTGCACGCATCATTCGAAAAAAATATTTGGCTCTGAAATTGGGCAAATCCGAAGAAGATGAGTCATTGCAAAGATTTTTCAAACCTCTGTCTATTCCATTGAGGAAAATAGCTAATAAAACAGCAACACAGTCAGCTAGTACCCCATTGAAAATTGAGGCAAAAACCGAAGTCAAACAAGAGACAGTGGAAGAGCCTGAAACGACTCCATTCCAATCCCTCGTACATGTTGCAGGTACAGATGAGGATGACGACGATGATGAAAACATCTTTAGTGGGTATGCAGAAGACGAACAAGACGACAACGTTGCGTCAGGCATAAATGAACAAGTTTTAGAAGAATATATCGATCAATATCCGATAATGTCTCAACCGTACATTAAAAAACATTGGGGAAATGACAAGGAAATCGACAAAGTATACGGTCCCATATATGATGGGGTATCTTCAAAATGGTTCCTAGGCCAAAAGGAAATCGATTTTGACAAGCGTAGCGGATACATAAAATTGGCTGGGTATCACTGGAAAGGAACACCCGGTATATATGAACTGTTATTTCTCGACATGCCTGAAAATTATAACACTGAGGATTTGAATGTATACAAAAATATTTTGAATTTATCGAGCGCTCACAAGAATTCGGCTGGGCATCTAAAAGGCACACATAGATACAAGTACACCAACATAATCAAACCGTTGTTTCCTACAGCAGGAAATCGTCGTAAAACTGGTACTGGGTTTTTTCAACCTAAAACACCTCTTACTACTACTACTGCGATGACATCATGTCTACCCAAAACGTCACCTCTTGCAATGACATTCAATACGAAACCCATTGAATACATTTATTGGGACGATCCCAACGAGCTATGCGACGTCTCAAATTATTGCTAGCCTCTCGAGATGCAGGAAATACTTCGCACAACAATGAAATCATTGCCATTTTGAATGAACTCAAAGAGGCAAAAATAATTCTATAAGATACACTACGTTCCCCAATACATTATCATTTTCAAAATGGTTATCGATAAGTTTGGACGTAGCGACAGCAACAGAAAGCGAAAATTGCCAACGCCCTCTGGAGGATGTTTGTTGCATTATACCTCAGATGGTAATATTCATTGTGGTGATGTGAAATTGTGTCATGTGAATAGCCCCACCACTGATTACGATGTTGCTAATAAAAAGTATGTGGATGGAACCGATAATGAACTTGCTTCATTTATATATCAACTAGCTAAGAAACACGAAAAACAAATGATCCAAGTAAATGAAAAACTAACCAAATTTCAAGGTGACATCTCCAAACAAATTACCGAAATAAATTCTACTATCAAGGAAATCAAAAAGATACAAAATAAAGTTCAAGCAAAACCATAATAAAAGAGCGGGGTTCACACATCTTCCCCATCAGTCGTCATGACTTCCAAAGACAAGATTCAACTTGTCAACGAACTACATAAACCAATTAGAAAAAATTATCCTCGACGCCGTACAGTTATCAAAGGAATAGATGACTTATGGCAGATGGACTTGGCTGAGATGAGATCGTTCGCTCACCAAAATCGAAATTTCAAACTGATTCTAGTCGTCATAGATTGTTTTTCGAAATTTGTGTGGACTCGACCACTGAAATCAAAAACGGGAGAGGAAATTACGAAAACGTTTGCAGATATCTTGACACATACGAAACGTTGTCCAAAAAATTTACAAACCGATCAAGGTAAAGAATTTTACAACAATAAGTTTCAAACTTTGATGAAAAAACATGGAATAAATCACTACAATACGTACAGTATCACGAAGGCTTCTATGGCTGAACGTATCATTAGAACATTAAAAGAAAGACTTTTCAAATATTTTAGTCTGAATGGCACCTACAAATGGTTGAATGTCTTGCCTGAAATCACAAAATCCTACAATGATACGCGACACTCGAAGACGGGCATACAACCTTCGAAAATTACCAAAACTAACGAAAAACAAATTCTCAAATCAACATACACCCATGTGAAAATAGCTGGACCAAGAAAATTCAAAGTCGGTGATGTACGAATCAGTAAGGCGAAACACGTTTTTGAAAAAGGCTATACGCCCGTCTTCGAGTGTCGCGTATCATTGTAGGATTTTGTGATTTCAGGCAAGACATTCAACCAATTGTAGGTGCCATTCAGACTAAAATATTTGAAAAGTCTTTCTTTTAACGTTCTAATGATACGTTCAGCCATAGAAGCCTTCGTGATACTGTACGTATTGTAGTGATTTATTCCATGTTTTTTCATCAAAGTTTGAAACTTATTGTTGTAAAATTCTTTACCTTGATCGGTTTGTAAATTTTTTGGACAACGTTTCGTATGTGTCAAGATATCTGCAAACGTTTTCGTAATTTCCTCTCCCGTTTTTGATTTCAGTGGTCGAGTCCACACAAATTTCGAAAAACAATCTATGACGACTAGAATCAGTTTGAAATTTCGATTTTGGTGAGCGAACGATCTCATCTCAGCCAAGTCCATCTGCCATAAGTCATCTATTCCTTTGATAACTGTACGGCGTCGAGGATAATTTTTTCTAATTGGTTTATGTAGTTCGTTGACAAGTTGAATCTTGTCTTTGGAAGTCATGACGACTGATGGGGAAGATGTGTGAACCCCGCTCTTTTATTATGGTTTTGCTTGAACTTTATTTTGTATCTTTTTGATTTCCTTGATAGTAGAATTTATTTCGGTAATTTGTTTGGAGATGTCACCTTGAAATTTGGTTAGTTTTTCATTTACTTGGATCATTTGTTTTTCGTGTTTCTTAGCTAGTTGATATATAAATGAAGCAAGTTCATTATCGGTTCCATCCACATACTTTTTATTAGCAACATCGTAATCAGTGGTGGGGCTCTTCACATGACACAATTTCACATCACCACAATGAATATTACCATCTGAGGTATAATGCAACAAACATCCTCCAGAGGGCGTTGGCAATTTTCGCTTTCTGTTGCTGTCGCTACGTCCAAACTTATCGATAACCATTTTGAAAATGATAATGTATTGGGGAACGTAGTGTATCTTATAGAATTATTTTTGCCTCTTTGAGTTCATTCAAAATGGCAATGATTTCATTGTTGTGCGAAGTATTTCCTGCATCTCGAGAGGCTAGCAATAATTTGAGACGTTCGCATAGCTCGTTGGGATCGTCCCAATAAATGTATTCAATGGGTTTCGTATTGAATGTCATTGCAAGAGGTGACGTTTTGGGTAGACATGATGTCATCGCAGTAGTAGTAGTAAGAGGTGTTTTAGGTTGAAAAAACCCAGTACCAGTTTTACGACGATTTCCTGCTGTAGGAAACAACGGTTTGATTATGTTGGTGTACTTGTATCTATGTGTGCCTTTTAGATGCCCAGCCGAATTCTTGTGAGCGCTCGATAAATTCAAAATCTTTTTGTATACATTCAAATCCTCAGTGTTATAATTTTCAGGCATGTCGAGAAATAACAGTTCATATATACCGGGTGTTCCTTTCCAGTGATACCCAGCCAATTTTATGTATCCGCTACGCTTGTCAAAATCGATTTCCTTTTGGCCTAGGAACCATTTTGAAGATACCCCATCATATATGGGACCGTATACTTTGTCGATTTCCTTGTCATTTCCCCAATGTTTTTTAATGTACGGTTGAGACATTATCGGATATTGATCGATATATTCTTCTAAAACTTGTTCATTTATGCCTGACGCAACGTTGTCGTCTTGTTCGTCTTCTGCATACCCACTAAAGATGTTTTCATCATCGTCGTCATCCTCATCTGTACCTGCAACATGTACGAGGGATTGGAATGGAGTCGTTTCAGGCTCTTCCACTGTCTCTTGTTTGACTTCGGTTTTTGCCTCAATTTTCAATGGGGTACTAGCTGACTGTGTTGCTGTTTTATTAGCTATTTTCCTCAATGGAATAGACAGAGGTTTGAAAAATCTTTGCAATGACTCATCTTCTTCGGATTTGCCCAATTTCAGAGCCAAATATTTTTTTCGAATGATGCGTGCAATTCCGTTGATTTTATTCTTTCGAATAACATCAACTTCTTTGCTCAACGGTTTCATGATGGTGAATGATACTACATCACGCACTGTGTATACTTATATATTTGTCGAATCCTTGACGATAACGTCCACCATTCTTATCGAAATCTTTCATTATTACAACGGTTCCATATCGATGTTGCCAACATTCGGCACACATTCTCTTGAATTCATCGAAAGACATGTCGGGAGAGACGTGTTCATCGAATACATGTTTCAAATTCATTTCATCCTGTTTGAAAAGTACAATCATATTGCTATTGTCTCGTATCAATTGTTTGGGGATTTTTGAATATGTCTGACAAAGATAGGCGGCGTCAATGTTCTTATGCCTACATACAGAATAATATTCGCGAATTTTCTGTTGGCCATCACATGCGACATCATCGAAAATGAATATGGAATTTGATTTGGCTTCGTGAGGGCTTATGATATCCTCATTTTCCCTGAACGGATAATATCCCAACCCCTTGACTTTACTGAAAATTTCTTGAACCACTTGATATTTAGGTTGATACAATGATTTTGAATATACGTAGATATTTTCAAATTTGGCGCCATTCGGGTGGAATAGCAATGTTAAGATAGCGTTTGTCTTTCCACAACCACTCGGCCCACAAATTATTGCACGAAACGAATTGGGTAATAATATACCATGCTTCCCAACTACACTACTATTGTTGGCTTCATTCAAAAAGTCTAAATTTTCAATAGGTAATGTCTTGTCTTGTTGAACGACTTTCATGATGTGATGCTGGGTAATGAGTGCGCTACGGTTATAAATAAAAACATCACAGTCATCACCCAATCATTCTCAATGTTGACTTACTCCGGTGCAGGTGTCGTTAATTCGATTATCAATAAGCTCCCGTTCGAATTACATCTACCTGGTTATCAGTTTTGCGGACCAGGCACCAAATTGAAAAAGAGATTGGAACGCGGTGACACCGGTGTAAATCCTTTGGACGAATATTGTAAAGATCACGATATCGCGTACTCTCAAAGCGACTCATTAGAAGACCGTCATAAAGCAGATCAAGTGTTGGAAAATAGAGCTTGGGAACGCGTTAAATCGAAAGACGCTAGATTTGGTGAAAAAGCTGCAGCTTGGCTCGTAACTACAACAATGAAAGCGAAACGTAAGCTCGGCATGGGGTTGTCCTTTCGACGTAATATGCTTCAAAAAATTACTAAAAATTGGAAGCCACATCCTACCAATATTAAGAAATCTAGTGCTTCGGCTTTGCGAGCTGCTAAAATGGCATTGAGTCAAGCTGGAGGACGTAAGAATATACTGATACCTAGGATAATACCATTCGAAGCAAAATCTGGAGGAATCCTTCCCCTCATCCCTATATTCGCTGCCCTTTCAGCTTTGGGTTCGTTGGCAGGTGGAACAGGCGCTATCGCAAAAACCGTAATAGATGCTAAAAATGCCAAAAAGAAACTTGAAGAAGATCAACGTCACAATAAAGCTATGGAACATTTAGGTTCCGGTTTGTACCTACGCAAAACACCTCGAGGATTTGGTCTGTTCCTAAAGAAACAACAGCAACGCAAAGGGCGAGGTCTTTACTTGAAAAAGCAAAAAAACTCCTACTGAAGCTACCCCATAGAGCATTATACGATTCGGAAATTCAAAAATGTGCCCGTCAAATGAGAATTCCACATTTTCGTGGAGTCTTTATGCGTGACACGTTACCAACTCGTGGTCCTCGACTGCGAGAATGTGCTGTATTGAACTTGGATTCTCGATTGAATAAAGGCACTCATTGGGTAGCTTACATTAAAAACGGCAATGCTGTACAATATTTTGATAGTTTCGGTAATCTCAAACCTCCAATGGAATTGGTCAGATATTTTGGAGGGGGTATAACGATTACATATAACAATGATCAGTATCAAAATGTTGACCAGAGTAATTGCGGACATCTGTGCCTACAGTTTCTGCTCCATAATGTCTGCAAAAATGGTTGGAGATAAATCTTTGCGAGATTTAACCGATGCTGAATTGAAAACTTTATCGATCGACTATTTGATTGAGAATGCTAAACCTTGGGAATTATTGGATGTTTGGCATAGATTACCAAAGGACTACCAACATCGATTCGCTTTGCAGATTCGTTTACCATGTTTCATCCATTACCGACATGAGGTACCACCACCTACATCAGCTGCGTCATCGCTACAAAAAGCAATGTATTATGGTCCTGTGAGTTCGCAAATAGAATGTTATTATTGTAGAAATAAATTATTTTTATGCAAAATGTTGTTGTTATTGTTTCAATCATTATTTAAGGAGATGTCATACTGACATTATATCAGTCATGTTAATGATATTAACGCTAACGAGTCGTTCTTCGACGCTCTCCATCGATTTCAGTCCACCCATTCGATTAGATTCTGATTCTGAATATACTTTGGCTTTGCTCAGTTTCCATTCGTACAACAGTATACCCAACATTGAAGAAAGTACGAAATTCTACTAGTATGAAAACGCTGACAAAACTAAACAGAAAAGCATCGATATACCTGTTGGATCTTACGAAATTGGTGACATTGAAGAATTAATAAACAAATACATCACGCCTAAAACGTTCAAGGAAAACCCTGAGGATTTTTTCTATCTGAAACCGAATAATAGTACGCTGAAAAGTGAAATATTCTGTCTGAAGCACTCGATTGATTTCCGACCTGCAAATAGCTTGGCTCACATACTGGGGTTTTCATCTACTGTTCTCAAACCAAACTTACATCACGAATCCGATCTACCTGTGGATATCATTAAAGTACGCACCATACACATAGATAGCAACATTACATTTGGAGCCTTCTACAACGACACACCGACTCATACGATATACGAATTTGCTGTTGGTGTTGATCCGGGGTATGCAATTGACGAAATACCTAATCACCCCATTTACCTACCTATTGCACATAGAGACGAAATAAACAATATCACGCTGCGAGTGCTCGACCAACATTCTAGGCTCATTGATTTCCGAAACGAAGAAATAATAATAATTCGTTTGGAATTGAAGCGGAAGTATGGTGCTGACTATCTATAAAAATAATACACCTCCATACCCCAAGTCAGTCTTCACCAAGACCTTCACTAGTCGACAACTATTGACAACGGAAAATAAATTGTTTCTGGAATCTCTTGGTTATCATGTTGTCCAATCAAGTGTTCAACATTTTCCGAAAACCGCAAATCGATGAGTCCATACAAAAGATAGAATGGCGGACCTACTATCCATATGTCAAATCTTTTCGCAACAACGATGTTATTGAAATTAACATCAATCAATCTGATGCCTACGATGCTTTGTACGATAGTCTGCTGTTCATTAGTGGAAAAGTTGAGAAGACTAAAGGGGACGGTAAGGTGTCATTCGTAAACAATGCTGGTGCTTTCATGTTTCAATCTGCTAGTTATGAGCAGAGTGGTAAGGAATTGGAAGCAGTTCGTGAACTTGGAATTGTTAGTACTGTTAGAGGCTTTCTCATCTACACCGACGAAGATATCAAACACTTGGCCACCTCCGGTTGGACTTTTCCCAACAATACAGGCGTCATCAACACAACTCATCTAACATTCAACATGCTCATACCCATCAAGCATTTTTTGAATATCTTCAACGATTATCAGTGTGTTTCCTACGGTAAACATACCATTCGATTAGTACGAGCTGGAGATGATAGCAACTGTTTCAAAATAGAAGAGACTCCTGCTGCACTAACACCGAAAACGGAAGTTAAATTGGAAATTGAAAATATCGAACTGAAAGTTAAACGACTCTTTCCGCATGATCAAATTAAATTGCAACTTTTGAAAGCTATCCAAGCAGACACTCCTATTCTCATACCGTTCAGAAAATGGGAACTTCATATGCTGCCAGCTCTCACACAAGGTGCAAAAAATGAAATATGGGCCGTCAAGACTTCTTCGTTCCTCGAAAGCCCTTGCTATGTAATTGTATGTTTCCAAAAAAATCGTGACTACACTAAAGTCAACAATGATCCAACAATATTCAATCATTTGAATATTACCAATATAACGCTCACTCTTAACGGTGAGAATTACCCCAAGGAAAATATGCATTTGAATTTTGCAAAGGGGAATTTTTCGCAAGCTTATTTCAACTACTCACAATTTGGTCTCAGCTACAAATTAACCAATCAACATAATCCTCTTCTCACTTCCACCGTCTTCACGGACAAAGCTCTCTTTGTCATCGATTGTTCCAGAAGGGATGAGAGCATCAAAAGTTCCAGTGTTGATGTATTTGATGTGATTTTGCTTCAGTATCAATCGAAGAGTCAACATGAGAGTAGCTGTTGTAGATATTCAAGGCTTCACCGTCGAGCAAAAATTCCATCCTAAAGAAATAGCCATTAGGATTGGAATTCAGTGTAGTAACTTTTTACTGCTGCCAAACACACCATTTTCCAGTTTGAGTAAAGAAGATCGTCGTACCGCCTGTTACTTGGAGCGAAACATTCACGGATTGAGGTATTCCTCTGGCTTTGTGGAATATAATCAATTGGATGCCATCCTCATGGAGAATCTACAAGGTGTCGATGTCATTTATGTGCGAGGACATCAAAAATATGACTTTCTAACTGAAAAATTTCACGAGTTGAATATACCGACACGCGTTGTGAATTTGGAGGGCTATGACAATACAACATGGATGGTTCCCACATTCGACAACAACGAAGGTGCCTCACCCTGTATGCATCACATTCGCAAGCGAACCAACTACAATTGCAGTCTCCGAAACGTAGATATTTTATACAAATGGCTTTGTGATATATTACCAAATCATTTCTTCTTTTTCATCTAACCTCACCGCCTTATGATACCCTCAACAAAAAATAGAAAACGTATGCAAAACGTTCGAAAGCGCACGAAAAACGATCGAAAGCGCACGAAAAACGACCGTAAACGCACGTAAAACGGTCGAAAACGCACGAAAAACGATCGTAAACGCACGAAAAACGATCGAAAACGCACGAAAAACCACGTATTTTGAAATGTCATTGTCGAATACTTCGCTCTCCCATTACCCTCACGTTGAGTTCACAACGCTTAACCTCTCGACACTTTTGAATCTCCTCTTTCTCCTGATGATACTAACTTGGTTAACAAAGATAGGAGACGTAGTGCCCTTTTGGCATGTTGGAATGCTAGACTTCTGTTGAACCGACATGTTTTTTCTTAAATGGTATATTTTGACGCACCCTGTACACTTCGACGTCATGTTTGTTTTCAATGATGTATTTTGAGACACCCCGTATACAATGACGGATCACAGGTTGTCATATTTTTTCTTAAATCTGATTCATTATTATAAAATATATCATTTTCGCGCTTCCAATTTTCGTCGAGTAGTTCACGATTAATTCCAAAACCGGCAATGCTACATTACTCCATAAACATTGATTTATTGTACAGGCAACGCCGAACCTGCCATGCTGGCATGTATTCACATTTGACAGATGCCGTCTTATGAGTCTAGTGTTTACAGTGTCCTTCTTCAACCAATAGATAGTTCAGCTAGTGACTCATAGATGACTCTGTGTGTTCTATAACTTAATTTTCAAACCGGCAACGCTACATTACTCCATAAACATTGATTTATTGTACAACTGGCAACACCTGCTTGCACTAGCAACCGGTAAAACCTCAATCTCCATCTCTCTTTGCATCGATTACGTCACACGCGCCTCTCGCTCTTACACACACATACACATCTTTACATGAAATATTAATTATTTCCCAAATCTAAGTATATTTTCCTATCTTCAATATGATAATGACGATTACATTCTACGGAAATCAAAAATAAAAATGCTGTCAAGTATAATGAATGAGTCAATTTCGGTCCCGACAAAACTAACGCTATAAATACCCAACATTCGCAGTTAACTTCAATATCTTACGATGGTGTAGAGGCTAAGGACAATGTCTACGGCGCGGACGACCCAGGTTCGAATCCCATAACTATAAACTTTTTTTATTTAAAATCACGTGACTGGAACGTGACAAGGGGGCCGAGGGGTTAGGTGGGGTACCAAGAAGGCCTGAGCGGTGATGTGGAGTACCAGTTGGATGACTGGCTGTCTGTCTCGCTCCGGCTGTCTGTCTGGCTCAATCGGGGCCGCTTCTACTATGCAGGGCTCTGCCGTTATTGACCTTTTTTCTCTAGCTACTCGTGGGACTTTTATGGACAGAATAAACTCGAATAAATTTTCTGACGCTGAGTCTACATAGAAGATGGATGTCGAGCTTACGACTCCAACTGACCTCCCTGTAAATTTAGATCTGAAGCGAGAGCTTCTCAACTCTCCAACACTTGATCCAACGACTGAACCTAAAAAAAAGGTTTGATGGTGCAGCCAGGAAATGACCGAGTTGTCTCCTCAAGAGCGGGGTACCTTATGAAACCGCCTTGCACCAAATTGTTGAGCGGCGTACGCAGAATCTCTCTCAAGTGGAGGAACAAATCCCCCATGAGCAGGTTAGCAAACGTTTGCGCTCAAGTGATGATTCACCAAAAACAGAAGCGAAAAAGCCCTTCACGGTTGAATCAAAGGCATCGTCAGGTGTAGCTGACGTGCAAAAACCTCCATATGGGAAGGTTTTGGCGGGTATCAAGGTGGGAATCTTGCACCTTGACTATCCAACTACGTCATTGATGATGAAACAGCGGAGCACATACTTTGTGCCTGCCCCGCTAGGGACCAAATCAGGTTTTCAGAGTTCGGCAGAGCCGTACTCTTACCATCTGACCTGAAAGAACACTCACTATATAAACTAATCGGCTTCGTTGAGAAGCTAGGTTTATTTGGTCGAGTGTGAATAGGTGTAGCCACAATAAACCCTTGCGGGTTGCGGTGCAGGGTCGAATAGACCCACTCACTTTGGACCTAACCTAACCTAACATAGTACCACCGATGGTGGTAAAATAGCGCTATCTGGTGTGGGATTGAAAATCATATATTTTTGTGCTCTGGTTTCATCTAGTTGCCCTGCCGTCAAAGCTGCAGAGAAAGACATAGGGCCAATCACCTATTACAGCAGTTGTCGTAGCTTGTTCTGATAGTCTTGAGGAGACTTGTTTATCTGAAATGTCTTTCCATATAAGTAACATCTTAGCGAGACGATAGCCTGGTGGGTAGGCGATGTTGGTTTGCTCCACTCACTCAATCGATCGCTGTGTGAACCGGTGGTTTGAATCGCAAAGCGGAACGATCCATTTTCACTTCTTATCGTCCAACCCGTGTTAGGAAAGGTTGAAAGATAAGACCTCGTTAGTCCTCAGCTAGCTCAAGTTTCGACTTTTGAGAGTTGTTCGTAGGGGGGCGACAGCTGGTAAACAAAAAAACAGATCTTCTGGATTTCTCCACAATTCTGTTATTCCCAATGGATTCATATATCCATGAAATATATGGCTTTATTCATACTCTAACATGAGCTACCAATGTATTGAAAGCACATTTTCGTCGACAACAAGTTCAATATTTTATCAAATTGTAGCTGGAACTGATCAAATTGAATTATTGAATTGAGTACTTCGATAACCCAGAAGTCAGCTTCTTCCAAAAAAGTTGGTTTGGCAAAATTCAATTCGATAATATCATCGAATACAATTCCGCTGAGTGAAATATACATGTTGAAGATACAGAAAAGGTATATTCCCAGAAACATCCCATTATTTCCAGAGGAAGTAATGGGATACATTCGATCCACCCTGAGTAAGTCATTTGATATGGAGACTGTGAAAAAATGTTTAAACCATTCAACTTTAGTTTCCAGGGAGACATATCTACACGCAAAAATCAACTCCTTGTCAGCCACCGCCTTCTCTTAACATTATACGTGATAAAAATTTCAAATGGGAATAGTAGTTTCATTAGTTCGGACTTCCATTGTCTGATATCATATAAAATGATTTGAAATCCCTGAAAGAACTAATAAAGAAGAAGAATTAAAAAAGAATAGCTGAAAATAACAAATGAAGAAAATAGACTTTCTATGTATGAAAATGTCCGTATAGAACTAAACTGCAGTAACGGTAATTACAAATAAAAGTGGTAAAAAACATTTCTCTTTTTTTTATTATGATTTCCTACCACGTTCTTCAATTGTATTAGACAAAAAACCCTGAAATGAAATAACAGTGAAATAAAATACAAGTAAAAATAGAACAATTGAACAAAAAATAAATAAAAATAAAAAATTAAGACATTCCAAGCGACGTTTCGATTATTAGTATGCACAATCGTCCCGCTGAACCGGTGAAGCGTAGATGACCGTTTGGCGGAAGTTGGCCATTTTTTACTTAATTATGGGTTTCCATATGTATAAGGCTTCTTTGAATTTCCTCTTAAACAAATGTTCCTTCCTATGTATGATCTCAGCTTGGGACCAGTCGATGTTATGTTGATAAGTCCAAACATGCACTGCTATTCCTGATTTGCTGGTTTCCCCTCGCTTTGCTTGTTTCATGTGCTTGACAATGCGAACTTTCAATGACCTCTTAGTTTCACCAATATAGGATTTTCCGCACTCACAGGGTATCCTGTAAATGCAATTTTTGGAATCGCAGTCAGCGTTTGGTGGCCTGCTTTTAGTGAGGCTGCTACGGATAGTGTTTCCGGATCTGAAGCAGGTTCTGATGTTGAACTTGGACCGTCACAACCAGTACAAGCACTGGTTGTGACGGCCTCTCTTCCGTGCGAGGCTCCTGCTGTCTTTTAGCCAAAGTCTGTTCCATCATAGCTTTGGAGTAGTCATTTCATTGAAGATCATTTTTGATGATGTCTGGTTCCTACTCAAGGCCTTCCTTCGTATTACAGAGCCCAAAAGCACGGTATGCCTCCTCCATTGTGGAAGTGATGGAAGGTCTTGCACTATTGGTGTGTTTCAGGAAAACATATAGCTCAGTATTTCCATGATTCCATATTATGATACGTCAACGTATCTCAACCAACTTATGGGCTTCTTCAATGGCTAGAGTTTCAAATCACTCTATATATATGTTGGCTATAACTGGTGAAAATGACGATCCCATTGGGTGTCCCTCGTCATGTGTAAAGACATCGTCCTTCAGTTGGAAATAACAGTTTCGTACACAGCATCCCAGTAATTCCATAAATATATCTATAGGCAAGTTTGTTCTATCTTCTAGGTTTCCGTCTTCGGATAGCTCCTCTGTATGATTTGGAGTGCGTCTTCGACGGGAACGTTGGTGTAAAGGCTTTCCACGTCGATCTTTCTGTATGAGTTCAATTGCCTTTAGTATTTTAACAAAATGCCTTGAATTTCTCACAAAGGATGATGTTTTTCCTTGTAATGGTTGTATTATGATGATCAACTAATCAGTTTCGACGTGGAAAATCACCAACGTGTCGATCGAAGAAGCACTCCGAATCATACAGAGGAAGCTATCCGAAGACGGTGACCTGAAGATAGAACGAACTTACCTATAGAAGTAATTATGGAATTAGATGCTGTGTACGAAACAGTTATTTCCAACTAAAGCACGAATTCTTTACACAAGATGAGGGAATGCCAATGGGATCGCCACTTTCACCAGTCATAGCCAACATATATATGGAGTGGTTTGAAACTCTGGCCATTGAAGAAGCCCACAAGAAACCACGTGTCTGATTGAGATACGTTTACGACATTTTCATAATATGGAACCATGAAATTACTGGACTAGACGCCTTCCTCAGACACATCAACAGTGTAAGACCTTCCATCACTTTCACAATGGAGAAGGAAGTCCACAACGAATTGCCATTCTTAAATGTATTGGTGAAGAGATTGACATTAAGTGGGAAACATCTGTATACCGGGAACCAACTCACACGGGACAGTCTCTGAACTACGAATTCAACCACCATCAATCGACTAAAAGAGGAATCATCAAGACTCTATTAGACCATACTTTCGTGCTCTGTAATACGAAGGAAGGTTTCGAGAAGGAACTACACATCATCAAAAATGATCTTTAACGGAATGGCTACTCCCGAGCGATGTGGAACAAACAGCAGGAGCCTCGCAAGAAAGAGAAGTCGTCATATCCAGTGCTTCCCAACATCAGAGGATTATCGGAAAGGATAAGAAGAATTGGGTCCAAGTACAACATCAGAACCTGCTTCAGATCCGAAAACACTATTCGTAGCAGCCTCACGAAAACCAGGCCACCAAACGAAGACTGTGATTCCAAGTATTGCATTTATCGGATACCCTGTGACTGAGGAAAATCCTATATCATTGAAACTAAGAGTCGGTTGAAAGTTCGCATTGCCGAGCACAAGAAACACACACAGCGAGGGGAAACCAGCAAATCAGGAATAGCAGAGCATGTTTGGACTCATCAACATAACATCGAGTGGTCCTATGCTGAGATCATACACAGGGAGGAATATTGGTTTAGGAGGAAATTCAAAGAAGCCGCATACATGTTATTCAACAATGTATTCAGCCAAGTTAGCGTAGAGACACCCAAAATATCGAAACCCATAATTAAGCGAAAAATGCCCAACTCCCACCAAACGGTCATCTCCCGCTAAACCGGTGAAGCGGATAAAGGAAAGCAGAGATGAGTGAAAGTAGTCAAATGACCCATAAATAGTCATCTCTCGGAGGAATTAGTCCAATCATCACCCGAAGACGATTGTGGGTACTAACAGTCGAAACGTCGTGAAGTAACTTGGCTTGGAGTCTCTTAATTTTTCATTTTTATAGTTTTTTTTTTGTTCAATTGTTTTACTTGTGAAAGTCTGAACTAATGAAGTTCATCATGAAACAGTGTCAATCACCTTCAAACAAACGTGGGAATTGTAGTCGTGTGACACTTTATTTGAAAAGTTTTTTTAATTCGGTATCAAACCCTGCAACATTTTCAACAAACTAAACAGAAAAATTAATTTCATCAAATGGTCCATCTGAGCACGTGCATAAAATGGTATAAACGAGCTTTTATTTCCTCTTTTACATTCTGAAAAATATCAGGTGTTAGTAGCATATACCACTTTCCTAATTAACTTGTACTCCGACTTCTGATACTGAATGAAAGGAACTTTATTAGTTGCATTATTGGACATGAGTAATAAAAGGTGACTTCGAGATAATCAAAGTCAGTAATTTCCTTTATGAAATACTATATTGTGATTATCTTGGATAAGCCTCATTATTTCGAATTGTATACCTCAATCAATGATCTTCAAAAGTAAACTAACCTTTGATATTTTGTTCTCTTGGTGAAGTCCATACAACCCCTCCCTCGGAATATACAGCCGGTCGAATGATGTTTCTTCCAGAAAGCGCGTTCGTTTTCAAACCGTTATTGAGGTCGTTAAATATTTGCCTTTCTTCTGCGGGTTCGAGGTCATCTTCTGGGATTCTTCCTCTGAAAATCTGTTGTTCATCAACAGGATGACCACTGCCATATTCTGAAGGATTCTCATCCTCCCCCTCATCATAGTAGACTCTAGATTCTGGAAAATCATTGACATCTTGTATACCTAAACTTGATTCCCAAGTAGGAGTATTGAAGTTCACAGGAAATTTTTCTCTTGGAAAATCTTCTATGTTCAGTTCTTTCCTCAGCAAGTCCTGGGCTTCTTCGTGATATCTTGCATTATCGAACCTCTCTAGTAAATTTAGTAATTGAACGCTGTTTTCGGGTCTCAAGAGTTTTTGAACATCTTTTGGACTCAAGTGCATATCATTCAAAAACTTTATAATGGGGTACATTTCATTCATGTCCTCGTGAGATAGAGGATTATCGTTGGAGGGTTCATCTCGAAAGTTCTCGTCTGGTCCTTCATTTCTGTATTCTTTCAAAAACTCTACTGCTTCTCTTTCGTCAGGATCTCTCAAGTCATTAAGTGTTGGAGCTTGGAAGTGTGTAGGTGATCGACGGCGCATTTGGGGAATCCAAGCCCGTTTAACTACTGCAAAATTTGCGTAAGGATCTGGCATGTCCACTGCAATACAAAAACAAATTCAATTCTGATCCCCCAGAAGATCCCCCAAAAACCTTAACAGTTTGTGTGAAGTTCCAGCTGATATAACCACAATATTATTATGATGTAAACTAATGCTACAATTGAAAATAGGGAAACTTCATACAAAACCCTCTCTATGGTTTTTTCCTGCAAATTTGTAGAAGAATATGAACTAGTGAACTAGTAATTTCTCCCAAGTATCATATTTAATAATTTACTTACAGTCAATAGCATCAGGTGCTAAAATCTTCCGCCTCAATTCCTCTTGGTTTTGTCTGTTGATGGGAGGATAATAAACTTCATCAGCAAATGAAGCATGAGGGTCGTCAACACTTGGAGTATATTTGATAATAGCTACTTCTTGAGGGTCGAGTTCAACTTGCCCCTCAAGAGCTTTCAAAGCACCCTCTAAGTCATTGTCGGAGAGATGTGAACACGCATCGGGTTCGAAAGTCATGCTAGAACAAAATTCTCAATCAATCTAGAATTGTCGACTTATGAATGAAACATCAGAAACAAGAAAAACTCAAGTTCAAAAAAACTATCGCATAACAATTTTTTTTTATATGCCTGCAGAAAATTATTTTTCCCACACACATTCTGAAATACTTTTTGCAGGAGGTATCTCACAGTAAAGTGTTATTTTCTACACCTGCTAACTATTTTTGCCACTATACTGTGAGTCAGAATATAGAGGCATTCGTTGATTCCACAAATATGCTCCCTTTAGTTAATTCCAACTGAAAAACTATTCCCCATATCAAAACTAGAACTTTTTCTCGAGATGCTTTTCTCTGACCAAGTTAGTAGTCTGGGCTTTAAGTTTGGATTCGTGTTAAATGGACATACTTTTAGTAAAATTAAGTCGTTAGGCTCATTTGATCCGGAATATTGTCTAAATCATTGTGAAAAAAAAAGTAAATTAGTTCATAAAATATTCTAAAAGTTATAAACAATTAAAGCAGTGTTCGGTTTTGTTGTTTATAGTTCATAAACTATAAATATTTTAGAATTTTGAAAAAAAAATCCTTGAAGAGGAGGAAATTTACGTAACTTGAAAATATTTTTTTTAAGGTACTTATAGTAGATATAAATTGATTTGATTTTGATTGATTTGATTTTTCAATAATCTAGACAATCGTTAATTAACAAATTTTTCTGAAACTTCCTTTATCGTTCAAAGTAAAATAAATATTCAAATGATTACCGTAAATTTCAAAAACTATACCTCAACGATTGGATCTCCACAAACTTTATTTGAAAAATATATCACATTTTTTCAAGTGATTTGATCACAAATCACTTGAAAAAGCTAATGTCTTAGCGAAACATGTGATATATTTTTCAAATAAAGTTTGTGAAGATTAAATCGTTGAGATGTAGTTTTTGAAATTACAATGAATCTTCATCAAGTAACGTTCGAATCAATCAGAAGATTACCGTAAAATTTTTTCGTTTCGTGGAGCCCTTCTTAGATACATACAAAAGAAGATTGCATGATAAAAGTTCTGAAAATTTCAAAACTTTGTTCATAATAATTTTTCAAAGTAAACAAAAAAGTAAGAACACAATAATGTTGTAAAAAAATGTTTTTCTTTATTTGTCATTATTTTATCGTTTTGATGTCAATATAAATTTTTTATAAATATTTCAATACTTTGAAAAAAATTTTTCTACAACTTCTTAGAGAATTGTCTATTATGATTTTGATTTTTTTTTCTCAATAATAATATTTAATTGTTTATAATTGTTTTTTTCATCTACTGTTCAAATTATTAGTTAAGACATTTTTTGTTTTCTAAAATCATAATTAACAGTTCATTACAAAATAACAAAAAAATATAATTTCATTGTTTATTAACTTAACAATTTGTTATGAACAAATTCTCAACTCAGCTTTATTTTTTTATTGAAAGTTATAATAATTACAAAAACAACCAGGAGCATGGAAATACCGAAAAAACAAATTTTTCATTATTTATTCAATTTTGAAAACACACGTGCTGCTAAAGTTGCAGCAGCTGATCCATTTGTTGACTTTAATGCTTATATGATTTTCAAACTGTTAGAGATACGACAATAAACATTCAGGTCATTTTTGTAGATAATTAAATATTATCTTTCAAATGTCATCTTGCATATATTTTTTAGGTATTGTTAATTTGTTGTTTTAGGCATTTGTTTATAAAAATTTACGATTTCCTCGGGTTTTTTCAACTTTTCAGGCTTACAGCTCAGTAAATAATGCGAATTCGGAAATTTAACTGCTGAGCAAGTTTGTTAAACTATAAATTATCTTACAGTTGCAGCAAAAAATTATTTTCAAGTTACGTACTCGCTTAGAGGCTGTGCGCGCAACCTAAAAATGACGCGCGGACGGCTATTTTCAGCGTTAAATCAAAATTATAAATAATGGAGATCCCGTTTCGGAAATCGAAACTTTTTTTAGTCAATTTCCTCCTCTTTAAGGATCTTCTTTCCAAAATTCAAAAATATTTATAGTTTACGAACTATAAACAACAAAACCGAACACTGCTTTTTGGGGACTTTAATTGTTTATAACTTTTAGATTTTTTTATGAACTAATTTTTTTTTCAGAATGATCTAGACAATATCCCGGATCGAATGATCCTAACCACTTAATTTTACTAAAAGTATGTCCATTTAACACGAATCTTAACTTAAAGCCCAGAATATAGCATCATATGGAGACGACTAAAAAAGGTGACAGTTTCAGTCTTCCTATGATAATATTAACTTGGTTAGTAAAGAGAAAATATGCTCTATTTCTGATGTATAGGAAAATTGTTTCAATGTTTATTGCAATTCTCCCATCAAATGCAGTTTGTTGGTATAATTCCGATTCTGGAAAAACCATTCTTATCTCAATCCTCGGAATTTTGGAAGTATATTACTGGGAAAAGTCAACAAATCAATGTGATGGACCCGACACATAGGTACTCGATAGAAATCTATTATAACTTATTTAAATAACACATCGTGAGATTTTCATTCGACAGTTTATATAGCTGCATCACCTGTTTCACTATCAATAGCTTCTTCAGGCGTGTTCAGTACTAGATTCATGTCTTCACCATGATCATTATATATAATAGTGATTTGAACCATATAGGTACTAATGAATTATACAGTGCTTTTCTTTAATGTCCTCCCCCCTTTTATTTTTTAAACGGGTCAACTCAAAAAATTGAAATATGGGTTGATGAAATTAATGCAGGAATAATTTATTTTGAAGTGAAATTGACAGATGAAACTTTCAAGATGACGACTGGGCGCCATCTGGGAAAAAATTAAATGGAAAGGGGGGTCTTGTGACACATCTTTTTGGAGCTCCTGACAAATGCTTGACAACCCTAGAATATAATGTCAATATCTTCAACTACTACAAATGGTGGAACTTTTAATAATTGCCTGAATACATTGACATTTAACTACAAAATATGAGGTAATAAGCTTGAGGTCAGTTCAGAAGATGCTCGAAATGGTTACCTTGAACTTCTTGACATATGAACAGCCTATCCGATATTTCACGCCGAACATTTTCGAACACAGTAACGTCAATATCTCTACAGATATTTGTTATTCTCTGCCGTATATCAAATATTTGAGCAGGTCCACTTTCGTACACCTTTTGCATAAAAAAAGCCCGATAAAAAAATCCAAAGGTGTAGAATCTGGCGAGCGGGCTGACCATTCTGTAGGACCTCGACGGCCAATCCAACGACCGGGAAAGGTAGTATCCAAATAGTTTCTTATTTGTCTGGAGTAATGTAGTGATGCACCATCTTGTTGGAATACAATATCCATATCAAATTCGTTAGAATTTGCTTCGACGATTTCAGTGATGAGAGGGTCAACAGTAGTTTCCAGCATATTCAAATACAGTTCCCACGTTGAATTTTGATCAATAAATAGAGGTCCTACAATATGGTTTCTCAGTATTCCCGCCCAAATGTTAATTTTTTCTGGATATTGGGTATGTTTCTCGGAAAACGTGAGGGTTAGTGTCACTTCAATAACGGCAATTTTGTCTGTGAACATTGCCATTAAATAAAATTACATTCGCCACTAAAACAAATATTGTGGAGATAGGTAGGATGCCTTACAATGGTTTTCGTTGTGATTTCTGTTCTTCGATCAGGGTTATCTTCAGTTAATTGGTGTACCATTTTAATGTTGTATGGATGATACCTATTCCTCTTCAAAAGTCTCCACATAGTATAAGAAGACACCTCACAAACATTCGCGACGGAATAAGTAGACTGAACAGGATTAACTACCATCTCACCAATTATTTGCACCTGCTGTTCTTCCGGAATGGACGGATGACCTGGGGGCTTTTTGTTATGTACACTACGGAAAGTTGTGAATTTGGATGCAAGTCCCCTCAAATATGTTCTACAGATAGGACGATTCGGAAAACGTTCATTGAAAATCCTTTTCGTCTTGTGAAAGTTACGCGTCGCACCGTAAATAAAAATCGCTTCAATTCTTTCCTCCAATGGACGAGAATTGACCATTTTAGAGATTATTGACGTGATACCTTTCTACTAGTGAAACCAAAAACTAAATGAGAATATTCTAACTAAACAATGATGATCTTTTTTTATCGTTTCAATAGATCAAAAAATAACGCAACAAACCTTATCGGGTTGTTGGAATTGTCATATGGGAGATTAAAGGAATATTTATAGAAATATCGATATTAATGTGTTTGTTTTCAGGAAATTATTAAATATTCCGCCAGTTTGTAGTAGGTGAAGATATTGACTTCATATTCTAGGAAGTATTTGTCAGGAGCTTCAAACTGATGTCACACATGTCCATTTGATTTTTTTCCCTAGATGGCGCCCAGTCGCCATCTTGAAAGTTTCATCTGTCAATTTCACTCCAAAATAAAGTATTCATGCATTAAATTCATTATCCCAAATTTCAGGTTTTTGAGTTGACCCGTTCAAAAAATAAAAGGGGGGACATTAAAGAAAAGCACTGTATAATTCATTAGTACCTATATGGTTCAAATCACTATTATATACAAAGAGCATGGTGTAGACATCAAGCTAGTAATGAACACGCCTAAAGAAGCTATTGATAGTGAAGTAGGTGTCGGGGGGGGACAAGAAATGCACTGTGTAATAAAAACAGAAATTACCTAATCTTCTCTAATCACCAATTCCATCAAGAAAACAGAAAGAAAACGGAAAAATGCAAAGACACGTCGATTTGTAATCCAAGGGAGACATCTTTCTATCATAACCTCTACTGTCATAACTCTCCCCCCACCCCTTGGTCATTATCACTCAAACAATTTGAATAGGGAAAGTAGTAAGTGTGACTCATCATTAAAAAGGCAATTTTATAAGGAATTGGATCATGTCGATTTTCACTACCTAACTTTCTATTTTGGCGCCCTCTTGCAGGAAAAAAACTGTTCCGTGTTCAAAATTATGATATTTCATTTACAAGCTAATTTGACATTAATTCGGTGACAATGCATTAAAGAAGTTTTTTGAAGCAAAAAACAATGACGAACAAGATTTGCAATTATGGTCCGATTTGTTCCAAAATAGAAAAGTGGTGGTTTTCAGGGTACGGTACGATTCGAATCAAAATAAGTATGTGGGGATGGATTTTCATGGTAAGAAATTATGATCATTTTGTCGATGCAAAAAAACAAGATGGCAGGCGATATTTGTAATTGTGTTTTGATTCGATTCAAAATTGGCATAAGGGGGTTTTGCAAGCTTCCAGTACGACTAAAAAGAATTAATTGAATTGATAAAAAAAATATTTAATAAAAATGCTATAAAAAGAAAATTCTATATTTATTTACTACTTTCCCTATTCAAATTGTTTGGGTGATAGTGACCGAGGGGTGGGGAGAGAGGTATGAGAGTTGAGGTTATGATAGAAAGATGTCCCCCTTGGATTACAAATAGACGTGTTTTTGCATTTTTTTCAGAAAGCATGCTTCGTTTTCGATGCCCCACCCTGTATATAAAAATGTCCGTATAATAGGATTTGTGGAACAATACGAAATCAGTTTTATTATTAATTTTGGCGATAGTCACGTTTAGAAAGTTTATTAAGCCATTCATCTCCATTTCAGAAGTATCCTTTCCAGTATATTTTTTTATGGATTTTATTCTCTAGGTTAACCGTTCAAATTTTAACGTTTTTTCGAAGATGAAACTAAAAGGCCATTGAAAGTTCTCATTGCTGAGCACGAGAAACACACACAGCGAGGAGAAACCAGCAAATCAGGAATAGCAGAGCATGTTTGGACTCATGAACATAACATCAAGTGGGCTCAAGCTGAAATTATCCACAAGGAAGAACACTGGTTTAGGAGAAAATTCAAAGAAGCCGCATATGTGCTATTATTAATTTTTTAAATTTTCATTTCATGTCAATAGTTCAATTTTATGATTTTTTGATTGTTGCTTGTATTTTATTTCATTGTAGATTTAGTTTTTTTGCTTGGTATAATTGTTATTTTTCAGCTAATGTTTTTAAGTTTTTACAGATCTTTTCAGAAATAACAAATCTATCGATATCTTATTAGACTATAGAAGTCCGAACTAATGAAATGCATTCAAATTTTAGCTAGCAGAAGACTTGAGAGGTTTGCCATTATCAGCACTTCGTACCAAGAATAAATCAGTTATCAAATGAAATAATTTTAAGATGACTACATTGTATGCAAATCTTCAATATCATGTTTTACTATTAGAATCATATTGATTATATCCAAGAGACGCTTAACCAGCTATTCCAGATATTCTCCACTGAAGTAGAGGTGAATAGGTAAATGAATTTTACTATACTTCACTATCTAGCAATCTTATACGGACATAATAAGTCGATGAAGCCATTCAACAAGAAACATTGTCAACTGAATTTAAATGAACATTTCGGACCGAAACACGTGTTTTATGCAAGAGCTTCTTTAGTTGTATCTCTAATATCAAACTCATCTATATATAGGCAGTGCTATATATATTCAGTTCATAATTAGAAAAGCTTAAATTAGGAATCACACCAGGAATTGAGTTAGAAAATTAATAATTCTTGATACCATAATTTAAAAAGAAAACAAATGTATTATTTTTATTCGCGATGATACAGTTGTAAAACATTGTTTCCGCTAACATAAAAAACGCAATTAGATCTGTACTCCACCTGAAGCAAATACTCTATTCAATTTACTAATATACGATGCCAATTACCCTTCTGATTTTTCAGGAGCAGATGTGTTTTCTCTCCAATTAAACCTAATATTAGCTTTCCAAGTTCTCGGACTCTCGACTTTTATAACCCCCATTCAACAAGAAATATAGCTCAATATACACAACGAATTGAAACGGTGTTATGTAGTAGGTGAGATTCTTACGCTCGAACGATAATAAACACAAAATAATTGAATGGCTGAGAATGGAGTTTATATTTATGGGCTGCAGTAAATGAAAATATATCAATTAAATACAAAAAAAAAATCCACAGCTTTCTGAAGAGTTTCTAGTAATTCTTATGTTTCCTAAGAGAGAGAGAAACATTGAACAAAATGATTAAGGCTTTCGCGGCTTTCTCCGATGACTGGATATTACGGCTGCGTATCGCGTATTTGTGTTGACTCATCAGGTACTTTGGTGTGCTACTACCTGTACCTGGCTTAGGTAACTGACGTAAATCATGTTTATGTTGATTCAGGTCGTCTGGTGTGATAATTCTTGTACTTGGATTTGGTGAATTGTCAATAACATTCGTTGACTCTTTTCTACCTGTCGTCATGCTGTTTGCTATTCTTGAACATCATAGAATGGGATTCCATATTCGAATGAGGTTCACAGCTTCTTTTCTTTTCTGTTGAAAACATACACTTGTGTGTGTGTATCATTTCATCATTCAGGACTTATACTCATGTGTTGTAGTTCATCAGTTAACCGTATATACAGTGTGTAAAAGCCAAATGGAATGAATTCATTATTTCGGTTACTGTACATGTTTTGAAAAAATCCCGAAACACATTCTTCAACGTAAAAATGCCACCCCTACCTTTAACCCCCTTTGAATGACAGGTACAACCCCCAATATTTTGAATAGGAAATATAGGTTTGTTATATATCGTTTGAAACGTATCTTCATTCTCTATTCAAAAATGTTATCGCTTTTGAATTTATTGCAGCAATTAAGATAGAATAAATTAAAATCATGTGGTTACGGAAATTCGATAAAATACACTCATAAACTACTATGTATTGCAAAACGTAGTGAAATGTAGAATAAGAAAAAAACCATGGATGTTAACGAAGTAGATGTCCAAAATGTTCACCGCGAAAGTCTTGGCAACATCCTTATTCCAAATGAAACTGTCATCTAACATTATTCAATATATCAGGCGTGACCGACCTAATCGCAAGCGTTATTCGTTCTTTCAAGTCATTCAAATCTAAAGGTTCAGTTTTGTACACATTGTTCTTTACATATCCCCATACAAAAAAAATCTAATGATGAAAGATCAGGTATCGCGCTGGCCATGGAATCGATCCTCGCCTTCCTATCCACCGAATGGGAAATGTTGTATCGAGGTATAGCCGGACATTAACTTGGTAATGGGTGGTGCTCCTTCCTGCTGAAACCATATCGTATTCACTGGAACTTGTGGGTTTCCTGGATCAGGATATAAATTTGCTAAACTTGGGATGACATCATTTTGAAGTAGTGCCAAATAATTATCGCCATTCAAGGTGCCCTCAATGAAAAAGGGACCAATGATATGGTTTCCTACAATCCCTGCCCAAACATTAACCTATTGAGGGTATTGCATGTGTTTTTCTTTCATCCAGTGAGGATTCTCCATTGACCAGTAGCGGCAATTTTGCCGATTAGCATTACCGTTAAGAGACAAAGTACACTCATCAGAAAACATAACGTCTTCTAATTGGATGATATTGTTATACAACATGTACATCATTTGCTTACAAAAATGAGTTTCTCTAATAAAACCGTCTTCCATGAGCTATCATATAAGGATGCATTTTATTTTCTTTTAATTTGTTTACTATCGATGTATGGCTAACATTGAATGTAGTGGATGCCAGTCTACTTGATATATGTGGGTTTTCCTCAAACTTAAGCATCACATCTTATTTGAGTTCATTACGCATTGCATTGGCAGCTGCTTTTTTTATCTGCTTATTGTTTCTTGAGATATGGGCGGTAAATTAGGACATTTCTCATGAAATAGGCGAGCTACTTCCTGTTTTTGTCGGGTTTTATCTTCGTAACCAAACATTTGTAAAATTGTTATTTTATGCATCTCCGGTAATTTAACCATTTGTCAGACTTGAAGTTAACAAACTTTGAACTTAAATTAAAACACTGACAATAAATGTTGTAACATACAAAACAAGTTGACAAGGCGTTTTGAACTAGCGTTGCCACGGAAATTATTTACAGTTTTTTAAAGGATAGCATATAAAAAGAACATTGCTATGGTTTTTGCTTACTTTCGTATTATCAATACATTAACATGATGTATGTATTGATAAGTTTTGAGTATATTACAATAAGTTTTGAGTGTATTTTATCGAATTTCGGTAACCACATGATTTTAATTTATTTTGCAATAAACTTGAAAGCGATTACATTTTTGAATATAGAAAGAAGAAGTTTTTCAAACGATATATCACAAGCCTATACTTCCTATTTAAACATTTGGGGGTTGTACCTGTCATTCGACAGGGGTTGGAGGTAGGTATAGCATTTTTCCGTTGAATTATTACTCTATCTGACAAAACTTCGGTGTCGGATGAATCAGGAGTATATAAGCTGACCTGTGGCTCTTGCCCAAAATTGTATTTTGGCTAAACAGGGAGAACGTTTCCCCAAAGAATTAAAGAGCATAGAAATAGTTTTGTAAATAAAAAGACCAATTACACATTTGCAAACCACCTTTTAGCAATAGGACATGAGTTTAATAATGAATACGACGTAATACATTTAGAAGAGAAAAGTTTGAAACTCTATCTCCTAGAATATGTAGAAATCAATAAATTCTTGAATTCAGGTAATATTCTGAACTCCTCGTTACTAAATATTTTTTCAAATGTGGAAACTGGGACAAAAGCTCAGGTAGTTTACTTCATAACAAACTCATGTACATACACATCAGGTATTTGAAATGTAGGTACTTCAAATTGTAAAATTAGGTATATTGAGCGATATATAGTGAATATAGTTAGTAAAGACACGGCCGTAGAAGTCATTGTATGGAGGAACACGTGTTGCGTTTTTGTAAAACTGTTTGATGAAAATCCAGCAATAAAGTGTTTTTTTAATACGTTATCCATAACGTATTCATGAAACACTATATTGTGAGATTTTACCAACCATATATATTGGGAAAACTTCAGTTTTTATGAAATTAAATCAATACATCTCTCGAAGATAAATATTAATATCGTATGCTTTAAAGTTCGATCGATCTGAGATGTTTGCAAGAATAGCTGTTCTAGAAGTATTATGCATAAGGAACGACTTGAGTGAATTTGAGTAGATTCGCTTTTGCTTATACCTATTCTGAATAAATGCTTCATCTAAAATAACATGGAAAGTTGATTGAGAAGATACATTCTTTCATTCTTCTCTAAACGGAATTGAAAGGATACTTTGTTGAACTTTGAATTGAAACTCATATATTATTTGAATTATTATTATACTTACTCGTGCTTGAATGCATAAAGCATGGCCTGTAGTCTGCACTGGGTGTATCCATGACTCCATCGATATCCCAGAGCGAAAAGTCTGCTAAGTTCAGAACTGAGTTCGTGTAAGTCTTCCCGTTCCAAGTTGTACCTACAGAAAGCAAAAATAGCGTCAACAAAATCCCTCTTCATGTAAAAGCAATCCTAATATAATACAATAAAATATCTCAATAAGAAATTTATTCTGCGGATACTGAAGTATTACAAGTTACTATACTGGCCAGAAAATGTAGAATATTTATAGATTTTTTTAATAAAACAAAGAGAGTTCATTTTCAATACAAATCATGAAATTATAGAACAACAACAAAAATTAATTTTCGCTCTGGGGCGACTTCATTGATTCCAGTGGCTCATTTGCTTTTTCAGCTGCAGGAAAACCCTGCAGCACAACATCCTCTGATGATCTTGATGTGCATATGGCATCTCTTCCATAAAACAAAATTTAGAGTGTCTCCAGAGGCTCTACTAGATTGAAGTGTTCGGTAGCCAGGGGTGCGACAGCTGGTTAACGGAAAAACAGATTTTAAACAGACAGATTTAAACAGATTTCGAACATCCGTTAGAGTTCTGTGCTTCCGTCAGAGGTTGAGTCATGTTTGAAGATCATTAGTGTTATTATTAGACTGATTGGTGTGTCAGCTATACTTGTTTTCTTATTACAGTCAGTTAGTTTGGCGCATGTTTGACAATACAGTCGACCATCACCTGTTAAAATTTCCATTTTCAGATGATTTAACAATAAGCTTTGCACGGACTGGTTATTAGAAAATATAACCTAACATGTGCAACATGGCGGGCAAATTCCACTTGTCCAGAAATGAAGGTGAAATACATTTATCCAACAGATTCATCATATTTGTTAGTAACATTTCATAATATAATTCAAAATTCCTAAAAATACTAATTATAAAAATAACATATTCCTTTTGTAAAATGGTTCGGGAACCACCTCACAAGTAGAATTGTCAACATAGATGGTGCCGTCTATGTTGATTGACTCGAAACTATCATCGAAACTATTGACTCGAATCTATCATATCGCCGTAGTTACCGCGTTTGGAACGAACAACAACTCGGTCACCAACTCGGGCACTACGATCATTATCACTTCGCATTTGACATTGTATACCGCAGTAGTAGACGAAACGTCAATTATAAAGACCTCCAGACCATGGCCCAAAAAACCGAAAAATAGCTTTCACATATACATATCATTCAGTTTCGAAAAGATATATTGGAAAATTCAGAAATCCAATATATGGATTTTGTAATGACAGCACAAATGTCACACCTATTTCTTCCCTACAGTTTTTCTCTGTAAAATACGGCATCCTCGTGTGCTCATTGTGATTTTTCCGTATCTTTTCCAGGACACGCCTTCTTCTCTCCTGGAAGCCGGAACATCAAATGCAACTGCACTGTTCACCAAGTAGTTACATATTTCAATGAAGATCCGAAAGCGAATGAATGTCATAACGTACTGTACTATCATAACTCAATCGTTACATGAGGTCGTAATTTAATGAATGGATTGAGTGTTTCATTTTGTTATTTTATCCAGATTGGTGCTGGTCTTATTCCGAAACATCGATGTCCGCAATTGAGGATGACAGTGTGCCATGTACCTCTTTCATATACGATATTGTGTAGCAATCCTGTAAATGATATCATAATCAATTTCATAACGAATGTTCGAAGTAAAAAGTGAACAGAAAAAAGTTTTTTTGTATAATTCAATTTATATAGAAGTAGTTGTTTCAAAAGTAGTTTTTCTCTCGTTTAATTCAATGTTTATATGAATAGTTGTTTCGAGAGGGCTTTTTCCAGTTCGCGTCTGATCTACACATCTCTGTAAAGAGTTAATTCTGTATCCAATTGCGTTCTTCCTCTCTTTGTAAGATTCCCACTTTTTTGTATAAAGATGAAGAATTATGAAGCCAAAACCTTCCTTTCCTAAAAAGTAATCCCTTTCAATTCAAATCTGAAAGAGTTATCGACTTGGAGTGAAGAAGACACAGGCATCAGTTTTCTGGCAGAATGAAATAATATTAGTTTAATAATTCATAGCGTGTTAAAATTGATACCAATTTTTCTTGGTAAAATCGCATTTCTTCATGAGAAAGATTAAACTTTAATCTTCCTCATGAAGACGATCACTTGGTGATTGAAACACGTGAATTACGATTTTTAATGTCAATTCATGAATGAATTGTGTGTATTTCCTATAATGTTATCCAATTTGGTACTGAAGAGCCTTGGGGCAAGTGTCTTAAGGCGAAACATCGATGTATACCAGTGAGGATGACAGTGTTCCATGTAAGTGCAATTTGTTACCATTCATTTAAAGTAGAACTCATGTGAATGATATCTGATTTTTATTCCATAACGAATGTTTGAAATACAAACTGAGTAGAGAAAAGTATGTTCTGTATAATTCAATGTTCATACAAAGGTGAATCCAGTGATTATAAACTAAAATGACGATAGTAGCACAAACACAAGCAGCAGTGAAGATGAAGAAAATTTGTATTCAGATAGTGACTGAATGAAGTTTATTTTTGGATTAGTGTATCATTATACAACATTTTGATGTAATACTACCTATGATACTGAATAAACAATGAAAATAATTCACAAATAAGTCATGTTCCATTTGCTACCGTAATTAATAATAGTAATTAAGTTGGGAGAGTCTATACCTGCGCGATCGCTCTCTATCAGCCATGACGTGTCCTGTATACAGTTCGACAACTATAAGTTTTCACTCGGGTGGTCTGTAAGTTTAATTTGAATCGGAATCTATAGAATTCAATGAGAAACATTCAAACCAGGTTGAAATAAAACAATTTTTATTATTTATATCAGCGAACTAGAAGTTGTGATAGTATATCATTATTAACCCCAAATAAATCTGTGAACATCTAAAACTGTTACTTCATTCACATTTTTGCATTCAGTTTTGAGAGGCATGTTCAAAAAATAAAGTGAGACAAAAAATATGTATTAATTTGTCAAGTTTTATTTTGTTCCATCCCAAAGTAGTCTCCCTCAGAAAACATCTCCGATTTTAGTAAATCTTATATTGTTGGGGATTTTAATATACAAGGGATTTCAGGCACTAGCTTTAATTTGAACATGCATAGTGGGAAATTAGACTTAATATGCGGGTTCACTGATTTTAACTCCCTCCAACAACTCAATCATATTAAAAATAATTATGGCCGTATCTTAGATTTAGTATTTACTTCAGAAAATAATTTTACCAGCTGCACTATAAATAAAATAGATCTGCCGTTTGTGAAGGAGGATGATTACCATCCTGCTCTAAATGTCACTATTTCTTCTGGAGGGAGGAAAGAATCTACAAATATTCCATTAGAAACGAGGTATAACTTTAAAAAGGCCGATTTTCTTGAATTGAGTCGCATTTTCAGAGATATCGAGTGGCATACAGTTCTTAATGAAAGCGATGTTGAAGAGGCTTTAGGTAAATTTTATACTTTGTGGAATGACGTGGTAGCAAGGTGTGTCCCTAAAATTAGTTTCGGTAAGAATATCAATTCGTATCCAGTTTGGTTTACTAAAGAGATAAAGGATATGAGGAGAGAAAAAGAGAGATACAGGAAATTGAAAATGTTATCAGTTTATTATGAAAATGAATTCAAAGAGTTAAGGTGCAAATTAAAAAAATTAATTAGAAAAGAAGAGAGGATTTATTATAAAAAAATCGAAGATAGTATACATACCGAAGTGAATGAATTTTGGAGTTTTGTAAATAAAAAAGAGTCAAATAATACAAATCTAGGAAGTTTTGTCTATAATAATGAGTTTGTGGATGAAGATAAAACTGCCGACGTATTTGCAAAATTCTTTTCGTCAGTCTTTTGCTCCGAACCTGCAACTTATAACATGCATTTCAGAGATAAACATAATGATATAGGAATTTGTAATGAATCATTTAACATAGACTCTATTTGCGAGACTGACTTTGATGCAGCAATGAAAAAACTGAAGCCCAAGAAGGCAGAAGGTACAGATGGTATTCCGCCTTATATTTTGAAAGGCTGTAGTGAATGGCTGAAAGTTCCATTGATTTATATTTACAACTTGATCATTAAAACTGGTTCATTCCCAACTGCTTGGAAAACTTCTAAAACAATACCAATACACAAGTCGGGAAACAAAATGGATGTGGAAAATTATAGGGCAATTTCCATAATGTGTGCTCCAGCGAAACTATTTGAGCAAATCATTTTTATCGAACTAATCAATTACACTCATAAATATATAGTACCACAACAACACGGATTCATGAGACAGAAAACAATCAGCACTAATCTATTGATATTAAGTAATAAGGTTTTTGACACGAATTATCTCACCACCTAGGACAATCCCGCTGATCTAGCAGTACCACCACCCTGTTCCAGATGCTGACAAGACAGTTCTCACAGGAGCGCACATCTTCGAAGCTTCGCATCCAGAGTCAGTCAGATTTCATTCCTCAAAGCAACAACACGTATAATTTCATATATTTTGTATTTCTGTAATTTTTCATTTTCAAGTTTGTAACAATAAAAGTATTTTTTAAAAAGCAAGTTTAGTGCCGTCGATAGTTAATTGGCGCAGTCGACAGTAGGATTGTCAAAATTACGCGTATCGTACGAGTGATTTTCGTTTCAACGATTAATTGGCAATCGAACCTTTGTGAACAGAACAAGTTGGTGTTGAAAGCAGAGCGGCTCCTAGAACTTCAGGAAACCCAGTCAATCGAAGACCTGCAGAAAACTCCGTACCGAAGCTGTTTTCGAGAAGAGGAACTTCATCGTCCCCTTCTGCAAGGAAGAAACACTTGGTGAAGACAAAATCGCTGAACCAGGGCAGACACCTTATAGTGGTTAAGAAAGCGATGGCCAAAATCTTGCTTTTATTGTGAGTACTCTGATTTTATGTCGCTTGAAAATATTTTTCAATCATTGTCTTTAGCTGACTCAGACAATTCTATTTCCAACCCAAATCCAAGAACCAATCGAGTTTTTGTAAACCCCTTTTCAAATCGAAGTAATTTAATTTCTCAATCAATTCCAATCAATAGTAATAATACATCTTATAACCAAAATCCAGAATTGAATATTTCAAACTCTTCAGAAATGGCAAATGTTTTCAAACCCGAATATTTGAATTGTGTTCCACAATTCGATGGGAATCCAAATGAACTCAATAGATATTTGAGTACTTGTGATAGCTTAATTACTCATTTTTATGATGCCGAAAATCCAAACTCTTTCCAAAATACATATCTATTGAATAGTTTGATTAGTAAACTAACAGGAAATGCTAAATTAGTAGTTAATATTCAAAATGTCACAACTTGGAATATTTTAAAAGACACACTGTATAGGAATTTTGCGGATCAACGCGATGAAGCCTGTTTGAATAGAGACATGGTTATGATGAAACAATACCCGGCTGAAAAACCTCTACAATTTTTTGATCGAATTTTGCAAATTCTCAATCTGATTTGTTGCTATATTGATTCTCATGAAGCAGACGAAAATTCGAAAGTTTTAAAACGCAAATTATATAATTCATTAGCTTTAAAAACGTTTTTATCTGGATTAAAAGAACCTTTAGGAACCACAATTCGTTGTATGAGACCTATTGATTTGAATGAAGCTTTGCAATTTATCATTCAAGAAGAAAATATCAATTATTATCAAAACCAATCAAACAGAGTTTCTCTAAGACAAAATAGTAGCCAAATAAGATCAAATTCTAATCAAAATTCAAATCAGTCCCATTTTCCAAGAACTTCTTTTAATGCTAATACAAGAAACGATCAATTCCAAAATCGTCAATCGTTTAATCAAAATAGATATTCAAATAATCAATTCCATCCACAAAACAATTTCCCTTCACAGCCTATAAATATTCAACCAAGAACTAATGTTCCACAACAAAAATTTTTCCGAAATTCTCAAGTTTTCAAACAACCTACTAATAACCAGAACGTTTTCAAGCCCAATCCCAATCGGAATCTTCCCAGTCAAACTCCTATGAGTGTTTCAACAAGGCAAACGTTCAACAGAAATCAACCAGGTCCCTCATTTCCTAGTAGACCTCAACAAAGAAACTTTATCTCATAGGAACTTTTCAATACAGAAACGAATGATGTCGAATATTATTCACAAGATTCTGAAGTTGAAAATCAGAGCCAGTATGAAAATTTCGAAAATACTGAATGTAATCCTGATGAAAATTTTCAATTGATAAACCAAGACATCAATCAAACGTAGAACCAGTGATAATATCTTTAAATTCAAGTAATTATAGCGAATTACCCTATATAATTCTACCTGAATATAATTTGAAATTTTTAGTCGATACAGGTTCGACTAAATCTTTTATTGATCCAAATCTAGCTTATAATCTATACCCCGATAGAATCCAAAATGATCCTTTCATAGTGTCAACCGTATTTCAAAAATCTTGTCACAAACATAGTGCTTTCATTCCCATTTCAAAAGTATTTAATGTTTCTGGAAATCTGAAATTTTATTTATTCAAATTTCACAATACATTTCATGGATTGATAGGTATTGATAACTTGAAACTACTTCAAGCAAATGTTAACTTGAGCAAAGGATTTTTGACAACACCTCATTCACAAATCAAATTGCATTATCATAAAATAAAAAATGATTTGAACCTCATTACCATTCTTCCCCGAAACGAACAAGTAATTAAGATAAAAACATCTGTACGCGACGGTGAAATTATAATTCCTTATCAAAAGATACACAACTGCGAAATTCCAGAGAGTTTGTCGATCGCGAGAAACGGAGAAGCGCTAACAACTATATTAAATAACAGTACGGATCAGATTACACTAGATTTCTCTGAACCTATTGTCGTTGAAAAATTTAATAGAACATGCATACAAGAATTTAACTTCAACAATTTTGATGAGACGTACAAACGTAAACTGGACTTATCTAATATTAGAACTGACCATTTGAATGTCGAAGAAAAATCAATGATAGAAAAATTATGTTTAGAATTTTCTGATATTTTTTACAATGAGGATGAACCGCTCACTTTTACAAATAAAACTAAACACCGTATAAAGACAACTGACGAAATACCCGTTTATACAAAGACATACAGATATCCATTCATTCACAAAAAAGAAGTCCAAACACAAATTCGAAAAATGTTAGATCAAAAAATAATAAGGCCTAGTAGTTCACCTTGGTCGTCCCCAATTTGGGTCGTCCCTAAGAAAATGGATGCCTCCGGTAAACAAAAATGGCGAGTTGTTGTAGATTACCGGAAGCTTAATGAGAAAACAATTGATGATAAGTATCCCTTGCCAAATATAACCGATTTACTAGATAAACTAGGTAGATGCCAATATTTTTCGACTTTAGATCTTGCCAGCGGTTTCCACCAAATTGAAATGTGTGAGGAAGACATCGAAAAAACAGCATTCAATACCGAAAATGGGCATTACGAGTTTCTCAGGATGCCATTTGGTCTCAAGAATGCTCCCGCGACCTTTGAACGAGTGATAGAGAATATCCTTAGAGGTATTCAAAACGAAAAATGCTTAGTTTATTTAGATGACATAATCATCTTTTCCACATCTCTCCAAGAGCATATTGAAAGGCTAAGAGCAGTTTTTCAAAGACTCAGAGAGTCAAACTTCAAAATTCAACTCGATAAGTCAGAATTTTTACGAAAAGAAGTGGCTTATCTTGGGCATATTGTTACTCCGAACGGTGTCAAACCAAATCCGGATAAAATTAAATCAATAAAGAACTTTCCTATTCCAAAAACAACTAAACAAATTAAAGGATTTTTAGGACTGTTAGGATATTATAGACGATTCATTAATAACTTCGCGAAATTAACGAAACCACTTACCAAATGCTTGAAGAAGGGTGCACAGATCATCCACGACGAAGAATTTCTATCGTGTTTCGAAACTTGTAAAAATTTACTAATTAACGAACCAATCCTTCAGTATCCAGATTTTACTAAACCGTTCAATTTAACAACGGACGCCTCAAACGTAGGTTTGGGTGCGGTCTTGAGCCAAGGACCTATTGGAAAAGACCTTCCAGTAGCGTATGCTTTAAGAACTCTAAACGACTCCGAATCAAATTACAGCACAATAGAAAAAGAACTATTGGCTATTGTCTGGGCAACCAAATATTTTCGCCCCTACCTTTTTGGCAGGAAATTCAATATAGTCACGGATCATAAACCACTCCAATGGATATTTTCAACGAAAGACCAGAGTTCTAAATTGCTAAGATGGCGAATTAAACTTGAAGAATATCAATATAATATAATTTACAAAAAAGGGTCATCCAATACGAATGCTGATGCACTTTCACGCATTGAACTACACACAAAAGAGTCAAAGACTTTTTGGGAAGAACTAGACGAGATAATCGAAGAGTCCGAACGTCTAGCCGGCCCCTCTATTACTTTTGATAACCAAAATAGTGTTAACCCCAACTTAAATACCCCAGACTACCAACCATCTTCGGATATATTAGAAATAGGTAAACCTCTTCAAGATAATATTTCTATGATAGTTAATGCCGATACAGAATCTACTCAAACTCCTGAGAAACATGAACTAAACCCAATTGAAGAAATTGATGACGTTACCGTACACACTAATACCGAGGAAAATCCAATTGTTGAAATACCCATTTCAGAATCCCCGGTAAATTTTGGTCAAAACCAAATTATTTTTCAATCTGTTCTTCATTCACCATCTAAACCAAAAATAACGATCTTATTTGAGAAGAAACAGAGAATGACTGTTCAGCTTTCTTTAAATAACTTTGAAAGAGACGTAATCGATTTTGTAAAAGAATATATCGCACCTAACACACCTTATTATCTTTACTTTGAAAATTCAGATAATTATGAACGATTTTGTGAAGTAATTAGACAAAATTTCAAATGGCCTTCATTAAAATTTAAAAGATGTAAATTCAAACTAATCGATGTCACAGATAAAAAAGAAGCTTTAGAACTGATACAAGCATATCACGAAGAAAAAAGTAATCATAGAGGCATTGACGAGACCGAACAAAAACTCAAAACCCTTTATTATTGGCCCAATATGAAAGATTCTATCCAAACCTTCATTAACGAGTGTGAAATCTGTCAAAGAAGTAAATACGAAAGACATCCTATCAAAACAAAAATGAATATAACCCCGACAGCCACCAAACCATTCGAAATTATCCACATTGACGTTTATACTTTGGAAAAAAATAAATTTCTTACTATTATAGACAGTTTTTCGAAATACGCGCAAGCATATCATTTGCCCTTTTTATCGGCTACCGATATAGCTGACAAACTTTTGATATTTTTTTCACATCATGGCGTACCTATCCAAATTATAGTTGACAACGGATCTGAATTTAAAAATACAGTTATTGAAGAACTTCTCAAACTGCACAAAGTAAATGTACATTTCTGCTCACCCAATCATCCCCAATCAAACGGACAAATTGAAAGACTTCACTCTACTCTCATTGAACACATTAGACTTCTCAATACTAGAGGATTTCTTAAAACACCGCCTCAAACGAAAATGGTTTATGCTATACTTGCATACAATCACTCAATACATTCTGCAACAAAATTAAAACCCATCGATATAGTTAATGGACATATAACCAACGAAAATCCATTCGATATCGACATAGACAATATTCTTCTCAATGATTATACAAACGACCACCGAGAAAAAACTAAATTACTTTACGCGGAAATAAACAGAAAACTAATGAATCGAAAAGAAAAGGTTATTTCAAAATCTAATGAAACGCGCGATAATCCAGAAATGTTCAAACCCAATTCTAAAACGTACGTGAAAAAACACTTGAGACAAAAACACGCTAACAAATTTGAAAAACCGACCACTATCACAAAAGTAGACGAATCTATGAAGACAGTTTCCACAGAAAATCATGAAAAAGTACACATGGACAATTTAAAAAGACCAAGAAAGAAGTGCTATGATTTTAATAAATAGTTCATTTCATTTCTTTTCAGAATACCTTTTGTATTCGGACTTCAGGACAGAATAACATTGAAAAACCTGGAAAACAATCCTGGTATGATACCTTTAAAATTGGGCACTGCCAAAATTCAACAATACTCACACACACTGATACACTACTATGACCTGAATCCATTCATAACTGAAATCCAAAAACTGAACGACCAATACGGACAAACTTTAGAAGCACTCAGTATAAACAAAAATAATATTTCCTCAGCTGAAACAGAAAATTATATCAAAATTTTGACTTTGACAAAAGACAAGACTGAATCCAAATTGCAAGAAATAATCACAAATCCCAAACGAGTCAAAAGAGGATTGATTAATGGTATTGGTTCGATATTTAAATCAATTACAGGAAACCTCGATGCAGAAGACGGGGAGCGGTACGAAAAACTTATTAGGGAACTTCAAAACAACCAAAAAGTATTGGCTTCTAGCGTTGTGAAACAAAATTCAGTTTCAATCAATTTGATCAATAAATTCAATCAAACTGTTCAACAAATAATTCACAATGAAAAATTTCTTCAAGAAAAAATAGTTCATATTGCTGCCATATTCCAAACAAAAAGTTATGAAGAAAATAGAGCATATGTTCACGATATACTCAACCAAATGATTGATATGTTTGAAATAGTCAACTCTGTCTTACAGGACATTGAAAATTCCATAGCATTCGCGAAACTCAACATTATGCATCCAAGCATAGTGAAACCCACTGACTTATTCGCCGAACTTCTTAAATTACACGGAATCATTGCAAAGAATCAATTTCCTATTGATATTACTTTAGAAAACATCTTGAAATTAGAGAGAATCATAAACATCGAATGTTTTATTCTGAATAATAGAATAACCTTTCTTTTACATGTTCCAATCACATATCCATACATTTTCGATTACTATCACTTATATTCAATCCCTACATATAGTCAAAGTCAGTTCAAGGCACTTATACTCAAAAATTCATTTTTACTGAAGAACTCAGAATATTTCACATTCAAAAGCGACGATTGTGTCAAAGTAGAACCACAATTCTATGTCTGCAAGAAAATGCCGATTAGAGAAATTTCTGGAAATCTCTGTGAGCTGCAACTCCTGAAGATGGAAGACACTTCCACATGTAGACAAATCGATGTTAGGATTACTAAGCCAATAGCTAACCAACTGGAGGACTCTACCCAATGGATAGCGATATTTCCAAATAAAACGACAATCCACCTACAATGTAATGAACAAGAGGAAGTTCAAAGAATAATTGGATCCTATTTAATTGACATCCCAGTAGGCTGTAGAATCAAAGCGAATCAAATCGAAATAATCAATGAAGAAAATGTAATCAATAGCAATCAAATAATATTGATTCCCGAATTGAACCAAGATCGCAACCCTCCAAGAAGTGTAAATATGAGCTTTCAATTGGACGATGTTGACCTGAAAGAACTCCAAAACCTGAAAAATCAGCTAATTGATAACAATCCTGAAATAACATTCAACCAAGGCGGACTTTACCAATCACCGAGTATATGGACTTTAGTGGTTTACTTAGCGATCATATCAATGATAGTTTACTTCTTGTACAGGAAAAATGTACTTCGATGTTGCACCAATAAGAAGCCAAGTCAAGAAGAGAACCAATTACAAGTAGTAAATGAAGTAACCGATCTATCCACTGTTCAACTACCCCGCTGTGCATGATAGTTGAATCTTCGGGGGGAGGAATTATCTCACCACCTAGGACAATCCCGCTGATCTAGCAGTACCACCACCCTGTTCCAGATGCTGACAAGACAGTTCTCACAGGAGCGCACATCTTCGAAGCTTCGCATCCAGAGTCAGTCAGATTTCATTCCTCAAAGCAACAACACGTATAATTTCATATATTTTGTATTTCTGTAATTTTTCATTTTCAAGTTTGTAACAATAAAAGTATTTTTTAAAAAGCAAGTTTAGTGCCGTCGATAGTTAATTCACGTTAGAAAATAAATCACAGTTGGATATTGTTTTTACGGACTTCAGAAAGGCATTTGATCAGGTGCATCATGACTTACTCCTAGAAAAGCTTAGTGGCTATGGATTCTCTAGAAATGTGCTTGAATTGATGGAGAATTATCTTCAAAAACGATATTTCAGGGTCAAAAATAATGGAAATACTTCAGGAAAATTTCTGGCTAATTCTGGAGTTCCACAAGGCTCGAACCTAGGACCTCTTCTGTTTTTACTTTTTATTAATGATTTGTCTTCAACTCTTGAATTTTCGGAGTGCTTACTTTTTGCAGATGACTTAAAACTCTTCAAACGTATTCAAACTGTTCGAGACTGTATAGGTCTGCAGAGAGATATTGATAAAACCATGGATTTAAAAAAATGTTCTGTACTCTCAATCACCCGTATTAAAGAGCCAATTCTGTTTGAATATGAAATGAAGGGAGAGATCCTAGAGAGAAAAACTGAAATAAAGGATCTTGGTGTTACCTATAATTCACAATTCAACTTTTCCACTCACATTAATAACATGATTAAGTCCGCTAATCGTATTTTAGGTTTTGTTATCAGACAAACATCGAATTTTGCCAATATTAACACCATTAAATTATTATATTATTCCCTGGTCAGGCCTAAACTAGAATATGCCTCAATTATTTGGTCCGGTGAATATCAAACATATCTAAATAATTTGGAAAGAGTACAAAACAAACTGTTGAGATATTTGTATTTTTAAAAGTACCACGTGTGGCCTAATTATAATACCGTCAGGACATATCAATTAAGATCGGAATTCAAGATACTATCCTTAGACCAGAGACGAACTTTAACATCAATGATATTCCTGTATAAATTAATAAACAATTTAACAAATTCCCCAGAAATCCTCAATATGCTTCCATTTAATGTACCTCCACGGTGTATACGTTCCACACCAATGTTAAATACCTCTGCAATATGTACATCATCGAGAGCACCTCTTTTAGCTATGATTAAATTAGCAAACAATTTCAATCTACTTATGGATTTAGATTGGACCTTACCTCTATCAGTTTTTCGTAAAACAATTTTAGAACAAATATTGAATTCAACTCTGTCAAACTAAACATATATTTGATGAATCCAGTCAATGCAGTTATGGACGACTCCCTACAAGTCTGGTATCAGTTAGTAATAGTTTAGTAATCTAGATCTATATTTAATAGCTATCATTGTAGTGAATTTGCCAACAGTTTATCCATGTAATTAGTCTTTAATGGACTGTATGGGTAATAAATACAAATAAATAAATAAATAAATAAATTTGTGTTTTTATTTGAGTCAAACCAGCCTTCACTTTCCTTATTTCACTCTCAATAACTTCATACAATGTATGTTTGTTAGAGGCATGTGTAAAATTGCGGTATCATCAGCAAATAATGTAAATCCATCTTGGATGTTAATAGACGATTTGTCGTTAATGTAAATCAAAAATGAAAGTGGGCCCAGAACCGAACCGCAAGTAATTTTACTTTCATTTGAGTATGGTGTGGTTTTGAACACCTGAGTGCGATCTGTTAAGTTTGACTCAAACCGAACTAGTTATACCGTATCTACTGAGTTTCCGTAAAAGAATCTTGTGGTTTACGCAATCAAATGCTTTGGCCATATCACAGAAGACCGCAGCCACTGTTTCTTTGTCATTTATGTTGGAATGAACATTGAATAGAAATGAAAGTATGGCATCGGAAGTGTTTTTTTTATTTTTGAAACCAAACTGGCAATCCCTTGTTATTTTGTTTTCATTCAGTCTTGTTTTAAAAAATTTTTCTATCAGTTCGTTGAATCAGACTCTACCGATTCTTTAGGAAAAATCAACTGTAACGCATGTCAATATATTTTGCCATTTTTATACTCGTATATATATATTTGTTACTCATCTGAAAACAAATATCAAGAATAAACCTGAGGTGGTGGGAAATTGAAGTATATCATTCAAACGCCAGACATATTTTCTCGAACCGAGCTACTCTGATGAGGAAAACCAACAGGAACAGAAACTGTGCTACATCATTGTTATCTTTATATAAACAATATGTACTTCGTACATAAACCAGAAGTCCAAGCCATAAATCGATAAAACACTTTGAAATTGTATTGGAAATACAAACCTGTATAAATCGTCCTCTTCGACATCGCCGATTGGTCTTAAGCATCGTCCAAATGCCAAATCTGAAAAACAAAAAATCGCATATTTTTCACAACACGAGAGTCGTAATATTGTTGTTTACTTGGTATGAGGACATTTATTTCAAGTGAATTGTCTTTGTTCGATTTCATTAAGATCTATTGCCACCATAAATTTTGAAAGGAATAAAAATTAGTGATAAACTCACCATCGTAGCACCATTCCTGTTCTAAGCAGAGTTTCTCACTGAATAAACATCCTGAAAAAAAAAATTAATCGTTACACGATTTTCTTCAGCGTCTTCAGTATGTGTTATTCGTTTCGTTATTATTTACGATTCAAAAGACATTTCTGGCTGGTTCTCATGAAAAAATAAATGAGTGAACCTCAAGCAATATTATCAACTTTTAATAAAGCTTCTTTGCCAAACATCGATATTTTCACTCTTGAAGAGAATCGATGCTTATATACAAGGGTATTCAAATTCAAATTTATACGTGATGATCTTGTGAACTGTAAGAGATAGAGAGCACTGATATCGAAGAAACAACTCTTGCTTATTTTGTTTCCGAAATATATGAAATAAACCCAAAATTTTTAAGCTGTATTTTTGTAAGTTTCCCAAATTGAAGCACCCCTATCTTTAAAATTCACAGATCTGTATATATGTAAGTGTTATGTTCAACAATGTTCACATCATATTGAGAAATTACATTTGCCTCAATATTCCTAAAAGTTTCGATGATTTAATGATCACTCACTTTGGACCTAACCTAACCTAACCTGACCTTCTTTAATCGTAAACTTTTCAAGTATTACTGTTTCAGATCTTAAGATCATCAGATTGTCAAATTACCTAAACTGTCAGGAATATCAAGATGAATTTAATGATTTGCCAATCGAGAAATTACTACAAGAAATATATACCTGCATTTAAATTTCAATGTCAAGGGATGATACCCTTTCCAAAAGTTCTATGAATATATTATTAGTAATTTGTATAAAATGCTTAAAGTCAATAACTTATTCATTCGATTAGTATTAATATAACTGTCAATTACCACATTGTATGTGACCATTATTTCAAACTTCGAAATAAATATAGTAAGATATTTTTACGTTTAAAAAAGAACGATATGAAGTGAATTGTTTTGTTATTTCTCAATAGGTAGCAACTAGGTAGCATTTATGTTAAGAATTCCCCGACTTCGCAAGATCAGCTCCACCGCTCCGACTTCTCGCAAATAACATCGTCATATAATATTTGAAACAATTCACAAAAAACATTAATGAACCAAAGAGCTTGATATTCCTCTTGATCACTACGTGTGGAAATGTGTTTGATAGTTTTGGAATTTATCGGGTTCAGTCAAACAGACAAAACACGGCGGGAAATTGTTGTACTAGATACATTTATGCTGTCCATTATTTTCCAAATTTCAATTTATTACCTCTTTTCAGCTGTATTACTGTCGAACCAAAGCGCCAAACAGCCCGAACAATGTAGCCATGATATTATTATTGAACCCACTGTTCGACGTTGTTTTGTGAAATCTCGTTCCGGAGATTTCAGCCTTGAAGATGAGCCCCGAAGTGGTCGACCTCCAGTAATCCAGGACGAGTATTTGAAGAACCTGGTGTAGACTGCACGTAATCCAATGCACAGTCAGTGCATTAGATTACGGAAGAACTGAGCGTCAGCTACCATGCGATTTTTGATAGTTTTGAAGGTATTGTAAAGGTCAAAAAGCTCGAAGAGTAGGTGTCTCACGATTTGAATGATCGACAGAAATAGTCACGTTTCCGGTCTGTTCTTCTTTTCTTTTGCATGGGATCGTCACGTGTGATAAAACGTGCATCCTCTACGACAACAGGAGACTTTCAGGATAGTAGTTGGACACCGATGAGCCATCCAAGCACTTTCCGAAGTCGAAAACCCTCCAAGGAATTCGTTTATATAGTTTCTCAAAAACGGGTTTGTTCTTAGTGGCCCAGTTGGCTATCAGTAGCTATGTTTTGTGTTGATAAAATGTATTTTACACGTTTTATATTAGCTTCACCTGTATGTATGTATGTTTTTGTATGTATGTTTGTTTGTAACTCTCAATCTCGGGATCTGTATTGACAGAATTATCGGCATTATTTCTTGATCTATTCGCAGTGTCATCATTAAAGTGCGCACCATATGGGAAACTTTTTTTTCGAAAAGTTTCAATGAAGTTTAACTTCGGCACTTGTTTGTGCTTTGAATTTAACTCAAAATGATGTGGACAACTGCGACCCACTGTCGTTCAGTGTTTGTCAAATTCAACTTTTTTTTTGAAAAAAATTGAAAAAGTGCATTTCTAGATCGAATTTTATAAAAAGTTACTTGAAAAAGTCTACGCAAATTTTATATCCATATGCCAAATTTTAGCAACTAGGATAAAGTTAACGGTTTGCTTATTTTTGACAGATATCCCCTTTATTTTAAAAAACAAGTTCGATTAATTGTCATCAATTCATGTATACATAACAAACTCATCATGGAGTTTAACTTTTCTGATACATTTTTACTTATACGGACATTTTCAGAGAGAAATTAAAAATGTGCTATAAAAATTTTAACATGACTGGTGCAAAGTTTCAATCACTTGGCTATTTTCTTAAACAACCCTTTGATTTCGAAAAAGCAGAGGCAGTTAAAAAAAATGCAAATAATTTCGATAGAACTATTATTATTATAAATTTTAAACAACAATAATATTATATAAAATACAAATGGATACAAAAAATTACTTATTGATCTAAATGAGGTTGTCAAACACTTATAGCCTAAATTTCAGTATGTCGTCCTTCACGTTCAATACAAATTATGGCCCTTCTACTGACATCTGTAACTGCATTTTTCATAAATCGGGGATTTATATTTGCACAGCACTCGCGAATGGTATTTTCCAGATGTTGTATGTCAGTAAATGGTCTACTTCGGTACACTTTTTGTTTCAGGTAACCCCACAAGAAAAAGTCTAAAGGCGTCAAGTCGGGTGATCTAGGTGGCCAATAATGTTCCCAGTTACGTCCAATAACTTTGCCTCTGAACATTTGTTGGAGGTACTGTTTTACAGCAACCGTGTGATGTATTGGTGCGCCATCAAGCTGATACCATAGGTCGTATTTAATATTTAAAGGCATATTATCTAAAACTTCACTGACCTCATTATTTAAAAGGTTGAGATAACCGACGGATGTTAAATTTTCCCTAAAGTAAAATGGCCCAATTATTTGGTCGTTAAGTATCCCACACCATACATTAGTTTTAAAGGAATACTGATCACCACATTCAACTGTGAAATTGTGATTTTCTTGGGCCCACCATCGGCAAATTTGAGAACTTACCGTTCCATTTGAAGAGAACGTTGCCTCATCTGTCCATAAAATTTTATACGGAAACTTTACATTTTCTTCTCTCTCTCTCTCCTTGAAACCAGAATGAAAACCCCAAATGGACATCAAATTCTCGTTTTTTCAATGTGTTAATAAATTTTGGCTTGTAAGGCCTAAATTTATTCTTTAATAAAAATTTTCTAACACTTTCCCTCTTGTAATCGGTATTTTTTATAATATCGGTTATGCTCGTTTGCCCTTGTTCAATAACTTTTAAACAAATGTTAAGTTGGACCTCATCATCATATTTACTTGGGGTGTGCTTTTTCTTAAATTGATTTGCTACGGATCCTGTTTCTCTGAATTTCGACATTATCCTTGACACAGTTGTACGTTGAACATTTTTTCCTGGATGCCGTTCATTAAAAATGTTAGCTACTTGCCGGTATGGTGTATTCTCACCACATATTAAAACTATTTCTATTCTTTCCTGAAGAGACAACATTATTGCAACAATAACTGTTAAAAATTTGACAAGTAAATCAACAACTTGACACTACCATAGCATGCATTTTGTTTTTCACGACCTACTTAAAAATTTTATTCAACGTGATTAAGCATCCTTACCGCCCTAGTTAGTGTTCATAAATAATCTGTAAATACTGAATATTGAAATTTTAATGTAATTTCAACTCTAGTAATTGTATTAATACTTATTGCAGTTTTTGAGTTGTGTCTGCTGTTTCAAAATTGAAGGTACTGACGTTTGTTTAAGAAAATAGCCAAGTGATTTATAGCACATTTTTAATTTCTCTCTAAAAATGTCCGTATAAGTAAAAATTTATCAGAAAAGTTAAACTCCGTGATGAGTTTGTTAAGTATACATGAATTGATGACAATTAACTGAACTTGTTTTTTAAAGTAAAGGGGATATCTGTCAAAAATAAGCAAAACGTTAGCATTATCCTAGTTGCATAAAATTTGGCATATGGATATAAAATTGCCGTAGACATAACTTTTTCAAGTAACTTTTTGTTAAATGCTATCTAGAAATGCACTGAACGTCAGTGGGTCGCAGTTGCCCACATCATTTTAATTTAAATTTAAAGCACAAACAAGTGCCGAAGTTAAACTTCATTGAAACTTTTCGAAAAAAAGTTTCCCATATGGTGCGCACTTTAATGGTGACACTGTAGATACAAAATAAGATAAGGATGATTGTAACTCGAGTATTTTTGATAAAATATAGAGCTTCAAACAGTATATTGACAGCATTGTGGTTTATATATTCGAAATGAAGATTCAAAAATATCAAACAACAATTCAATATTACTGAAAATACAAAGCATATATACCTACATGAAAATTCACTGAAACTATCTCGTATCAAAAACAAATACACACACAAATACAGGATACTAGAATGACACACCTAACTCAATTCGATTCATTATTCGATTGCTAACAATGTTATTTTCTGATGTGACCTTCAATCAATATAAAAATAAATAGTGAGTTGATGTATAACGATGTTACAAAATGAACCCTTATTTTTCCCGATTCTGTTTTGTTATTTTCTTCTTGACAAACAAGTTGTATTTTATTTTAAACATACGACGAGTAAGAATTCGAGCCGTTCGCTGATCGATTTCATAGGATTTTATCTGAACAGTAGTATATCTCTTTCATGTACTATTTTAAGCAGAAACAAAATAATATGAATAATATGAAAACATTTAGATCTGATTCCAATTGGTTGGTCAAACTTACATAAAAAAAACTTTACTCTGATAGGGGGAAAAATAATTTTGTCTTCGATCTTCGGGTACTCATAACATTCTTTACGTATTTTTTTTATTTTCACTCGGCTTCTGTCAAAGTATTTTCTACAGTTTCTTCTATTTGAATTTACAACTGCTGTCGAAATTGGTTATTGTTTTTTATTATTTCTTTGTTTACGTAGCCATTTCGGAGTTTTATGCATTTCTTTTAGATCGTACCCCACGTTTAGGTTTTATTTTACAAGTTTCTGTACATGTGATTTCTTTTCATGCATGTTTTTCAGTTCCTTCTCATTCTTACTTCGAATATTTTTTATCTCTGAGTTTATATCATAGTTTTCAAGTATTTCCATACTCTGGAAAAGGTTCTTCTTCAGAATTATTGCTTTTTCATCCATTTGCTCCGTTTCTTGGGTCACCGTATGTTTTCAATATACCTTGTCTGTTGAAATCAAACAAAAATCATTTCCCCACCCTCTTTTCTTATTGAACCACTCTGTTGCAAACCTTAATAGTCTTGACACTGCTAAAACGATTCAAAGAATAATTAATTCACTATGAAGGATAGTGAGGTGTTGAGAGGGTTTAAATTTTGTCATTTTGACCTAAAGGCCAACTTCTTCATCCATCTTGCAACTTTATCTTGAATGCTTCATATTTGACACTTCAGAAGAATCACATATTTGACATAGGTATTCGACAAATTTCCACAAAAAAAAATAATACAAGAGTTTCTTGTAGAGAACTTTATGATGAAAAAAATACCATTTTATGAGATATTATACAATTGATGGATGTAGCTACGTGGTAGAAGATCATCATGAAAAATGAAAATTAAAACATCGTTTGTTTTTCCTATGTTCGGAAAAGGACATTTTCGAACGAATACAATATTGTATTCTTTAGAAAATGTCCTTGTAGAATCTAAACTTCCTATATTTTCATACCAATTGTATTCATAACTACACGTTATTGTAGTTTCGTCCTACAAGGAAAATATTGTATTTGTTTGAAAAAAGACATTTTCAAACGAATACAGCATTGTATACGTTTGGAAATGTCCTTGTAGGACGAAACTGCAATAACGTGTAGTTATGAATACAAGTGGTATGAAAATATAGGAAGTTTTAATTCTCATTTTTCGAAAATAAAGTAATTATTGAAGATGCAGAAGCTATGGGAAAAAATAGCTTATCGCTGGGGATGTCCCTCCACAATATCATCCTTTGGAAAAATCCGTTAATAAATGTATGTACATGATCCGAATTAATAATGATCTGTGTTAAAGTTTACTGTATTCAAACAACCTTAATTTGTATCAATTTCTTCAATTAGTTTATTGAAATAAACTTTTCCCTCACCAGAACTGAAATGGTGTCTCTCAATGCGAATTTCGTACACCAAGTTGGTATCATCAGGAGCTTCTATAAGATATATTAATGTTTTATATGCATCTATACGAATCATTATCTTGCATAACGGGGAGTAATCATTTTTTAATATTTTATTGTTTTTCCTAATGTTATTTACTTCTTGACTGATACCAAATCTTTACCTTTTTTCTACCATTAATTATGTACTAGTGTGAACAATGAGCTACTACGAATGAGACCTCTAACCTATTTCACATTCCACAATCATCACAGCTGATTCCGTAAATTCCAGACTTTCTTTTTTCGTCGTCTTTTTAGCGATATATCTGAAAGTCCTGGTATTCTTAATAACATCGGTGTTTCTTATAACTGGAATAATGACAAATACATCATCCATGTAATGGGTTCAAGTTCATACAAAGTAACACAATTCTTCTCTCGCTTCCATTTCATATCTGCTCATGAACAGATTAGCCATGTTACAATGGGCAATCCGTTGTCTCTTTTCATAGCTAATCTGTTCATGAGCAGATATGAAATGAATATAAAATTTTGTTCGTTTTTATGAGTCTACTCTGAATTGTAATATCTCATTGAATACTAATTTAATTTGATTGAAAACAGCGCCATTTGAATACGTACACTATAGTCAACGTAAAACAACTCGATTAATTTCAACAGCATGAAAATTGGGTGCTCAGAATTTGATGGGGACGATGAAGGCCGTTTTTGCCTGGTCCTGATTGGTGAAGGTTCTACCAGTGACAAAATTATCGAAGTGCTCAAAAAGATGAAAGTCGGTTGGCGAGAGGTCTATGATTTGCGGACGGGCGTTGTCGTGTGGCAGGATCGGACCTCTTCTGTTGACCAGTGCCGACTGTTAGTGACGTAATTTATGGTCGATTTCTTCATAATAGGACTCTGCTTTGATGGTTTGATCCGGTTGCAGAAAGTTATAGTGAATCACACCATCCGCTGACCACCATATAGTAACCATGGTCTTTTTTGTTAGATTTTGGTAGAACCGTATAGAAGATGACGCCCTATTCTAGGTCAGTGTTGAACAGGGTCCTCACATCCTGGATTACTGTAGGTCAACCACTTTGGGGCTCATCTTCGAAGCTGAAATCTCCGGAACAAAATTTCACAAACCAACAGTGTGTTCATTAACACTATCATTGCCAATTGCCTGTTTTTTTGTTATTTCCGTAGCGCTTTGGTTTAATTTGAATTTGTAGGAAAAAATTGGCCAAAATTACTTAACAACATCATAAAGTAATGAGCTGAACAGAGAAAATTTGAAAAAAAAATAACAGCATTGATGCAATAAGTACAAAATTCTCTATCGATCAGTAAACACCATGACACAGTAGTTTGAATATTCATCGGGATATGAAGCTACAATGACACATGGAATTAAAACGGACAAAACTTTTGAAACAATTTCTGTGACAGACAGTGAGTGGACTTGTGTAATCTGTGTTCCTCGAAAGAACTCTATATACCTATAGAGGAAATACAGCAAAGTGAAAATCAAAAAAAGTATGATAACAAACATAAAAGGATTACTAATTGTACAGTGTGGTGGAAAACTGAAAAAATTGTAATAACATGTGATATCAAAAGAGAAATAGGTTCTGCAGTGAATCAAGCGATAAGTAAATGTCTAAACACTGAATCGTTCCCACAAAACATCAAAAACGTATCGGAGGCGATAACATAAACCATTGAGAAAAAGTTATCGCAAATTGAAGAAACAGTTGCCGTACTGCAGGCCGATCTTACGAATACAAAAATGGAAAATGATTAGAAAATAGAAAAACTTGAAAACTTGGCCAGAAGAAAGATTTATGATCAGCTATTCAAAAATAGATTAAATTTGAGAATTTTAAATTTCCAGGAAAACTTAAATGAGTGGACCGTGGCAGAAATCATTGAATTATTCAATAGAAAAATGGTCATCAATATATCCCAGGATGATATTTAGATATGTTACACGGTAGGCAAGAAAGAAGAAAATAAATCAAGAGGTATTTTAATATTAAAGGAAATCGACTTAAGCAGGGTAAAGTCAGTATTTTCAATTTCTTGAAAAAAGGTTCACAGGACTCCATGTAACTAATACCAGTAATACTCCTGAAGATGTTTTTTCGAGCCAACTTCATCTGCGTTGGTTGATCAACCCCAGAAACGGACACCATAGTGTAACCTTGACTCCACTTCAGCATAGTATATAATTTTTAGTTAATCTAGACAGAGAATTAATTAAAAACAAGCGAGTTACTAGAAAACCAGCAGTTCAAATATCTCATCGTTTGGTCGGAGCCTGTCATAATCGTGCGAACGTCATCAGCAAATTTCACGCACTTTCCATCAGAAACAGATTTGGCAACTTTATCTGTATATACTCGAAATAGTAGGTCCCAAGACGGAACCGTGTGCTACTCCGAGTGATAGAGGTATCCGTTGAAAGTTGATTATTTTTTGTTACCCTTAATTACATTGATGATGGTTTCATATTGGCTTAGCCAGACACAAATGAATCGATCCATTAATTTCCAATTTACCCAAAATCTAGCTGATGTAACTTTCTTGAGAGGACCTGAGGGTTGACAGTCCAATACCATGCTGAGATCGCAAAAATTCCTAACAGGGCACTTGTCAGCGTCTATGCTATCAGCTAAATTGTCATGTCAATAATTGCATCGCGGTATTAGTGGATTTTCCACTTCGAAACCCATGCTGCGTTTTCGAAGTAATGTCATTTGTGTCATCGAAAGTTTAGAAATCGAAAAATGTATGATAAATGTCCCATTTCTTACAGCTTTTGGTTCGCACGTGTGTATAATTAAAGATAGAAAAAATATAAAAGTAAAGTAATGAATAACAATCGAACAATAAGAAATGTAGATGCATATAAAAACATCAATATTGTCTTGTGAGGAGTAGTTTCAGTCACCTCAGGCATCAGTCAGGTAGTAAATAACAAAAACGCAATAACAAAATACCAGAAATCAGTTATTTGTCAGGTGATAATTCCTGTAGATGCTTATCAAAACATTAAGATAACTTATGAGAGTAGTTTCAGTCATCTTAGGTAAGGCTCAGGTAGAAAATAACAAAAGGACAATAACAAAATACTAGAAATCAGTTATTTGCCAGGTGATAATTCGTGTAGATGCCTATTAAAACATTAACATAACTTGTGAGAGTAGTTTTAGTCATCTCCTGATGATGCTAACCTGGTTAACGAAACACGCGTCGAGAGAATTTTTGTTCTGGTGACGAAGAAGTGTTTCCAAAAAAAATAATTCCACGTCGGATGTTGTGAAATCTACTTTTCATTTACTAGTTGTTAATTAATTGAAACGTGATACTTACCAACGTTTTCTTCACCTCTAATCCCTGGAGGGCCTACCGTAGCTACCAAAAGGAGAACTGCGATCCTCAGCACTTCGCTGGGCCACGGCATGGCCTGCAAATATCATCAATTCGTTGATGTCACAAACTCCAAAAATAGTTCAATATTATGTATCTGTGATGAAGTATCAGTTTCATTTATTCAAAAAGTGTCAAGCTCCGAACCTGACTGAATTTTTTCATGAAAAACTTTGAATATTACTGGAGTTTCATCTCAACACCAAACCGTTATTTTAACACCTCGACACGTGTTTCGATCACCAAGTGATCATCTTCAAGAGGAAGATCAAACTCAGTGTTGGAAAAAACTCCAATAATATTCATTACTACACCAAAGGTTCCAAAAAGTGCATTACAAGTAGGAAAAACTTTGTTTTCCCAAACTAATATCGGAAGAATCACTTTTCTTGTTTCGACGTCAGTAACTATCCGAGGCACGAGAATAAAATCATGGTTATTTGCAATTTCATAAAAGATGTAATAGGAGAATCAAACCCAACCTCTACAAGAAAAAATTCACGAGAATAATATCCTGTCGAAGTTGGGTTCGACCCCACTATCTTTAGGTCGGGCTTATAATATCATTTTTATTTCAAAAAATATTTGAGCGATGTTTTGAATATTATTAAAATGGTATAATAGTTGGTCGATTCAAACGATTTTTCATCTATAATAATAATAAGGTTACCAATGAGCAGAACGTACCTTATTTGGATCAGCATGAATCTTGCAAGTATTGAAAGATTTCAGTTTTAGAGCTATGTATAATTGTAAAAATTTGGAATATTTTCAAATATTTGAATAGAACTAGCCGATACAATAGCTTTTTCTACGCTTGAGAGAGCCATTTTATAGCGAAACACATGTCGCGGTTTTTGTAAAACCCTTTATAGTGAAAATCACAAAATAAAATGTATTATTTAGTTTTTCAAATATTACTGTGAGACCAATTTTCTTGAAAGAAAATTATTGTGAAAATGTATTTATATTATGATGTTATTTTGGATTATTTCCTTAATAAATAACTTATAATTTCCTTTTTTTTTGACAATTACTATTTTCATGAGAGTAAACGATTATTCTAGATATTCACAAGCTATCTCTGGAGTGAAATTCATTAAGATCATTATAAACGAATGATTTTGGCTTTCCACTCCTCCATCTTGATACAAAAAATGTGGGAATCTTTCAAAGAAAAGAAGGAAGCAATCAATTTCAAAAATTAACTCTATATATAAAAATGTGTAGATCATGCAAAAAAGTAACTTTCAGGCACAAACTGGAAATTGAATTACACGAAAGAAAAATAATTTCGAAACGGATACTTTTAAAAAATAGTGAAAATCATACAATAAACTGTATTGATTAGTTTTTTAAGATGGATTTTCATCAAGTATCGGCCAGTTCTATTCAACGAATACTTTTATATGAACGCTGAATTATACGAAAAATACTTTTCTCTATTCCGTTTGTATTCCAAACATTCACTATGGAATCGAATCGGATATCATTCACAGGATTCCTACAAAATATAATTATTGAAACAAGCAAAATTTCACTTACATGAAACACTGTCATTCTCACTGATAGACATCCGATGTTTTGCCGTAAGACAACTGCCTCATCAGCTCTTCAGTACCAAATAAAGATACATTATGAGAAAAAACACTCAATTCATTAATAAAATTACGACTTTGTGTCACAGAATGAGTTGAATCCACCCATGTCATGGATGGCAGTACATAAATAATATTCGTTCGCTTATTTGATTAAATTTCAGCCACAAGAATCTTGTTTGAATTAAAATGAGTATATTTTTAAGAGAGATACATTTTTGGGAAAGAAAGGTTTTGGCTTTCTACTTTCCCATCTCGATACTAAAAATGTGGGAATCTTCCAAAGGTTCAATCAACAAATATCACAGATAAACTCTCCAGTTATTTCGATAAAAAGGAACTAAAGACTCTCTTGGGTCCTCAGCTGAGCTTAGACTTTCTCTGATAGTTTCAGGTTCAGGCCCTCTCAACCAACGTTTTGATTACCTCTCTATTTTGTTGTGGGTAGTGGTTGGAGTTTTAATTCAGAGAGTGCGAAAGTAACCCCAGCTAGACCCGTTAATGGAAAAGCATTCCTCTTCTATGTTAAAAATGTTACAGATCAGATTGGGAGAATTTCAGAGAAACACGACGTGGCCAATAAATACTATCAAAGAAAGTCTAAGGTCAGGTAAGGACCCCAGAAGCAACACCCGCGGATTCATTGTAGCTGCGGGTCTGTCCACATTGGAACCACGAAAAGAAGTATAGGTACCCGTCTCTCTTAACACAAGAGAATTTGTTGCCTCGGAAAACCCGACAAATCGGCTGTAGAGAAGGCATGTGAGAAGGCAGTCACATTATATCATTCGAAGATACAGAAATACTCTATAGAACTCAAAATTACTATTCATGAAAATATAGAGAGGCAACAGAAATTCATAAACACAGGGATAATTCCAATAGAAAGGAACAAACAATGATCATTTAAAAAATCTGGCTACCTGTCCTTAATTGTACACGAACGAGGTTAGGTAATCTAATTAAGAGAAACGAAATCAATCCCACCTATAATAATATAAAACCGGAGACAAATTCCAGCATTTCTAGTGGTTTGTGGCCTGAACCACTGTTCATGCTGTTTTCGGCGAGTGCATTGGCTTGGGATGTGGGGGTTGAGCAAATCGGCCATCAGATGCCTGCTTCCACGTAGCCCCGCTGGATACGGGAATGACAGAATCACTTGTGGTTCTGTTATTCCCTAACTGAATGGCATCCCAACGATAGCTTAATCCTAAGGAGTGTATCCGTGCCGAAAGGATGAATGACACTGAGCCTATCAGCTGTCTCTACGGAACCTTCGAGATACCGGGCACCCTCTCGTCGTAGTATCGCCTTGTAACGGTAATGCGGGGCTCTGCCCTAGCTACTCGTGGGACTTTTGTGGACAGAGTAAACTTAAAAATTCTTTCTGACGCTGAGTCTATAGAGGAGATGGCTGTCGAGCTTACGACTCCAACTGACCTCCCTGTAAACTTAGATCAGGAGCGAGTCTACAGTGGAGATGGATGTCGAGTTTACGACTCCAACTCACCTCCCTGTAAATTTAGTTCAGGAGCGAGTCTACAGAGTTGATGGATGTCGAGTTTACGACTCCAGCTGACCTCCCTGTATATTTAATTCAGGAGCGAGTATCCAGAGAAGATGGATGTCGAGTTTACGACTCCAACGGACCTCCCTGTAAATTTAGTTCAGGAGCGAGTCTACAGAGGAAATGGATGTCGAGTTTACGACTCCAATTGACCTCTCTGTAAATTCAGTTCAGGAGCGAGTCTACAGAGTTGATGGATGTCGAGTTTACGACTCCAACTGACCTCCCTGTAAATTTAATTCAGGAGCGAGTCTCCAGAGAAGATAGATGTCGAGTTTACGACTCCAACGGACCTCCCTGTAAATTTAGTTCAGGAGCGAGTCTATAGTGGAAATGGATGTCGAGTTTACGACTCCAATTGACCTCTCTGTAAATTTAGTTCAGAAGCGAGTCTACAGAGGAGATGGATGTCGAGTTCACGACTCCAATTGACTTTCCTGTAAATTTAGTTCAGGAGCGAGTCAACAGATTAGATGGATGTCGTGTTTACGACTCCAGCGGACCTCTCTGTAAATTTAGTTCAGAAGCGAGTCTACAGAGGAGATGGATGTCGAGTTCACGACTCCAATTGACCTCCCTGTAAATTTAGTTCAGGAGCGAGTCTACAGAGGAGATGGATTTCGAGTTTACGACTCCAGCGAATCTCTCTGTAAATTTAGTTCAGGAGCGAGTCTACAGAGGAGATGGATGTCGAGTTAACGACTCCAACTGATCTCCCTGTAAATTCAGTTCAGGAGCGAGAGCTGCGGCGTACGCAGAATCTGTCTCAGGTGGGGGAAATAACCCCCCATGAGCAGGTTAGCAAACATTTGCGCTCAAGTGAGGTTTCACCAAAACCAGAGGCAAAAAAGCCCTGCACGGCTGAATGTACGGCATCGTCAGGTGTAGCTGACGTGCAAAAACTCTCATATGGGAAGGTTGTCGTGGGTATCAAGGTGAGAATATTGCAACTTGACCATCCGACTACCTACCTCATTAACAGAGCATATTATACTTTGTGCCTCCCCCGCTGGGGACCAAATCAGGTCTTTAGAATTTGGCAGAGCCGTACTCTTACCATCTGACCTGAAAGATCACTCACCATACAAACTAATCGGCTTCGTTAAGAAGCTGGATTTGTTTGGCCGAGTGAGAATAGGTGTGAGCCACAATAAACCCTTGTGGGTTGCGGTGGAGGGTCGAATAGACCCATTCACTTTGGACCTAACCTAACCTAACCTTTGATAAAGTCTACCGCAGAAGCAGACGAAACGCAAGGCATAACAAATTGCAGTCCAAGGACAAAAAAAAACTACATCTCCAGCCGTGAAACTTCACAATATTTATCATCATTATGAATGGTGACAATACAATGAATTTCAACACTTGTGAAATATCATATATACTGTTTACAAAATATTGGATGATAAAATCAATCTTTCTATGAAGGCATTGAAGGGCAACTGATTATTTTACCTTCTTGATCATCACAGTTCAAACTGTCAATTATTTATAAACACCGTTTAAACTGTTTGAACTGGACAATGAGACTTATTCGACTTATTCAAAATCTCTCATAGCGAATAAATAAAACTGCAAATAACTTGAGATGAAGTCTTGCAGGAGTTACTTTACCAAGCAGCTTAGAGGTTATCAAAAATGTACCGCAAGATAAACCGCATCTGTTAAAACACATCAACTTTGCTTGTAACTATTTATGTATAGGGTGTTATTTATCTTGTTGTTTCAATGGAAATGGGAATGGTACCGCATTAGAAAGGGTTTTTGAATACCTATCCATATCTGCTATGCTTCTGATAACCAGTATGAACATTTGTTATATAGCTTTGAAATACCCACAATACATTTCCCAAAAAATGCAAAAATTAACTGAATCTTACAAAACTCAAAAGTAATTATCTGGAAATGTTGTCCGCCAATCTCAATACGAAAATACAGGTTATTTTCAAACCTTTGTAGAACAATGACACCTTCTCGCATGATCCTAGTGAATCAGGTGGAGTGATACACACTTTGATTCATATGATCAGGTCAGGTCAGGTGGTCGAGGAGACTCAATTCCCCCTCTTCGTCTTATCCAACGACCTCAAACTTGTCGTTTGAATAATTATGTGAGGAATATGAAAGAGCACCGTCCCGTTCATCATTTTCTTTCCACTTCATACATGATCACTCTTGAGAGTTTCTTGTATATACCGCATATATAGTCCTGGTCTTGCTATCGGTCTTGTATTGCCAATTGTAGAGATTTTCCAAAGGAAATTTCGATAAACAGCTGAAAAATGACCTTTTTTCATAGCTGATTCATTCATAATTTCGTACAATTTCAATTGAAATCAAAGGCGTATTCATTCAGGTCTTGAACTGACCGAATCTTATATGGATGATATTTGCATTTTTTAAATATTTGTCGGCCATTTGTACGATACACGCCTGTCACAATAGTCAAATTTCTTGTACTTGTCCATTGCAATCTGTCCCAGTACTAGTATCTTCATTGAGTACTGGATTTTCACCCTACCTATTTTTATTAGTAACCAAACCTGTTTCGCGACATTTTACAGACATTTCTGAAATAATTTACTTCAGAATACTATTTTTCCAATAGCTCCGCACCCCGATATCCAGATTCATTATTCTTTAAATGAAGTTCAATCATTTCCTTCCGGAATCAAGTACCCATGTTGAACTTGTATGGTAGTAAGTGAATAGGTGGAGTATCCACCTATTCACTATGCCTATACCTGAATCTTTTGGCTAACAAAAATAGGATACTCTTTGAACGGCGAAGACTGCAAATTAATCCTTGTAGTTCTATAGGGTCTTCCAACAGGAACTTACGAACTTTGACAATTGATAATGTGTTGAAGCTACATCTGTCAAATTAATTGTCATTTCACTCTGTTTTGCCAAATCATCATGGACGGATATAACATTCAACAACACACTCAAATAATAAAATTGGTTTATCAAATTGGGTGTTCTGTTCGGGCAACGTACCGCTCGTTCAGCCCATTTTATAGTCGCCATAATCGTCCTATCGATGGGATTATTCACAATGTGGTGGATAAATTCAAGTCCGCTGGTTCAGTGAATGATCGACCAACAGAAGATCTACGAAACGCAAGATCTGCCGAAAACATCGCCGGTGTCTGTGAGAGTGTGCATAAGGATCCGAGGCAGTCGATTCCGCGTCGCTCACAGGAATTTAGCCTTTCACAGACTACGACTTGGGACATTTTGCCTAGGGACTTGGGCCTGAGCCATAACAAAATTCAACTGATCCAGGAATGATAGTAAACCACCATAAATATCGATGTCTGTCTGCTGAATGGGCTCTGGAGCAGTTGGTAACTGACCCTAATTTTCATTGAAAAATCATCTTAGCGATGAGGCCCATTTCTGGATGAATGAGTATGTAAACAAACAAAATTGTCGATTTGAAGGCATGGTCTTCTCACGTGGAGATGACGTAAACTGGCCAGCGAGATCGTGCGATTTGAACGCGTTAGACTCTTTCTTGTAGGGTCGCAGTTGTATGCGAAAAGTACATGAAAAATTATATATTTCGAATACGCTCCACCCAGAAAAGCTGTGACGAACATTTGAACAATGTTATATTCCACACATAATGGCATCAATAGATATTTCAAGCGAATAGAAAATTTCGATGATATCCCACAAACACTTTGTTTTATTTAAATTTAAAGATAGCAAGCGCTGTGTTTTTGATGATCCACTCTGTTGATATTCCTTGAATGTGTGTTTGAAGGTGATTGACAATGTTTCATGATGATTTTCACTAGTTCGGACTTCCATTGTCTAATATATAAAATGATTTGAAATCCCTGAAACAGCTAAAAAATAATAATTAAAAATGAATAGCTGAAAATAACAATTATATCAGGCAAAAATACCCTGAAATGAAATAATAGTGGAATAAAATATAAGTAAAAATAGAACGATTGAACAAAAAATAATAATGAAAATAAAAAGCCACGTTAGTTCACGACGTTTCGATTGTTAGTATCTACAATCGTCTTCGGGTCAGCGTTCTATTTTCACTTGTATTTTATTTCACTATTATTTCATTTCGGGCTATTTTTACTTGATATAATTGTTATTTTCAACTGTTCATTTTTAATTTTTCTTTTTTAAATGTTTTAGGGATTACAAATCATTTTATATAGGTATTAGAAAGTCCGAACTAGTGAAATTCTTCCTTGAATGTATTTTAAAAATACAAAAATCGCACTCCTTATATATGAAAAGTTATATCACAGAAACATTACAAAGTGTGGAAGTAAATCATCTAACATTTGAATGAATTTTTAAAAGAAGTGTTATTTTCGAAAAATTTTCTAAATGGTAATTCAAATTTATTCAAAAATGAAATTGTCAATATCTTTAGATGGGTATCGAAATTCCTAATTCCTATAATAATCAATATTTCAAGCAAATTTTTAAAAAATGATCATAGACAAAAAATTTTTACTAAGCATATAACATATTTGTGAATATTTCTGGAATATTCAACGAAAGTCATTTTTTGTGGAGGAAAAAATCGAAACTTCTTTGACATCTGTCGAAGAAGTAAAGAAATAAGCTATCAAAAAAGGAATAACTGCGTATATATTCGAATTTTTTCATCCATTTCTGAAGACGGAGGCAGATTTTGGCCTCCGAAACGTAAAAGATAAGTATTATTTCTTAATAATTTTTTTGATAGGCAAAATTGTTAAATACGACAAATAGAAGATTGTTCTTTGTGAAAAATACTTTGATTTCTACGCAGTAACTTATCGGGGAAAACTAAAAAGTTTGCCCTTCTACACTTGTATAAAGTTCTCCATTACAATTTTTATATTTTTCAGATTGTGGAAGGTAACAATTACCCAAAAAAGGTCGATAAAAAATTTCTGGAATATTTCACCTGTGAAGTTTCCCGAATATCTTGCATAAAATAATAATGAATGAAACGTAGTTGCGAGCTTCCTCAAATAATTAAATTCAGTTTACACCATTACTACCAATTGGAGTGGTAACAGATTACCCGAGTCTGATAAGGATAAGAACATGAAGGACTAAAATTTCACAAAAATCAATACTCGATGTCCTCTTGGAATGTTCATGAAGTACATTTATCTACGCCATGTCCCGAGATATTCATCTAAAATCATTCTCTCATCGGAGTTTCAATATGGTAAACGAATTACGTCTATAAATTTTGCAAAGTATTATCCTGAAATTGAAGGTCCAACATGGCTGATCAAATATGGTATTTTTTCCCTACAAAGAATTCGCAATAGATCTTTCAGTCATCGTGAATTCGATAAGGTATGAAGTAAAGGTCACAAGTTGAAGCAGGGTTGGGTGTGAGGTATTTATAGACTGTGGTGAAAATTGTGGAGGTGCTTAACAGGTGGGTGTCAGGTATAGGGGCCGAGACAAATGATAAACGAAGCTTAATTGTCGAATGAACTCACCAGCTATACCCACGAGGAAATCACTGCATGTCGTTTATAACACTCACAAGGAAATAAATAAATGATTTGTCAAAAATCGACGGATTACGTGACAGAGCACAGCCGTCCAAGATGTTTAGTGGTCGTATGAAAGCGTATCGGCGTTAGACGACGGGCGCCGGCGTCCTTTCTCTTCGCGAAGGCGTAACGTAGGCCGAAAAATCGATTATTTCAAGGGATCCAACACGGCTTTTTTTTTCTGAACCGAATACCTTTCCAATTGGAGGTAAGTGTTAGCGTACGTCTGGTAATTTCTTGTGATATATTTGTTCGACTGCAAGATTACGGTTAACTGCAAATTTTCTGGAGTGGTAAACAGGAACGAATGCGGGTTGTTATCTCTTAAATTACAGATAACACTCGCGCATTAGTAATGTTAGTTCGGAACGATATAATATTATGTATGTATTTAATCGTACGATAAAAATTTGTCATTGATTATTTGGACTTTTATTATGACGTTGAAATGTGTTGATTGATTTTCTTTCATGTCTGAGTATAAATTGAGGAATTGATTGAATTATCTAAAAAATAAATTCATGAACACATTTATAGTCTCTGTTTGAAGTACGTCTCAAATCGGCGAAAAAATCATGAAGACACATGTTACCCCTTGTCTTGGCCCCAATATCAATATTTATGCCAGTTCGTTTTTTTTTCTGGAGGAGCCCCCGTTGATTAGGTAGAATAGCTCTGGGTTTCATAATTCTCATAGATTTATTATGTTATGTTATGAAGACATTCGTTATCATTATAATACGATTAATAATATTAGCGTTTTTTGTCCAACAGTTTCCCATTTACAAAGCGAAGTATATATGATTGATGATTTTTTTTACTATTTGATAAAATACAAAATTAAAAAAAAAATAAGTAAAAGAAAAAACACAACTTAAAAGATTGTGAACGTTTCTATATTATATATATAGACTATATATAGATTTGCACGTGACTAATTTTCTATTTCACGAAAGCTGCAACAAAAAATCTCAATAATAGAGAGCTTGTTTGCATTACAACACATTTAGTTAATTGGTGACTTCAACATCAAGTTCGTTTGTGTCCTTTTGTATAAAAAAATATTATTGTGCTATTATAGATGCTAGTCTTGGAACAAAGATTGCAATTTCCAGTAATAGTGCAGAACAGTCTATTTTTCAAATTTACTATTCAATAACTTATACATTGTGTAACAATGTAACAACAAAAAGCTCGGACACGTCGATTTCTAATTATAGGGGGACACCTTCCAGACTAATCAAATTTTTTGTAGTACGCATCCCCTCGGAGGGGTGCGTCCGACGACCCTTATTTAGATAGGGAAAGTAGGTCGAGTGGCACCTTGTTTTAAAGGTCTTTCGAATACCTTTACATCTCTGTTGAACGAAAATTTTTGTAACGATTAGTTTTCGAGATAATTTGAAGATTTAAAGGTATTTTTATTGAGTTCAACTCTTTTTAAAATAAATCAAATTGTTTTTGAGGTACAATTTACGTTCAGAACTTTCATAAAAAAAGTAAATTTTTACTTTTTATGATAACCTGCGTGTCCATTTGATTTCGTAAAAAAGTAAGAATTATTTATCTATTACGAGATTTTTTCGGGGGATGGGGTTGGTTACCACCCTTACATTTTAGGTAAATTGAGTGGCATCTCCTTATGAAGGTTGCCTTTTGACGTGGATATTTTTTGCTTCTGATAAAAAAGTTAATCATACTAAAAACTTACCTACACAACGAATACAACCTGCTAATTTCCTTGAATACTGATGACACAGAAAAGTTTTAAAATGTGTTTTAGGGTTAATAAATCCCAATAATTGTTTTTAAAGCACACACAAAAAAGTAACACCTAATAAGGGTAACTCACATAGGAAATTCAGAGTAAATTTTCAAAATGTGCTCCATTTTGCTCCATGCAACAATAAAGATTTTGTTCGAATTTTGCTTTTACATCATTCAACATCTCAGTAGTTATAGCTCGGCATTCATCAATAATTCTACGACGTAATCCATCCAAATTGGCTGGCTGTGTAGCATAAACTTTAGACTTTAAATATCCCCACAAAAAGTAGTCCAGTGGTGTTAAATCTGGTGATCGTGCTGGCCATTCAATTGGACCTCTTCTGCCAATCCATTGTCCTTCAAAATGATTATTCACAAAATTTCGAACCTGCTGGGAATAATGGGGTGGTGCACCGTCTTGTTGAAAATGGATAAATTCATCTTGACATCTTGGATCCTGTTCAATTATTTCAACTATACGAGGTTGTATTGCCTGTTCGAAAAGTTGTGAATAAGAATCACCGGTTAAATTTCCATTAATGAAAAATAGACCTATAATATGATTGCCTAATATTCCGGCCCAGGCATTCAACGTTTGGGGATGTTGGGTATGTATTTCTGCGTATTGTCTTGGGTTTCCATCCGACCAATAACGGCAATTGTGACGGTTCACGCAACCATTTAAATAAAATGAGATTTCGTCCGAAAAACAGATGTTATAAAGCAGCTCGGGATTAATCTCTCACTCATGCCCTCACAAAATTCCTGTCTTCGGTCAAAACCATCCTCATTGAGTTCATGAACAAGTTCAATTTTATAAGGATGGAATTTGTGGTTTTTAAGGATTCTCCATGCGCTCATATGGCTTATTCAGACCATTGCTGATAAACCTCTGGTACTTAACCTGGGATTGGCGATGACTTGACCAATCACTCCAATCGCATTATCGTTATTCACTATCCTTCTCTGAACATTTCTTTTCTTATCTAAAACCGAACCTGTCTCCCTGAATTTTATGACCAAATCCAGAGCGTGATTTCTGCTTAGGTGTTTACCAGGGTTTTGCTCGTTAAATAAAATTGATGTTGTATTAGCATTTTGGTCGTTGCCAGAAAATAAAGCAATAACTGAAACCCTTTCAGCAGTAGTGTAAGGCATTTTTAAACAAATAGCAATACACGATCCGTTTAAACAAAACAATCGAACGATGTACTAATGAAAACTGGAAGAAGAGGAGTGGGTATTGATTTTAAAAAAGGGATTTTATTTAAAAAAAAACTGATAAGAAGAATTGCTCGAATTTTTTTTTTATTTAGACATACAAGTTACCGAGTGGTCTGTCTAATGTATTATTAACATGGCAATTTTACTTCAAATTATCTCGAGAACTAATTATTATAAAAATTTTCTTTTAACAGAGTTGTGAAGATATTCAAAAGACCTTTAAAACAAGGTGCCACTCGACCTACTTTCCCTATCTAAATAAGGGTCGTCGGACGCACCCCTCCGAGGGGATGCGTACTACAAAAAAGCTGATTAATCTGAAAGGTGTCCCCTTTCAATCAGAAATCGACGTGTCCGAGCTTTTTTAAAAAATCTTACTTTTCATATTCAAAAACGGCTCTGTTAAGTTTTCGTTGTTACACACTGTATAAAAATAAAACAAAAGCATGATTTCTTCGTTTCTCTAATGCTACAATCTGTATCTGTAGAATAGGGAGGGTGAGTGTAGACTCAGAGCACTTAGGCCACATGTGAAGCTTTGAAAAAAAATTACTTTTTTTTAGCCTACTTTACCTACAAACGATACTAATAAATGTAGTAATGTTAATTTTTTTGTAGTCTTATTGGTTACTGAGAAAGCACTATTAATATTATTCAAACTACGAAATACAAGTAATAATGCGCTAAAAAGTTTTGAAATAGGTTCTAAATTGATTGTGGTTCATGGTAGTAACAACGTAATATCAATTTATTTTATATTTTTTTGAAGTATAGCAAAAAAACTACGATAACCAGACTTCAAAACATAAAATAACAAATGTCCTCAAACTACAAACGATGTAGTTGGTTATAGCTGAAATTAGATGTTTGTAGTTACTATTAAAGACATCAAAAATGAATGAAATAAAATCGAGTTCTCTGTTTGATTCGGCCGTTACTTAATGAAGATTCATAGTAATTTCAAAAACTACACCTCACGATTTGTGGATAAGTTTGTGGACAAGTTTGTGGAGATCAAATCGTGAGGTGTAGTTTTTAAAATTAAAATCGACTGTTTTTTACCTAAACTAACCTAACATAACCTATCCTAACCAACGTATATGTAACCAGAAATCTGAAGTAAAATCTAACGTATTTTAGAATGTTTAATTTGGAAAAAAGCATCTACCCTCAACATCTAACCTGACTTCCGAATTCAAAAACGAACTCATGTTAGTATGTTGGATATAATTCTCAATCATGAACATCTAACATACGTTTTGAATTCGGAAGTCAGGTCAGATGTTGAGGGTAGATGCTTTTTTCAAAATAAAGCATTCTAAAATACGTTAGTTTTTACTTCAGATTTCAGGTTACATATGTTGGTTAGGATAGGTTATGTTAGGTTAATTTAGTTGAAAAATACTCGATTTTAATTCATTCATTTTTTATGTGTTTAATGGTAACTACAAACATCTAATTTCAGCTACAATCACCCCATCGTTTGTAGTTTGAGGACAATTGTAATTTTATGATTTGCAATCTTGAAAATTCAACCGTATCAATAGAGTGTATCTTCCATCAAAATATGAATACGTAATGAGTTATTTCATGTGAAGTTTCATGAATGAAGTATTTACTTCTGACAATGCAAAGATGAATCTTAAATTGATCTTTGAATTTTTTAACACTATAGCTTTCAATTTCTGAAAGAATTGAGTTGTAGAGGCTATATACTTGATAACTAAACGAGCGTCTGAAAATTTCAGTCCCAAAAAAAAGAACACTCAATAATCCTCTACTTCTAATATTTATGTTGTGTATATCAGTGCGATAAATAATTTTACGATGAAGATATCCTGGCTCCCGTTCTCCATATTCAGCCCTAGTTTATGCGAAATTTTTTGCCGTCTTCGTACTCCAAAAATCAGACGTAGACTACTTCACCACCTTTCACCATCAACGCTGGTGTTTCCCAAGGATCCATATCGTATCCAACCCTCGTTTTATTGTATATCAACGACGAATTGAAAAAAAAAACAAGAATCCAATATATTGCTTTGCTGATGACAGCACACTTGTCTAGTCATTACATTTGGATTCTGGAACATCGGTTGCGAATGGGCATCTTCTCCGGCAGCAGGAGGTTACATATCTTAATGAGGATCTAGGAATAATTTCGAATTGGGGTGAAAGTCTAGGTCCAATTAAATACCACAAAAACCCAGGCATCGGTTTTCTCCAAAAAGATAAATATTTCCGAACTGGATATAATAATGTCAGGTCAGATAATTCCGCTTTCTGCTTTAATAAGTTTGTGGGGGTTAAAATAGACATCAATATGTCTTGGCACAATCATGTCGCTGGAATTGCAAAGGGTGCTTCTCAAACGCTTGGAACACTGTTCCAAATCAGAAAAATGTACACACCTCAGCAACTTTTGATGCTTTATAAAGTTCAGATCAGACATTGGATTCCATCCAGAAAAGAGACATCCGCCTGATTGGAGACGATAACTTCTGTAGATACTTTCACGGGAAGTGTTCAAGTGCACATATGATTCCACCAGGAGCGGTACATATCAGAAATACGCGACGGACTGTGGCTGCTCATCATTTTGAGGTTCAACTCAGTACACCTCGAACTTCACTGTTTACGAACTCTTCCATTTGGAGACCGGCGTTTCCTGAGAATGTTTTTCCAAATGGATTTAATCTCCAGCGATTCAAATCCAATGTGAATCGCTACTTTCGCACAGGCATCGCTCTTAGAGCGCCTTAAACATTGTAGTGCTTTTATTTTGTCTTTGAAAAACAAAAAAAATTATCGAAAATATCAACTCAGGATGTGTGAACCTCTGAGGAAGCTAGCCACTCGTGCCAGCAAAACATCAGGACGAAATTCCAAAAAATTCTCGGCCTTCAAATCCGGAAAATAGAGACGGAAAATAAAAGATACTAGCAAAGACCAATAGTTAAATTTATTTCTCGAGTAGTTTCATAATTTCTATAGTTGGTTTCTGAAATACGCAACTTCTTTCAGGATCTTTATTTGAGCTTTGAATTAGGAGAGGTGGATTCATGAAACAATAATGCGTATTTTCCATCATGAGAGCCGAAATGAAGGTTGAACATAAAAGTTCAAGTCCGCCTCAAACGTATAGAAGTTGTACCATGTATCATTGGAAATATTAAAGATTTGTGGTATCAACATACTTCAGGTACTTGATGAAGTTTTTGAGAATGAGCTGTTGTACAAAAAGAGAGTAAGAATGGCTTTTCTTCGAGTGATTATCATGACCGTAATAAAAAATACGAATTCATTTAAATATCATCAATATACAGAAACTCTTGAGAATATCAGAAAAATCCCAGTTTCACGATATTACCAATCAAAAAAGTGCTACAAAAATAAAGGCCACATTCAAAATTTAAATTTGAGTTAAGGGTGCCACAAATGTAACGACACTCTGTATAAAAATGATGTATCATTGCTGGTGATAAAATGAAATTTCCAATGGAAGAGGGTAAACAGATTTTCAAAATCTCTGCAAATGAAGAAGATACAGCCGAAAATTTAAAATTTTCGGTTTTTCACTTATATGTATCTTCGAGATCAGTTGATTTTTTTCGGTATCATTTATTAGTACCCAAAAATAAGCAACTTTGCCACAATTGAACCTACTTTCTATCTCTCAACTTTTACTCAAATTTGAATAACACTATATCACATATAGATATGCAAGTTGTTCAACATTTTTCGATTTCATTCTTCACGTATTATACCTTCTATGTCAAAACTCTTTCATAAAATTTTATAGTTGACAAATTTTGAGTGTCAGTTAGCAAATTTCACATCTGGAGAATTCTCAGATACCTGATTCCTTTTACTAAGATATACAGGGTGTTGCCTAACTACAGTACGAAACTTCAGAGGGTGATTCGTTAGGTCGTTTTAAGAAAAAAGTTCCTGCGAACATATGTCCGGAGTTCCTTTGTTTCTGAGATACAGGGCGTTGAAGTTCGAAAGGAAACGGTATTTACAAAGTATCATAAATATCCTTACACCGCTGATACCTAAATAATGTTTTTGAGCTGACTTCCAGCTGCAGTAAAATCTTCCTGGTACTATTTGAAGGATCATCTTCTATCTCAGGGGTTCCCAACCTTTTTGCACCTGCGTACCACTTGACTTTTTGAGAAATATTGGCGTACCACCAGACCTAAATATTTTGGTAAACGTATAATATTTACTCTTCTAAAAGTGTTCAAAGGCTTTTTTAATTAAATTCCTGAGAAAACTTCATATTTAATGGTTAGATATTTGTTTATTTATAACATGCTTATAATAAAGGAGGAATGAAAAGATTAAAATGGTATTAATTTACAGTTTTATTTATTACCCATAGGTCTAAAACATACAAATAAAAAATTATTAAAAAGTCAGCATAAAATTAATCATACATAATATACAAAATATACTTTTATAGTCTTTAGTGCGAAACTTGTTGTTTGCCTCTGATTAAAATATCAACATTAGAAGTAATAGAACTTATCTTCACTCTTGAGTTCTCTTTAACACTTATTCTGCTTCTATAGTTATTTTTTATGTACAAGAATTCAGAAAATCTATTCTTACACAAGTAACTCGTAACAAATGGCATCAAAAATAGCAGAGCTTGCCGGAAGAGCAAAGGGTACTCGGTTTTACATCCGATCCAAAAATTAGTTGAAGATTTCTCTTTAAAATAATCTTTTACGGAACTATCTTCTGTAAGGTCGATACAACTTTAATTTAGTTCCAATTCATTTGGTGAGGTTCCCGAAAAAGGATTTCTGATCCAGTCCACTTTTGAATAATCTCCAGAGTAGTACTTCTTAAAGTTTTTTTGAAGGCCTTCCAAGGGAACATTGATATCTGCAACCACATCTGGCATTGGCGATATTTCATTTTATTCAAAAAATGATGATAGAGTGGAGAATGCAGATAATTCTCCTCCTGTATTTGTGAAAAAAGCAGGACCAACTTGCTCTTGAAGGAGTTTATTTTGTCACTGGCTGTGAATCTGTTGTATTTGGTCCCTGAAGTCCCAAGTTCAGTGTATTGAGTTTGTCAAAAATGTCGGCTAGGTAAGCCCATCTTGAGAACTATTCTTCATCAGCAAACAATTTTTTCATGTCATGATTTTTTTCACTTGAAAACATGAAAACTTCTGATCTCAGTTCAAAGAGACGGTTCAAAATTTTCCCGCGAGATAACACCTCACTTCTGAATGCAGGAGTTAAGTTTTGAACTTGCCACCCATTTCTTCACACATCAAGGAGAATAATATTGTGTTTAGAGCCCTAGCCTTTATGAAGTTAATAACTTTCACAGCATCTGATAGAACGGAGTTAAGTTGTTTAACTAATCTTAATAAACTAAATTCTATAGAATGGTTTTGTGGCAAAGAATGATAGGCGACTGCTGATTTTTCTGGTCTTCCATATTTTAGATGTGCCAAATGTTCCTTCTATCTCATTTCTATAGATCTTTTAGTCTGTCCATAATATTTTGCATGGCAGTCTTTATATTTAATTTCGTAAATTTCAGACTTCTCCGAACTCTTGACTTAATCCTTTGGATTTCCTAAAATTTTTTGTAGTGTATGACTTGTTTTTAATGCCACCTTCATAGCGAGTTTTTTGAAAATATTTCCAAAGTTCTTCGTGTATTGGTGGTATGGAACTGAGATATATTTATCTTGGTTTTCGTCGTTTCTAACTAGGTATGAAGGTGGTATTTAAGACAAAAGTCATTCACTATAAAGCCTTTTAGGAAATCCAAAGGACAAAGTCGAGAATTCTGAAAAATCTGGAATTCACAAAATTAAATGTAAGGACTGCGACGCAAACTATTATGGACAGACTGAAATATATATTAAAATAAGATATAAGGGGATCACTTAGCACACCTAATATATGAAAGACCAGAAAAATCAGCAGTCGCCCATCATATTTTGTAACAAAACCATTCCATAGACTTTAGTTCATCAATATTAGTAGACGAGTTAACAACAGTCATCTAGATGCCTACTAGAGTGTAGAAATGAGTAAACATAATAATATTTATTTATTTATTTATTTATTTATTCTCATACAGGTGTAACCTAATTACATGAGAAAATCGTTATATATGTATCGTACATTCATAGCCAGTATACAATAAAAGAAACTAAAGCTATACATATGTAATAAGAAAAAAATAAAAAAGTAACTAATCCAAAAATATGAAAAAGAAGCTATTGGTTGACACTTAATATATAATTTTTCAACCCAGTAAAAAATTCTCTAGGGGGTTGGACAAAGCTGAGTTCGGACATTAATAGTGTATTATTTGTGACTTTCAGCATCGTTACGATTGGGGTACCTTGAGTCGTGGTGACTAATGGTATTTGAAAAAAAGGGGTTGATCGTGTAATTTTAATAGGGTTTCTTCGGTTCATCAAACTACGTAACTTGGGACAGTTGAGATAATTATTATAAATTTTGTAACATATTGCAATTATTATGTATAATCTTCTATTCTCTAAACTCGAGATTTCAAATTCTTTCCTGAGATCATTAGTTCTCACAGTATTATAATCTGGGTAGACTCCATATTTCTTATAATATAAATGCCGCAGTAATCTATTTTGAATTTTCTCCAGATTATTTTTATATATAAAATATACGGGTGCCAAACGGCTGCACAATATTCGAGTTTGGGTCTCACCAGAGTGTTATATATCCTAATGACTGTTTGGTAATTTCTAAAATGTTTACTTTGCCTCAAAACAAAACCCAAACTCCGTAAACCCTGAGAGACTACTGTTTCAATGTGTTTTTTAAATGACAGGGTTGAGTCATATCGTACCCCCAAATCTTTAACATTACTTACTCGTGCCAACGTGATATTTTCCATTTCATATGCATACTCTATTTTATCTTTCTTTCTTGTGCAAGTCATTACAATACATTTTGACGTATTAAATGGTAACTTATTTTTCACACTCCATTGGTAAACATTTTCAATATCCTTTTGCAGCTTACTACAATCTTGAACACAATCTATCTTTCTATAAAATTTAAGGTCATCGGCAAAGAGTAAATAATTTGAATATTTAATTTCCGCTGATAGATCATTAATAAAAATGAGAAACAATAGAGGCCCTAGATTTGATCCTTGGGGCACTCCTGATTTTGATTGGTACTCATCTGAATAGTTGGTACCGAATTTTACTCTGAACGTTCTCTCATTTAAATATGATGCTATAAATTTGATAGTTCCTTTAGTAGCTCCACATAGAGAAAGTTTATTCAACAATACATCATGATTTACTTTGTCGAACGCTTTTTGGAAATCTGTGTATATCACGTCGACCTGAGTAGAATTTTCCAGACTTCTAAGTACGTCATGACTAAAAGATAACAGATTTGTGGAAGTTGACTTTTTTGGCACAAAGCCGTGCTGTTCTTCATTTATTAAATTATTTACTTTGTGCCACACTTTAGCATATATTATCTGTTCGAACAATTTACCAGGAGCAGGTAACACAGCAATTGGCCGGTAATTTTCTATAAGTGATATTTTACCAGATTTGTGTATAGGAGTTACAATAGCACGTTTCCATCGTGATGGAAACTTATTTTGTCTCAATGAAAGATTATATATATAAATCAACGGGTCTTGGAAAAACTCCGAACAACCTTTTATAATATAAGGTGGGATATTATCTACACCAGCACATTTTTTTTGGCTTAAGTTTTTTTAATGCTCTGAAATAGTCAGTTACTGTTACTTCGTCTAATGAAAAATCGGAGTTTTCTTCAGCAACGATATTAAAGTTGTATTGGGCCGTATGCTTGCAATATACAGATTCAAAATACTCACCAAAGCTATTTGGAACCTCAGCGTCGCTGAGTTTCATATTATTGTACTCAAAGACCGAAGACGAAGAAGAATTTTTTTTGTTACTTTTTGTATACGTCCAAAATGTGCTGGTGTCAGTTTTAATAGCATTTTCAATATCATTGATGTAGTTATCAAAACCTTGTTTTATCAAGCGTTTGAGATGTTTTCTTTCTGTGTTATATAAGGTCATATAATTGTTTGATAAATGTTTGAGTTTTCTATATTTATTTTTATTCCATAAACATTCTTTTATGTCTTTAGTGAACCATATAGGGTATTTATTTCTTTTTTTGGAAGTTTTTGGAACGACTGTGTCTAAAACCTTATATAATTCTGAATAGAAAAAATCAACAGCAATATCAACCTCATTCAATTGAAATAATGGTGTCCAGTCGATATTTTGAATAGATTGAGTCAATCTGAGAAAATCACATAATTGAAAATTATAATATTTTACTGATTCGATATCACGAGTTTTTCTAATGATCTCATCTGTAGCGAATATTTCAATATACAAGGCAGGATGGTTAATATCCTCCTCTAAAAGCGGAAAGTCTGACTTCGACACATGAATACAAGATGCATTCTCCTGTGTGACTAATACAAGGTCTAATTTACGGTTATTGATATTATTAATTTCATTACAGTTCTCAAAACCATTAATTTCCAGGAAATCGAGAAAAAATTGATGTTTCTCATCCTTATTATCATGTTCTAGATTTGGTAAGTTAAAGTCGCCAAAGACATATACATTTCTCTCGTCACATATTGTGTATTCTAAATATTCCAAGTAATTCTTGTAATCTTCAATACTCAATTTAGGTGGTAGGTAAACAGCAAATAAAGTGATTGTTTGTAATTTTTTCAATTTAATTTTAACACAGAGCGTCTCATATGTACCATCTTTCATTCCCCAATTTAAAACCTTGAAGTCTCTATTTACCCCGATCATTACTCCACCTCCCCTTTCTTTTCCTGATAATTGCGAGTTTCTGTCACATCGAAAAATTGTATACCTTTCCAAATTTATTAATTCCGAATCAAAAAATGTATCATTCAGCCAAGTTTCTGTACCAATGATTATGTCATACATTTCCCCTTCAATACTTATTTTCAAGTCTCTCAACTTTGTTCTCAAACCCCTAAAGTTTTGATAGTAACATTTAATATTATTCATTATAAAGGTGAGCGTTTTAAATTAATTAAATTTTCTAACAAAAATATCAAAGTAACAAAAGATATAATAAATTCAGTAACAATTTAGATTAGCCAAGAATAATAGGAAAATAAAAAAAGTATCTATTAAACAATGCTACAGTATAGGTGCATGTGTTCCTAAGTTGTCGATTACATCATATATCACTTACACTTCTGATCAATTTTTTAACTCCGTCAATCTTCACAAATATTTCTCCATTTGACGTCCAAACATTCTTGAATGAATATTTTGTGGTAGCAGCCTTCAGAATATTTAGTTTCCATTTACTCAAATCATCCCTGATGACTACGCCGCTGGATTTCAACAACTTCCTATTTTCAATAAATTTTTGTTTGTCCCTCATGTTCAAAAAACGGACCAAGATTGCCCGTGGTTTTTGTATACCATTTTTATCTTGTTTATTAGGAGAACGTCCAACTCGGTAGCAAAATTCTGTATTGTTATTTACATTAATTTTCACCTTCAAAGTTTTGTTAAACAGATTGCTAACTACCTCATCAATATTTTCTTCTTGTATTTCTTCTATGTCAAATATGCGAATGGAATGGTTTTTATAACTCTGATCATTCTCCATAACTTGTTGCCTGAGTATTTGATTTTCAGAATTTAGAGAATTCATCTTAGCCTCACATTTTTCTAATTTCTCTTGGTGTTCAGTGAGTATTTCGTTCAGTTTTTCATTTAGTTGTTGACTAACATTCTTAATTACTGAATCGATGAACGACTGATCAGAAAGAATGGCTTTCATAGCTTCTTTAATGAGTTTTTGAAAGTCCTGTTTATTTTGAGCCATAGTACTAGGTATATATTTATACTTTACTCCGATTACTTATAAAGTTCGCAGGTTCACAGGTTATTACAATGTATAAATACAGCAGGCACAACTACTTTTTCGTGATAATATGGTCAATTAGCGGAGCACACACCGAAACACGTCTACTCGCCACGAATGCTCATAGCATTATGAATATTATAAATTTAGTAGGGTTTTCATATGCTACCTTGCGAATAGTCAAGAAATATCAATTAAAAAAAGTTTAGTCTGTGATTTTTGAGGGGGATACTGTCGCATCTTTCGATAATGAAAAGAGGGATGCTTCAAGGATGGACCCTTGGACCTTTTTTGTATATTATTTACACCTCGCAATTTCATAAATATTCCTCAGTTCATTATTACGCTAATGACACGCAACATTACATATATTTCAACGAAACTGAAATTTACCATGATTACATGAATTAGAAGCTTCAAACTTTGAGTTATTCATTCCGTGTTAGGAATCACACGTTAAAAGGTAAGACCTCGTTAATCCTTAGCTCGCACAAGTTTCGACTTCTGAGGGTTGTCGTCCGTAGGGGTGCGACAGCTGTTTAACGGAAAAACAGATTTCAAACAGATTTTTAAACAGATTTTTAAGTAGTTTTTTGAACGAATGATTCAGCTAAGTCGATAGCCCCAATTTTCGGTCTCAAATCAGCAATAGAAAGAAATAAACACAATTTAAACCTGTTTCTCGACAATTTTCCATAGAATAGAATGAGAATCCCTTACTCTCTCACATCTCATCTACGATGATGACTGCATATATGACCCTGCTCTACTGCTACAAAATGTATCAGGATCGTGTGAGGTCTTCGCCGGCGTAGCCTTGTTTCATCTGCATTTTCGGAAATAGGTTGGTTTGTTGGATAGATTTGAAGAAAAGGCTCTAATTACATTTTTTATTTTATTTTTTTCAATTTTTTTCTTCATTAATGTAATTGTAAGCAGTGAAAGTCAGGTGACTCATGTTATTCCACCACCATAACCCGCAATGTAATGTAAATAGAGTTAGGTACCTAAATACCGAAGGGAGTAGAATTAATAACAAATTTCGAGAAAGAAAGACATTGCAATAATATTAATAATAGACGTCTTTGTTACTATAACTATAACAAATTTTCACATAGTTGGGTTTTAATTATGATACAAAATTATAGTTAAAGGTGATGTTCAATTTTCGCAGTTATACGGACAACTGCCAAATTGTTCTTCCACTCAACCTCAACAAGTGTCTGCGTGGTTGATGGTGAATTAAGGTAACACAACATTTACATAAATATATGGGTGAATGAATATAGGAATGAATGAATAATATAGTAGGGTAGGGTGGTAGTGGTACACAGTGAATCAGTCTTGTATGGGTTTAACCATTGTATTTAGGCGCTTGCATGGTAGCCAATGTTATCAATATTTGATTCACTTCACAGCTGAACAGTTTCGCTGATTGTCGAATGATTAACAATTGAATTTGTATTTTCTTATTATTATTTCTTATTATCAGATAAGTCGAACTTCATGTGTAATTTACTCAGTTCTTCTCTGATAGAGTTCTGGATATTTTCATTGTTTCAAGAAATGGTTATAGTACATGGTTAACAGTGATTCATGATACACTGTGTACATAACATATGTAAACCCAATTCACAGTGAAATGAACGAAAACAGCTCCTATTGGTACATAATTCAACCCAAATAAAACTATAGAGAGGCATTTCAGGCTATTGTGTTTTCCCCAATTGAACCTACTTCAAAACGCATCCAATTGGAACCACTTTCGTAAAATTCAATAGTTTTTTTTTTCTACCAAACAACAGTTGACAACTTTTTAAATTTGAGATATCGTGAAATGAAATAATATTAGTCGAGACTCATTCGATTCGGAAGGGTTTCTGAAAAAAATCAGAAAAACATATTAGCTCCATGAACAAATGCGAAAATTGAAGTTAAAAAAAGCGGTTATTTTTTGATATATCAAGATGAAAATGCAAAAAAAATATTTTACTCATCATCTGAGAGATGTCGCTCAATGATTAAGTTTAATGGGGTTGCGATTACATGGCTCAAATTTGAATTTTTTTATGCAAAATTTCGTTAATTTCATTACAGAAAATGCCTCGAAAAAAGTTTCAATCAATCCAGGTGATCAATTCAAGGTGGTTCGAGTATCCGCCAAGCTACGAAAGAAATTGGTGTTTATTTCACGACATCACAACGTTATAATGAGAGACGTAGAGCAGTTGAACCTAATGTGCAGCTGCGTTTGATTCCAAACGTTAAATTTCGACCAGCAAGAATGAGTATTGAAAGCCTATTACTAAAAAATGTGCACTATTATTATACGGTCTTTCATCAAAAGATGTCGTCAAGTAGCCTATTAAATGGTAATGAAAAATAATCTCAAAATACCACCCAATTGGGAAGCGTAGAATTTGGCGGGGGTTGACCGGAAGCTTACAGCCTCGCAAGGGCAACAGGTTTCAATGAAAAGACTGTCAAAACATTTTTCGATAATTTAGAAAAAGTAATCCAGTGTAGTCCAATGTTTTCCGATGGAACTCGGATATACAACTTAGATGATACAGGAATGACCACGGTTCAGAAACCCTACGCACAAGAACTTGTACAGAGTCACCAACCGTGTAATAGGACCATTATGCACAACTTACTGCATTATTAGTTTATAACAGAATGACTTTTGGGACACCTCCTAGAACTCTGATCTTGGCAACATCTTCGGGATGAATGACCAGTTAGCTGTTTGTTGAAGTTATGGAACATTTTATCAAGCACAGCCACAGCACGCCAGATCATTCCGGTATTTCAATAATGGACAACCACGAATCCCGCTTAAGTAAGATGACTTGACAAAAGAATCTGGGGTTACCGTCCTCACACTTCATCCTCATACATTAGCAAGAATGCAGCCTTTGGATGCGGGAGTTTTCAATTCGTTTAAGATTTACCACCACAATGCTTTGGATTCTTGGTTGATGTGTCATCCAGGTTGCCAAGTTACCATATATGATGTTGGAGAATTGATTGAAATAGCTTTCACAAATTTTTTGACCATTTCCAACATAACTAAAGCCTTCCAGAAAACTGGAAAGCTAGGAAAGAGCATCAAAGCCACCGACACTTCAGAAAAAAATAGAAAGCAGCCACCAGAGAAGAAACTAAAAATAGAAAAGAAGCCAAAAAAAGTAAAACGCCAAGTTTCGTAAAGTGATTCTGGAGAAGACTATGATGATACAGTATTGTGTCAAGATTCTGATAATGGCAATGATCACTGCCCCCCGTGGCGCCGCCACCGGTCCTCATTCATTTGACGGAATTCTGAATGGAGAAACCCATCACCAGTTTTTAATGTCGATTTTCGAAGACTATTTGGATGATTCACCTTTGGCTAACTATAACAACATCTAATTTCAACATTATGGTGCTCTACCGCACACTACCAGACAAGTATCTAATCACCTGACTGAAAGGTTTGGTGATAAATGGATAGAAAATAATGGGCCGGTGAGGTGGCCAGTAAAGTTTCCAGACTTAAGTGTTATGGATACATTCTTATGGAGTACACTAAAAAAATGAAGTTTATGGTCAGAAGGAATATCAAAATATTGAGGACCTTCAACACTGTTGTTAGAGAGTTCGGAAGATTGAGGAGGGGGGAAATTAATTGTGCAGTGAATAATATTCGAAGAAGGGCACAGTTGTGTTATCATGAACAAGGCCAGCATTTTGAGTATTTGATGTGATTTACTTTTGTCTTTACATTTTAGTTAATTATTGTTATTTATTCAAAGTTCTATTTTCAATGAAAAGGACACAATGTCTAATTTACCTCAAATTTTAATTGTAGATTATTTTTCCGTATTTTCAAATGAACCAGAAAGATTTTGATCCAATAACTTGCACATAGTTCGATGTGGTTGTCGTCTTTCGGGATACAAGTTTAAGTACATTTCCGATGTCCTAACACTATTTCTATCGAAATTGTAATATATTTGTATCATATCTCTTTTTTCTTCATTCGTGGAAGCCATTTTTCGCCAAAAATTCAATGACTTGTACAATAACAAAATGTCATTGAGTGTAACAAATTGAAAGTCAAATGTTAGGAATCACACGTTAAAAGGTAAGACCTCGTTAATCCTTAGCTCACACAAGTTTCTACTTCTGAGGGTTGTCGTTCGTAGGGGTGCGACAGCTGGTTAACGGAAAAACAGATTTTAAAACAGAACAGATTTTAAAACAGAAACATCAAATTATGAGACGAACCCGCCTTGGAGAGCAGTAATCATACTGTAAGAGTTCCAGCTCAAAATCTCATACTTTTTCTAATGGCGCTTCATTCAGGCGATTTCATGACCTTCGACCTTCAAAGCCCACATCAAGGTCACACGTGTCTCTTGCCCACTTCCAGGTCACACGTATCTCTTCGTTGGTAAGTGTTTCAGAGAGAGACGTTAATGAGTGAAGACGAATACGTCACACGTGTCTCTTTTCCACTCCTCCACTTTACCGTCATCCAGTAGTCCGATCAGAAGCTACCGCGCATACATTAAAATTGCCGTCGCTCTAATTGCCCCAGCCGAAAGCCTTTCAACTGAGCATATTTCCTCTATCCAGCGCTACCACTGCCAAGAGAATCCCTACTCCTCCCAACTCACACTCCTCACCCGCGCCCCCGACGCAGAACGTCGAAAACGCGGGAAGACGAATCAGCGGGGCGGAAGACCCTTTCTTTATTTTCATTTCCCAAAAATAATACAGTATCTATACATTGCTCTTTCTTTTCCCCTTGTACCATCGCCCAACTGAATCGACTTCATTGTCTGGATAGCCTGACCAGGCTCTCATGCTCTTGTATTTATCGCTCCACTGTAAGCCGCAGATATCCTCTTTCTCTCTCTCATTCGCTGCTCACCACGTTCTCCACCAATTCATTCACGAATCTTATCCAATCATCCCTTCTTCCATTCTCTTCCGTTAATGCTATCTCCCTTTTTTCTTTCCATTCGTTCCTTCCATTCGCAACACCCAGTTCTGTTCTTGTCCGACAAATCCAGCGGTTCATGCCCAACTGTTTTACAAAATTTGTAAAACAGCCGCCCAGTCGTACCGCTCTCCCATTCCCTTTGCCAGTCGCATTTGATGCATTCCTTTATTCTCTTTCGATCTTCATTCTTACTACCTATCTTCCTCACCTCCCACGTCACGCTCTCTCTATTCAACCCTTTTGTTGTTTCCTCGTGGGCCTCCAGATTACCCAGGTTGTTTGCTAAGTGCCCTTTCCGCCAGACAATACAGGTCTGTGCTCCCCTTTCCTCAATCTTTGTCTGTAACATTACTAACCTCTTATTCTTCATTCTCCCCTTTTTATACCTTCCACAGCCACCGCGGGGTCACTGACTATCATAACGCTCTCTTCCATACTCCACATATCCATCCCCCTCTCGATCGCAATCATCTCCGCCTCATTCACACTGCTCATTTCGTTGACCCTTTCATTCCCTGTGACCCATTTTCCCCTCTCTCTCTCTCTCTGTTCCATGCCCAACATATACCGAGTCTTCCTTCTTCTGACCTTATCCCAGCGTCCACATGCACCTGTCATTCTTTTCCCCCCCGCTTCCCCCAGCAATATCCCTTGCATCCATGAGGCTACCCTATCTCCTTTCACTCTATCTGCAATGTTTCTTGTACCATTCGTACTCCATTTCCAGTATCTTACCCTAGCATCCACGTGTAGCGGGGCTATACCGGATATCATGCAGAGCGCAGCCGTCGGCGTCGTTCTGTACGCCCCGCATGAGGCGATCAGGAAAGGGCCTCTGCGCTGCGCTCAGCTGCCTTTTCACTCTGCTGTCATGCACTCTGTATTCCCATACTTGCACCCCATATAACACCGTAGGTTTGGCTACCCTTTCATAAATGATTCTCAAGCATTCTCTCCTGAGCCCAACATTCTGTTCGATCCACCTCCTCAGTTTTCCCGCCAGTCCACTCATCCTCTTTCTCACCTCCTTGCGGTGGTCAATGAATAGTAATCCAGTGTCCACCACAATCCCGAGGTATTTTACATTCATTCTTATCTCTAGCTCTCTCTCATTTCTTCTGTTGACCGGAAGTCTTGAATCCCTTCTCGCTGCTATGAACATGCATTCTGTTTTTTTTTATTGTACACCAGCCACATCTCTTCCTCCTTTGCCTTACATTAATTCCATACCAGCTTCCATCTCTCTTCTATTCTCCGACGGAGTTGCCTTCGATGATGACCAGCTGATCGTCCGCGTAGGTTTGCACGTGTACTCCATGCGCTCCAATGCATTCTCTATCTTTCATGTTCCTCATTCTTTCGAACCATGCCTCCATTAAAAACCATGCCTCCATCACCGCGCGTACAGTTAGAAATTCAAATCAGCACGCACGATGATCACTAGAACCACGTACCTGGTAAGTGCCAAGGGGGCTCAGGGGTGAAACCCTAAGGAGGCCCAATGGGTGAGGCGGGGTCCCAAGGGGACCACCCTCTTTGAATCTCTCCGATAGTCATTCCATCCTTCTCTATATCGATGACGTCACACGTTTCTCTCTCACACTCACTTAAGTCGCTCACTTGAGTCTCTCTCTAAAACACATGACATCTACTTCGGTTGGGTGTTCCACATGGTTGCGATCGGAGGTCGTAAAATTGCAAAAAATGAAGCGTAATGAAAGAAGCATGGGATTTTGGGCTCGTACCGACCTTTCTCATCTACTGATTTCAGTTTCCCGCTTTACGCGCGGTAGCTTCTGATTGGTCGACTGGATAACGGTAAAAGAGGAGGAGTGGGGAAGAGACACGTGTAACGTAGTCTTCCCCACTCACCAACGTCTCTCTCTGAAACACTTACCAACGACGAGACACGTGCGACCTTGAAACGGGCAATAGACACGTGTGACCTTGAAACGGGCAAGAGACACGTGTGACCTTGAAACGGGCAAGAGACACCTGTGACCTTGAAACGGGCAAAAGACACGTGTGACCTATAATTGGGCTTTGAAGGTCGAAGGTCATAAAATCGCCACAATGAAGCGACATAAGAAAAAGCATGGGGTTTTCAGCTGGTACTCTTGCAGTACAAGTTCATGGATGAAGTCTTCTATCAATCCCATAGCAGGGTGTCTTTGTAAGAGGAAATTTCATATCATCTTACCTCAAGATGTGCAGTAGATGTTCAGAAATTTGTTATCGGTCTGTTAGATTATTCGAGCAGTAAATGTAAAATTGCAAACAGAAGTTTCTATTCCTTTTTTCCTCGTACTTTCTTTGTCAACTTTACGCAGATACGATTTTTTCCACCGGCCATGACTCAGTCCGGTAGACAGGTTTGTTCTTTAAGGACAGCACGGTGTTCAAACTGCGCGAGATCAACTTAATCATCGGGTCTGTTTTTTTCCCAGAAATCGTTATATATTCTTGTGCTAAGAGCAAATCATTTCAATTTGAAATCGTTAGTAGGGCACTTTTTCAATATCAAAAAATTTCAACGTGATTAGCTTCTCCAAATGATATATATTTTTCACAGCATGATGGACATGAATATAAAATGATTGAGTGATAATTTTCAATTAGCAAACTAATCATGTCAACTCAATCCTCGAATATCAGAGATAAGCGAGACGGGTTGAAACAGCACCGTCTGGTGTTGGATCACAAGTGCGTTGTTTGGGATGTTTTCTTTAACTAGTTGCCTTGCAGTGAAAGACAGAGGACGAATCTCGTCGACGGTCGATGCAAATGACCACCTTGGGGAGACTCATTTATCTCTGATATTTGAGGATTGAGTCTTCTGTCAATCCTATAGATGACATCTTCGTAAAAAAAAGATGTCATCGTCCGTGTTAGGAATCACACGTTAAAAGGTAAGACCTCGTTAGTCCTTAGCTCGCACAAGTTTCTCAACTTCTGAGAGTTGTCGTTCGTATGGGGGCGGCAGCTGATTAACGGAAAAACAGATTTTGAAACAGATTTTTAATATTTAGACTTGTTCTTCAAGGACAATTGAGTCCAGCAAAGCATTTGTGATTCCACCTGACACCTATGGCGGGTCGAAACACTTCTGTCTGGTGTGATTGACTTTTTTGTTGATCCACAGATCGCGTCTATTCATTTTTGATGCCTAGGCATCAAAAATGTTACTACTGTGATTGACTGTGATGCACTAAAATTGACATTTGATGACAATCTAAGAAAAAATATTCTTTGCAGTTTCATGGGTTGAAAGTAGATTTATTTTACCTGTCTGCCAATTTTTTTTATAAATTTTTCAATCACATAAATAAATGATAACATTTTATTTTCTTTCCCATTATCTTTGCTTTCAAATTATGTTACATTGATATTGTTCTCATTTTGATGGTGGTGCAGATATTGGTCCCTATTGTGATCTGTAATGATTTCTTTAAGAAATCAAGTAAGAAATGGAAAATATCTGAACAATGAAATAGTAGTAAAGTGCATAATTTGAAAATATATTTACAATTTTTCACAAATTACAACAACACATACATTTCTTGTACTTAAAACTATAAAAACAATAACGGGCAAGAAATACAACAGCCTAGCATTTAAGACTTCACCTTTTTTACACCAATTCTCAAGTAATAATAAACAATTTCTATGTACAGGATCAGCTAGCTACATTTTTTAATATGACTTTAGCAATAGTTATATATTTTTGGCACAGTATTTTATATAATACTGTATAAGAAACATCAACAACAGGGAGCACTATGTTACAAAAAGTGATACCTTTGTAACGCTTAATCATCTTTCAATAATTAAAAAATTTTCAAGTTGATAATCTGATTCAAAATAATAAAATCATAATTTCATCTAGAACAAGCGCTACAATTCTTAAAGACATTTACTTTTCCAAACATCTTACATAAATAAATGCTCAGCTCTTGCAGATAAGGAGAGATAAATTGATTTTGAGTGAAATTAATGTAAGTATTCATATGTACAGAAGCCTAAACTAGCGTTTTATCACAAAATTCAATTGCTTCGAATTGGAATTATTTTTAGAATCACAATACATTCAAAGAAGCAAACTATAAATAATATAACAAAATATGCGCAATCATTTAAAAATTAACCTGCCCTTTCAATAAGAAATTTGATTTGTCTTTTCGAAAGATATTTTAATAATTTAATGTTCAGTATGTTCAATTGAGAATGCATTTCAGAACATGAAAAATGAGCTAATACAAAATGTTCTTTTATGATAATCAAATAAATAAATGAACCTTATTGTAAGATTCACTGAAAACAATATGGACTAGGAAATATATTTATTCACAATGAATAAATGCATGCAAATATTAATTACAGGAAGAAGTCATCAATAAAAATTGAAAATATTGGTTCAATATGACCAAAAATTAAATACAAATACAGTAAATGTTTTGATGCAATATTCTGAAATGCATCGTCATTAATTTCCAAACAAAGTCCTGTTAAAACATTACAAATAAATAAAATGCACAACTATTGCACATCCAGTATAAATCAGTCTCTATTTTGATGTTTCCGTTTTATACGTAAGGCACATCTCGTCTTTCAAACGTGGGATTCAAGTGGAACTTTGAATACTGACGATTCTGGAAAACTCTGTGGACGAGCCCCAATCAAGTGCTGCCTCAATGCAACTACCATATTTTCAGGGCCTATGAAGTTGATTTCGAAGAAAAATCGATCTCTACGAGCAGAACTTAGATCTGGTGAGCTCGTTCGCAAGTGTTTCTCTTTCCTATTTTCCCTGCTAGATTCCTCCTGATTTTTATTATCCATCAACCAAGTGACTTTGTCAGGATCTTTAGTCCCTCCAACTGTATGTCTTCGTTTGATAGAGCGGTCTGGCATTCCATTCTTACGTTTATTTTTTGTGCTCTCTCTGAATCTTCGGTTGTTGAGTGACAGCTCGCGCCGTTTGTTATTATTACTTTCAGTTTTTTCAGTCTTGCTCAAACTGTCAGACCTCTTCAGTTTATCTCCGGATTTATTTAGACTTTCAGATCGTTTCAATTTGCTGTTGAGTGGTGATACGGTTCGTTCAGGTTTATTCAAGGATTCGGAACGTCTCAATTTTGAACCACTTTGATTCAACTTGTTATTAGAAACTAATGCACTTTTACCTATGAGCCTATCATTATCAGGTACGTTTTCAATAGCCATTGTATCTTCTTCCTTTTCCTTGTCCAAGAACTCTTTGACTCCTTTTTTATGCAACGCAGAGGATCCAAATTGGCTTTTATGTAAACTAGGATTTCTGTACAGATCACTAGCCTGTGGAATATTCTCCTTATCCAAATAGGATTTTTTATAGGGTTGTTTTTCTGGGGAGTCATCCACATAAGGAATATCTTCAGAAGTCATGATGGATTGTAAGGAATGATCTTTATTAGTAAGCTTCTCATCAAAGATCTTGGTCATTGTATTCAGCAAGGATTCTGAAAAAAAGTTGGATATCAAATTTTCAAGCAATTACAGTGAAATTATGTAAAATTGAAAACTGTAAAAATTTGTTCAAGACCATGCTTTGTTTTTAGTATAAAAGGTTTGGTCTCTTGTTAAAAACCTAATTTCATTCATGTATATTAATTATCCTCTAGTTTAAAAGAACACAAATAAAATTTTGGGCAATGATTGATTTGCAATTTTGAGAAAATAATATATGATTAGAAATGGATGTCAAAGAAATAAATATTAGTTGAATATAACTTGTTAATAATAAAGTTTTAAGTGGGGAGCATAATGAAATTTTCAAAAGAAACATCATCCTTAAAGCTACTAAAACATTCAAAGGGTTGTCATGAATATTTAGGTTAAAACAAAATCATTTTGAAAATCCACCATATCAGTTACTGATAATTCATTGAATATATTTTTCAGTTTGAAATAAAGCTGTAACAAGTGGAAATATAGCTCTAATCTAATAGAAATTATAGTGATAGTATTTCACTTTTAGTACTATAAAGTTTTTTTTACTTTTTGTTTATGATTTATTCATGAACAACCCAATTAGCTGAACACTGAATAGAAAATTATCAGTAATGTTACTTTTCAAGCTGTGCTTTATCAGAGTTTAGCTGAAGCCTACAATTTGCGAGAAGCATTGTTTTATGTGTGCACAGCATTCTACCTCATTTTAAAGTCTGTTGTACATATGTCTTGTTCTAGGTGGCCTCTGGGGGGCAATGGTAGGGGGTCTCACTGACCTCCAACCTCTAATAGGAGGAAAGGGTGTACTACCTCCTAACGTTCAATAAACATCAAAACATTAATAAGCTATATGAGACACATGTCTATTCTATTTGAAATTTTACAAGAAGCAGAATAAAAAAAGAAGCCTACTTACCACTGTCATCACTTGTCAATTTGTTCAAGGAGTCCAAGGATCCGGATCTTTGACATTCATTCTGAAAGTAATATTAATGAATTTAATTTCTCAAAAAATTCATGAGCCTATAGGAAATACAAGAACTTTCTCAAAAAAAAATGTTAATTAATTTGTAGTAGAATAAACTTTGGTTGTTCCTTAAAAAAAATTGATTTATGCAATAGGCCAAGAACCACTAACGCTTACGATTATCTTTTTTCAGTGTCAACTGTATCGTCTGCTATGGTCTTTAGCCTAGTGTTCAGCTTAGTCAATGTTAATAACTAGAGGAGCCACCTATGGAGTATCATGGTTATTCACAATTTCAACTAGAAAAAGTTCTATAGAGGTTGGGTTCGCACCCACGACCTTACGACTGTGAGTTCGAGGTACTACCACCTGCGCCAATTTAGCGCTGCCATTATCATCATCAACAAAAATGCTGTAGTAACAAAAAGTTTCAGTATTTGTGAGAAATCGATCTCTAGGAAACAACACAAACGTTTTGCTGGTAAGTAAAAAAAATAACTTTCACATAAATTCTATTGGAGGGCAGTCAAATTAAGGATACAAAGTTGAAAAAACAGTAATGTATCAAGACGTGTTTGCCCTTGTAATATTTCTTTCTACGCACCATGTTCTGTGGACGGATCTAAAAAATTTGTAGAGGAATAATGAACAAACTATTGAACTGTTTATACATTTCCCCATCTGTAATTTGATGAAACAAATAATGTGTTTACTTCATTACAGTGATATGTATATAAAGAGATTCCACTTACAAAATAGGATATATCTGACCATGACTCCAAAAATTGTGAATATTCTCTCAATTCAGAATAATGTCAAAGGATGATGGAATCTCAGACTATTTCAATAACTGTTTAATTGAATAGTATTGTGGATATAATTAAGAGAACTAATGAGACTCGTATATGTTGTAAGTTATTGTCTTTAGAAAGCACTTTTTCACAGTTTCAGAAAATAAAATTTGATGATCTCACAAAGTTGTGAATCTATTGGAAAATAAATCTAGTAGTGAAATTATAAATAAAAAAATTTTTGAACACTTATGGGGTCATTGGACATATGTTGTTTTATTTTATCAATTTATCATTTGAGTATGAAGGTCTTCCTGATCAACTGAAAACTAGTTCTACTGTACCTATACAAAAAATTTCTAATATTGTGAAGTCTCAATAGTATTGAAAAAAGTAACTGAATAATATTGCAAAATGCAAAGGATTGAAAGAAGCATTCGAATCATTTAATGGTAAAATTCTGTTTGGAAAACTAGAAGCTGTTGTTGGTTCAAAAACTACCTCCGCAATCGAAAATACATTTTATGTCCCACAAGGTTGTGTTTTGGGACCACCATTGATTATATTCTATATAATTGATAATAACTTTATAAACCTGTTTGCAGATGATGCAATGTTATCTACTTCAAAAAGTAATTTGGATAGGGCTATCCACAAAATTAACAACTCACTAATAGCTATTCATTCATATCTTGATGACAATAAACTTAACTCATTATTAGTAGAACGAAAGTGATTATATTATCTACACTATACAGGGTGTCCCTGGACTTCCTCTTTTCCTCTCGGGAATGTATAGATGGGGTCAAAATATCACCAGTACTTCATATAACTTTTTTTCCTAAAAGTCTTCGTAACCAAGTTACGGGCCCTCGAAGTTACAAAATGAAAAATGTTTTTCTTTGATAACTTTTCAAGTGAATATTCAAAATCATCCAAATTTTGGTAATTGACTAAACAAATGAATTCCGTCGATGAGCTTTTGTGCAGGAGTCAGTTGTTTTGCTACAAAGTCAGGAACGGACTACCCCCGATGGTCCACACCCCAAAACTTTGAAATGACAGATATTTTTCAATATTTTTCAACAAAATAAGGTTACTTGGACAATTTCATGAATAAAAGTACTCGTGTGGAAAGTTGATCGGAGCAACGAGTCTTGATAAAAATGTAGTTCTACTCGACGACATCAAACCCGCTCGTCCACCATTATTTGAAATGAATAATTATCAAAGCAGAAATAATAATGATAACGTTAATTCAACAACATTTATAACAGGAATAATACAAAGTATGCTAAAATGAAGTCGTAAACAAAAAGTACAGTACCTATATGGAAGTTTAAGTCACAATTGTGATAGCAGATATTTTTTCAAAAGAAATATCAAGTTCTGTAGATTCGTGGTGTTTTTAAACTAACAAGCTACTCTACTATGAAATATCGAATTCATTCCATATTTTGTATGTACATAATACGTGTGGAATAATCACGTTGATCAGTTATCTGAATCTCATGAAACTCAACATTCGAATGTTTCAAATTCTTCTTCACAGCTAAACTGTTGAGGAGTTTCACTGATAATTATAATTTCATGGGAGAAATTCTTTAACACGAATCTAAATTTAGCTGAAAAAACGCACATCGAAAAAAATATTTACTATACTAATAAAAAGCAAACAAATGAACTACAAAAACGGCTGCACATGATCAGGTGAAAAATATCCAGGGAATAATTATGTTTCATTTCTTTCACAGATGTTGATAAAAAAACCTTTTAGAAAGTTTTGATAAAAAATGAGAAACTGGAATGCGATTTTGTTTTGTTGAGTGGTGCGTTGTCATATGACTATCATTGTATTGTCAATATTCTATAGGATATTTTGAATTTTTTTGATGTGGCCGAACAGTTTACATTCAATGAATATGCAGATATGCATGTATTTTATGGACGAACATTTTGTAATGCTGCAGAAGCTCGTCGTCTGTATTCCGAGCATTTTCCCAATCGAACGGTACCGTCAAGAGAAACATTCGAGCGTGTCGATCGCAGCTTGAGGGAGACAGGTATGTAATAATTGATAATCAATTTGAGCACGTTGTTTTATTTCGATATTATTGTAGGTACAGTTTTGCCAAAACGAGGTGGTGAGGGCGCTTCTAGGACTGTACGTACCGTTGTATTGGAGGAAAATATTTTGGAAGCCGTCGCTGATGATCCTTCAATGAGCATCAGAAATCTATCAGAACAGTTCCATACATCCAAGTCCACTATTCATAGAATAATTAGGGAACAACTGCTCCACCCATTTCACATCCAGAAGGTACATGCCATGACACCTCAAGATTTTCCAGCACGACTGGAATATGCCAATTGGTTCATGGATAGGCAAAGAGAGGATATGACTTTTATTAATCGAGTTTTATTCACTGATGAAGCAGGTTTCAGTAGAGATGGACTTATCAACTCTCATAATCTCCATATATGGGCCGAAGAAAATCCCCATGGGATATTGCAAACCAAACACCAACGGAAATTCAACGTGAATGTTTGGGCTGGTATCATAGGAAACCATCTTATAGGACCATTCGTTCTACAGGAACGATTGAATGGAGAACGTTATTTGGAGTTCATTCAGAACGATTTGAATGGACTTTTGGAACATGTTCCATTGCAAACCCGAAGAGATATGTGGTTTATGCATGATGGCGCTCCTCCTCATTTTAGTTTGATTGTGCGTGACCATCTGAACCATATTTTCCACAATAGATGGATTGGTAGAGGTGGGCCATATTCATGGCCATCGCAGTCTCCGGATTTAAATCCATTGGATTTCTTTCTGTGGGGGCATCTAAAAAGCCTTGTTTACGCTACACCTATTCACACAAGAGATGCATTGTTGAATAGAATAACATTACATTGTGAAGCCATACGAAACGACCCTGGAATGCTATTTCAAGTACAGAGAGGGTGTCTTCGCAGACTAAGAAAATGTATAGAGAGAGAAGGTGGTCATATCGAGCAGTCTCTGTAGCGGATTTTTCATTTCTGTTTGCTATTGAAGCTCTTGAGTTTCGTTAGTTAAACGTGTTTGCATTATAAAAATTCCTTATGAACATTTTACCGTTATGAACATTTCCATTTTCCTTAAAAACTAATATTTTCGAATAATGGTGGACATCTCAGGATAAATGTTGTTGAATTAACGTTATCATTATTATTTCTGCTTTGATAATTATTCATTTCAAATAATGGTGGACGAGCGGGTTTGATGTCGTCGAGTGAAACTACATTTTTATCAAGACTCGTTGCTCCGATCGACTTTCCACACGAGTACTTTTATTCATAAAATTGTCCAAGTAACCTTAATTTGTTGAAAAATATTGAAAAATATCTGTCATTTCAAAGTTTTGTGGTGTGGACCATCGGGGGTAGTCCGTTCCTGATTTTGTAGCAAAACAACTGACTCCTGCATGAAAGCTCATCGAAGGAATTCATTTGTTTAGTCAATTACCAAAATTTGGATGATTTTGAATATTCACTTGAAAAGTTATCAAAGAAAAACATTTTTCATTTTGTAACTTCGAGGGCCTGTTACTTGGTAACGAAGGATTTTAGGAAAAAAAGTTATATGAAGTACTGGTGATATTTTGACCCCATCTATACATTCCCGAGAGGAAAAGAGGAAGTCCAGGGACACCCTGTATAGAATAAAATTGTTAATATGGACCAGTGGATACTTTTAATAGATAGTAAAAAAAATCACATTTGTGAATGAGTTTGAGTAGATAGAAGATAGATATCTTTCTTTCTTTCACTGCTCACTAAGTTATATTTACAGAAATGTTTCATCTTCTGAGCATTCTTCATATTCTAGATTTACAGTTTGTTATATGATTATTCAACCTCACTTTGATTTCTGTGAAGGTATTTTAATATTCCTTTGATTTTTCAGGTGTAACGGATATAAGTACAAATATTTATTTCACGTTAGATTTGTTACAATGGTTATTAGCGTTTCGGAGAGCATACTCAACATCCATGATTTTTCAAGTTTTGAATAATTTTACATAGTATATAAATCTAATTTATCAAAAAATTGCAAAAAAAATTGAATCCAGATACTGTTTTTATCAATGAAATGAATGATTTGCCACATTTTATTTACAATTAATCATTCATGGAAGTGATTTTTGCATACTGAAGTGGTTCCCACTCTATCCTCATTCAAAAATTGAGTTATTATGGCATAATGGCACTGCTCTTGATCTGGTAGGGTCTTATCTTCAAAATAGGTATCAGTGCGTTGAAGTCAACAATATCAAGTCAGATTTAAAGCTAATTTGGCATGGCGTTCCTCAGGGTTCTGTCCTCGGCCCATTATTATTCTTCATTTATATGAATGACTTATGTAGCTTTATTTCACCAACAAAATGTGTTTTGTTTGCCGACGACACAACCCTCATATGCTCAGACAAATCACATACCAGTTTACCGCAAATGATGGACAGAAATAAAAACTTAGCAAACACTTGATTCACGGCAAATAATCTAAAACTGAACGATAAAAAACCCAGAATATTGTGATATCCTCAAACACCAGTGTTACTCTAGGAGACAGTGTTAAGTTTCTAGGTATTCATATCGATAATAGACTTAGTTGGTCTAGCCATATTGAAACACCTACTCGTAAGTTGTCTAGTGTTTTATTTGTTCTTAGACAGTTGAGAAGTGCTGTAGGTTTGATGACACTGAAGATAGCATATCATTCACTATTCCACGCAGTTATTTCATATGGAGTCTTGATTTGGGGGCATTCCACAAAGTCAATCACAATTTTAAGATGTCAGAAAAAAGCCATGAGAATTATGGCAAACGTAAGATATAGGGAACACTGTCGTCCTCTTTTTATTCAATTTGAAATCATGCCACTTCCTTCATTAAATATTAATGTTGTGTTGTTGGAGATTCACATAAATATTGAGATGTTTCCGAAACACTCTCACAATCATGACTATTCAACAAGATCCCCATGTTCATTGAATAATACAAGATATAGAAATTTCAAAAATAATATCAAGAGATATCTTCTTAACCACTGTTTCTACACAATCAAAGAATATGCTGCTGTAGCTGGTCAATTCACAGTTCTCAAAAAATGATTCATGTTGTAAAGCTGGGATAAAGCCTGTTCTTACGTTTGTTGTCCTTTTCATATTGATATCTTTATTTTATTACCATTCATGTGACACTGTGATCATTTTAAAAAAATTTGATATGCCAGTTTTATTTATTCATAAAATTTATTACTCCAATCTAGAGAGGTTGTTGCTCATTTTAAGTGTCTGACATAGTATCTATAGTATACAGGGTGATTCAAAAGTACTCTGACAAACTTCAGGAGGTGATTCCTCACAATATTCTAATATGAATTGTCCAAATAAATAAATGTCCGGAAACGCTTCGTTTCCAAGATACAGGATGTTGAAGTTTTATTTTTATTTTCGTTGTTTTCAAATAACTTTTGAAATACTGAACTTAATTAAACGAAACTTGGTAATAGGAGGTTTTTGAGGTGTCGAATTCGAACGTGATGTTCTCATTGCTCTTACTCGTAGGGGGCGCCACCGACACATCTTTTTCTTTTTTAAAGATTGATAACTTTTTTGGGCGTACTTCTAGCACATTTTTCAGTAAAAAAATCAATTCCTCTATCATATCTATGTAAATAAGCTACTTTTGTTACTAGTCGCTGTAAGCAACCATCATGCATAAACCACATGCGGATACGAATTTCTAATGGTACATTCTGAAGTAGTCCCGGCAATTCATTTTCTAAAAAGTGTCTGTAAGTTGCGCCATTCAGTCGGAGCGGAAGAAAGAAAGGACCTATCAAGTAATTATCAATTATTGCCACCCATACATTTACAGAAAATTGATACTGATAATGCCTTTCACTAACTGGGTGCGGATTTTCGAGAGCCCAAACATAGTTGTTATGAAAGTTTGTGATAGCATTTCGGGAGAAGTTTGCCTCGTCCGTGAAGAGTACATATCTTAAATATTGAGGATTTCCAGCCAATTTTCTCAAAAACCATTGACACATAGTAATGCATTGGGGAAAGTCTCGTGGCAAAAGAGCTTGTACCCTTTGAATATGGTATGGATAAAACTGTTGATCGTGGATAATTCTCCAAACTGTGGACTGAGTAGAATTGACAGCTTCAGCAATTACTCTTGTGCTTTTTTCTGGATTCTCCTCGAGAGCGTTCAAAACAGCTTCTTCCAATTCTGGGGTTCGGACTGCTCGTGGTCTTCCAATAATATCAGCTGCCCTCTTAAGGTTACCTGTTTCTGCCAAACGACGGTAGAGACTAGCAAATGTTGGAGCTGAAGGCAGTACTCGATTAGGAAATTGCTCCTGGTAAATACGTCTTGCTTCGCCCGCACTGCCATCCGCAAGGCCATAAACGAAATGCATATCGGCTAAATGAGCATTATTGTTTAAATAATCCATTTTTTCACAATAAGTGTTTTCTATTTCTACTTACGGAAACTTCAACAAAACGTCTAACTGTCACAAAATATGTAAATACCAAAACTACTCACAAACGTCAGATTTATTTCCAAAGCATTCTTGTGAAAAATGCAAAATATTCGTAATAACTTCAACATGCATCGATTATCAAATAATCGACTTGAAGTTTTCAAGTCCAAATATTTGGAAAACGGTTGTTTACAGCGACTAGTAACAAGGGTAGCTTATTTACGTAGATATAATAGAGGAATCGATTTTTTTACTGAAAAATGTGCTAGAAGTACGCCCAAAAAAGTTATGAATCTTTAAAAAAGAAAAAGACGTGTAGGTGGCGCCCCCTACGAGTAAGAGCAATAAGAACATCAGGTTCGAATTCGACACCTCAAAAACCGACTATTACCAAGTTTTGTTTAATTAAGTTCAGTATTTCAAAAGTTATTTGAAAAAAACGAAAATAAAAATAAAACTTCAACATCCCGTATCTTGGAAACGAAGCGTTTCCGGACATTTATTTATTTGGACAATTCATATTAGAATATTGTGAGGAATCACCTCCTGAAGTTTGTCAAAGTACTTTTGAATCACCCTGTATAGTATATATGACTTGCTATAAATGTATTTTGTATATAAAGTAGTCAAATAGATTAGTCTACTGTTCTCTACTATTACCATTGAATTTAACAACAAAGGTAGTACTAAAATTTCAAATTGATATTAAGATAATAAATTGAAATATGTCAATATGAAAATTTTGAGATAAAAAAAAAAGATGAAAACAGAAAAAAGTTGTCAGATCTAAAATTGTTCAACATGATAATGCTATTCAGTAATTTTATAATTTCCAGTTTATTCCATAAACATAACTATAACTCTCGAAAACCTGATAGACAACTGAACACCGAAATAAAAAGTGTTCAGTTAAAGCTTACCTCATTTTCGTACTTGACTTTTTTCATATTTCCATTGGAAACGTCCACTAAACTACAATTTACATTTTCCACAGAGCCACTTCTCCGGATATTTCCTCTCGTCACCCTTCTGTCACTCACTCCATTATCTGTTACATCATTACAAACACTGTCACTCAAATTTTTGTTCAAGTCACTATTACTTAATTTACTTTTAGCACTCAGATTTCGAAAACTGTTATCGCCATTATTAACGTTTTTATTTTTATATTGCACTGAGAAATTACTGCCGTCCATTGAGTTTAAACTGTTCCTTGTATGTTCTGAATTCACTGTTCGAGTAAATACATTGGAAGCACTATGTGTTTTTGTAAGATGATGCGAATCCGGAGGTTTCACAGACAGCCTTGTATTATGGTTGACATTACTTGCCGATGAACTCAGTTGTCCCATAGTCCGAGGATCTGGAACAAATGAAATTTATTGAAAAAAATAAACATTTTTAAAATTTGCAATAACGTAACAATTTTTCGATCTTACATGTTTCAATTAAATCAGTTCATCATCATAATTCACAGCAAATACAAAATATAGTTTCACAATCATATAAAATATAATCATACAGAATTAAAGACACAATTGAAAGAATGTTTGAGAAAGAAGATTATTAGCTTTCTACTTTTCCATCTTTATACAAATATTAATCTCTCCTAAAAATATACCCCTTTCACTTTATAAATGAATATATTCTAATACGGCTAACAATTCTGCAGTTTCCAATATTTTCATTTGTTGTATTATTCTCAGCAAGCGAGACATAAGTAATCATAAATGCATTTTGATTGATTGAGCTTGGCGTACGAGAAATAGGTATACATTGACATTATTTCCAGAAGAAGAAAACACAAAAAACTAAGTTTCAAAATCCAAATTTTAGAATTTATATGCAATATAATTTATGTTCATTTTATTAAGGTGAACAGGTGTAATACATTAAAAATCTGTAAACGCTGCATAGCTTTCATCCTTGACATCGTTTTTATGAATTGAGGAAAATAATCTTTGGAAGATATTATATATCATTAACGTTGCTTGATGCTTTCTTGGTCTAAAACCTTCCGCAAAATAAATGAACATATTTCTAAAATGACCGGATTCAACAAAAAATAACTTTTTTACGAATGTATAGAGTTACTTTTTTTGAAATTAATTGCTTTGGAAGATTCCCACACTTTTTGTATCAAGATGGAGAAGTACAAAACAAAAACCTTCCTTTCCCAATTATGAATACAAGTTGATGACTCGTAAATTGAGGTGTAAATTGAGCAGCAACTGTTAGGAGTGAACTTTTCAGTTTTCTCTTTATTACACTAGAGATGATTCTTTAATAATCTACATTTATTTATTTTTCAGATAGGAAGAGACTAGAGAACTGGAAAACATGAAGTAATAGTGATATCTCCTCTAATGTTTGTCTTTAAAACATCTCACCTACATGAACTTACTTTTACTAAAAAATGTAAACAATGACTTCAGTAGTTATAAAAATTTCCTGTAGGTGGGAGGTAATTTGAACCTCTGTTAGAAAAAAATAATTGAATTTGTATCCAAAAATAGCAAATTGTTTTTAATGACATTTATTTGATGACATATGAAATTATCAAAGTTGTAAGCAAACTCCATTGCAATAATAAATCTCAAGAGACAGTATTTTCAGTTGAAGTATGCATTTAAATGAGTCCATTTTGATTCAGTCTATTTCACGTCGACGTATGGCTTATGAGGTTTGTAATTCATTTTCAAATATACCTTTGTAATTTTTTGATAAAAAACAACACTGTAATCGAGCCTCAACCATAGTATTCACAAGATTTGCCCCCCTGCGACTTTTTCTTGTTCCCAAAATCGAAGAGACCCATGACAGGACGACGTTTTGCGACGATTAAGGAGATAAAACTGAATCGTTGAGAGAGCTCAAGGACATACCAAAGAGTGCATATCAAAACTGCTTCTAGGATTGGAAAAAACGCTGGCACAAGCGTATTTTATCTGAGAGGAACCACTTTGAAGAAGACAAAATAGAAATTGATGAATGAAATGAAAATTCACCTCATTTTTTGAAGAGAGTAGTATATTTCATAAAACAAATCTACATCCACAAAAAGCTGTGATGTTCTTAAATATATTAAAATCTGTTTTAAAACCTGTTTTTCCGTTAATCAGCTGTCGCCCCCTTACGAACGACAACTCTCAAAAGTTGAGAAACTTGTGCGAGCTAAGGACTAACGAGGTCTTACCTTTTAACAACACGGTTGCAGAATCATACCAGCTTCAACCAGATAAATTCTCTAGAGAAAAATATCTGGTCGAGGCGGGAATCGAACCCACGGCTTTCCGATCGTGAGTCGGGCGCACTACCACCGCGGCCAATTCCAAAACAAGTCAAATTGTTAAGAATCTGTGCTCGATAATTATATTTTCCTGTCAATATTGTTTATTGAGATGAAAAAACAGATATTTTATGTGTTTTTTAAATAATATGGTAATAATATTTCCTATAATGATCAATGATTCCTAAAATAATTCAAATTATTTGAATATGATAGTAAAACTGAGTAAACTTCTGATGGTTTTCTTATTCAAGTAATAGTTACAGAATCACGAATTTTAGAACTCACCTATATTATTTACAGATATTTCCGTTTTTCTGGGAAGTTGTAACATCGCCTCTGTCTCTTGTTTGAAATTTTCTATTCTTCTGTGGAATTCGTCTTTGTCAGTTTCATATTTGAACCAGGGCACCTTTTCGGTTGGTTTGTTTTTCTTTTCTATATCCGAAACTGTTGTAGGAATATCTTCGACCATTTTTCGATCAGGAGGAACTGTGCACTATAAATTGAATCAAAAATTTAAAAAAATGCAATAACATTGAAAATATTTGATTAAACAGACAGTAACTGGTACCAAGAGAACAGGAATGTTCAAATAATTAGTTCGGACACTGCACTACAGTCAATTGAATTGAAAGAAATAGATAACTTTTTAGTTCAAAATAACTGAGAAATCAGTTACATATTGAAAAGCAATTTTTCGTAATGAATTTTCCAAGAGAGTGCATGAGTGGTATTGTTATAATAAAATGTTCTAAACATTAATTGATCAGAAATATTTCAGAGGTACCTTGAGTAATAAGTCTTCTCAATTCACCTTATATAGATTGAACATATTTTAACGAACCAAATTTTTCATAACTATGATTGATATCAAATATCACAATCTGAAAAAACATTAGTAATAGTTGTGATAATATTACTGATGTTTACAAGAAATTTTGAAAGATTTGGTATATACAATTGGTTACATTTTGGTCACCTAAACGTTAATATAAGTAGGCATAAAATACTCAGCTCTTGGTAAAATTATTGAATACAAGTTACTTATAGAAAAAAGTATATTGGATTAAATAGCAAAATCAATACACATAAAAATCTTACTTCTTTGAGATCAGAGGGAGAATAAGACTGCATTGGAAAAGCTTTGATAACTGTTGGTGATACGGTCTCATCTTTAGATTCCAGTAATGAGTTTCCTTTGTTGGGTTTCCGTTTCACTTTACGTTGCGCAGCAGATATTATAGAAGAAAACAAAGCACCATTCTTTTCTTTCTGGTCCTTTAAAGCTGGAAATATTCACAGAATGACAGTCAGAAAGCACAAAAAAGTAAACCTTCTCACCTTCATATTTGCTAATATTATGCAATAACAAAGCTTGATTGTGGGCGGATTCCAAATCTTCAACGCTGCCACGGACACCAATTGGAACAGGAAGATTTTCTTCATTTTCTTTTTCAGGAAAGAACCAGTCAGCCTATAAATCGCTTACATTCAGAAAACTACATATTTGAATCAATCAAAATAAAAAAAAATCATTTGAACTTTAAAGCACCTGATTAACAATTTCCTTCCATGATTATTACTTACATGAGCCAATAAAGTTCCCACAATATTGACCTGATTGTTCATATTGTGCACCATACTTTCCATATTTTCTTCTTCGGGTCGAACTATAGTTGGTCCAAAAACAATTGCTAGATTTTTCGCATCCATCCTGTTCACTTCACAGTTGTCTGCCACCCTCTTCAGATGCATGATGATGTGTTTGAGAGTGTGATAATTATGCTTGGGTAATTCTCCCAGCAACCTACGCAATTGTTCCATCCTTTCTTTGGGATCCTCTATTTTATCAGCTTCAATGAATCTTGATGAAAGTCGGACTGTTATCAAGGAACCCGGCATTTTCCTTAAGAAAGACTTTAACAAGCTGCTAACCACATGCAGATCAGACCACCTAGGATCTTCCAAAGGTAATTCTTCATAATTTCTGTTGATTTCCTCAGTAAGGGCAGTTATGGAAGCATTGTTTCCTGGCACTCGGTAAATACCGGTAGTATGCAATCCTCTCTCATCAATGATATCAGTGCAAACTTCGACTAACCTCGGTAAGTACACGTTACTTGATGATGGTAAACAATCCTCTATGGGTATACCAAAAGTAGATCCTTCTGGTGCTGTAGGGGAACTTGGACTATTTCCTCCCTGATTGAATTTTCTGAATTGTTTCACCATCCTTCCTCGCCACGTTTTCGATTTAGGACTCGTTGATGAGGAATTGGGAAGTTGTGATGGTTTCCTACTCTTGTTAACAGGAGATTGACCAGTTGGGGAACGATTCCGTGAACTTGCAGTTTTGGATTTATTCAACTGTGGAGACAGATGACTTCCTTGCACCTGGATAGTTGTTGAGGCTGGTACCATCTGTGGCACTGCCTGTTGCTTACTGCTGAGAGGTTCCTAGAAGAAAAATAATGGTTTAGAAGAATATTGGGGTGCATCTGAAAGTAAACAAATTGCTCTGCAAGATAATTTCCATTTTTGTATTCAATTTCTGGACTCATCAGAAATATTTTTTATTTGGTTAGAAATTAGAGAGGTGTGTCAGTTGGTGGAGAATGTCATGGTGACCACCTTTATATACCAAACAATTTTCTATAATTCATCAATAATGTGTATTGGATACAACATTTAAAGAGATTATCACATTCTGCAAATCATGATATTATACTCAGAACCCATTTTGTACCAAACAGAAGAATGACAAATAATTATTATATAAGTTATTAGTTGTGCTCAGTTGTGCACTACCTAAATCCTAAATATATCTTCTGATATTTGATTATATACATTGAAATTCTGATATTCACTTTACGCCGTTACTCACCACTCGAAAATCTTCATAATTTTCTAGAAAATCAAAGGCGGAGTTATTCATGTTTGTTTCATGATGTGATCATATGGTACTGAATACTTATCAGATATTTGAGATATATCTCATAATTTAATTGCCAATAAAATAACTAAATTCAAGTGTGGGTATTGATAAAGATAACAGATGAAATTAAATAATCCTTGTCGTAAATTATGAACCTTAGAACTTAGAAAGAAAAGTGAAGAGAGTGTTTTTTAGTGTTGTAGTGAAACGGTAATGTTGAACTGTATTAAGTACACGAAACCAGGAAAAAAACTGAAAATGCCAATATATGAATTGACTAAAATACTTATAAAGGTAGTTGTAAAAATTTTATAAATTATGCAACAGATTTTCACTCAATAGATTACAAAATCGAGACATGTGTTTCACTAAACAACAGCTTCTTCAGGCGTGTTCAATACTAGTGAGTATAAAGTGTTAGTTATTTGAATATGTTAATGAAAATAAAAACAATCAAAAGTCTCACAATACAAATAACCCTCTAAATAAAAAAACATTTTCAATCGGTAACTATGTTTCATAAGACGTTGTTTTAACCTAGACACTAAAGCAAATATTAACGTATTAACTAACTTGAAAACAAGACGTATATTCAATATTAAACAATATAAAAAAATATTGTTGAGTTGAGTTGGAAAAACAGAAAATGGCACTGAATACGTACTTACTTTTTTTGAGATTTTTACTCAAAATAATCCAAATCTTTGAGGTAGATGTTGGAAAGTCAACTCACCATACTAAGTATGGGAGTAGTAGCTAATTGGTCCTTATGCCAAAATGCTATTAGCAGTTATTTGCATAGCTGCGAAAATTAAATTTCGCCTTTTGCTATAACTTTATATATTATGTAATTTAAATGTAATACTGTAAAAAAAATGTGGTTGCAGTAATAAAGATTTTTATTATTATTATTAATAAAATATTTGAAATTTTGAAGACTCAATTTATTCAAAAGATTAGTCAGGGGTACTCAAAGAAATATTGGTATACATGAAGAAAATCTGTAATTGTTGTACTCTCGAAGGTAAGTTACAATAAATTATCAGTTGAGTTTTCAAGTCCGTTATTCATCCTGGAAGGACCATAAAAAGATAAAAAAACGAACTAAAAATAAAATAAATGAAAACTCGTTTGAAACATTGTCATTTCATCTTGCCAACAAACCATTATTATAAATTGTTGATGTCTGTCAAATCTATCCAAAATAGTGTTGATGTCTGGATGTGAAATCATAAGAATACCAACAAGTATACTTACTAATTCAGCATCAGTACTAGCAGCTACCTGTTCCTGCAACGTTTTGACCCAATCTGCGAAATCTTCACTACTTTCAGCTTGCAATAAAAATTCGGATCTACAAGGCTTTACTGCAGAAACCCGAAGAACATTTTTCCTTTTGGTGTAATCTTCTGCAACACGAACAACGCTAGTTCTCATATCGACGCCACTGGATAGAGACTGATCCAAGGCCTCGGCGGTTCCCACTGGACTCTGAAAAAAAATCAGTTGTATCATCAGGAGTATTCACATTTGAACAACAGGTGAAAATATTAGGAGAAAACTTGATATACATTACTTGTTATTCATTATGAACGATAAATAAAAAAATAAATAGTGAACTTGATATGCATTACATGCTATTTATGATGAACGATAAATAAAAATATAAATAAATGATGCCATATTCAAAAACACGCTAGATCAGGTTAATTTTTTTCGACGGGGTGAGTGGCGGGGGATCACTATCTCTCTCTTATGGGTGTTGGACAGTCCCCCCGGTGCAGACCACACGGCACTCACCCAGTAAAGTTATCGGTCAACCACCCTATCCCGCATCCGCGGGCAACAGGCGTTGGCCGATTTCAAGCTAGATGTGTGGGAGAGGTGTCTCGCAAGAGCCCTCGGCGGTTACTCATCCAACGCTGAAAAGGTAGCTTTCCTAACATGAGTGCCCCTTGGGGTAACGTAAGGGTATGCGGTGCAGACCACACGGCGTACACCCAAAAGTCGTTGATGAACCGCCCTATCCCGCACCTATACGGGTAATGGGCGCGACATCTTCGACATATGATGTGTGGTAGAGGATGCTCGTGAGAGTCCTCGACGGTTACTCATCAAACGTTGGAAAGGGAACTTTCCTAACATGAGTTCTAGGGGGGAGGTGAGTGCCCGCTCGCGGCTGGAGGCTAGTGAGCCTCATCTCCAACTGGCGTTGGCCTCTTAGGGGCAGCGGCTCCGCTAGCGGGTAAAGGGATACAGGGCTGCGGTAATCCATTCATGGGTGCATTGCAGCCCCATTATGAGGCACTGGACGGCTTATGCTGTTCCGTGATCCTCGCCTGCTTCTGTACGGATCCAAGCGTTCGAGGTGTCGGGGCTTGCGGTCCTTCCGGGCTCTAGTATCCGAGTCTAGCCTTGGAGGGCACCAAGGCAGACGCTTGAGGTGTCGGAACCCGGATGGACGGAGCTACTAGTATCCGAGCTTAGGACCCCGGCCGGCCACTTCCGGGACCATATTCCCAATTGATTTGGCATGGCTGGCGGGGGCAGATGTGCGACGCGAGCACTCTCTGGCGAAAGAAGAGCTTAGTTAACTTGTACGAACGTTCGGTCGAACGCTGCCGATGGTCCTGTCTCTTGGTTAGCCACACTAAGTAGATGTAAGGAAGCAATTTCGGGTTCGGTGAGCGGGAGGAAGCCCTGCGAAATCCTGTTGGTGTGGGGTGAGGGGCGGTACCCGCAAGGATTTCCCGAAAATCCACCCCTCCACGCCCGATCGCATCCAACGCCAGGGTACGTCTGGGGGGCCTAACCGGCCCCCCAGGCCCCCCGGTGCGGTCGTAACTATGACTCTCTTATGACTATGACTCACACTATACATAGTGTGTCATGTTACAGTGACCAAGAACAACATTCTTATTTGATATGGAACACCCTGTATACCATTCAATTTTTGAATTTTTCAGAATATTCTAGATATATTTCGTGTACAATATCTTCAATTGCTTCGGAAATATTGAGTATTATCAGATTACTTGCAAAAAATATTAAAAAAATAACATTATTTGATTTAGAGTAATTCTCTACATTACACTTAAATACTAATGAGGGTATTTCTTGACACAATTTTGAAACCGAAAAAAAAGTTAATGTCAATGTAGTACCTAGATGTTCACAATCCTTGCCACGAATGTCTTAGCAACTTCTTAATATCAATAATAAATTACTACGTTACTCAACATCTCAGTTATGAGCGATCTAATCGCAAGTTATTGGGCCTGCCGAGTTAGCAAAGTCGATGGTTTTAGTTTTATATATAATACTAGTCTCATGGTGTCAGATCAGGGGATCCGGCTGGTCATTCTATCGATCCTCGCCTCCCTATTCACCGGTTGATTTGTTAATGGGGTGGTCCTTTTATTTGATGACATTATATTACATTCGCAGGGTACCTATAACTTTGTATAGTTTGTCACGACTTTATTTTTAACAGTAATAAATAATTATAGCCATTTAAATCGCCATCAATTGAAACGGGATTTAGAAACAAACATTTATCTTTTTCATAGTAAAGCGCGTATGTCTTCTTTAATTTAGCGAGAAGAATTTTTCCCAGACTCCTAGTCCCATTGCAAAAATGTTGACGATTAATATGACCGTAAGCAAAACACGTTTTTATCGTGTTTGCCAACATTGCCATTTGTTCACAAAAATACTTTCTCCTATCCAAAACCCTTTATATGAGCTTCTGTGTCGCTATCATTTTATGGGGATGCATTTCACTTTCTTTTATTGGTTGAATGATCGATGAATGGCTATCATCAATTATAAATATTAATAAATGTTGGGGCTGCTTTTCGACTAGAAGTATGTGGATATTCCTCAAACTTTAGCATAAGATAAAATTTTATATCAGCAATCATTGCTTGGCAGTTTCTTTTTTTTCAGTACGGCAAATGTGTACATTTTTCAGAAAATAAGCAGGCAATTATCATTTGTGTCTATTTGTTACCTTTATTAGTATCTATCTGTACAATTGTGAAGTTGTGCATTTCTATTAAAAGAACCATTTTTCTGATAGGCAGTTAATAAAATTCACACGACTGACAGCTATTGTCATGCAGTCGAACATCAATTTGCTAGTCGTTTTGAAGTACCTAAAGTGAAAATTATGAGCAAAAGTATTTATTTTTTTATTTCATATCAATAGAAGGGGATGTTGAAATGGGGTTTGCTTACTTTCTCCTCATCAAGATTTAATTGGAAAATAAGTATTGTAGCGAATTTCTGTACCCAAAATAAAATTTTTAATGTTACCATGTATAAATCTGAAAACATTTATTATTTTATAAACAATACACGATAGATATAAGATACTCTACATGAAATATGTCTATAATATCGTGAAGAATACAAGAATACACAAATTGGATAATATACAGATTGTTGCATAAAAAAATTGATGCACTACTTCATGACACTACCTGTATAAAAAATGTTGACAAAAATGCTCAACCAAAAATACCAATCGACGTATCCGAGCTTTTTCGAGAACCCCATTTGTTCGTTATCAAATTTATTCCGTTTGGCTGATACACACTGTATATGACCTTTGTACGATATCCTAAAATACTATTGAAATGAACGAAAATTCGCAAAATTGAAATACTAATTTCAAGAACACTTTTAACAACGCTGATAGAAAAAATATCAAAAAATGTAAATTGGACTTTAAAATACATTTATACAGTGAACAACTAGGCCAAGACCACGCATAGTATTTATTGAAAATGGTTCTGCACCAATCTGAATTTCAGATATAAGCGGTAAATCAAAATCAGCCGATGTTCAAATCTTGACTAGATTTGGCTGAATTTATACGAAGCTGAATTTATACACTTGGTAGATATTTCAATGATAATGAAAATATTTTTTCTGAAGAAAGGTTAGTTGGGTAACAGGGTCATTTTTTCTTTAAAAAAACAATCATTTTCTTGTCAACATTTCGAATTTAATTGAATTCTTCTTCAGGGCTTGAAAAGTAGTTTCTTCGTGTTGATAATATGACTATTTTAAAAACCAACAGACATATTACATGAAAAATAAAAAAAAATGTAACAACCAAATTTTTGTGTTGTCTCGGAAATTTGATTGTTTAGTTTTAATTATGTATCTAATATGTCTGATGATTTTCAAAATAGTAATATGATCAAGCCCTGAAGAAGAATTTAATAAAATTCGAAACGTCGGCAAAAAAAAAGATCCTGCTACCTAACCAAACTTTTATCACAAAAATTATTCGATCATGTACAGTAACCGAAATAATGAATTTATTCCATTTGGCTTTTACACAATGTATATCGTCATTTGCAAACACCTTTTCAACAGAGTATCAATGTACTTGTGATGCACTGTTTTGAACCTTTGATGGAGAAATGAATATTACTGGAGTTTTTTTATTTTCCTCTTGAAGATGATCACTTGGTGATCGAAACACGTATCGAGGTGTTAAAATAACGGTTCGGTGTTGGGAAAAACTCCAGTAATATAGAGTATCCATGATATACGAAGAATTTTGATGTATGAGAGCGTTATAATTAAGAATAATAATCTTTTCGTTAACAGAAAAGGTACATTTTCTGATTCGTTTTACTGGAGAGAAAACTGAAGTAGCCATTTCAATCAACATACTAAGTATAATTTCATATCTTTCAGGTAATAAAGTACCTAATCAAAGCACTGTTACATCGGATCGAATCATGACGTCATCTATTAATTATTAATATGAGCGTTCCATATTTTTGTTACTCACCGTATACAGACAACTATAAAGAGTATTTTCGAGATTTGTTATATCAAATCAAACAACAACATTGATTGTTTGAAATAAATTCTACATATTTCACTTTCTAACCGACTCCATTATGTACGCCTATGGAACAGACACCCGAAAATGGTCTATTACTCCGCTGTCTAAGGAAATAGACTGAAGTCTATCCAAATCCAAGATAGAGTAAAACAAAACAAAACCGAAGCGTGATGTTCACGTGATCGCCCAGTGTCAGATGGAAAGGGCAGCGTTCATTGGTGAATTCGCTTTCTTGGTACGAGTTCGGTACCAGCACAGGGTTGTAATCAGTCGTTTGCGTGGCGTGCGTTATAATATATTGTTTAAAATTGTTTTCCAAGATGTCCAGTTCAGACACTGCTGATGACACTGTGAGCTATCCTCCGAGTCCAGCCAGGAAACGATCCAAAAAAGACATTTGAGTGTTGAGATGAAAGAAGTGATTTTAAATGTGTTCAAGAAAGAGATGGAAGAAATTGAGACATCGACTGTCGACGAAGTCGTATCGAAAGTTTCCGATAAAATTGGAGTGTGTTGCGCTTCGATTTACAATGTTTTACGGGAATATGATCAAAATCATACATTTTCCAAACCGAATACAAATCAGAATCGTCAAAACATTATAAAATCAATAGATGATGCTGATGAACTTGCAATCAGGAGGAAAGTGCATGAGTACTTTTTCAGAAATGAAATACCCACGATAGACAAAGTACTCACAGAAATAAATGAAGATGTTTTATTGCCAAGTTTTAAGCGGTCAACATTCCATAAAGTATCGAAACATTTGAATTTTGTATGGAAAAAACGAAGGCGCAATAATTTATTATTGGATAGAGAGAAAATTGTGTTATGGAGGAGAGAGTATTTGACCAAAATTAAATATTACAGGGAACAACAGACAACAATTCATTATATGGATGAAACCTGGGTTAATGCTGGTCATACTACCCCTAAAGTATGGGTCGATGAAACTGTGACCTCATCTAGGAGGGCCTTTCTAGATGGACTATCCACGGGATTAACAAATCCATCAGGTAAACTTATATTTATATTAAGACCTGCCTCAATCTCAATATATGAAAAGTAACCCTCGTATTTGTTTTATTTACTTACATAACTCTTCATAATTTCAGGTAAAGGAAAACGGCTTACTATTTTTCACATCGACAATCAGAATGGGTTTGTTGGTGAAGGGCTGTGGTGTTTTGAGTCGAAGAAAACTGGAGATTATCACAAATAATTGAACGGTGAATCTTTCGAACAGTGGTTTTCCAAAGTTCTACCCCATCTGGAGGATAATGCTCTGATTGTAATGGACAATGCGCCTTATCATTCGCGACGGTTAGAGAAGATTCCGACAACGTCTTCAAAGAAGGTTGAAATCCAAAATTGGCTGCGATCAAAGAATATTAGCTTTGAAGATTCAATGCTAAGAGTACAGCTACTAAAAATTGTCAAGGAGCGCAAGCTTGAATACCAAAAATATATAGTCGATGAGATGGCAGCAGGCCAAAACAAAATTGTCCTTCGCCTGCCTCCATACCACTGCAAGCTCAATCCCATCGAGTTAATAATATGGGCGGATGTGAAGAATTTTGTAGCTCAGCATAACACCACGTTCAAATTTGCAGATCCCAAAGTACTTTTTGATGAGGCTTTGAAAAGATTCACAGCGGAGAAATGGGAGAAGTGTGTTCGGCATGTGATATCGGAAGTCGAGACAAAGATGTGGAAGCTTGATAACATAATAGAGACACAAATCGAGCCACTGATAATTCAGATTGGTGAGGATGACACTACTGATGAAGAGACAAATTCATCCAGTTGAATAATTTTGATTAATATTTCTTTTGATTTCACATAAAATAAAAAATATCAATAAAGAAATAATTACGTCTCTTTTCATATAATGCTTGAGTGCGATGTGAAAAATCCAATGGAAATCTTTTTATATTACACACATTATCTGCATTTTTCGCGTTAAACTGCAAAACTTGTGCACTTCACTCGTTATTATAAAAAAGTTTTCCTAAGTATGATATAGCATTTGCGATCAACAAGATGTTTCTGAATACGACCCTGGCCAATTCTTCGGATTTTCAATATCACGTGCGTAGGGCATGTCAATGTTTACATCCACTCTATCTTGGATTTGAATTTGCTTTACAGTCTTCGAAACGTTAAGATAGTATTGGTATAATTTCTTAGCTTTTTTGGCAGGTATAATTATTAAATACAAGTTACTGATAAATAGTATTTTTTTGTGAAAAAGTTTGCAATTTCTACACCTGTATGAAGTTTTCCACTACAATTTTTTTCAAATCATGGACTGTAAACATTTCCCAAAAAGTCAATAAAAAACTGATTTTTACAAAAAAATAACTTCTGTTCAAAAATATTTAGTTATACAGTCAATATTTTTCAAACGAACATTTCTCACACTCGATATTGAAGAAATTCTGAAACTGGGTTTGAAATCGCCTTTGTGTATATATAGAAGTCGTCAGTTTTGTAATTATAATCAAGGCCGCCCAGAAGGCCTTTGAGAATATTGCATGATCTTGGTTAGATTGCACATTCTTTTGTAACATCTGTACCTGAAAAATATCGACTATGCGCGCATCTTGGCATTACTTGCCAACAAATAGGTGAATGGCATTTGATGTTTTAAATATACCATGAGAATAGATACATGATGTCAATTTAAAATGAATACAGTAGGTGTATTTCAATCTTCCAAGCTTCACATTTTCTTTCTGGTTTCAAAATATTAACATGTAAAAGTACAGAACAGACGACTAGTTTAGTTAAGAGTATGAAGATTATTACGATCGAAGATCAAAACTCTATATTTGAGAAAAATTTTAACAAGGAATAAACATCATGAAATGTTTCAGCTGGCAAAAAAAGGTTTCTGAAACAATAACAAAATAACTTAGAAAGAGAGTTCAATATGATAGTTTTAACGACGAAAAAGAAATTGGAATGAGCTATTTCGAATGGACTGCTTTGTATCATTTTTTTAACGAAAAATATAATCACCACCAGGAATGCAAATTCTTCAGAAAATTACTAATACAATGATAAAGGATGAAATCAATCCAAAAAAATATTTCAAATATATAAGTTCTTCATTGCGCCAAAAAAAATTGACGACAACACCTCACCGTCGTAATTATAGAATAAAGCTGTGACCTGACATGTGATGAAGGATAGACAAAATGATGTGCCAAATATTCAATATTGAATCGACGGTCTCAACAAATTCAGAAATGCAATTTCAAGAGCATTATTGGATGATCGTACTGACAAATGAACCTGTACATTAATGTAAAAAATTACTCCTTTCTATCTAGATGTCTAGATATTTAATGGTCTAATCACCTTTCTACTTCGATTGTACAATTAAGAAATTGAGGGTTGAAATAATACTTGTCCCAAATATAATAGGCAAAACCTAAGTTAATGTATTTCAAATCTCAGTTTTTAAAGTTTCTGGCGGCATCGATGAAGCAAAGTATGAAGTAACGCAAAAAAATTGAATTGATACTTTCATTCACACCATTTTCGGCATTCAACTATAAAATTGAGTGAACACTTCATATACATATAGATTCAATTATTCCATCTGGATTGACTCACCCAGATCCATCTCAGTGAAGACAAAATACTTCAAGTCATATCAGTGAGAGAATAGGTAGGTATTATAAATAACATATATTTCTCATTCTAATACCGTTCTAACTTACCTTCATATCCCATATACCTCCATTTATCCCTGGAGATTTTTCTGTACAAGTTTTTTTGAAATGCTATTTTATATGTACCCAATAAATGATAACCAAATGTAGAGAATGCATGCAAGATCTGATTTTCTTTGTCATATTCATTCCCACTGGTCACATAATGATTTGGGGCCAGAGCTTCTTTTCCCATTTGTGGTCAATCATATTCCTGTTTGAAATATGTTATTGTCTGCACTATATATGTAGCATCTGAGAGGCATTAATAGAGGTGTCGAATGCTCTTTTAACTCTCCGACACTGCACGCCACAGAATGCACTCTAGTCTCTAGTGAATTGCTTCTATTTATTGTGGGGAATGAGCAGTGTCAAGTTTATGGAAACACATTTCCCATCCTTCAAATAGTCAATGTTTCCTCAGAAGTATGTATGGGACCAATATAGCCAGAAAAAAAAAGGTAAAACGGAAGAAATGCACTAATTTATTTTACAAACTCAATGAACTCTATAAAACATCATAGGGAATTCTTGGGAAAATTAAGTCTCTAATCGTACCTTCAGATTATAGTGCTAGAAATCTTGAGACGGCAAATCTGTCATTTTTGGTTCGTTGTGTCACTCAGGAACCCTCTTCTAGGTAATTTTTGGTTCACTGTCACACGGGCATATCTCTTTTTAGCTCAAACTCAGAATGAGTCAGGGCAAAAGAGAAAAATTTTGAATGAAATCATGATTTATTTCATCAGTTCGGACTTCCATTGTCTAATATAATATAAATTGATTTGGTAACCCTGAAAAAAAAATCAAAGAAGCCGCTTATATGTTGTCAAACAACGCATTTAATCAAGCTAGCGTAGAGATACGTAACATATGGAAACCTCTAATCGAGCGAAAAACGACCAACTCCCGCCAAACGGTCATCTCCCGCCAAAACCAATGAAACGAAAAGAGGGAAGAGGGGATAGGTGAAAGCGCTCGAGTCCAGTTATCACCCGAAGACGATTGTGGATACTAACAATCGAAACGTTGTGACATAACTTGGTTTGAAATCTTTTAATTTTTATATATTTATTTTATTTTTTCATTTTTTGTTAATAATATTTTCAATTTTTTCAGCTTTTATTAATATTCAATTTTTATTTGTTTGGTTGTTTTTGCATGTAATTTTTTTGTAATTTAAGTTTTTTGTTTAATAAATTTGTTATTTTCGGTTGATCTTTTTGATTTTTTTTCAGGGTTATCAAATCAATTTATATTATATTAGACAATGGAAGTCCGAACTGATGCTATACACCACGAAACATTGTCAACCACCTTCAAAGAAATCATGATTATTATGATGAAGCTCCTCATAATAAACATTAGAATTTTTGTACTTGAAAGCAATGTTTTCGACAATGAGACACTGATTCTCTCTTCCACAGGAGATCTGATCAGCGCCCCTACTATTCTAGATTTTTTCTCAAAAAATATGGCTTGTCTTCCGTAATATAAAGTTTAGAATTCACACACTATAGGTATATCTGACTGCTACACAATCTGTCGAGAGGCTTTTTCACATAAGGATGTTTTTTAGTTAATGCTACTGTTGTTTTGAACGGTTCTGTGAATAAAATATTCTAGTGCCTTTCTCTTCGCTTCGCAGTGGTTTCATCGACGACATTTCTGAGAACAGATAAGTTAATTCTTGTATTGCTGATTTATATTACGCAGTAACTTTTCGGGGTGAACTTTTCAGTTTGCCCTTTTACTACACTTCAGCAGATGGATTTAGCTCAGTATACCATTCATATTGTGGAAGGTTGAAAACCCAAAGAGCAACAAGAAACAATGATTTCTCCACAAAAAGTATCTTTCAGAGACTATTTCATGATATGTCGAAGAAATATAACCATGAGAACAAACCTAGGAAATCACTGAGGAAGACAAAAAAAAATTGAAAAACTCTGATTAGAGCCTAGATGATGATAGTACGACCAGTTGTCGAAAGCATAAAATGTAAAACAAATTATTATTTTTGTTATCAACAAATAACTGCCATCAATTGATTCATGTCAAAATTAACTTTTAAAAGTAAAGGAAAATTAGCTGCATCATTAAATAAATATATATATATATATATATATATATATATATATATATATATATATATATATATATATATATATTTATATGTTTGAACACCATTTGTGCACAACTGATAGGTTCATATTCCAATCAATTATAGATAATTGACTCCTAGCAATTTATATATATATATATATATATATATATATATATATATATATATATATATATATATATATATATATATCGAACGTCACTGCCCAACAAATATCAAAGTAGATCAAGATGCTACTCTAGAAAAGTCTATTCCCTGTTCCTTTGTTTACAATGAATAAATATTGAAAAGTAGAGATTTAACAATGAGAATTTAATTTTTTTTTGCATTCTGTACTATAGTTGTATAAATCATCGTTTAAAAAATATGTTTTTCCGTTAACCAGATGTCGCACCTCTGCGAACGACAACATTCAAAAGTCGAAACTTGTGCGAGCCAAGGAATAACGAGGTCTCACCTTTTAACTTGTGATTCCTAGCACGGGTTGGACGATAGGAAGTGAAAATCGATCGTTCAGCCTTACAGTTCGAATCACCGGTTCACACAGCGGTAGATTGAGTGAGTGGAGCAAACTACTCACGTCAACCCAACCGGCTACCGTCCCTCCGTTAAATGGTTCAATTAGAAATGTCTTATGAATATTCGATGCTTTTGGTGATTGTCAACTGTTATTCGATATGGGTGAGTTTGTCAAAGTTTCGCCAAAAATGCATCTTCAAGAGTTCAAACAATTTTTGTACTATCCTGAAGATGCCAAGTTGCAATGTGGGCATAGTTGTAATGTTGCTCAAAACTGAAGACAGCTACAAATGCACATAAATAATCGAACCGCTTAGTGGATAACCACGTTGAATAACAATTTAGTTAGTGGAAGACCATTTTTTTTCAAAAAATGAAATGATATCAAGACGTGCACGTAACAACTTTTTTTTTAGTGAGTACCGCCTACCCTCCATTTCCAATATTTTTAAAATGACATCTAACATATGCATCCACTAAGCTCTTCAATTAATGTACGCCCTGTAGAATCCGTATGAAAGTTGGCATTATTATTGCTATCTTCGCGGTTGGACGAATATGAACTAATTGTCCACTTGCAATTTTGAAATTTTTATGTGTTGAAGGGCATTATCTGTTTATGAGTATGCGATAAATATCTCGGCGCCATTAAACTTCGCCTGGCTGCTCTCTGAAGAAAATTATGGTTAATTTTAAAGAAAGAAAAGAAAGACGTAGCCTCGTTACCTCTCTGCACAAAACAACTACAGAGTGATGTTTTGTCACTGTACAATTTATATACGTAAATGAATAGCATCCTCACCATATAACTTTTTTAGAATACTTGTAAGAGATAACATATAAAATTGGAAAAAAATATTTATGACTTTCTCCTTCTCTATCTTTCCCAATAACTGATCTCTCTTGAAAAATATTTCCCCTTTCAATTTAGATAAAATGATATTAATAGAAAAGGAAAGTGAAAATGAACGAATTTAAAAGAATAAGTGAAGTCTACAGTGTGTCTTAGAATTTATGTTACCAGAGATGCTACGGCCTAAAATTGTTTGAACTGTGTTTCAAGATTGGGTGGTTAAATTCTGCTGATGAGAAATGAATTTTAGGAATATTCTGAGTTTTCGAAAAATGAATCGGTCTTGACGGCGAGCTGAATTTTTTTTTCCAAATAATCCACCCTTTTTGTTCATGACACGTCAGGATGTAATAAGGAAAGGCGTTCTGGGCGAAAAATTATGGCTCTATACAAAATTTCAGGAAAGTTCACTCACTCTTATCGAATCGTCATCCTTTAGATTGAAAAAAATAAATTGTATTCACTAAAAATAATTTTTGCAGAACGTAATGATATCATTGATCTACGCATAATAAATTCATTCAAAGAAGGTAGAAACTTTTGTTCAATCTAAAAAATTACAGTTTATTAAAAGAAGCTGAATCTTCCTGAAATTTCATAGCGTCATTATTTTCATATTCAATTAACACTTTATTGTAAGATTTCCACTGAACAGGTCCACTGTCGACGCTTGGGAGTAGGAAGATGGAGACCCTTGCAGAGACCAGCCACGAGACCTGGTTGGGGCTCCGGGGTAAAGTCACAAAACCCTTGCATCCTGTTTCTTACCTGAGGATCAAGCACATTGTAGTGATAGCTTCTTGAAAATGGCTTCAAAGTTGAAGCCGAAACGTCAGACTTCTAAAAACACAAGATGCGATAAAACCCTGAATTTGAATTATCATATTTATCAGCTCATCAACGGCGATGCAGCCAAGTCAAAGATGGGCAACAACTGGTTACCAAAAATGCTGCATATTTGTGGTTTCAGCGATATACGAATGACTCAATTCAGATTTGTTATTAGAATGAAAAAATTAGTAGAAAGATGAAAATAGGTGGAAATTCTAGATTCCAGATTCAGATTCTGAACCGTACTCTCATAATAATGGGGCTTTATTTAATGCATATTTTTTAATTTTCACTAGTAATACCACTAGAGGTCAAATTATTTCCGAAAATTTTATCGAGCTCATGAATATTTTGAAAACTTCCCTAGTCGTAGACGAGGGAAATTTTCTAAAAATATTCATGAGCGACAAAAAATTTCCAGATTTTAATTTGATCTCGCGTGGTATTCGGTAAAAAAAATCCACACCTACAGGAACAGATTACATAATAATATTCAGTTTGTTTTTTCACAAACTGCTCAAAAGTGCCATTTAGGGACAAAAAATATAATATATTCATTCAGTTTATAGTTACTTGAACTTACTACAAGTGGTCGAAAATTATAATTTTAGAGGTTTTTCGGGAAACTGCATACACAGATTCACAGCGCGTGATAGCTTTGGCAGCAATTATTTAGACCTTCAAATTGGTAATTTTAATTTCTATTCATTGTAGTTGCATGGGAATACCATTTCAAGATAGAAAATAGTATATTCTTCAATTTTACATAAGTTTTGTGTAACTACAAGTAGAAGAAAATTGTTTTTTTGCGTTTTTATTAATGTAGGTTATGCGAGCTTTGATGGTATATAATTCACAACCATTGTCAGCAAGCATCAATTATAGGAGGTTGTATTTTGAAGTTCAAAACATCAAAAAAAACTCGTGTTTTATTGCAATAAAGAATATTGCACAGCCAGTGAAACCAACAAAATTATTTGTTTAAAAAATGAATCGATTTGAAAATCATACTATATACAAAATATTAGTGGAATTGTCTAATGTAACGATCAATCATCGTATCATGACTTATTTACTCGCATTAATAGAGGATTGTGGCTCCAACTTAAAGAAAGAACATTTGTTCCGAATTGTCCAAGAATATTTGAAACCACGCAAAATTGAAAGTACTGAATGGGAAAAAGGTGAATAAATTAGTGTCTAAATATTATATACTATATATAATATTATATATACTATATTTTATTAGACATAGACACTTAATTGAAAACATTGAAAGTCATGTATTTTCGCTACTAAGAAGAAAGGTGTCCGAAGAATATAGAAAACATCTCAGCTTCGTTATTAAAATGTATCAAAACTAAATATTACGTGAACAAATAAAAACCAATCTATCAAAAATGGTACCTCCTTTGCTATGGTGATTTGTCAAAATAACGTATTTTGAATGGTTGATATAAACTAAGAACTAGGAATATCAAGATTTCATTCTTTCACAATTTTATAGCGAATAGCGAACTATTTTGAAAACCTTATAGAATACTCAAAGCCATAACTACTTTCTTGACTGGTTGATTGTGTTCCTTGAACATTTGAAATACCTATAGCGTCATAGCATAAACATTTTTTCCTATTGATTGGTAGAACAAATTAACTATCCTTCTGAATCAATGTATCTATGTAAATTATATAGAAAGGGCAAACAAAACAATAACGGCAACTTTCATACTCAATTATGATTATTACAGAAACGCACCTAAATTATTACAACCAGGTAAGTGAAATTAACTATATGCTTCGAGATACTGATCTAATAATGAAAGTTCTAATTGAAATTTTTACCACAATAAACTTGGTCTGTTATAATCTTTGTATTGTTTGATTCTTGCCTCTGGTCACGGGATTGATTATGAATTATCAAATCTCATTACCAGTAGAAAGTTTTATTAATTCAATATGAATTACTTGTTTTGTTGAGATGAACCCATTGATCGAATTAATTTGACTGAAATTGTTGAAGAAGCATGTTTCAAATTGATCAATATAATAAAGACAATGGAAATTATAGAAACAGGAAATTCAGTTTTACATTTGTTTATTTACATGGCTGATAACCCCTTTCTGATTGAGTTTTTTCTAAATACTGGCCGTTTTGAGATATACAGGATATAAATAAATATTTTTCTAAAATATATACCTTTGTATCCTCTTGAAGATGATCACTTGGTGATCAAAACACGTGTCGAGGTGTTAAATGAACGGTTTGGTGTTAGGAAAAAGTTCAGTGATTTCATTTCTACACCAAAGGTTCCAAACAGTGCATCACAGGTCAAAGTTGAATAAATACTTGCTTTATTTAACTTAAATGCAACGAATAAGCTAAACTGGTAGATTTCATTGTAATTAATAATAAAGATATTTGTGAATTCATTCATAATGCTGAAATATGAAAATATTGCCAAGTAACAAAAAAATGGAAATTATTCATCAATATATGAAAAGAGGAAACTACATATACATTTCTTTAACCGTACGAAAAACAAGTTAAATACACAACGAAGGTATGGATACCGTTATCCTGATCGCAAAACATTCCCTAGTTTATGTACAAATTCAGATAAATATATAAGGCCAAAACGAGAAAAAGTGAAAAACTAAACTACTGATATTAACTCAGTTATGGTTCTTCAACAGATTTATGAAAGAGCTATATCATCATATGAATATAATAAGCGAAAAACTTGGTTCGAACCAACACTGCAACATCCCAAAGAGTTACTTTCGGAATTACCAAAATGACCGTTTGGTACTTTTGTGAAGATCTTTACTTACTGTACTTCGATGCAATTTGTAACAATTATGTAACAAGTGAAAATAAAACGTGTTTCACTGCTTGCAAAAATATTGTGATAGTATGGTTCTGTTAATGGTTCCATTTTTTGACTGAACACAGTAAGGTAAAAAATATTCATTCATTAATATATAAGCTTTCTCTAATCAAAATCTACCCTGAAAAACTTCGCACGCAATATGCAGAGTGATGCAGACTTGTGACGATAACAAAGCGTTAGATTAGATTTTTACAGTATATATATATATATATATATATATATATATATATATATATATATATATATATATATATACATATATTAATAATATATAATTATAATAACGGTTTCTTTCGCAATTTGCACAAAAATAGCGAAACATGAGGGATGCAAATGACAATTGGTGCAATTCGAATAATAGATATCTTGATGAAACATATCTTATGAGGTTTAGGTACTTGCTATTAAATTAATTTTTATCACACAAAATTTCAATCAAAACTCATGTCTACTTCAAACAAAATATTGTTTATGAATAAAACGGTGATTGTTTAAAATGTATATGTATTTTCGTAGTTATAACCAGCGGCGGCTCGTCAGAGGAGGCAAGGGAGGCTTAGCCTCCCCATAAAATTTGAGGCAATTCATCGCAATAAATTAAGAGATATTGACAAATAATTATACTTATTTTTTTCTAAAAATGCTTGGATATCATTACTTTACCATTAATTTTTAATATAAATACATAATATTCCCGAAAAAACACTACCACTCACTACGTAGTATGTACCACACTGTATCCTGCATCAACAAAACTCAAACGCACCGCCCATGAACGAATAACGAATAAACCATCAACCCGAAATAACAAATGCCATACGTTGCAAGGGAGCCAAGCCTCCGACCGCTTTGAAAAACACAGCCTCCACGAGACCGATCCAAACAGCGACATACGTCCCGATTTGTAATTTCAGATGCAGAAATTAGAGCGTTAGAGGAGGCTAGCCTCCAGTTGGTCTCCGTTAGTGTATGACTGCGTTTGTTTTTTATTCAATTATTCAGACGGGATGCCGTGACGGACCGGGACTGAAAAATATTTCGGTAAATCGTTTTAGCGCTTCTTGATAATATTTGTTATTTGTGTATAAAACACGCATTATTGTATTATAGCAGTGTTTTTTGGTAATATTCATAATGTGTTTTTAAAGTGTTTTCTTTCAATTACAAGGTGTTTTCAGGTTTTCACTTTTTGGTAAGTTTTTATTTCCATTTATTATGGAAATTAAAAAATCTGACGATATAGTCGATTGGTTGCTGACAAATAATGAAATAATTATAAATTTTACATTATTAAAACTCTGGGAAGGCCTCAACCAAATTTGATTTCAATTAAAACGTCAGATAATATAATTGAGGATTTAATATTACTTGGTACGATAAATGCAATTGGTTAACCGGCTCCATTAAACGAGAAAAACTTTTTTGCTGGCCCTGTGTTTTATTTTACGAACAAACCGAATACCAAACGTGGTCTAAAATAGGATAGTCCGATTTAAAAATTCACCTTGTTCTACAGAAAGAAACTTTAAATCTAAGGAGCATATATTTTCGTCTTGTAAATTAAAATTATTTATCAAACAAAATATAGAAACAGCTTTAGATACAGCTCAAAACGAGGCCATAATTTCTTTCAACAATCAGGTTAGGGTTGTTTTTTTAATGGTCAGTTTTATACGTATAACTTTCGGCGACACACAATTTTTGTTTGCATTTATGCAAATATTACGTATTATGCTTTGAATAGGTGCGGTACCCCAAAAAATGTTTGCGCCTCTAGCGGGCTTTTCTGTATGTAGTCTTTATGACTTTAGCCTTCCCTGTTTTCCAATGCACTAACCGTCACTGGTTATAACGTATACAGAGATTTCCCAGTGGAAAATCGAAATGCTTATGATGATTCCTTAATACGTGAACACAGTAATTATCACCTTCATAGTGGAATAGCTGCCTAAAATTGAGGAAGATTCAAAGACTTCATGTTTCAATTCTACTGATAAACCAGTTCAAATAAATCTGTTGAATTTTAAATTGAATCAATCGACGTAAAGACATCCACAATTCAATTGAAAAATATATTCCTACCCAGGATCCTGTAGAGCCCCATCTCCTAAGCTTCCTCGGGAAGAATCCTTGAGCGGAGAAGTGAATATTCAAATGCATAGGTATACACGAAATGGTCCCAGATTTGTTCCGGTGCTGAGGCGAAATCACTTGATGTGGTTCCAACATATTTTATGCAATCTGTCGTCAACTATCAACTTTCACCCTTTCAATTCACTTAAACGAACATTTCGACAACACGGTACGGGATAGTGGCGAAACGAAACCGTTGTCGATAAGAAAATCATCGAAAATCACTAAGTCAAAGTACAGGTGCGAGAACCCGAAAAGAAAAAAAACCAATCGTAAGCACTCTTGACGCGCGAGGATCATAGTTCAACAACTAGATGCATCGGCACATTATACCAACATAACGTTAGATGCAAAACGAACCGGGGTGGTTGTCTCTAAATATATCTCGCGACTGATAGCGAATAGACAACAGGTAAAACGAGATTTTCGAACTAGCGTACGACGCTAATGAACGTACATCGACCGTAGGTGTTTGTACTACCCCCATCTCCTACGTGAAGGAGAGAGCGGTTGTACTAGTAGTAGACCGGAGAGCGGACTTTTTGCCACTGACGATCCGCCAAGCTAGGACGGTACCGCGATACTCTTTGGTGGGATTGTGGGAGTGCGTCGTACGAGTGGTACCCCCATTGTTGTGTCCATTATACTAGCGTTCAACAGCTGGCGATAGTGTCAAGGCACGCGACTCTAATTGTGTATCGACTATCATTATTTCTGTTAGATGCTCTAGGATTATTTTATTCAAACGACTCGCCGTATATTCTTATCATAACATACTCAACTTATTCCACAATTAACCATGTTACCTATTACTATATTTAAAATAATCTATTTAATATTGAAATTGTTCAACTTGGGAAAAGCTTAGGTTATTAACTAAATTTTTCATGATAATATAAGGAAAGGTTATTTATTAATATTTTATTTATTATTTTATTGATTATTTTGTGTATTTACATACAGTGCATTTCTTTAACGCCCCCCCCCCCTTTTATTTTGTGAACGGGTCAACTCAAAAAATTGAAATTTGGAATAATGAAATTAATGCAGGAATACTTTATTTTGAAGTGAAATTGACAGATGAAACTTTCGAGATGGCGACTTGGCGCCACCGGGAAAAAAAATTATATGGAAAGGGGGATCTTGTGACACATCTTTTTGAAACTCCTGACAAATGCTTCACAACCCTAGAATATAATGTCACATCTTCAACTACTACAAAATGGAGGAACTTTTAATAATTGCCTGAATAAATTGACATTTAACTACATAATATGAGTTAATACCCTTGAGGTCAGTTCAGAAGATGATCGAAATGGTTTCCTTGAACTTCTTGACATATGAACAGCCTATCCGAACATTTTCAAACACAGTAATGTCAATCTCTACAAATAATTATTATTCTCTACCGTATATCCAATATTCAAGCAGATCCAAAGGTGTCAAATCTGGCGAGCGGGTTGACCATACTCTAGGACCTCGATGGCCAATCCAACGACTGGGAAAAGTAGTTTCTTACTTGTCTTACTTGTCCTCTTCAAAAGTCTCCATACAGTAGAAGGAGACACTTCACAAACATTCGCGACGGAATAAGTAGACTGTTCAGGATTTACTACCATCTCAACAATTATTTGCACTTGCTGTTCTTCCGGAATAAATGGATGACCTGAGGCCTTCTTGTTATGTACACTACCGGTAGTTGTGAATTTGGATACAAGTTCCCTTAAATATTTTCTAGATATAAGATGATTCGGAAAACGTTCACTGAAAATCCTTCAGGTCTCATAAATTAAAATCACTTCAATTTTTTCTTCCAATGGACGAGAAATGACCATTTTAGTGATTGTGGACGTGGTACCTTTCTACTAGAATACCGAAAACTAAATGAGAATATTCTAACTGAACAATGATGTTCATTGTCGTACTGACATTTTCATAAACAAAAAATAACTTAACAAACCTTATCGGGTTGTTGGAATTGCCATATGGCAGATAAAAACGAATATTTCTAGAAATATCGATTTTAATGTGTTTGTCTTCAGGAAATTATTAAATTTCATCTGTCAATTTCGATTCATAATAAAGTATTCATGCATTAATTTCATTATTCCAAATTTCAATATTTTGAGTTGACCCGTTCAAAAAATAAAAGGGGGGGGCATTAAAGAAATGCATTGTATATTATAGCTACGATAAGCCGATTGTTACTTTTGTAGAATTAAATAATGATACCAATAAATAATGTACATAAACAAAATTGGTATCATCAATTCAAAACCACGTTTCAAAAAATAAAAGAATATTTCGCGCTTGTTGGTTACATTTTTATAATCCTGTCAACAGGTCATGTCTAATGCACATTAAACAGTGATCATCTCTCCGACGAGAGAAGAGGAGCCTGCCTTCCGCTGGCGTATACGTAAGAGAAAGGGAAGCTACATAAAGTGGGGCCGTTACGCGTTAGGTAACGAAGTGGTCTACCCTCCCATAGGATGTAAACACTTCAAAAATATTACAATAAATTCATCATTTCAAAATAATTATTGGCTGACCAAATAATCATTTGATGCTAAAAGATAATATATTATGGGTATTTTAATAAACTTGCTTGGTTCTAATATTCCATTATATAGTAGAAACCTTTCGCGAGGAGAAACTTTTTGATAACTGTTTTGAATCTACTAAATTTAAATGTTTTTACTAATTTATCGAGAATATTATACAAATTAAGATCCAGATAATTTTAATTGCTTACAAGTAGTCTGTGCCGTTGGGGATTCAAAAAATCTGTAGATCTTGTGTTATATTGATGTATATCGGAGAGTTCTTGAATTTGTTTGTTTTTATGTATCTCCATAATGCACCGGCATATCAAGCTGAATAAAGTGTTGATGACAGTGATCTATGTATCCTACATTTGTTAAAATACGAATTACTTTTTTCTGATATCGGAATACCATTATTGCATTACTTGAGCAGCCCCAAAGTAGAATACTTATTTTACTTATCTGTATTTCTTATAATGAAATAAAGATAAGTAAGATATTTTTAATACATTCAGATTGATTACTTGAGTTGTCTTGGAACAAATAAAACTGGGAGAGCTTACTAAAACCCTTAGTATAACGTTGATACTCTGGTGTCTGAACCTGTGCTTATTGATGAAAACTACAAGCGTGCAATTAAAAAAAATAATACATTAATTTCATTTTACGAAAGAAATACCGACTCTCGAAAAACTAATGGGAGCCTTGAAAAAAAACTTGAAGTATGTCTCCAGCAATAGAGAAAAATAAATTTTGTACACGTACACGTCACGTCAAGCATCTTTAGAAGGCTGGTCTACCGGATTGAAGTCGCCTTCTGATATGTTCAAATAAAGCTCTTTACATGGAATATGTGGTCTAAAAGATTGGCAGAAACAAAATATGATTATTCTGCGTCTGCCCCCTTATCATTACTAATTTTATCCCATTGAATTCGTTTGTGCTCAAGTAAAGGGGTTCGTTGCAAGAAGAAACACGGTATTTAAAAGAAAATACTCGTCAGGGAATCCATAAAAAAAGTCGATAACAAAAAATGCATTACTATTGAAAGATAGGACAACATGTGGAAATTAAACCATATATTTCAGGAAATTGTACAACCTTCAATCATAACATTCAACGATGATTCATAACTTTCGCTTGTTCCGAATGTGGTTTTAAATAAACATATCTATTTATTATTATGTAAATATTTCAGATTGAAATTTTACATCTTTAATTGGATATAAATAAATATACTTATTAGTTTCAACAAGTATTTTCGATTAAATTCCCAAACGTACGCCACTGCCGGAATAAAACTAGCCGAAAGCTCATAAAATGTTTTGATTATGACCCGTTTGCGATACAAAAATAGGGTGGACCTGATAAAGTAGTATAAATCCACCTTTACTAGCTGTGGCAAATCATAAAGAAATAAATATTTTGTTTGAGAACTATGTTAGCGTTTCGCATTTATAATGAGAATTTATTACTTTTTACTGTTAGGAAACAGTTTCGCATACAAGTTCCGGAACGGTAAAACAGAATCAGAAAAATGTTCGAAAAGGTCCCTCTAACCCAATTCATCAACGGTCGGTTTTCAATCGAGAAATGCATATGCAATAGGAAGTACACCAACGAATGATTTTGCCTCAACAACCCCTTCATTCAGGTAAAATGTTCAAATTGCGTGTACTGACGTATTTTAAAAGATACCTTTTCATCTCGTGGTACAGATTTTCCACTAGATTCCGAAAGCATGTTTTTTATGAAAATGTAGCCACCAGTCTTTAAAAAACAATAATATCATCAATATCTATACCATTACAAGTGTAAAACTCATTTTATTAGTGGATGTTAGCAAATTTTCTGCAAAGTCTTAGTCGCAATTGAAAGTGAATGTACCCCTAACCGGAAAACATTGTTCAACAGTTTTAAATTTGTTTACAGATACCAGTGCGGAAAACAATCTAACCAGAATATGGTTTCTATTTTGCCCACTATGAACATCCGAAAAATTATGAAGATGTTCAGTTACAGACAATTTTTTTTTTCCAATATGTGACAAAAATTAGTTAGGACCTTCACCGGAAATGCCTTCGTGGTACATGTAGATAAAGATGAGATGACTTTTATTATATCGTTACCATGACTACCAGAATGAATTACAGAAACACCAATAGTCATTGACTTGAAATTTCTCAAGTATACCAAATTCCACCTCGCGACAATTTAAAATTAGTGTTGAGATAAGATTTATCCACAAACTCATATTTAACAGTTTGATGAAAAATATAAGAAATTCAATAAAAAATTTATATTCGTAAAAAAGATAGTTTTACATTAGTGATTACGAAAAGAAAATATATATTCGTTACTTATTGTCCGAATTGTATAACAGCTCAAAAGTATTAATTGTAAACGAATGTACTTGTTTTCTGTTTTCACTAATTTGGGGTTAATGATAATCATGTCTGCTATAATTATGTAATAAGTATGACAAAGTGAAAAAAGAACTCTTCCTTTTCTAAACTTAGCACAGAAGTGTTATTTCTTGACTTTTAAAGAAATATATTAACATATCTTAAACATCACTCTGAATGAAGGTGGTTTACTGACGGACATACTATTTTTAACTTCAAAAGGTTGAGTTTTACGTGGACTATGAACATATTGACTGAGACAACAAAAATATAAACAAATGATTAATTACGCACGTCAAAAATATTCCCAATAAGACATTTCAAAAGAATTACTTAAATTCCATGTAAGTACAGTTAAACATTAATGTAATTATTAATGTATGTATACTGTTATGGCAATGATTCAAAAATAATTCTTCAGCATTAAAGAGAGAACTTCATAAATATCAAAAATGACACACATGGATTGGGGCAATATTTTCGTCTTTCCTATTTTATACATTATGAATCTTCTGCGATGTTTGATTTGTCACAGGTTCAGAGCCAATACTGAATAAAACCTAATGTGTTTGACTGATTGTTAAATGTTAGATTGTACACTGTACACCAGGAAATTGCAAACGTCACAGGATATCAAATATCAGAAAACGTAAACTAATTAATGAACCTATTAATTAATCACATTTCGTATTATGTGAGGAATATCCCAGCTAGTTTTTAAACGGGCTTCATTGATATGTCGTGATTTGTTCGTTTTCGGACGAAAAGCGATGAAAATATCAATGAAACCAAATATCTATTTTTTTGCAAACTCTCGATGAAAAAAGTTATTTTTCATCATCGAATAAAAATATTTGTGTGGAAAAAATCGATATAAACTGTTTCACAAGGAGGAAACAGCTGCTATGCTTTCACATTCATGCATGGGTGATTTAAAAAGCACGTGCCCTTTTTTCAAACGGTGCCATATGTGACATATGAGGAAATTCCAGTGGAGAATATATGCAGTTTTGTAACCGACAAATTATTCTTCACTTTTTGGCGTGTTATCATTCATAACGCACTTTGGTGATTTTTGTGTTTATACAGGAAAAAATATCAAAGAATTCACTGTCAGATTATTCGTAAACAAGTTTTTCTGAATAGTGACTTCATATAAAGAAATCGACAATACTTTTGATCAGTTTCGAAATCCATTCACAGCATGTACATGTTAGGAATCACACGTTGAAAGGTAAGACTTCGTTAGTACTGGAAGATTCTGCCAGAAGTCCATAAATTATCTTGTCATCCAGGTGTTCAATTTTTGTTTGGCAAAGCCTAAAGCGTTGCCAATGACAGGTTAAGTCTTCCTATCGAGGAGAGTCGTTTTTGGCGTTGCTCGGTAGAAGCCAAGAGCTTTCAATGCCGCTTGACTTTATTGACTTGTGTATGAGGTTGGATTTTTCCAATCTCTCCGCACGCAATTCATTAGCGTAAATTGTTCTAATAGTGCATGAATAGACAAGGTAGTTTGATAGATCGGCGAAATGTTTGTGAAACGAAAACGAAAATACTGAAATGCGATCGCAAAAATAGAAGTATGTAAGTACAAACGTGGTAAATATACTAAGGAGCGTCTGGTTGCAGACTCGGATCAGATTAGTTCAAAGTTCGGAAAAGCGACAGTGAACAAGTGATAAGTGAAATTAGTGCACCTCTAATTTATAACCGAACCCACTCATACACGTAACATTGGTTAACATATTCCTAGATTGCAATTCGATTTTTTAATTTATTTTGTCTCCCAGATTATTTAGATTCAGAATGAATATTCATTGTTCAATTTCTGATCGAGCACTAAATATGATTTACTGTGATACACAAAAATATTGCATTTCAGGAAAATGAAGTTGTTAAAATCTTGAGATAATTAAGTAATTCATTTATATTTTTGCAATAAATAGATTAGCTTTCAAGTTACTTTCATATCACGTATTCAATTTTTTGTATACGTTGAAATAAAGACTCTACAATTAGTTGTTTGATTTGTTAAATCTAACGTATTTTACAGGAACTTTGCTTAATTAGCCCAAAGAGAATTAAAAATGTCCCTCCATCAACATCTTGAAAATGTAACGTGAACCAAAACTCCAAACCAAATATTTTATTTTTGATACTCAGAGACAATAAATAATAACGAGTTCCACGAATTTCTATCCTTTGAATTATCTTGGACGAAAACATTCAACTTAGACAATTCGAGAGTGATAACAGTTAAACAGTAAATACACCATTATATTTATACCAACACATAACAATACAATTTTACGAAATTCTAGATTGTAATATGATTTTTCAATTTTTGTTGTTGTTGTTTCACAAGTTGTATTACTTTATATTTGAATTAATCATCTAATATATTTAATAGTCTTTTCTATTATATTAATTACAATCATACTGTTAATATAATCAAAGATGAAAAAAAAAAGGTATTTATTTGAATCCACTGTGTAAATATGTTCAAAATTCTAGAATTATATCATGAACACAAGTCAATTCATCAAATTGAGTGCTCTTCGATACAATGTGAACCTAAACAAACTTTTAGCAGGCTTCTTTTTTTGAAAATTGTTCGTATTGCATGCTTCAATTTTTTCTGAGTGATGACGTTCTGGTTGAAAAAATGGCTCCTATTTCTTTTAGTAAAAATGTTTAAAAACTCAGAATATAAAATGAATTGATAGATATAACCGTAACTATGTGGTAGAAGATTATAAAAAATGCGAAATGAAACTTTCTGTTTTTCATATTTTTCATATAATAGTGATGAAAGAAAAGTAGTAAAAAACATAGACAGTTTTATTTCTCATTTTTCATCAAAATGTTTAAAGTGAAAGGGGTATATTTTTAGGAGAGATTAATTATTGGGAAAGGTTTTGGCTTTATCCAATTTTTTTTGTATGAAACTGGAGAAGTAGAAAGCCAAAACCTTTCTTTCTCAAAATGTTTCTTCTGTATATATTCCGTTCACGGAAAGAAATACTTCTCCCCTTTGATACTCATTGGATATTTTCATATTTCCGCAATTGTCTGTTAGTATGTTCATTATTTATAAGCTTTATTGCATTGTATTATCTCGAAACAAGTGTGAAAAACACTTATCGAGTACTCATTTATTCACCTTTATCCTTTATCTTCTTACTTTATTGTTCTTTATTCTTCTTTCCTACGTGAATAAATATTATTATTATCATCCCATGTGCCCTATTGCTTTGTTTATTTTCTTAATGGCTTTTCAAGTTGATAACAGAAGTTTATACGATTGAAGAGAAATAATTTGTATAAATGCCTATGGTTGTAAAAATGTTCAAAAAATGTTCAGTGAAAAGGATTTTCAATTGCTGATTAATTATTGTTTAAGTGCATATATTGTTGGATACTGAAGTCAAACTGAAATTAACATATATACATTGTGTCGAGTTTCCATTAGAAGTGAGATTCACGAGTGTAGTTAACCATATAAAGGTTTTAGATATTGATGCATTGAATTTTATGAAATATTCTCCAATACAAAGACTTATATTGCTTTCCATAATCGGATCCCATCCCCACTTTTAGTGAAAAGTATTTTTTGTTATGAAGATTGTACTATGAAAATATATAAAACAAATTTCAAACACGCAATGTCGTTGACATAGTTGTTCTTCTCAAAAGATTTTAGCTGATTTGAGTTTTTCATATCTAGGCCTGAACGTTTACGGTCTCACTAATCCAGAACAAACCAAGTTGACGATGTAAACTCTTAAAAATTAAGTAAAAAAAAATAGGTTGAACGGTTTTATTGAAAAAAATAGATAATAATTATGTACATAATGTACTACGATATAATTCCATAATAGTAGGCACTGAATTCTCAGAAATATAATTGCATTAAAACGAAACTTTGTTGTCAAAGTTGTGATTCTATATATTTTATCAACTTGTTTCTTTATCTGTTTAGTATATTTTCCGTACGCCACTGCAAGAAACAGATTAAGACAAACACGTCAGTCACTTCTGAAAATTTAGTGCCTACTATTTTGGAATCATAGCATGAAAATTAACAAATAATTCGAAAGGTCCTAGGTAACTGTCATCACACCACTCTGCTCTGCAATTTACGGTATTGATCAGATAAAAAATAATGAAATCGTTGGGCTTTGCATATCCTGAGTAAATATGTAAATACTACAGCCAAATATTTTATTATTTTTCAGTGATCAATATCGTAGATGACTGAGGAGAGGTGTGCGATGACTGCTACCTAGGACGTTCCGAATTATTTTTGTTTTTAGTACATTATCTACATCATTATCTTTTTTTTTTTCAACAAAACCATTCAACATAAAAAAATTGTTAACTTATTTCATTTTCAAGTTTTTAGTTTCTAATTTTGTTACTCAATTCTTCTCATTCTGTTTAGTACATTTGGTGCCTCAGTATTACAAGGCGGCCATTTTGAATTTGTATCTTTTTCGAAGGGTTCTTCTATTTTAGTAGTCAAACCCTGTCATTTGATACCCTAATTAGGTAGTTGTGAAACAATATGTAATACGCCATTTTGTAGCTGTGGCCATTTTGGAATTACAATGATGAATAATTCATTAACTTGTATTGTCATCAAAACTAAACGTGTGTACCAAATATCAGATCAACAATCAGTCAACAGAAAAGGGTCAAACTTCAGTTATTAAACAAACAGGGCAAGATAAATAAAACCGTTCAATAACAGTCTGTATCAAAACTGTCATTACAAAAATTATTTTTTTCCATATTTTCGAAAGGGTTTATCACCTCAAGAAATGGAAATTTGTCTCGAATTCACTTCAGTCTAAAATTTCGTTTCCGCTTTTACTGACGATATTATAATAAAAACAATTTATTTTCCCAAGGAACAGACAATGTTCATAGCAGGAAGAAAAAAACTAACTATAACATAACTAAGTACGAACAGAGCATACAAAAAAAAAAGATAAATCAAAACTGAAACTTGAAAAAAATATAAATATACATACATATATATACATACATACATATATGTTTGAACATTATTATCAACATGAAAATAAATGTACTCATCAGATATATCTATACAAACAATAAATATTTTTTCAAAATATTCCGGAATTTTCGTTTATTAATTTTTTTAAAACAATCGGTAGCTCCAGGGCCGTCGCCATAGGGGGGATGGGGGGAGTCTCCCCCCCTGCAGTTGGGAAAAGTTGGGAAATTTCGGGCCGTGAAGATAGAAAAAATAATAGTAGAAAACAATAAGCACAATATTATTTAAGTGTTGTTTCCTTTCATTTGTATTGAATATTCCTATACATGGTGGATATGGTGGAAGAGCAAGGACCTTGGTCCAAAGTAGAATAATTCCCATTATTATTTTTATAATTACCAAAATTTATTTTTGTTTGCGCATAACCTAACGGGCATAAGCATTCAGCCAATCTTTGGATAGCTAAGTAAAAAAATTAATATATTATAGTAGTAACTAATCCCTCGGCTTTAATTTTTTCGCTGGTGGGGTTGGGAAAATTTGGATTCCCTCCCCCCCTGGTATCTTTTTTCGCTACGCCCTGGGTAGCTCATTGTAAAATTTGATATCATTATAATAAATTGAATTTTGCCCAATATTTTTTTAAAATTCATTAATTTCAGATTGCCTGAATATCTTGTCAAATGGTTGTGTTGGTCAACATTGATTTTGAAAGTCAAATTTGAATGTTTGAGCCTATTTTTGACCAAATGAATGAGGGTTTATAATTTGAATTCATGTAAGGATGACAAATTTATTCATTATAGCTTTCAAATCGCTACGTATTCACCTAGGCTCTCTCCTTATTTTTGAAAAAGGCTTCTCAAGGGGAAAGTCGGGAAAAAATTGTTTTCCAGTATCGACTCATTCAGTATTAGAAAAAAGATTGTAGTTAAATTGTTATTGGATAATAAAAAAACTACATTTTCAAAAAAACTTAATATCAAAATAGATAATTAAGCTAAGTTTTCACTGAAAATAAGAATGGTTGAATATATCAACTTTTTTACGTTATTTTTAGCACCCATACAATCATATATTTTGAAAAAGTACTCTCCTGACGAAATATAGAAAATATTAGTCCGCATAACATTTAAAAAACATAACTTTGATACGCTACGTTTCTACTATAGTCACCCTGATTATTACTGGAGTTTCTTCCCAACACCAAATCGTTATTTTTACACCTCGACACGTGTTTCGATCACCAAGTGATCATCTTCAAGAGGAAGATAAAACTCATTACTACACCAAAGGTTCCAAACAGTACATCACAAGTATAGTCACCCTGTACATTGGAAACTATTTTTCAAAAGTCACTGATATCCAAAACTCTTATAGGACATATTTTTTGATAATTTCATTTTTTTCCTGAAATTTCTATTGGAAGTCCAATGTAACATACACTATAATATTAATCAACACATGCAAAATTTAATATCCGTATTCTCAATTTCGAATTGGTGTCTTCATTTCATATATTTATAAGATAGATAACAAAACTCCCTATAACTGAAGAAAATACCTTCCAGCTGAATGGAGAAAATTCTTAAGAATTCCATGAAAAAATATTACAACTGTAATGCCAAATTGTTTTATCACATACCATTCAGGGGTTCCTCAAAACTTCGAAATAGATTTGCTCGCTCTACTCTGAGAGATCCCCAATTTTCGGTAAACTTCAAATAATACATCGGTACTTTTATTTCTTGTTTATTCACCTCTTCCAGACAATTTTTTCATCACAGTGCAATTAACGATGTCAATCATACAATTTTTGCACAACATCGTCCAATTACCCATTACTTGAAAGATATATTTACGTCCTTCGCCACGGACGTCCGACGAAAATGAATATTAAAAATTGAGGCCGAGGTGACAGAACGCCGATAAGTTTCGTAAATGTATCAGATGCCTTTAAACGATTTATAAAAAAGATTAAGAATCCACTAGTAACGTCAGGAAACCAAACAAATACCGATATAGCAACTTCCGCCCATATACAGATTGCGAAAGAAACGCGCTCATTGCCTACCAAACAATAAATAATAACCCGAAGACAGACTAGAGGCGTTAATAATAAAAGAATTGCGTCACGCGCAACCGACCATCTGATTATCTAAGGAAAAATATTAATTAATAATTGAACTCGGCGATTACTTCGTGAGGTACATACTTGAATTGAGCAGCAGTGATCGTGAGCGACATAATGGAAAGGAATCGAATGCCTATTGACTTTTAATGCAATTGTACTTCCATATATCGATTACTCATCCTGTTGGTCATCAATACGTTAGAAAATTGTGTAAACTTACAAACTGCATTCTGCATCTTGCTTCTCAAATTTTGATTAGATAATGACTCGTCATTAATTACAGGTTGTAGTTATTGATCAGGGAATTAAGAATATTAAATATTTACTGTATATTATGCGATTTGTGTTCAGCTCTAAACAATACTATCAAAAAAAATCACCAAAAGCACCGGAAGCCATCAAAAAATATAGAAGAAGAAAAGTCTGACTCAAAGCTGAAAGTAAAAATCTCATCATAGTACAGCACAGAAACATTCAGGCTGGAATAAACGCAGTCATCAGCTTTCACGAGATCAACTAATTCAAAACCGTGTAAAACAAGCCACTTTGAAAATTATTTAACAACGATAAAAATCAAAATGTCTTGCGAAAAATTCTATTTTTTTAAATTTAGTCGTTTATTTTCACAACCCGTTCAATAAATATGTATTTCTCTAGTTGAAGGAAATGTTTACTTTAAGGCAAAATATATTTTCAACATTTTATGTATTTGAAAACATAACACCCTTTGTCGACAAAATGTATTACATTTTAAACAATAAAAAATATCTGTCAATCATTTCAATTTTTCGATTTCGTGGTAAGAAAACTTCAGTCCTCCAATTTGGTGGGTCAATTTTTCATTAAAAGCACAATTTTTCTATTACACTGCAACTGTCATTTCACTGACAGGTTGTTGAATTACTGCCTCTCGAATTTCAATCATTTCATCTATACAATACAATATTTTTTCTAATCATTCCGCTTCAATAATTCAATCGCTTAAAAATTTGGGGCACATATATTTTTTCTGATTTGGTCATTGTGTGTCATTAATGTCAGTTGACTTGTTGATTGTTTACGCCGCCATTACCTCAACTAAATATTGAGACAACTCAAAAATGGACAACTAGAAAACATAGGTATAATCGAAGTAAACGATATTATGCGCATTTAAAGTTAGCAGCACTCTCGAAGGCCAAAAAACCAATACATAGAAATGAACCGTCTGCGAACTAGTCCACATGGACAGTAGAAATCAGGTAATGCGGAGATGGTTATCGTCGTCGTGTTCGGTTCAGGAACTGATCGCGATTTGAGTGTTGAAATTCGATATTGGTGCAGTTATAATTACTTGCTTGAATGAATTACGATAATAATAATCCCAAGAACTAAATGAACAAGAAGATCAAGAAATTACCGTTTACCAAATAGTAAAGAAGAGCATGCATGTAATCGATAAAATTTGTCTTTACTCTTAGTCTTGGTAAAAGTAAGTTAATCCAGACACAATCCAAAGACGTACACAAAAGGTAGAAATAAAGAGTGTCCTTTTCAAAAATCTTCTTGACGCCACCTTGACATGATCACTGATAATTATTACAGTTATCTTCATTTTTGACGGAGCTTCAAAAAAATAGTGTATTGTGAACTATCAGTTATTTCAGGATAGTTTAAAATTATTCACAAAAAGGAATCTCCAGAAAAAATATTATGTATTTTCCCTTACATCATTACTTGCAGCGGAAGCAATTAAAGCACCTTATCTCAATTTCCTATTCATGTCTCAGCTAATAAATCACTGACAAATTGATCCAGTAACATTATTGCAAAAAAAATCGACAATCTATGGTTCTTGGTTCTCGAATCAATTAACTTATTCCTAATTGGTGTTAGTTTCATTGAGAGTAGTAGATATGACTCTAATTATATTGTTAGCATATAAAGAGAAAAAATCAATTCTAATGAAATATATATCGAAATGATTTTTCCTTCTTTACATCATCTGTAATTCTCGGAAAAAATAATTCATGAGATTTAACCATCGGCACGGATTTTATCGGCAGAGATATACATGAACAAAAGGGAATGAACTGTAGTTATAATAATACTAATAATAATAATAATAAAACATCTTTATTCACCTAAAGTAAGAACATACAGAATATACAAAAAATATTGAGGTGAATGGACGGAGTCTCAGCAGAGCTGTTTTTAAACTCAACCTTCGAGAAAAAAAAATTGAAATGCATAAAAGAAAATTACAGTACATACATTTCAGTCACATTTCGAAACTAAATATACTGAATGAACCTAGGTTCGAAAAGAATTTTTGGTATTTTTCTTATCGTACTTCAACTGGAAATTCTCGATGAAGCTTGAAAGGGGATATCTTTACAATTCAGGACAACAGGTATAACAAGATCGCGAAGGCTATATAACAGTAAAAAACTATTGGAAATGGATAATTAAGAAAAATTCTAGAGCGATCTAAGACTAGTTATTATTATCTTTGTTGAATATAGTGATGGAAAACTACTTTTCAAAATGGTATTTTGTTTTTAAGTAGGGAGTTGCACATGAGTTGCACAAGTTGAAATATTTATCGAGCAATACTATGTTTCATTAGGAAAGAATTGTATGCCGAAAACAGAAAAAATAGAAAACAACGTATCTCGTTCTCCTATCAGTATTATAAGAGAAATCATGTGAAAATGCCTGAATGAGTTGAATAAATGAAACCACACTTAATAGCAGGGGAGCCCACGATGCAAAATGGGGATTTACTCGAGCGTCATAGAGATCTATTTGGTTGCAAAGCTTAGATGATAAGAAGAACAAAATGTTATATAATATATACCTTTTCATCGGTGGGGAAAGCTGCTATAGATTATTGAATATGTAAAAAAACTGTTGCATGAACATACTCGAGCGCGTCAGATATTGATACCATCAATATCCTACGTATTTTTAATAATGTTGGTATGTTAATCTGTTCATTTGCATAATGTGGGTGGTTGTACGTAAGGGTTAAAAATGAAAAAAAAATGTAATCGAGCGCGTCAGATTTTCTAAGGAGATGTTAAGTGCACCAAAAAAAAGCTCTCATTCAATAATCTGACGATTTCGATCTGACGCAAACTCGCGGCCATTATTATAATGTGCAAATAAAATCGTCATTTTGAAATACTCAAGCGCGTCAGATTGAGATATATATGGTTTATCTTAATGTTTTAGACGTGCTGTCTCCATAATATGTCGATTATCTAGAGGGATTCGCCTAATCTGACAAAAAAATATTTTAAAAATTTTTTTTCAACATTAAACTTAATTATTTGAAAAGCTCAGGAAATAGCATGCAAATGAATAAGTGTATGTTTTTTAAGTAGAATACTTGTATTTATAAAAAAATAATTTTAAAAAAATGCTCAAAAAAAATTACATTTTTTATAATCAATTGATTAATTAATGAAGAAAAGAGAAATGAAACTTTCTATGTTTTTTACCACTTTTATTTGTAACTAACGTTACTGCAGTTACTTATATACAATATATATACAAGATTGAAAATGTCCTTATAGGACGAAACTGCAGTAACGTTAGTTACAAATAAACGTGGTAAAAAAACATAGAAAGTTCCATTTCTCTTTTCTTCATTATGATTTCCTACCACGTACTAACGGCTACATCCATCAATTAATTGAATAATTAATCAGCATTCATCTTCATAACGAACGAGTCTCTGTGATCAGCTGTGATGGCGTCATAGCAACATAATTCAGGGTGGGGACGGAGTAAGAGAGTAATATATAGAGAAAAAGTGAAAAATTAATAGAAACGGCTTGCGAAAATCGTCAGATTATATATTTTTCGATATCCTTGAATTATTTTCTTCAAAATAAAAAAAATTAGCTACGCTCGAGAATGTCGAGATGAAGTTTTTTTTACAACTTTGCTGCCCTCCTCTTTCTTTACGTCACTCTCAAATTGTCAGATTACTGGAATATACACTTTTTAGCATGTAATTAACTCACCCTACCTTAATCTGACGCGCTCGAGAATTTCTGATGATAATTTTTTTTACTAATCTGATCCTTTATCCTTCACGGGCGGCCTTATATATGGGGCTTATATTTGGTGGAGGTACTTAACCGGATACAAGGTATTTCCCTGTATATTAATCTGCCGCGCTTTAGTAAATCCCGAAATCCCCGCTTGTACTCCCCTATTATAATAACAACAAGAAAAAACAAATAGTAGCACCGAATTGATCACTATAAACTATAATATATTGCAAAAATAATAATTATTGGAAGTGCTATTCATTTTGAGTCACATTAAACAAATCAATAATTTTTGACGAATGTCTGTATGGGTTCTTGGACTATAACATTTATTTTTGCTAATTTTTTTAGGCAAGTTTCTTTTCTGACACTTAACATAAACAAATACCTATAAATTTTCCTTGTCGAAATAGTTCGAAATGACTGTGTTGATAAATTGATAGATGTGTCGTTACTACGTCGTAAGAGATAATCATGAAAAATATAACTTTATACATAGAAAGTTTCATTTCTCATTTTTCGCGTAGAAATTGGTTTGTTACTTCAAGTTTAAACAAATAGTAACAATATTTTTTTATTAACCCAAAACTGCATCACGATAATGCAGCTGCTCACAAAACTGACGAAATTCAATACAATCTTTGAAACCCAATTTTCCGCCGCATCGTTCCCCCTTGTCTTACAGTAGACGCTACGCGTAATGGCCTTACTGTGTTGCGTCAAGGTGATCTTATCGTGATAACTTATAAACGATTCGTCCAAATTACTTAATGTGAAAGACAAAGATTATCTATATCAAATACTTAAAACGACAATTGTACCAATTTTTATAATAATTTGTCAGATATTCTAAAATGTGCATTGAAAAAAATGTATCCAATTTAATTGTATTTATGGCTCAGTATTTTGCATATAGTGGCTACCACATAAGAGTTAGATTACGCTTTCGCGGACTTTAATTTAAAAGTATTCAAGATAAACAATCTTACGGTACATTATCTAAGAATTCAGTACTTTCCACACCTATATAAGATTATCCACTATAATTTATTTATATTCTTTCAAATGTGAAATTTGAAAATCTACAGAAAAGCCGATAAAAAATCATTAAAATTATGATCCTATCAAACAGCTTTTATGGTTTTTATCTCTCAATAGTGTTATTCATAATTGTGATAATACTTTGCAAAAATTTCCATAATGGTCCGATAAAAAATCATTAAAATTATATTCTTATCGGAAAGTTTTTAATGTGTGTAACTCTCAATGATATTCATCATAATTTTGATAATACAGTGTGAAGATAGGCTGGAACAGTAACTATTTCGTCATTATTTGGAATATTATTTTGGAATATTATAATGTTCGTTTTTTCTCAACACAAAACACCCCAACAATAAATAATAAAATATAATTTATTTACTTGAAATTTTATATGGATTCAGATTTCACGATTTGAAATATTTTCATGATAATATTTGAAAACTGTTGAAAAATAACCAACTCATGATTAAGATATTAATAAATCCATTCTTGTATCAGATTATTGTTATAATTTTTTTGAAATATGTATTGAATAAAAAAGTTAATAAAGTATTGAAACCGATTCTAAGATAGTTTTCAAGTTGATTGTAATAAGCAGATACTTTAAATACGTCTTTCCGAAATAGAAATGCTATAAATTTCATGTGAACATCAACTCATCTTTGGACTATCCCACCATATTCGCATATCAAGAATTTTGTTTCAGCAGTAAAACCAACATATATGATTTTGTTTTGATTTTGCCAAAATAGGCGAAGCCATATTTTCTCTTACAATTTCCGGACAAAACAGGTGCCCCTAGGTGTAAATAATAGATTTTTGAAAAAATATATCATTTGGTGGAAGACGAAATTTGTGAAGCACAAAATCCTTAAAGATTTTCAAAATGCAACCATGTCTTGATGCTTTGCAGCCGATATGGTTTCTAGCTAGAAACAGTACTGTTATATTTTTCCGAAACGAATTATTGTTATCTTCATAAAAATTATCTTTAATATAGAAGTTGATAGTAAACATTTCCCGAACAAAACTTTTTTTCCAGCCGAAACTGATGTTCATCAAGACAATGAAGAAATTCAACTTTCATTTTATTTACATTCAGTTTCAAAAAAATTCTTCCCAAGTTTTCATTTTAATATGACAATATCAAATTAAAGAAAGATCATTTTTTATTCCTGTTGGAAGTAAACTGTATTTTTTACTTATTTTGTTTTAATGAAAACGTTTGAATGAATCCCATTCGAATCAAGTTATTTTTAAGAACTATCAGCGGCGACAAAGTCCGGATACAAAAAATAACATGCGTTTTCACACGAAAAATACACACATCGGAACAGTCTAGGGATATTTTTATAACATACTAAATATCATAAAAATAAATGCATGAGGTCGTTTAATTTCGATTAAATTGGTACACTCGACCACCCTGTAAATTTCTATGGGTTGAACAAAGCCTGCAAAAACGGTAACTAATCTTTTATCAAGTTTTTTACAAACTGTAGGTTTTCGGCTAAAATGAATAATCTGAAAGTGTCGAGTTTGTACATTCTATGCAGTTCTTGCTCAGCAATTAAACTGGAAATATTTTGCTTTAACATGGAACGCCATCACTTACCATTGGCTGAGATGAATAGAGCTGTAGGACTTCTTCAAGGTGGCATGCGACAAAATGATGTAGCTCTTCGTTTGGGGGTCTCCCAAAGTGTTATCAGTCGATTGTGGCGGCGTTTCCGTGAAACTGACAGTTCAGCCGAACAACATCCAGGGCGAGGACGCGCTACAACTGCAGTTCAAGACCGATTTTTGGTCTTAACCGCAAGAAGACAACCGACAATCACAGCACCTGAGTTGGTTAACGTGTTGCAGCAGACGCACCAGGTAACCATTGGTCGTGATACTGTCAGAAATCGACTGCATGAAGCAGATCTCCACAACAGAAGGCCACTTAGATGTCCACCTTTGTCGAGAGGCAATCGCGGTAGAAGATTAGAGTGGTGTCAAGAACATCAAAACTGGGATGCAAATGATTGGGCCACAGTTTTGTTTACAGACGAATCCAGATTTGGATTTCATCCAGATTCTCATCGAGTAAGACTGTGGAGACGACCTGGAAATAATGAACGTTTGAGACACGTCCAGGAAGTCCACACATACAGAGGTGGTACAGTAATGCTATGGGGCGGAATCATGATCGGCGGCAGAACCGATCTCGTTTTTCCAAATCGCTCCCTCACAGCTCGACAGTACCTCGACACCATTCTTCTACTTATCGTCCGTCCGTTTGCTGGTGCTGTTGGTGAAAACTTCCACCTAATGCACGATAATGCTCGTCCACATGTCGCGCGTCTAGTGACTGACTGGCTCACCAACGAAGGAGTTGATGTATTGCCATGGCCAGCACAATCACCGGACCTGAATCCCATCGAGCATGTGTGGGACATGCTTCAACGAAGAATTACTCCGCATATGGGGAAAATTCACACAACGTTTCAATTGAGAGAGCTTTTAATCGCTGAATGGGCAAATGTACCTCAACAACACATTGACAATCTCATTTTGTCGATGCACGATAGATGTAGAGCCGTAATAAACCAGCGTGGAGGCCATACTTTGTACTGATTCCAATTTTTTTTGTATTATGATTTTTTTTCGGGGTGCCAAAGAAGAGCCATATTTTTTTTTAGTTCTGCTTATATGCGCACTCAATATTTTTGATCATTTAATAAATTTTGTTGTAAGTTACATTCGTTTAATAATCACCCGTCAACTTTTTTTTCCCTAAAGCGATCTAAAAAAAAATTATTGCCATTTTTAAAAATATCCCTAGACTTTTTCGATGTGTGTATTTTTCCTGGCTAATAGGATAACAATTGATGGAGAAACCTGGCACCGGTGGTGTTGAAATAGTTAAAGAAATGCACTGTTTGGAACCTATGGTGTAGTAATGAATATTAATGTAGTTTTATCACAACATCAAACCTTTATTTTGATATCTTGACACGTGTTTCGATCACCAAGTGATCATCTTCAAGAGGAAGACTGAACTTCCTCTTGAAGAACTTCCGTTATTTTAACGCCTCGACACGTGTTTCGATCACCAAGTAATCATCTTCAAGAGGAAGATTGAACTCCCTCTTGTAGATGATCACTTGGTGATCGAAAAACGTGTCGAGGTATTGAAATAACGGTTTGATGTTGGGAAAAAATTTCAGTAATATTCAAAGAAATGTATGGTAAAATGTCCGCTGGCCAAAATTATAATTTTTTCAATAATTCATTATTCATTTCTGGAGTGGAGACATCCCTTTTGCAACAAAGCTGAGTTGTTGAGAATGGCTCATGCCATGCAATTTTTTCGCATGAAGCGTGTGGCACCGCATGAGCATGGCACAAGAATTGTTGTATGACGTCAACGGCGATCCAGATTTGCTTAAAAGGGCCGTAACTGGTGATGAATTATGGGTATATGGTTACGACATCGAAATCAAAGTCCAATCGTCCCAATGGAAGAGCCTAGGAGAAACAAGACAAAAAAAGGACGCCAAATTTTATCAAATGTTGCTCAGTATTTTCTACGATTACCGACGCGTAGTGCATCAGCAGTTCTTGTCACATGGTCTTATGATCAATAAGGAGTATTAACTTGAAGTTACACGCCGCCATTGAGAAGCAATACAAAGAAAACGTCCGGTGTTGTGGAAGAACAACTCATGGATTTTTTCATCACGATAATGCAGCTGCTCACTAGTCACTGCTTGTACGTGATTTTTTTGCCAAAAACAACACCGTGATAGTGCATCAGCCACCGTATTCACCAAATTTGCCCCCCTGCGACTTTTCCTGTTCCAAATTATTGAAAAGACCCATGAAAGGACGGCGTTATGCGACGATTGAGGAGATAAAAACCGAATCAATGAGAGAGCTCAAGGTCATACCTATCAAAAACTTCATATTAGAACTGTTTCGAGGATTGGAAAACTGGCACACTGTATTATATCTTAGGGGGGGCTACTTTGAAAGGAACAACATAGAAATTGATGAATAATCAAATAATTTTTGGGAAAATTGAAAAATTCATATCATTTTTTGAATAGAGAGCGTATACCAAATTGTCAGCGACCCAAATGATTTCAGAAATAAAAAATAAAAATCCCTGCGTGATAAAATATAATGCTCCTTTTTTTCGACTGAAATAGAAAATAGTTAATTTGATGTTGTCTGCAATTCCTCTTTCCTTATCAAGCGAGGGGAAATAGAACTACAGTAGATAGATTGTCCAATTTGAAAGTTCTCCTTGTTGTCGGGAAACTGAACTTATTACTATTATAATCACTACTTATCACAAATTAGTAAGAATATGATTTAGGATACCTCGACGGATTGGGTAAATATTTGTGGAGTTTACAACCAGTTATCAAAGCAAAAGTTGGAACACTTTTATTCCCTTCTTGTTGAACATCAGTTAAATCATGATCAATAAAAACTCTATTTGTTGTAAATTTATTCGTTCAACGAACTGACTAATTAATACCGGACTGAAATATTCAAGTGGACATTTTTGAAATAACGGCCAATCTGTGTCACACACAATGCTGTCAATTTATCTCAATGAAATTTAATATACGAGGGGGGTCTGCAAAGTTTCCGACCTAACAAAGATACAAGACGTATTAAGAGATTTTTTTTATTTTTCAACATAGTCTCTTTTTAACTCTACACACTTCTTCCAGCGATGCTATCATCTCTCTAACCCTCCCAAATGGTACTCGGCATTTTTCTCTGCAAGATAATTGTTCACGAAGGTGATGCCTCTTCATTTGACGAAAATCTCTGTCTACCGAGTGCAATTTTTAGATGAGAGAACAAAAAAAGACGATTGAGGCTAGATATGGTGAGTGAGGCGGACATGACAACCGCTGTGGCCATTTTTCCGCAAGTTCTGTATTTAGCTTGTCAAGTAATAATGCGTAGTATGCTCCTGCAATCGATTGAACAACTCCATGACTATTCCAAAATTTAGTCGCCATCTTAACCAGCCAACAAAACAGTTTTTGCTTTTTTGATGTCGGTTTCTCCTTTGCAGTCCATTGTAATTAATCGGCGCTAAAACTCGGATTTATTGCGCCTAAACTGCGTTAACAGATCGTTGGAAACGTTCATTCGAACACGTTTTTGGTCTAACGTGAGCAAACGCGGCACCCATCGCGCGGACAGCTTTCTCATGCCTAAATGTTGATTGATTATGTGGCAAACACGTTTTTTTGACATTTTTATAACCTCTGCTATCTTCTTCACTTCAATTCGACGTTCGTCTAGCACCATTTGGTGAACTTCGGCGATGTTTTCGTGGATAGTATCAGTTTTTGGACGTCCCGAGCGTTCATCGTCTCCCAAGCTCTGACGGCCAGATTTAAATTCGGCTGCCCAAAATTTCACTGTGGTAAATGATGGTGCAGTGTCCTCATATACAAAATCCAACTCATATTTGATTTGCGTGGGTGTATTGCCTTTCAAAAATATATTTCATGACAGCTCGATACTCGATTTTGACCATTTTCATAAACACACTCACATCAGCACACTCAAACGGCTGTTACATAACAATTGCTCGTCCAAAATGACTGAAACTTTGATGAGTAACTGTCAACATATGAACAACGAAATTCACTAGCTTTTATTTACGAGTACCGCTATCTTTTTCAGACACCCTCGTATAAAACAGAATCGTGTTAGTTACACCATGTATGACTCAAGAACAGCTGGACCGATTTTCATTATTTTTGATTTGTTTCCGTTCGTAAAACATTTGAAATAAGGAGAAAAATTAAGATTAAACAATTTGACGATATTCGGTTTCGATTTCGTTCTTCACAAATACAGTACAAAAAAATTTAATAGTTCAGCTAATAATTGAATAGAACCGGCCGATACTTGATGAAAATTCATATTTAAAAAACTAATCAATAGAGTTTATTCTATGATTTTCACTATAAGGATTTTACAAAAACCGCGACACGTGTTTCGCTATACAATAGTTTCTTTAAACAGTTGGGTGTTTTAGAATTAAAAATGGTCTGTTCAGAACCCGGAAAGTTTGAAAGAATTTGTGAATTGACTTCGTTTGACAACTGGATTATTGTACCGAACTGATTATCAAAAATACCTTGCTCTGTTCTTTCCTTGTATTTGGAAACTCGAAACATCGTTGACTATATGAATCATTATCAAACAGTGAAGGAAACAAACACTCACCTGGTGATGCCTGTCTCTATATACGAACAATTTGGGCCCTTTCAGTATTACGAACACCTGTTTCCATGAACGATCAGCAGCACGCTGGAAATAAAAAAAAATAATTAACCACTGAACATGTGAATAGGGGAGAAATATGAGAAATAGAGTTGCTTCCAACACCCACCACTCGCTATTTAGGCAAAATTGACCTTTTCGTTTTGGAATGATATTAATTTTATTTGTTAAATATTAACGGAAATATGATATTGCGACTGAGGTTAGAAACACAATCCAACCGAAATTCAATGATCACGAAACTAGCCTTCAAAATGTATACCTACTTGATTCTTCAACAGTTCATTCATGATCGTTATTTTTTGCAAACTATCACTTCTATACCCATTCATTTATTCCACCCACTCACAAGTACACACTGAGAAGTCTCTTACCTTGCCGTCAATTTCCAAAATTTTACAATGTAGTATTCCTTCCCTAACAATGCCGTAGTTATCCTTATCGAGAGGGACGGGACTTCCTGACGCCTTCTCCCTGTCCAAAGAGGCACTACTGCTGCTGGCGCTACCACTGAAATTAATTGGAATATGAACAACTTTATCCCGAAATTCCGGATTGTAACTACTCGATCCAGTTGAGATTATGTTAGCGATATGCGTCTAAGTAATTAGCTGAGCTAAGGATGTTATAATACATTGTTTGTGTTCTGATAAGATTAGTATTGTTAGTATTTTACAGTAACAGTTGGCGACTGAACTTGGACTTGCTACGTGAGTGAACCTGCATGCGATATAATAAGGTAGGTTAGGTCAGATTTTATAGGGTTTATCAAACAAGAAGCTCATTTTTTGTAGAGAATTTTGTAAACTACATGTGATTTATCAAATAATGGATCTTTCGATATTCATATATACAGGGTGTTTATTAAACAAGCGGCAAAAAATTAAGGGACTATTATAAGGAAAATTTTCCTTTGATGATTTTTGATACGGAATTTTGACAATAACAATTTTGATAATTTCAAAATTATTAACGTAGCCGAAATAAAAGTATAGAGTACGACACTGGACCTACCAAGCAATAAAAAATTTTACAAATCCGTTGGTACCATCAACAACATTCCGATTACTATAAACGGCAGCAGACATTCAATTTGGATATTATGTCTCGAAAGTGATCATTTTTATGCGTCGAATAAGTTGAAACTGATTGACTTTCTCTATTTGGCTTGCATTTTCTGTGTTTAATATTTGAAGTCTTGTTAGTGAATTCCTCTATGATGAATGGTCATAGTAACGCAGTGATGGCTGACATGCATTTCATTTATGGCCTTTTGCTGATGGCAATTCATTGGACGCTAGGCAGTTGTACTGTGAAGCCTAATAGAAAAACCTTCCAAAGTATACATCAACGACTTCGTGAAACAGGGGCATTGAAGCAAAATGGAGGACCAGGAATGCAAATGACAGTAAGAACGGTAGAAGTAGAAGAGAATGTGCTGGCCATGATAGAAGAAGATCCAGGTACCCCTATTCGAAAACTTGCAAATACTTTAAACCGCAACTTTTTAGTAAACCCTACCTCAGTTTCTGGAGGATATACCATTGGCTACAAGAAATGCAATGTGGTTTATGCACGATGATGCAACAGCGCATTTCAGCATATCGGCTCGAGAGTTTTTAACAATTACATACGGAAATCGCTGGATTGGTCGAGGTGGACCTCACTTATGGCCTGCTTGATCACCGGACTTGAACCCCCTGGATTATTTCCTATGGAGCCACCTTAAGTCATTAGTTTATAATACTCCACTGGAAGATGTCGAAGATTTGAGAAATTGGATAATTGCTGGGTGTAACACAATCAGAAACGATCCTGGTGTTTTTGAAAGAGTTCGAGAGTCGATGAGGAGAAGATTGGATTATCTACTAAATTGTGTTCGATAAGTTATAAACATATTGCAATTATTTCTAAATCCGCATTCAGATTATGTAATAAATTGTAAAACAACGTGTTTTGAAACATTATTGAAGAACAAGTTGCAAATTAATATAAAAAAAGTTTATGTGCTTCATAAGTCATTTTGTTCCTGTCCTGAGTTGGTAAAGATCAAAGAAAATTTTCAACACGTTTCAAAACTCAAAAAACTTGTTGAAATGTAATTTTTCGGAATTGAAACTTATGGCGAAACATTAGCTTCCGAGTTGTCGTGTTTTACGGTAGTCTGTGCACCAGGAAGGTATTCAGTATGACCAACACCATCAATTCTGTTAAATTCGTTTAGCGTGGTAAAGTAATATGTACTGTATAGTAAAAATCTCACAAGTGTATGTTAAAAACGTTACCACGGATTTTCTTTATGTACTTGTGATGCACTGTTTGAAACCTTTGGTGTAGTAATAAATATTACTGAAGTATTTCGATCACCAAGGAAGATCAGTTTGATCACTATGAAGGTCATGCAAAATATCAGTTCTTCTATATTTTTTTGATCCGCAAGGATGCAAAACATTCCAATATAACAAAATTACATATGTCACAGTCGTTTGTAATACTATGTTCTCACTTGGACAAGACATCCTGAAGCTGGGGTTTTATCAACAAATATGTCTCCATTGTTAAGTCGCTCAATGTTCTCGAATGATAATTTTTCTATAAGTTTGAAATCCATGATTCAATAAACTTATTTTAAAACAAAAGTGTATGAAACTTGTTGTATAGTCTAAATGAGGCATGAGACACTGCTTTGGCAACTTCGATAAAATGTGCTCAAATATTGGCACTGTTATTTAATTACACTTTGATAAATATGCCTGATGTATGTCAACTGGTTATGAGAAACTTTTTTTTAAAATTCAGTACGAAAAAATATCAATCAAGTTATTTCAAGGAGTACTTTCGCATCTATATTGTCAAAAAAAGTTATTTCACAACTTGGTAACTTTATTTTCATTTTGAGGCTTTGAATGCATATTTTTGGTGGTAATAATCTGTATGAAGTTATGTATTATCTGTGAGATGTTTTTTTAACAATACACGTACTTCTGAAATGAGATAACCATAATACGTGTGTGAGTGTGTCACAAAGTTAATTAAAAAAGTATAATGAGATAAACGATGTTTATTCCTTACCATGACTTTGGTCACGTATATTCCAACTGCTCATCTTGAACCGTTTCGAATCGTACACCCCATATTTAACTACGCAACCTAACACTAGCCCGAAGTTCTGCACATATCTGTCAATTCACGTGGAAATTGAAGTATCAATATTTTCCTTATGCATTCATATAACCACTAACGAATCCGCTAGCCGACGTAAACCGCGTTGAAAGTGGTCAAAGTGAATCTATTTTTACTCTTACACCAACTTCATCCTATTTCCGCCAAGATTCAAAAAAACGTTCCAAGGAATTTTACCGTGAACGTTACGTTTACGCTCTGGCCTAACTCTTACACGGTACTCTGGTACTATAGAAGCAAGAACCTTCTGAATTAGTAGGCACCTTGAAATTGTGAAATACAAGTATCGGATGTCCTTCAACCACACTGATAAGCGAAATCTTAATCATCAAGAAAACAACCCAACTTTTTCTCAAAAGACACCCCAATAAGCTATTTGCATATTTCGCTATTTTCGTTCAAATGACAAAACACTCTATTTTTGTCATTATAACGGCATCTTCACTTGTACTTTTCAAACACATTTATACTTTTTAATATTCTGAAAAACAATTGGATTTCATGACACATTGAAACTTTTTCTGATTGGTTGACGTCACAATTCTGCATATTATCATCAACCATTATATCTCAGAGTAAAATTACGCACAAAAAATATCTCATTGCTGCTCAATCAGAAAGTCATTGATTTCATAGATTTTATACTTCTGAAAATTTTCATTAATAACATTAAACATGTTTTCTCTCTCTCTTCACTCTTTCTCCCTCCTCTTTTTTTTCTTTGTTTTTCTCTAGTTTAGTTTTCTTTTCCTCGAGGCTAGAACTAAGATCTTCCGGTACATGTTGTTTCTAGCCTCATTTGTAGTTTTTTTTTATTGTTTTTATAGATTGAATAATTATTGTTTTTATATGAAATAAGGAACTACAAATAAATATTATTATTATTTTATACCATGTTCAATAACTCAAAACTAAAACCTACTGAAAACCAAACATGACTAAACTTCCCCGTACAATTGTATAAATAGATCATACATTAGTTTATACATACGTGATATGCCTATAATGTTCAATTTGAATAATATGAATTCGTATTTGAGAAAAAACGGTTTTAGACTTTCTACTTCTCCACCTTTAAAAAAAATGGAAACCTTTCAAAACTAATTTCTCCTAAAAAATATATTCTCTTTCAATTACAACCTATAATTAAAAGTTGTAGTTTTTCACATATTTCTGATAGTATGAAAAAGGAGTAAATGAAACATCATGACGAAATACAATTATATTTTCTTTGTGAGATTTCGACCCCAGCCCAGCTTCTAATATGCTCAAACTCATTATATTTCCCCAGATCAATAACACTTGAAAGGTAGAAAATGAAAGAAACCCTGGATACACACTTTCCGAAGTTAAAGAACACGAGAATATAAAATGCAACGAAGGGCTTTAGTAATATGAATATTTCAAAATCGATTATTTATAAGATCTTGGTGGAATAATCCTTTCCCGACTTTCAAACCTCAATGATCATACCAGCTTGCCTCAAAACGGTAGAAATCTTAGTCGAGCACATGCAAAATGCTCTCATTCTTGATTCGCTTCATTTTCTTAAAGCACATCATTCTTCGACTCAAAGATCACTTACCCCAAGGTTGCGAAGATCGCTAAGTATTTAATGGGCACACCCTCCGAATGGGTCCGAATGGAGCTTCGAATTCAGAACCTAACCAACAACTCCTTTTTAGATTGAATAATAATAATAATGGCAATAATAATTTGAAACTATAAATTTTTTAATCCTCAGGCTGATAAGCGTGATGTGGTCCTCCTCGACCAACGCAGAGTACGGCAATATTCGTCGTTGAGTTCTGAGTTCCGGATGAAACAAATATCTTCCAAAATGGTGGTCTGGTGGGATTCTCAAATCTCAAGATCAAACCGACTTGCCGAACTACGGCAAAAATTCTGGCCAGACAAATGAAGACTGCTGCAATTCTCGACTCAATGAGTTCTCTCTGAGCACACGATTCTAAGACCCACTTATTATTGTCAGTTAGGCATAACCTTTTCGGTAAAAAAATAATAGATTTTTATTGCAAAGTAAAGAAAAGGGAAAAGATTAGTTTGTTGTATCAAAAGATACAACCTCTCTTTTTTATGTCAGGCCATTTGATTAAAAATTGTTTCACAATAACCTGTCTTAACTGGCATGTGGCTCACTTGTTTTCAAAAGCTTCAGTTGGAACTTTGTAGTATGGTTTTTGATTATTTTCTACAAACCAATTATGAAAACATTGACGACAGAGGTTTACAGCATTAAAACGCTTTTTCCCAACAGCGATACAAACTGACAGCTATGAAATCAACAACTAGCTGTCATTATTCTCCAATCATAGGTGACTCTCGAGGCCTAGTTATACATTATCTCACAATTTCATTTACTGTCACTATACTAATCAAATTGAACCAATGGAATGAAATATTCCAATATAACCAATATAATTGTGATTGCATATTAAAATTTTGTATGAATGCTTCCACAGAAATTCACAGATCTAATTTGATATTATGATTATGACAGTAACTAGATCCTAAGTGAATTGAGACAACTCAAATGAATATGTGAATCAAAACTCACAAATCTGTTTTTCCGTTAACCAGCTATCACCCCCCTAAGAACGAAAACTCTCAAAAGTCGAAACTTGTGCGAGCTAAGGACTAACGAGGTATTACCTTCTAACGTGTGATTCTTAACACGGGTTGGACGACAGCAAGTGAAAACTGATCATCCGGCCTCGCGGCTTGAACCACCGGTTCACACAGCGGTCGATTGAGTGAGTGGGGCAAAGCACCCACGTCAACCCGAACGGCTATCATTCTACAATGAACAGATTCGAACGACCAAAATCAATTGGCACACTTTACTGATTCACATAACCTCACGAAATTAAGAAAACAATCCTTCAATTCGAATTCCTCCTGAAATACCATCTATTTAATATGATATCAGAAAATCTCAAGATCATAATCCAAACTAACAAGTAAATAAGACATTTTAATAAGAATGGAAACGTTATTCTGATTTTCAATGAAATTGAAAAGAATACGCGACGTATAGGTCAAGTAGGTCGACTCGTCCTACGGACTACAGAATCGATAACATTTTGAGGTCTTGTAGTATTACTATTGATGAATAATCAATCAAGTACCGTGGGCTCCCTCTAATTCACTGATTGCGGGCACTCATGGCATTCAGCTTATTGCGTCAAAACATTCAAGTTTTCGCTATGAACCTGAAATCAAGATACCTAGATGCTGCGACTGATTTCGAAAAGACAGGAATACTCACGAAAATTGATTGAATTGTCCGTGAACGTAGGCGCCGTCTCCGGGGAACCATTAGAAGTAGTTTTAACAATCAACAGGGTTGTTGGTAATCTCGTTTCAAGATTACGTGAAATTCTATCCTTCTAGGAATTTGGTTGAATTAACAAAGACAGAGATGATGGGTTTGATGACATCATGCATAGCAAACAGCAAAACGAAAATGGGGTAATAGATTAATAATGTTGCAGTTGACATAGGTACTTCTCATAACTGTATATAGCGACAGACTTGGCTAAACAACTCGTATACAAATAATGAATTATAATAATGTATTCCAATACAATTATTCATTTCATTTGTTTCTAGTGACTATTCTATTTTATGAATACATTTAACAAAATAGTTGTTACGGATTTACAATAAGAAAACACTTTTTTTATCGAGCTTTTTTCGGTATTTTCACCTTCCACAATATTTTTCTCCGAAACGGGTAGCTGAGGAGCTACGGGTAGCTAAGGAGCTGTTCGAAATACAGTCCTATCCAGACATGAGAATATAGGTACGCTGATTAAGAAAAAAGGATTGAAACTTTTCATGTTTTTTACCACTTTTTTTTATAACTAATGTTATTGCAGTTTCGTCCTATAAGGACATTTTCAAACTTATACATTGAACTAACAAAAACTGATTACATTAACACTTATATAACACCACTGTAGGTAATAATAGAGGTACTTGGCTTGATTGATTACCTGAATTTTGTTTACAAGTGACAATGTGAATATGCTAATTTGAAACTGAATCGATTTAATCATTTTAAAGGTTGCACCCGCAATGTTTATGCTTGTGAATTTCAAATAATCGAGTTTGCAACCCTTCCTTGCATAGTGCAAAACTTCCGTATCGTTTAGATTCAGAAACTTATGGTTGCATGCCAAGGAATGGTTTGAAAACGTCGAATCATTTTTACTTAGTCTGAAGGACCTTTCATGTTCAACATATACCGTTTTTGGAAATTCCGACCACATTGGAAGAGTTGCAAACTCAATTATTTGAAATCCTTGGAAATTCACTAGCATAAACATTGCTGGTGCAACCTGTTAAATGATCAAATCGATTTAGTTTACTCACCGGTTTTCAAATTAGCATATCCACATTGTCACTAGTAAACAAAATTCAGGTACTCGATCAAGCTAAGTACCTCAATTACTACCAACAGTGGTGTTATATAAGAGCTAATGTAATCAATCATTGTTAGTTTAATGTATAAGTTTGAAAATTTCCTTATAGGACAACTACTTCTCTGGCTAATACCACGAAGGGCGTTGGATTATATCCGACAAGTGTCAGTGCAGGATAATTCACTGAAGCTATTCCTGCATATGCTGTTGGCGATACAGCAGCCGCAATAGATTTTCAATTATTGAAACAGACTTGCAGATCGGTTTCGCGCTGTTTGGTCACTCGTCAGTGCAAGGTGGTGTCTATCATCAACATGAAGTCGATGATTTCCGATAATTGAAAATCAAATTCCTTCAGAGTATCATTCCTCGAACTAGGCTGAAGCGAACAACAAACAACAAGTTCGTCATCGCCCCATCTGCCTGTGAACGAGGTAACCACCCGCATATCAGAAATTTGCCCAATTCCTGGTATAAGGAAAGAAAACTTTTCACATATAGTCAGTAGGCATACTTGAAGACTGAACGAATTGTCCTTTTGGATGATTTTATGTGTTAGGTTGATGTGTTAGGTATCACACGTTAAAAGGTAAGACCTCGTTAGTCTTTAGCTCGCACAAGTTTCTCAACTTCTGAGAGTTGTCGTTCGTATAGGGGCGACAGCTGATTAACGGAAAAACAGATTTTAAACAGATTTATAGCCAGTCTTCAAGTATGCCCACTGACCATATGTGAAAAGATAAATAGAACATTTTTCTTTGCGAAACATACTTTGAATTTACGCAGTAACTTATAGGAGTGGACTAAAAAGTCCTCCATTACAATTTCAATATTTCTTTAGAATATGGAAAAGATAAAAGAGTTCAAACTCTCACGGCTGGAGATCATTATGTCAAAGATATTTCCCAAGGTTGTTGACCGCGGTCTGCAAGTTTTTATAACTGACGTTTCGTCTACTACTGTGATAGGCATTATCACAGGCTATGATGCAATATACGACCTACACTAGCTGTCCTCACAGCAGGTACCACATTATTGGAATTTGTCCCTGGTTTCATTCCGTTGGTGACAGGCGTAGCTCCGTTTCTATCGCCTAGGATGGTAATTATGGGTTTTGTCAAGTATTTGTGTTTCTTCAAACTAGATAATGTGGGTCCATTCTTTGAATGCATATTCGGCTACAATTGATTTGTCGGTTTGCTCTGCCTAAAAACCTGCAGACCACAGCCAACAAAAAAATATCTTTGACAGGAAAAAACATTTTTTATTTTAGAAAATTGTACAAATCTCCTATCAAGTAGAGAAACTGAAAAACTATCCTTTTTCCAACTATAACAAATTGCAAGTAATGGCTCCGTTAAAATAGTTACTAATCACCTAGTTTCATTGGGTAAATGCAAAATGAGAGAGCCGTTAATGCGATTGAACTTTTTTTAATAGGGGAGCCCAAGCGGGTACTTCGGGATTCACTAAAGCGCGGCAGATTGATATACAGGGGGATACCTTGTACCCGGTTAAGTACCTCCACCAAATATGAGCCCCATATATAAGGCCGCCCGTGAAGTGTAAAGGATCAGATTAGTAATGATCCTCAGAAATTCTCGAGCGCGTCAGATTAAGGTAGGGTGAGTTAATCACATGCTGAAAAGTGTATACTCCAGTAATCTGACAATTTGAAAGTGACGCAAAGAAAGGGGGGGGGGGCAGCAAAATTGTTAAAAAATAACGTCATTTTTTGACATTCTCGAGCGTAGCTAATTTTTTTTATTTCGAAGGAAATAATTCAAGGATAACGAAACATATATAATCTGACGATTTCCGCAAGCCGAAATAACAAAAATTCGTCGATTAAGTTCAATGCGTGCAGCTGTATCTGCGAGTTTCTATTCCTCTTTAACTTTTTCTCTATCTATTACTCTCTCACTCCGTCCCGTCTCTGAATTCTGTTGCCATGACGTCATCACAGCTGGTCACAGAGACTCGTTCGTGATGAAGATGAAAATAAATAATCAATTTATTATAAAAAATAAAAAAAAATTGAGCATTTTTCAAAAGTTATTTTCTTATAAATACAAGTATTCTACTTAAAAAACATATACTTTTTTGCATGATATTTCCTGAGCTTTTCCATTATTTAAGTTCAATGATTAAAAAAAAAATGTTTGTCAGATTAAGCGAATCCCTCTAGATAATCGTCAGATTATGAGACAGCACGTCTAGAACATAAAGATAAACCATATCTTAATCTGACGCGCTTGAGTATTTCAAAATGGCAAATGTTTTTTACACATTATAATAATGGCAGCGAGTTTGCGTCAGATCGAAATCGTCAGATTATTGAATGAGAGCTTTTTTTTGTTACACTAACACCCCCTTTGAAAATCTGACGCGTTCGATGAATTTTTTTTCTTTTCATTTTCAACCCTTACGTACAACCCGCATCATGCAAACGATCAGATTAACATACGAACATTATTAAAAATACGTAGGACATTGATACTATCAATAACTGACGCCCTCGAGTATGTCCATGCAACAGTATTTTTTTACATATTTAAAAATCTAAAGCCGCTTCCCCCACCGATGGGCGGGTTGGCTGTCCTTGTTCATCTTCCAGTACCTGAACCACTGTGCATGCTGTTTTCGGCGTGTGCATTGGCTTGGGATGTGGGGGTTGAGCAAACCGGCCATCGGATGCCTGCTTCCACGTAGCCCCACTGGATACGGAAATGACAGAATCACTTGTGGTTCTGTTATTCCCTAACTGAATGGCATCCCAATGATGTCTTAATCCTAAGGTGTGTGTATCCGTGCCGAGAGGAACCTTCGGAATACCGGGCGCCCTCTCGTCGTAGCATCGACTTGTCACGGTAATTCGGGGCTCTGCCGTGATTGACCTTCTTTCCCTAACTACTCGTGGAACCTTTATGGACAGAGTGAACTCAAAAAGTCTTTCTGACGCTGAGTCTATAGAGGAGATGGATGTCGAGTTTACGACTCCAACGGACCTCCCTGTAAATTTATTTCAGAGCGAGTCTACAGAGGAGATGGATGTCGAGTTTACGACTCCAACTGATCTTCCTGTAAAATTTAATTCAGGAGCGAGTCTACAGAGGAGATGAATGTCGAGTTTACGACTCTAAATGACCTCCCTGTAAATTTGGTTCAGGAGCGAGTCTACAAAGGAGATGTATGTCGAGTTTACAACTCCAACTGACCTCCCTGTAAATTTAATTCAGGATCGAGTCTCCAGAGGAGATGGATGTCGAGTTTACGACTCCAACGGACCTCCCTGTAAATTTATTTCAGAGCGAGTCTACAGAGGAGATGGATGTCGAGTTTATGACTCCAACGGACCTCTCTGTAAATCTAGTTCAGGAGCGAGTCTACAGAGGAGATGGAGATGTCGATTTTACGACTCCAACTGACCTTCCTGTAGATTTAATCCAGGAGCGAGTCTACAGAGAAGATGGAAATCGAGTTTACGACTCCAACTGACCTCTCTGTAAATTTAATTCAGGAGTGAGTCTCCAGAGGAGATGGATGTCGAGTTTTCGACTCCAACGGCCCTCCCGGTAAATTTAGTTCAAGAGCGAGTCTACAGAGAAGATGGATGTCGAGTTTACGACTCCAACTGACCTCCCTGTGAAATTAGTTCAGGAGCGAGTCTACAGAGGAGATGGATGTCGAGTTTACGACTCTAACGGACCTTCCTGTAAATTTATTTCAGAGCGAGTCTACAGAGGAGATGGATGTCGAGTTTACGACTCCAACTGATCTTCCTGTAAAATTTAATCGAGGAGCGAGTCTACAGAGGAGATGGATGCCGAGTTTACGACTCCAACTGACCTCCCTGTAAATTTAATTCAGGAGCAAGTCTCCAGAGGAGATGGATGTCGAGTTTACGACTCCAACGGACCTCCCTGTAAATTTATTTCATAGCGAGTCTTCAGAGGAGATGGATGTCGAGTTTACGACTCCAACAGACTTCTCTGTAAATCTAGTTCAGGAGCGAGTCTAACCTGCTCCCCATGAGCAGGTTAGCAAACGTTTGCGCTCAAGTAAGGTTTCACCAAAACCAGAGGCGAAAAAGCCCTGCACGGCTGAATCTAAGGCATCGTCAGGTGTAGCTGACGTGCAAAAACCCTCATATGGGAAGGTTGTCGTAGGTATCAAGGTGGGAATCTTGCAACTTGACTATCCAACTACCTCATTAAAAGTCATATACTTTGTGCCTGCCCTGCTGGGGATCGAATCAGGTCATTAGAGTTCGGCAGAGCCGAACTCGTACCATCTAACCTGAAAGACCACTCACCATACAAACTAATCGGCTCCGTTAAGAAGCTGGGTTTGTTTGGCCAAGTGAGAATAGGTGTGAGCCACAATTGCGGGTTGCGGTGGAGGATCGAATAGACCCACTCACTTTGGACCTAACCTAACCTAACCCCCACCGATGAAAAGTTATATAATATATAACATTTTTTTCTTCTTATCATCTAAGCTTTGCAACCTAATATGTCTCTATGAGTAAATCCCCATTTTGCATCGTGAGCTCCCCTACTTTTTAGTTGTCCTTAAATGTACCTAATATTTCTTGAGGTATTGAAGTTGATTTGACAATGACGCAAATTATACCTTCTGTACAACGTAGTGCTAATTGCTCGGTTTATGCAGGATTATCATCATATTAATAGACTGTTCAGGTGTTATATTGCACTGACGGAAATAACTGATATGACTGGGCATGAATTAGGACATGAGAATTTAATCCTATATTAGGTAAACATTAGGTTACTGGAATTATTTCATTCATATGCCATTTCGTTCATTAAATCTCAATACAAAAACCGGTATCAAATTTTAATATCTAAAATGATTAAAGGCCGTTCAATATTCAAGGTATTAAGGTAAGATTTATGTGTAATTGAAACTATCATGTGTTTTGAACTCCTCTGTACGATAAAATTAATTCTATTGATAAATATTTTTCAGTAGTTATACGGTATGGCCACGTTTTCAATTTAAATGTACAGGTAACAAAAAGTTACTGTTCTCGAAGTTCTGTCCGCTGGTGAAAAAATATCAACGATATCAGGACCGGTTCCAGAAATATGGGGCTACAAACCAATATTGATCAATTTCGTTTTTCGTATTTACTGTCGATGTTTGGATATTTTCATTAAAAAATATTTTTCTTTGATTTGGCGTTATCAAATTATCATATTATTATCAAGTAATTTCGACCACCACCAGAATATTACATAAAAATAATCAGTGGCGATCTTTTAACAAAAATCAAACCGTATTTCAGAAAGTACTTACTGACGAGTTGAAAATTATTTCATTAATTCAACTGACACGAAAAAGTTATTTATGTATCAAGGGAATTAGGAGGGCCTTAATTACCGATGGCAAAGTTTGCGTCCCGAGGGCCTCTGGCCCGAGGGACAGCAATTGCCTTTGGTTATTAAGGCTCATTAATTCCCGTGGTACATAGATAATTTTATTTCTGACCGATTTCAATAAAATTTTGTTCATTTTTGAAACGGAAAAATGTACCATTTCATTACCTTTCCGGTATATTTGAATCAGGTACCGTTGATTATAGTAGAGTTTTCTTGTTGCTAGGTTGTTGCTATGTTACTTGTTTATAAACAGAACTTTGTTATCAAGGTGTTTGCGGTGAAAACGTGTTTTCTACCCCAAATATAATGGAGGATATTTTGAAAAAAGCTGAACAAGCAAGAGAATCATTAATTCCATCGAAAAGTGAAGCCGTATACCAAAAAGAATACAAGATATATCTGGACTGGCTGACACGGAAAAATGTTATGCCAAAAGATGTCACTGAAACTGTATTTCTGGCATATTTTCAAGAACTGGTAAGGAATTTTCTATGTTTTTCGGTAGATTTGGTAGTAATTGTGTTTATTCGTTTCAGTCAGAAACGTATAGTCCGAATTCTTTATGGACTAAATGGTCAATGCTAAAATCAATGGTGACTATACATGAGAAACGAGATATCACCAAGTTCAATGAACTACAGGCTTTTTTGAAACGGAAGAGTAAGAGTTATAAGCCGAAAAAGTCTGCTGTTTTATCTCCTAAAGATGTTATCAGATTCCTAAAGGACGCTCCTAATGATATTCATTTATTGCATAAGGTAATTTTTTTCTTATTTTCCTTTTTGTGTGTATTTATTTCCTTTTTTTTGTTATAGGTTGTTTTGATTATGGGTTATTTTGGAGGATGCAGAAATCAGGAACTTTTGAATATGAAGATATCGGATATAGAGGACCGGGATTCCGTTATGGTAGTGAACGTACCGGAAAGTAAAACTGGTGTATCGAAGAAATTTACAGTTGTGGATGAAAAAGAGTTCCCCGCTTTGCCTTTATTAAGACTTTATATGTCTTTGCGTCCTAAAGGTATTGAACGATTTTTTTTGAGCTTCCGACAAAATAAATGTACCTCTCAGCCAATTGAAAAAAACATGTTTGGGAAAATCCCCAGCAAAATCGCAATGTATTTAGGATTGCCAAATTCATCTTCCTATACGGGACATTGCCTTCGTCGCACTTCTGCTACTGCTCTAGCCAATGCAGGAGCAACTATGACTAACTTAAAAAGACACGGAGGTTGGAAAAGTTCCACGGTGGCGGAGGGGTATTTGGAGGATAGCATCGAATTGAGAAATAAAACGGCACGTATGTTGTCTACTTTGTCATCAGAAGAGGCAGGTACCTCGACTGTAGTGAACAGAAGCTCCAGCCATACAAAAGAAGAAATTGTTTCCAGTGGCGGAAGTAATTTTCAGGGAACATTTCAAAATTGTACATTTATTATTTGTAATGACGTGAATAAATAAAATATGGTTCAGTTTTCATTTCTATTTATTTTTACTTGTGAAAGGTAGAGGGAATTATAAAATCTATAATGTCCCAAGGGAGTTATGACCCTCTTTATTGATAGCGTAACTATGACGATATAAGCTTATAATATCCCGGTCAGAAATAAAAAGATATGATCTTGGACTGATAAGATGACAGCTAGATCTGTTGAAAATATGGATTCAACTAAAATCAAAACAACAATAAATATTAGTAAGATAAAAAGTAAAACTGGACTTCTGGCGTAGAATGAATCTGAAACAAGCTCTTTTCCCAATCACAAAAATGTGTAGATCATTGACCAAAGTTTCTATCACGTACAAATGTACAAACTTGAGGCAAGAGTCCAAACGAAACTACTTTCACATATATGAGCATTGAATTACACGAAAACCACATATCGTATACATTGAACTTTACATAACGTAATATATGAATGAGTATCGATGTGAAATTTCACTGTATCGATAAAACACACTTCAATGTGAAATTTCCACTTGACAGTTTACAAAACCGCGACACGTGTTTCGCTATACAGTAGCATCTTCAGGCATGTCTACATGAGTTAGTATAGACAGGCCTGAAGAAGCTATTGTATAGCGAAACACGTGTTGCGTTTTTGTAAACTGTCAAGTAAAAATATCACATTGAACCGTGTTTTTTGAATACGTTATAAAGGATTTTTCATCAAGTATCGATCAGTTCTATTATATTTTTGAACTTTTACTTACAAGGGAAACTTACACTGTTCAGATGTTCTACCAGCGACATAAACCTGTGTGTAATATTCTGTATATTTTGTGAGTCAATCGTCTTCAAACAGGTTTAGAAAAGTGCTGAAGAGGAGCTGAAGACAAGTATTTTCGCCGCAAACTTTGAAAAGTGAATGATTTCTTCCAGTTTGTATCTGACAGAAACTTATGAGTATACTCTACACATCTCTGTGAAGAGTTTCTAGTGATGTTATCAATGTTTCCCTATTTTTGAAAGATTCTCAATTTTTATATAATGATGGGGAAGTAGAAAGTCGTCCGATCAGACGATTCGTGGAATTCCTTGCTTAAGTTTTTGTACATTGAATAACCTCCAGAAGTTTATAAAAAACTTGAACTACTTACTTTTGTTCGATCTCCGTTTCGGTGTTGAATGACTGTTATTTATCGCTCAGCCAATATTTCAATCAATCTCTCTAAAAAGTATATCTATTTATCATAATATTCTTTAAATAAAAATCAACCTCAAAAGTAAGAAATATAGTTTGAATTTTGTGTGAAAATGGAATTAAGTCTCAAAAACACTTGATATGTTGAGAGTGGCAACAACCTATAAAAATGTTGAGAAAGTGAAAAAATTGTTATGGAGAATCGTTGGTTCAAAAATTACTGAATTTTGTCAAAAAAAAACTGTCGCATAAGCATCGCTCAGAAATTGTTGAATGATGTCAACGGCGATCCAGATTTACTTAAAAAGGTCATAAATGGTGACGAATCATGGGTATATGCATGGTTATGACATGAAAGCCAAATTCAATCGTCCCAATGGCTATTCCAGGAGAGCTGAGATCAAATAAATATAGTTTAAAAAACTAAAAAACACGCTTTCAAAGAACATCGAGCTAAGTTAAAAATATTTTTTTAAATAAGCTTAAAACAATAACGAACGAAAAATACTAGTATTATTGTGAAAAAAGCGACGAGCGTTTGACATACAAAAAATATGGCACAAAGCGCCAACGCTCTTTTCACAATAATACTATTATTTTTCGTTGGTAATTGTTTTAGGCGTATTTAAAAAAATATTTTTAACTTTTTAGTTCGATGGTTTTTAAAAGCGTGTTTGTTACTTTTTTAAACTATATTTATTTTTCATTTTTCGTTTGCTATAACAGCGTGTTTTTTAGTCGTTTTAAACTATATTTATTTTATCTAAACTCTGGGATCAATCAGCCGTATATTGTTTAGAAAACTGACCATTGATATTTTCCGATTCCGGAGAGGGAGACGGAAAATCAGCTACCAAGCTCAAGGCAGCAGGCGCGCAAAGGATTGTAACAAATAAGGGAGCAGGCGCGCGTGTTAATAAAAAAAATACTTTTTTCAAATGAAGAAATACATGTAAAGTGAGTTCGAATTATATCAAGGAGGCTACGTATAGCGCCATCTATCCTCGAATAGATCAAGCAATACTGTCGATAATTCTGTCAAATACAGATCCCGAGCTTGAGAGTTAGAAACAAAAATACATACATACATACATACATACATTCATACATACAGGTGAAGCTAATAAAAGCGTGTTTAAAAATACTTTTTTCAAATGAAGTAATACATGTAGAGTGAGTTCGAATTATATCAAGGAGGTGATGTACAGCGCCATCTGCCCGCCAATAGATCAAGCAATAATGTCGATAACTTGTTCAAATACAGATCCTTAGCATTCAAACGGGAAAGAAGAGTTACAAACAAACATAAATACTTACAGGTGAAGCTAATATAAAGCGTGTAAAAAGAACGCCATGCTTGATCAAATGTCAAGAGTTTGCTCACTCCTACGATTATCATGGCATACCTAGTCATCAGCAGTTTTTGCCAGATGGTCGCACGGTCAATAAGAAGTATCATTTTGAAGTTATGCGCCAGTTGCTAGAAGCAATATGAAGAAAACGTCCGGTATTGTGAAAAAACAATTCATAGCTTTTGCATCAAGATAATGTCATTGCTTGGTCGTAATTTTTTTACCAAAAACAACACCGTAATCAATCCTCAGCCACAATATTCACCAGATTTGCCCTCCTGCGACTTTTTTCTGTTCCCAAGGTTGAAGAGACCCATGAAAGGACGGAGTTTTGCGACGATTGAGGGGATGAAACCGAATCGCTGAGGGGATGAAACCAAAAATGCATATCAGAACTGCTTTGAGGATTGGAAAAAACGCTGGCAGTAGTGTATTATATCTAAGAGGGAATACTTTGAAGGGTACAAAATAATTTAATAATTAAATGAATATTTTTTGAGGAAAATAAAAATCTACCTCATTTTTGAACAGACATCGAACTACAACAAAAAACGAATGAAATGCGTTAGATACGATTCAAATCTGCAGTACAGTATGATACATAAGCTAATCAAATAGCTTATAAACTTTCTACAATCGACGATGAACCAATACGTGTAGACAATGTTACGTGCACATAAAAAAGTATATCTACTTTAGTTGCATAAGATTCTGACGCTTCGTTGCCCAGCACTCAATGAAGAGCAGCGTGTAGAAATCGGAAACGGAAAGGGGAAAGTAAGACAAGAACAATGCTCAGCGTTCAACGATTATTTATGTGTGATATATTAATGATTAATCCTAATCGAGTTCTCTAGGTTGAAAGATAATTACCGTTACAGGAGTCTTTTTTCAGTATGTTGTCGTGGACTGACTTCTGAATGTCTGGCCAATCAACTATGATTGAAATGTATTCGTTGGCGTGCAATTATCAAATAGAAAAATTAAATCAGATGGAATTTTAAAAACTAATACAAGTCTTCAAAATATCTTTTTTAGAAGAGATTAGTTTTCATGGAAAACATTTTTTTGGCTTTCCACTTCTCCATTTTTATACAACAAATGTGGAACAAATTGATACATGATCTAAATATCTTTGTAATAGTTTATTTTTAACTTAATTGCTGTCTTCCTTCCTTCGGAACTAGGAAGTCAAAACGCTTTTTTCTCAAAAAAAATCATTTTGAAAAACAACTGAGAAAATTTTTAGATCGAGTATTCTTCTTTAAGATTATTTTCTGAAATTTTCTCATTTGAATTGATTTTTATTAATGACACATAGATGTTAATTTCTTGGCTGTCAGTTTTATCACTGCCCAGAAGAAGCGTTTCAGCGATGTGAAACTCTGTTTTAGCGGCCAATTTCTTCATCATCTTCTGGCTTTGAAAAAAAATTACACCCACTTTTATTTAGATGCGAAAAAAAAGTATCAAATCAAAACGAACTGTCAGACGTTTGATCTTATTTTTAACACGGCCATATCGGCTTCACTTGTATGTTTGTTTGTTTGTTTGTCACCGACTCCTTTGGACTCGATTTTTACTAACTTTAAATGGACAGATGTAACTTTGTACACTCATCAAAAATTGGTAACAATACAATAATTGTTTAACTCATTATACTGATTAGGATTGCCAGGATTAAATAATTTCCTCACACTATTTCTGTGTGAGAGCAAGTGAGACAACCACACTGTCTATGCATGCGTATATATTTATATTATATATATTTTATAATAAATATTGAAATAGCAAGACAAACTAAAAGTGGAAAATGAATGATAGTGTAAAAAACTTGTGTTCAACATCGATAATAACTCCTATGGCTTGATGTAACTAATGACTTTCAATAAGTCTGAAATCAGAATAAATCTATTTACGAAATAATTAATTTTGTTGTAAAAAAGCGTGGGAGTGCCAATCTGGAAAACAGCTCCTAACCAAGTACTTATAATAATGGATATTTAGCACCCCACACTTTTTTACAACAAAATTGATTTCTTTGTAGATAGATTTATGCTGATTTCAGACCTATTGAAAGACATCAGTTACATCAAGCCACAATTTTAAAGTGGTTTCAAATTATTTTTTAGTTTGTGTTGCTATCAAAACGTGTTTTTTTTTACTTTTCAAACTATTATTTATTTACTTATGATGCACTGTTGGGAACGTTTGGTGTAGTAATGAATATTACTGGAGTTCTTTCCCAACACCAAATCGTTATTTTTAACACCTCGACACGTGTTTCGATCACCAAGTGATCATCTTCAAGAGGAATATTAAACTGGAAACTTTCTTAAGCTAACGCTATTTATGCTATGTAGGTATACTATACAGGTAAACCATACATACGGATAAAAAATATTCATTAGGGTGGTATACCTGTATGGTTTACCTGTATAGTATACCTGCATAGCAAAAATAGCATTAGCTTAGGAAAGTTTCCAGTTTAATCTTCCACTTGAAGATGATCACTTGGTGATCGAAACACTTGTCGAGGTGTTAAAAATAACGATTTGGTGTTGGGAAAGAACTCCAGTAATATTCATTCTATTATTTATTTCTATTATTTATTTCCTGCCTAATGGCAGGAATACTTTTTCTACCGCCATTTTATTTCGACGATGTATCGCCATATTTATAGTCAGTCAAAAAATGAAAATGCTCCAGGAATTATTATTTTACCTTTTCCTAAATGAAACCAAGTAGCTATTTCTTGCTTAGGGTCTACTGACTGATTAACCTAAATATTTTTCCGTCTAATTTCATTTTTCACTCGCGTTCTCCCTATTGAGGCAAGTAAGCAGAGAAATCTTATCCCAATTAATTAGGGATCATTTTAAAATAAAATCAATATTATGATCCATTAGGAAATTTTCATGTTACTAAATTACTACCCACTTAAAGCGGATATTTACACGATTCCTTGAATCAGGTTTTATGACGCCCATACTCTTTCCAATATGTTTAGCGTTTTGAAAGTGTTTGATAACGTTTGACGAAAATTCACACCGATACTAATGTTGCCTTCAAGTTACAATGGTTATTAGAAATCTTCTTTTAGGTGATCTATTATAATGAAAAATGAAAGTATTTATTAGAAAATTATAATTCTAAATTCTCAACCGAAGCAATTACTTCGTATACCAAGGAAAAGATTACTAATCACCACGGTCACTCGATTGGTGGGTGGTTTCTTATAATACGCTCAACCAAACCCCGAACCTCGCTGGAATGCGCTGCCGGGAACCGGGAACTTTGAAAATTGGCTGGCCTGTACACGAGTAAAAAGATTTTTTAGGAAAGAAGGAATTACAATTAAAGAAGGACCACTTTGTAGTTATTTCAACTAAATTTCCATCAAGTATGAAAAGATATCTGTTCGAACGTGATATACTTCAAAGAAGGTAACATGTACGGTATTATTGAATTTTTAATTTTTGCCATTATTAATGAAGTTCGATGTTGAATATTTCGGAATCAATAGAAAGTGAATTTTTGATATTACATATTACTGATAATTTTCAATGAATATTTTCAAATGAGTTCTACTTGCGCTAAATTTAAACGAAAATACTTATTACTCTTCCTGAATTAATAATAATAATAATGAAAGCTTTATAAATTAAGTTTTTATTTCACTTTCATTTACGTATTTTGTTAATAGTTAAGTTTGAACTGGGATGTACATCACTTTTTTAATCAATGAAAAATTGTTTGAAATCTAGAATATATACAAAACTTACAGTTATATATAGTGTTATAGAGCAAAATTTAGTAGAGCTGTAGCGAGATTGGTATGAATACATCAGACTCAGACATTTATGTTCTCGAAACTTAGTACCTACCCAATGATTAATAAAATACCATTAAAAAAATGACAGATTATCAGTATTTCAAAAATGTTATCTTGAAGTTGAGTCAATTTTTTAAGAACTGTTAGTTGATCAGTATAATAAAGATGAATAATAAGTGTTCAAAAAGTGTCAAATAGTTTTATAATTTTGTGAATTAACATATGTTGATTGATTTTTTTAAGTTTTCATCCTGTCATTCAGCACTGATCAATTATTCTTCTGTTTACTTTCTTGAACAGCCTCTTCAGTTAAAACAAAGACAAAAAGTTTAAAAGTGGCAGTTACTAGAGTACTATAATACCAAATATTCAGTTGGAGTTAATCCAAATGTAACTAATCAAAAACGCATAGAAAATTGAATTAAGAGCTCAAAAATACTCGATATGTTGACAGTGTCATACGGCAATTGTACTCTTAGTCAAAAGATGGATATGGATATTACAGTCGAAAATAATTCAAACTTTTAAAATATGGACACTTACAAAAAATATTTAAACATCACTTCATTGTGAGATTTTCACTAAGCATTTTTTAACACGTATTTTACTACACAATAGCCAGCTGATATCCTAACTTGGTTACCGTAACGCATAATCGCTTCTCATTATATATCACTAATTATATAATTTCGATTTTTGAATAAAATATCAATATCTTCTTTCGAGTACCTGAATGATTCTTTCGAAATAAAAACCCGAGCCCTATCGCCCCACTGTTTGAAGGTTGTGGAGATCACTACCACAACATTTCGTAAAGATTTCAATTTCTATTCGTTATAACGATAAACGAAAAAACAAGATGGTGATTAAAAGTACCGTGAAATTTATTCCCCTTGTACGACACACTGTACCATAAAGAATATCCGGAATTTTGCCATATGGCACTGAAAGAGTAGTTTCTCCGTCAAAAATAACAGCGCAATTTGTAGCCACTCGAGCGTTTTAGCTTGATTAAAGGTTATTTCCACATGGGGTACGATGCGAAAGTAACGATTAATTTTTTAATTCAAGAAAAACAGGACAACACCTGGAATATTATATATCGTTATGAAACTGAGAAATTGAATTCTTGAAAGAAGGCATGGTAGAAAAAAGTGTGATAATAACCGAGTTCACGAGTTGTTTCTTGTTTTACAAACTACTCGATACAATAATCAAATTTGAATATTCAGTTTTAATATTTTTCTTGAATGATTTAGTGAATCGCAAAAATCATTGTTTTCACGAGATACATACACAACCCCAAAAACTTAAATGCATGGGATGATGTTTTTAGTAATTCCATAATAGGTTTGTTCTGGTTCTAACATCCGATACTGTTTAGAAACTGCGCAAGACATGATGCGTACAAACAAAAAATCTCAAACAGTCCGAAATAGTTTCGGACACGATCAAACCAGAACACATTTTGAGAAGACCACTGTGCCTCCTATCGTATGTATTTCATGTCTATTTTGTTATGTAGCGTATCCCTGTAGTCAGTTCAAATGTTATCTAACCTCAATCATCAATTATTTACATCAAATAAATAAAAAAACATCCTAGAAAATAGCCCAAACAAATTTCCACATGAATGCGCATGAGCACCGGGAACAATTCTCAACAGTTCAGCCTCGAGAGCAAGAACGATTCGGGACAGTTCAAGATAGTTTAAGATCATTTAGCAGCGGCGCAAGTGGAAACCAGAACAGAGGATTCATCAATCCGAACTTATCCTCAATAAACCAGAACGCTCTGTATCAACTGCGCATGATCCTGGCGTCCTAGAACCTGAATTTCGTAGAACCAGATCAAACCTTATATGTCCTTTTCTCTTTCCGGCCCAGCTCCAACAGCTATCACAGAAAAGGACCATACGCACAACGAACAGAAACTAATTTTCCAACAGGACAGACGACTTCATTCGCTTTGCCCACAAATTATGCACCATTATTTATTATTTCCAGGACGCTATATAGGACTAAAGAATGTAATTGAGTGACCCCATATAGGTGGCCTAGCTGGCGCCTTTGGTTACCCAATTTAGTCACCCAATTTAGATTTTTGTGTGAGGGCAAAGTTTACAGATTTGCACCAACCACATTAAAAGATCTGCGATGCGATGACTAATGCGAAGTGAAACCGAAAATGTTCGAGAATGTACGATAACAGTTTCAAGATAATATGTATCATTGTACGTACGTTCAGAACTCTTCCAAAAATAAGCACCAAAGTATAATAAGGAGTAAACATTTTTAATGAGGTATACCTTGATCCTTGAGAAATAAAGGTTTTGGCTTTCTACTTCTCCATATTGATACAAAAAATGTGGAGATCTTCCAAAGGAATGAAGCAATCGATTTCAAAAAAGTAACCCTATACAAAGATTTGTAGATCATGCAAAGAAGTAACTTTAAGGCACAAACAGCTATTTTCATATAAACATTGAATTACACGAAAGAAAAATAATTTCGAAACAAATACTTTTATATGGACGCTGAGTTATACGAAAAATACTTTTCTCTATTCCGTTTGTATTCCAAACATTCACTATGGAATCGAATCAGATATCATTCACAGGATTCCTACACAATGTAATAAATGAAAGAAGTAAAATTTCACTTACATGGAACACTGTCATGCTCACTGCTACACATCCGATGTTTCGCCGTATGACACTTGCCTTATTAGTGCTTCAGTACCAAATGCGGATAACATTATAAGAAAAAAACACTCAATTCGTTCATAAAATTATGACTTTAGGTCACAAAATGATTTAAATCCTCTCATGTCTTCGACGACAGTACGTGAATAACTTTCATTCGCTTATTTGATTAAATCCCAGCCATAGGAATCTTGTTTGAATTGGGTATATTTTTATGAAAGATAATTTTTGGGATCCTCATTTCTATTCGAAAAAAATTAGGGATGACACCCCTTGACATGCTTTTTGATTTTGCTGAAACGTTCTTTTCCATCCTACGATACCTTGCGATTAGTTTTCGATGGGCCATTCGATATCTAGAATTCAATGTAAAATATAAATCCTAAATTCAATACAGAATATTCCATTCAAAATTGGGCAGTTATAATCTGTTTCCGTCATAACCGGAAAGTCTCCGGACTCAAAACTATTTCAAAAAATTGTCCCAAAATTATCAACGCATCTGTGCGTTTGTCCACGCTAATTTCGGAAACTGCTCAATCGATTTTGGTGTCAATGTGGTGTGATGAGCTCCACTTAACATTAAACGTTTGATTTATTCAAATCGCCTCACATATAAAAAAGTTATATTAATTCAAGGAATTACATCAAACCATTATTTAAAAAATCGAAACTAGACAAGTAAATAAAAACTAATGCTGTTAGAAATACGGGAAAACCAAAGAACTGAAGCCCATGAGATGAAAGTCGCGGGGAACAGCTACACTGACCTGATCAACTTCATATCAACTTAAAATTATCAAATTATATTTACTAATATTGTTTTCGTGAAGCACGAAGTCGATGGTAGTCGGGCCATACTAAAACGGCCAGTTCTTCCAAGACATTTGGTTGAATTTCGACTATAAACTTGAAATGTATCGATTTTTTTCCCAAAAGAATTTGTGGCCACTCTACGCCTTCGTATTACTTATTACAATATTGTAAAGTGAAACGTTTTCGAATGATAGTCGTTATAAATATTTGAAAATTCTATACTTGTAATACTTAAATAGTTGAACTTAAATTATTAATGAAGGAACATTGATTGAATTCGCTTTATGTAGGATTAAAACCATTTACCAATGGATAATTCATAAATCTTATTTTCATTATTTCCTTAAAAGGCCATACATGATACCGATTCATATGTTATAGCGGAGGAACTTTCAGCCACAACGTGTTCACCAAACAAGAATTATGATAAACACTATCACATTTGTAGTTGGTAAGTAGGTATCCCAGATAATACAAAATAATGAGCTGAATTTTGAACATTGGATCTCATGAAGGTTAACGATTGTGTTTCAAATATCATAATAACAGATCACGCAATTTTAGGGGTTTCCAAAATGTATGATTTAATAGTCCTGAAGTAGAAAATGAGTTTCAGCCTTATGACGTTCGTTGTAGGTGGTGCACGTGAAAATTTTGGATAAGTGAAAACAATAAGCCATGATGAAAGTTAATTTGCTTTTACTAATTCAGATACTAATTACGATTGGGATATTTCCTAACTAAACGCCGTACAAAAGAAATGCAACAATATCAAAGAAAAAAACAACTTTATGTCTATATACGTCTTTAGAGATATTATTTTTTCATATCAAAAACGGTAGTTTATTTATTAATGACTAGAAATTACTTGGCTTATATATGGTGGTAAACGTAAGATCAACAAACAAAAATGAATGATTTTGAATCCTAATTTCATGCATTTATACGGCATGACACAATAAATGACTGCATTAACCTTTCTCGATTTCATATCAATTCCAAAAACATGTGGATTCGATTTCCGATGGCATTCCAGAATAGCTTCCCAAATTTCTGCTACCGAAGTTGTCGATTGATTGGTCAAACCACCAACACTGACATAAAAACTTGGAAACTTGACTTGGGTGTCACACCAATAGGTGGTTCCACTTATGTCTCGCTTGGGTTTACCCAGTTACTTTTCTTTAGTACTTTTCTTGGTTATTCACATTTTGTCTTCAGTCGAGGACCGCCTGCCCGGTACTGACGATGCCTAATAGGCTGAAACAGCTGTCTACCGGTGGCTCTTAAATTGAGGTAAATGTGGGAGTGATCAGAATAGTACTTATCCATTTATCTTTTGATTTTCATGGAATTATTTTCCAGCAGTTTGACATGAAATTTCATATATATACATGAAATTTCACCAAAGCTGTACAGCAATTTATTTTCACTTACTGAAAAATAAAAAATAAGACTCTTACATTCCTGAGAATCATCTGAATATCGAAAAATTAAATATTGTTTTTGAGTATTTGTTGTTTTTGTGTACATGTTATGTACACGTTGGTTATGGAATGATAATTACTAACCTATTGTGGATCATCATTTTTCAGAATTGGAACGACCTTGACTGGCTTCATGTAAATTGAGATAAACAATGTTCATGTATTTAGTTAGCTGAATCTACACCAAGGGGTTATTAATCATTTTGAATTCCATATAGATTCACAGCTTAAGCAAGATGTAATGTAACATAGGTATACTATTTTGTTCAATAATTTTGTATCTTTCTGTCACATGCCATAAATAAAAATTGAAAATATGAATTGTAGTGGTTTGTAATTTTTTCTAGCAATACGACACATACTGTGTTTTGCTCATATTATTCTGACCCGGATTTCTAAAGAAGTTGATCAATTCTCTAGGAGTTTTTTGCATTCAAGCCTTTTATAGATCGCTAGGCATTCACAGAGTGGGTTCTCTATAGTTTTGACAGAAATTGGTAGTGACACATAGTCTTGATACGCAACATATGGAAACCTGTAATCAAAAGGAAAACGGTCAACTCCCGCCAAACCGGTGAAGCGGAGAGAGGAAAGAGGAAATGGATGAAAGCGCTCGAATCACCTATAAATAGTCATCTATTGTGGATACTAAAACTCGAAATGTTGTGTAGTAACTTGGTTTGAACGCTTTTAATTTTTTTTTGTTTATTCATTTTTTAAATTTTTTGCTCATTTGTATTTTTTGTTTTTTTTTTTCATTTCTTTTCACATTGTGGTCATTTTCATCTTTTATCTAGATTATTTTATTGTATTAGTCTTATTGTATTTTTATTTCACATTTTATTGCTTGTATATAATTGAAATTTCAGTTATTTATTCTGTTCTATCATACATTTCGAACCATATTAGACAATGGAAGTCCGAACTAGTAAAATTCACCATGAAACATCGTCAATCACTTTCAAACAAATGAAAAAGATGTAATTTTCCATTTGCTTCCAATAGTACTACCATTATATGGTACAAAAATATGAATCACTTTATCCAAGATAGTCTTACACGATTTATATCGGGATATTGGGAAAACATTTATTTTCAGATAATAATTTTTTTCAAGGTTAACTGAATATGAATTCGAGGAGTGTGCCAAAAATATATTTCAAGGTTAAAATACACTATGACGTGAAAACGATGATGTAAGAAAATGTATCAAAAAAAATCCACCTTTTCAGGTGGATTGACTACGTTCAACTTCAATCTTTTCCGAAAAATTGTCACTGAAAACAGTTTCAGAACGTTCAAGCTGAGAACTTTACTCTATTGAGTATTCAAAATTAAAATCTCATCTTGGCCATACCTTAACTAAGCTTTTCTAGAGTATTGAAAATATCCAAAACAAGCAATTCTCTCAAATACCAGAACTGCAACACTCTTCTCGACGCGAGTTCCATCAACCAGGAGACGTCTACTGTTAGACGACAACTTGATTGGTAAAATGCACGTCGGAAAGAGTGTTGCAGTTCTGGTGTTTGAGAGGAGTGCTTATTTTGGATTTATTCTACGCCAGAAGTATATTCAAAAATTTATTTCAATCCACAAATTTATTTTTTTTACTGTTTCTTCATTCTGGAATCTTGATAACGATATGAAGTAGAAGTTACATTTTGAAAAATGTAGACATTTCTAGTGAAATACATGAACGATAAGGACAATAGATTAACTAATATTTGGCGGTAATTCCGAAAGTGATCCTTTTCTATTTCTCCGTATATGTCACCCGCCTATTGATAATGAATGCGAATACTTCAGTTTCACTTTATGTATGTCAAATCGTATGTAACTTATCCTGATACATCTCATTGCAACTTTATGCGATTTTGAACACCTCGAATTTGTTTACTATGAATTCGTATGACTTTAATGAATCAACTTTCACAAATCAATGATATTCCTTGAAGAAATAACCTACATAAATATATTGAATCATAAACTGTGAATAATTTTCTGAATTTGAGGAGAGATGTTATCGTAAAAGGTAAAAGGGAAGCGTCAATTTTGTTGGATTTTGAAATATGCAAAGATGCAACTTACGTCAATTATTTTCCCCCAGGTGAAACTTCAATTTTTTCAACATTAGTTCCTTTTTCTAAACTTTTTATCATTGATCGTCAGATGAATAAGGAATCTCATAAAATACAAATCAGACATAAAAAATATGTGTCCATTTCTTTTTTAGAAATTAGTAAAACACTTGCAAAGGAACCGCTTGGCTATAGGAAACAACAACCAGTAACCTTCAATTGACGCATTCCATTGTATTACAATATATACATTTAGTAAAAACTTTTAGGGTAGGTAAGCACTTCAAAACCAGGTTCGGATGTTCAACAGAACCTTTGTATTTTTCAGTTGAATTTCTTGAACCATTGGTCATCTCTGAAATATATGGAATGGAGTTACAAAAAAATACTACTCCCAAAACTGCATTTCTGTTTGCAGGAATTTTAATAGGCAATATTGCTTCAACATTCTCTTTACCAGGTATTAAAATAAATTGTCCAAAAAATTCAATTGTAATTTCTCCTAATTGAATTCGAGTCCCTTTATTTTTTCTAAGTGGCAGTCTATAACATACATAAATAATTATAAGGGGATCTAGCAAGCACTGGACATTGAAACTGCCATCTCCTGGTGCTTGCATGGCGATATGGTCCTAAAGCTAACTACAACTTCCTAGGTAGGTCCTCCATTCCCAAAAGAACACCAACTCCACCGCTTCACCACACCCTTCAATGAACATACACTTCAGTAGCCTGAATCTCTGAAGGGAGAAAAAGAAGCGGTAAAAACTCAAACTCTTTATTGCCACACTATATACATAATTCTTAGTTTGCCGTGATAACAATCTCTTACTTAATAACTATTTATCTATATCTGGCTGGCCGGATCGGTGGATCACCAGCCCAACCACTTTTCTCTATATCAATCGTCTTTCACCACACATTCCATCCATTTGTAGACGATGGCAATCCATTTATTATCTGGCCTATTCACCCCTCTTCTGTCCATCTATTTCACCCTCTACACATTTATTATAAGTGCACGTTCTCCAGAACCTGGCCAGATATCCATAGAAATTGCCATCTCGTAGAGTCAAAATGAACGGCATTTCGTGTTAGAGCAATCTTTTCATACCTGACTGTTCCACAATATATTTGGAAGAGTCTCCCAGTTACTCCGTGTCCATTCTCTTGCCATTTATAATTAATTTTTTTTTAATTCTCGTTCATTCCATTTCTTTCACGCTCTCTTTTGTGTCCTCCGTTTGAACCAGATATGTCCTTCCTATTCTCATTTCTCTATCATCCTACCGTTGCCAAAATTTCTTCAAGAGCAAAAGGCGGCTGATTAGCACCCCATTCTCCTTGGTGCTCATTTCTAATTCTTGCCCTACCAACTGTCTTGCTCTGGGGAAGTAGGTACTCATTCAGCTTCCTTCTCGGTGTCGATCTTATCATCCTTTGGAACCCTATTATTCCTTCCAGTGGTTTTATCAAGCATGAGGAATCGGTAGACAAAAGTCTCACAGATTTTGCGTTTCCCACCGTTTCATCTTCAATGTGTACCACAAATGCTTAAACTTCTCTGTGACATACTAAACCGTTCACTTTGTACAGGAAAATATCCTGGCAATTTGAAATTTAGAATTCAATCCTATTGTGCAAGAAGGGCAATGGTAACCTACTAGAAAACTACCGTAAAATTAGTTTGCTGTCGGCCTTTTCGAATTAAAAAAAAAACTCCTTTGTTACGTCAAATACTTCTGCAACTCCTATAAAGCATATGATTGTTTGAAACGCAATTCACTTTTAACAAAATTATCCTTTTATGAAGCATGTGGAAACGCAATTGACATGAATTTAGTCATATATTTCAAACTGAAGCCAACAAGTGATGTTTAAAAACAACACGGATGTTCTTGAAGATGGTATCTTGGGCCTTCTGCTTTTCATTATTTTCCTTAACGACCTTTCCATCTTTGTAAATAATACTAACATCCACTTAATAAATTATGCAGATGATACCAATCTACTTATATCAGGAACAGAGGTTCATAAAATGATATCAATCTAAGAACCATATATTATTTATGTAAATCAACCACTGGGAAAAAATAACGCCAGCCGCCGCTGGTCGTCGTCAATCGATTGTGACTTAGCCAATGTCGCACTCAACTCGACTTGCGCAATCATTCTAGATGTCGCGTCGCTTCGAGAGACTTCCAGCGACTTCCAGAGACTTCCATTACCATATATAAACTACCAACAACTACCAACACGCAGATCGTGGAAGTTTAATTAAAAGTGTGGCACGAAGTGTTCTTTGTTTGAAGGTGATTGACAATGTTTCGTGATGAATTTCACTAGTTCGGACTTCCATTGTCTACTATATAAAATGATTTGAAATCCCTGAAACAAGTAAAAAAGAATAATTAAAAAAGAATAGTTGAAAATAACAATTATATTAAGCAACAATAAACCTGAAATGAAATGATAGTGAAATAACCTACAAGTAAAAATATAATAATTGAATAAATAAAAATTAAAGGAATGCAAAAAAAAGAAGAAAGAAAGAAAGAAAATAATAAAAAATAAAAAAGTATAGAGATTCCAAGTCACGTTAGTTCACGACGTTTCGATTGTTGGTATCTACAATCGTCTTCGGGTGATGACTGGACTGATTCCTCCGAGAGATGACTATTTTATAGGTCGTTGAAATACTTTCACTTTCTCTACTTTCCATTTTCCGCTTCACGGATTCCGTGAGAGATGACCGTTTTGGCGGGAGTTGGTCATTTTTCGTTTGATGATGGGTTTCCATATGTTTCGTATATCTACGCTGGCCTGGCTGAATACGTTGTTGGACAACATGTATGCGGCTTCCTTAAATTTTCTCCTGAACCAATGTTCCTCTCTGTGCAAGATCTCAGCTTGGGACCACTCGATGTTGTGTTGATGGGTCCAAACATGGTCTGCTATTTCTGATTTGCTGGTTTCTCCTCGCTGTGTGTGCTTCTTGTGCTCGGCAATGCGAACATTCAATGGCCTCTTAGTTTCACCAATATAGGATTTTCCGCACTCACAGGGTATCCGGTAAATGCAATTCTTGGAATCGCAGTCCGCGTTTGGGGGCCTGGTTTTCGTGAGGCTGCTACGGATAGTGTTACCGGATCTGAAACAGGTTCTAATGTTGTACTTGGAACCAATTCTTCTTATCCTCTCCGATAATCCTCTGATGTAGGGAAGTGCAAGCACTGGTTGTGACGGCTTCTCTTCCTTGCGAGGCTCCTGCTGTCTTTTAGCCAAAGTCTTTTCTACCATCGCTTTGGAGTATCCATTCCGCTGAAGATCATTTTTGATGATGTCTAGTTCCTTGTCGAGACCTTCCTTTGTATTACAGAGCCCAAAAGCACGGTCTAATAGAGTCTTGATGATTCCTCTTTTTGTCGATTGATGGTGGTTGGATTCGTGGTTCAGATACTGTCCCGTATGAGTGAGTTTTCGGTATACAGATGTTTCCCACTTAGTGTCGGTCCTCTTCACCAAAACATCTAAGAATGGCAATTCATTGTGGATTTCCTTCTCCATTGTGAAAGTGATGGAAATGGAGAAGGAAATCCACAATGAATTGCCATTCTTAGATGTTTTGGTGAAGAGGACCATTGTGAAAGTGATGGAAATGGAGAAGGAAATCCACAATGAATTGCCATTCTTAGATGTTTTGGTGAAGAGGACCGACACTAAGTGGGAAACATCTGTATACCGAAAACCCACTCATACGGGACAGTATCTGAACCACGAATCCAACCACCATCAATCGACAAAAAGAGGAATCATCAAGACTCTATTAGACCGTGCTTTTGGGCTCTGTAATACAAAGGAAGGTCTCGACAAGGAACTAGACATCATCAAAAATGATCTTCAGCGGAATGGATACTCCAAAGCGATGGTAGAAAAGACTTTGGCTAAAAGACAGCAGGAGCCTCGCAAGGAAGAGAAGCCGTCACAACCAGTGCTTGCACTTCCCTACATCAGAGGATTATCGGAGAGGATAAGAAGAATTGGTTCCAAGTACAACATTAGAACCTGTTTCAGATCCGGTAACACTATCCGTAGCAGCCTCACGAAAACCAGGCCCCCAAACGCGGACTGCGATTCCAAGAATTGCATTTACCGGATACCCTGTGAGTGCGGAAAATCCTATATTGGTGAAACTAAGAGGCCATTGAATGTTCGCATTGCCGAGCACAAGAAGCACACACAGCGAGGAGAAACCAGCAAATCAGAAATAGCAGACCATGTTTGGACCCATCAACAAAACATCGAGTGGTCCCAAGCTGAGATCTTGCACAGAGAGGAACATTGGTTCAGGAGAAAATTTAAGGAAGCCGCATACATGTTGTCCAACAACGTATTCAGCCAGGCCAGCGTAGATATACGAAACATATGGAAACCCATCATCAAACGAAAAATGACCAACTCCCGCCAAAACGGTCATCTCTCACGGAATCGGTGAAGCGGAAAATGGAAAGTAGAGAAAGTGAAAGTATTTCAACGACCTATAAAATAGTCATCTCTCGGAGGAATCAGTCCAGTCATCACCCGAAGACGATTGTAGATACCAACAATCGAAACGTCGTGAACTAACGTGACTTGGAATCTCTATACTTTTTTATTTTTTATTATTTTCTTTCTTTCTTTCTTCTTCTTTTTGCATTCCTTTAATTTTTATTTATTCAATTATTATATTTTTACTTGTAGGTTATTTCACTATCATTTCATTTCAGGTTTATTCTTGCTTAATATAATTGTTATTTTCAACTATTCTTTTTTAATTATTCTTTTTTACTTGTTTCAGGGATTTCAAATCATTTTATATAGGTAGTAGACAATGGAAGTCCGAACTAGTGAAATTCACGAAGTGTTCTAATAAGGCGATAGACATTTGAGAATCATTCCAAGGTTTCAGTTACAGTATTTGTGTTGTATTATCAATGTAGCAGCGAAATAAAGTTGAGTTTAAATGTATAGTGTAGTCAATTATTGTTAAACTCACGGAGAATACGTAACATTACGAATATTTAGAAGTGGTACAGAAACAAAGGTCTAATCCTAAACGTAAGCAAGACTCAAAGTGTAGTTTCCAAAACAAATAAAAATCTGACTTTCGTTCCCAAAGATGTCACTCTTGGAGACATGGAAGTGGGAAATATCACGGAACTCAGAAACCCTTGACAACTGCACCATATTCGGAAACTTGATATCAATCAGATCGAACTCCATTTTTGAGTTAGCTCCAAATTAATACACTTTATTCCCTCTTCTTCTCATATTATACTGGTTTTGATTTTATGCTTAGAAGAGTAAACTCAAAGTTAAAGATTGAATAACTTTGGTAACGAACCTTCATTACTCCTGATGTGTCATAAATAATCCAATGAACTTTATACACCATGGGATATGCGTTGCATTCTTTTTATTCAAAGGAAGGAATAGCATATATTTATATTATTATAGGTAAATTTATGACTTTTACTTCATACATGATATTGAAGAGGAGGATTAAAGATATTTTTCAGAGCAATGAAGCACCACTTGCAAAGCACCCAAAGTCTAATACAAAATGAGAATTTTAATAAAAGACTGCCTTAAAGTTAATAGGTTAAAAGCTTCTACTACACATTCTGAACTAACTACTAAACAGAAAAATTACCCCTCTGAATTATCGAAAGGATTTTACGTTTCCCATAGAATAATTTGAGGGGTTTACCAAAGTTTAAATTTCAATGATAACATTTTAAATACATAAACCCCCAAAAGTCCAAAGCTGTAGTAAGCAAAATTGTGCAGTTTCACGACAGTGAAAATATTAGTTGTTAGTTGTAGGCAGGCAAGCTATAAGTACATGTGTGTAACCAGCTCACCCCAATGAGGAGGCAGCGTCCTCAAACAGCTTACGGAGTTGCTGTATGTCGCCGGGAAAAAGTGGAGGTCGCCACCTTCTGTGCGCACTAATAAAAGTTTTGCAAATTTGTCATTAAAGTAAACAGGCATAAAATAAAACAGTCGTGAGAGATCAAAATTGATATAGCATTTACCCTCCTACTGTGCAGTACTTCATAAATGATTAAAAAATATAAGTCACTGAAAAAATTACGAGTAGTGCATATGTTCTAGATAAACATCCCATCAAAAAGTTTATTCAATAAAAAAAATCTATCTAAACATGGTTTACGAATATTTTGAATTATTCTTGAGATAAATCTAAAGAAATAAACTTTAAACGTTCAAGCCAGTCTCGGATATACCTACAGAGTAGGTTGAATGTACTGACGCCTATCAGAAAACAACTACTCCCCTGGCTAATACCACGAAGGGCGTTGGATTATATTCGACAGGCGTCAGTGCAGGAATCTTCACAGAAAATTTCCTGCATATGCAATTGGCAATACAACTGAAAAAGTCGACCTTCAATTTTGGAACGGGCACACTTGCAGACCGTTTTCGGGCTCATTAGCCACTCGTCAGTGTAAGATAGTGGCCATCATCGACCTAAAGTCAATGATATTTCATGATTGAATTCTTTCATAGTATTTCATTCCTCTTCCTGAGTTGGAGCGAACAACTAAATGTCACTCCATCTAGTGTACGAGGTAATAACTTTAGACGAGGTACTTGGTTTAGATTTGTTTACTGCCAATCTTCAAGCATAGCCCACTGACTAATAAGAAAATATTCTTGACATGACACTTTTTCTTTGAAATCTTATGTTAAATTATACAATAATTTGTAACCGACTCTTATGTGAAATGATAATATACTAACAAAAGAATAAAAATGAAAAATATGAATAAGGACCTATTTTCAGATATTATTGAAAAATTCGAGGTTTTTTAACAGAATAAACTTCAATAAAAATATGAATTTTGTTAATAACAACCACCAGAAAGTTGAATTTTGTTTGGTGCAGGGGAAATAATCCTAAATAAAAAAAAAGAGGTGAAAAAGCATATAAAGTTATTCATACAAAAAAATACAATAAGTAAACGAGTACATAGAAATTGAATGAAAGTATGTTATTTTCATTTCAGGGTAACAAGCAAAAGCTGGCAATCCCTGTTGAAAATCAAACTGAGCTCGACTAAGCTGTTTAATTTTTTTTTCATTTATTAAATTGAATTGTTGAAACATTGAATCTGTGCCCCCTACCAATCTGCGTAGGCCATAGCCTAGACGGGCTTTATGATTGATCTGAACCTGAATGTATGCACATTCTTTCTCTAATTATATGATCGAATATAAAAAATATGAATTTGAACATAAATAGTCTCTTCGGTATTGAATACTATTCTGAAAATTCTAATGTGTGCTAGTGTCCGTTGGTTTTCAAATGAATCACTTATCTGGTTTACTAAATATTTGCAAATGTAATATATAAAAAAGAATACATATCGATTCAAATTTATAATACAGTTTGCTAAATTTTATTATTCATTAATTATGATTTTCAAGAGAGAATATGAATAAGGACAGTAACTACTCTCAAAACAGTCTTATTTCATAGTTTTCAAGTTTACCATGTATAACTGAAATATATAAAGAGAAAAAAGCTCAGACTATGTGCAATTTGTCACCAGGGTAGACTCAACACCAATAAGGTTGTTATAGAAGCTTACACCGGATGGAAGGCAAATTGTTGGTGTCACAAATAAAGCTCTAAGAATGAAAATCTGAGATTGATTTGAAGTAGACTACAAATTGCTGTATTTTCTATAAGGAACTTGAAACTTGTTAACTGATTTCAAAAAAGGAGAAGGTTCTCAATTCTTCTGAAATCATTTTCATGTATATTCAGCAAAAATCCTAACAAAGGTGGACCGTTTTTGATAATCATTGTTTGTACTTGAAAGTTGATTATTGTGGTGTATTACTATTTAAATTTGAGTGAAGTTCTGAAATATTAGTATGCACTAACAAGTTTTTGTTTTCCAGTAACTCCGTTACTGTTCACAAAAATAAAAATATGATAAAGAATATTTTGGAGGACCAAGAAGAGGAGAAATTTAGATTTCGTGAAAGAAAGTTATTGGCTTTCTACTTCTCCATCTTGATACAAAAAATCTAGGAATCTTCCAAAGAAAGGAAGAAAGCAATCAATAAAAAAAATACTATACAAAGATGACATGAGTGGATTCAACCCATTCCGCGACAAAAAGTCGTAGTTATGAACGAACAGAGTGTTTTTTCTTATGTTATCTGTATTGGCTACTGAAGAGCCGATAAGGCAAGTATCTTACGACGAAACATCGGATATCTAGTAGTGAGGATTATATTATTCCACGTGAGTGAAATTTTACTTTTTTCATTAATTATATTGTGTAGAAATCCTGTGAATGATATATGATTCCATTACGAATGTTTGGAATACAAACGGATTAGAGAAAAGTGTTTTTCTTATAATTAAGCGTGCATATAAAAGTATTTGTTTCGAAAGTATTTTTCTTTCGTATAATTCAATGTTCATATGAAAATAGCTGTTTCGAGAGGACTTTTCCTTCCACTTTGTGTCTGAAAGTTACTTCTTTGCATGATCTACACATCTTTGTATAGAGGTCATTTTTTTTCAAATGGAATTCTTTCTTCCTTTCTTTGGAAGATTCCCACATTGTTTGTATCAAGATGGAGAAGTATAAGGCCAAAAACTTTCTTTCCCAAAAATTAGTCTCTTCTAAAAATATACCATTCAAATTTAAACCAGATGTCGTAATTCGAACATCAAACTTCAGAAAAACATTGATTATTATCTCAAGAATACTTTGTGTAGTCTCCAAACATGGTGAATTAAACTTAGAAGTGGTAAATCTATCGGCAAATTTATGAGTTTTGTGTGTTTGCGTGCACTTTGAAAGAATTAATTTCACTCTTCTTCCGTTGATGACATTTTTTGTACAGGTTAAAATCAATATCCAACCTATTTATTCATTTTCCTTAATTTTTTAATGATGCTAGCAGAATTTTGCGCCAATAAATTGAATATATTCCTGGAACATAAAATAATACATGTATGTCATCAGTTACCAGATACTCAACACCGCTCCCGTTTTAAACATAATACTTCTTAATAACTACTCTATTGTCCAATTTCCAATTTAATAGTCTGGTATGAAATGAATTGAATATTATATACTGAAAAATATGTTTCAAATTATGTAGTTCTCAATAAATTGTCAATAATCTCATAGCATCCCTAATTTATCTCAACAAAAAAAAATCAATCATAAAAAAATTCTCATGAAAAGTTTTTAAACATCCTAAAATGAATAATAGTAAACACAATTTTTTTTACATTCGAATCTAGAATTCATCATGTTCAAATATTTCGTACCATTACCTGATTTTTTCAGTGAATTTCAGTAGGAATTAAGTAGTTTTTATCCCAATGACTTTTTGTTTTATCCTTCTCAGATTTTCATTTTAGATAAAATAAAATTATACAGCATATTCTTACCTTCTCAGTGCTTGTGGTGAGGTGTCGCCTCCATCACTGAAATCACTGTCAATATGCATCCTTCCTCCTTCGGTAGCCTTAAGGTAGGATTCCCGTCGCATTGCTCTTTCATCGTCAGCTAAAATAAATAATTTAGATATAATCGAATCACTATAACTGACCTCAAAATAATAAATAAATCTTCGTTGATGATATTTTCATAATATGGAACTCGAAATTTTCTTTTAGTAAGATAATTTGATGATTTGTGTTTTTTGCAAATATTAAAAGTAACCTGTTATACAAATATTACTTCAAATTCCTCCAGTAAAAAATAAACTTTTAAGCAAATGAATAACTAGAGTAGATTAGTTTATTGGAATCATATAAATTTCATATTAGTGTAAACGAATGGATTCCAATATAATCTATTAAGAGATTTTTATGGTTGAATAGAAACTATTGTAATTTTTTTCTTTATATCAGAAGAACTAAATGGTTTCATTTTGTGTAGTCAACCTTAATCATAACTCTAAAAATCTGTAAAATAGTTATATTTGTGTTACTGCCTTCAGATACGCCTAAGTAGGTTAAAATTTTGTGGAAAGTAGCAACAGTTGTGATAAATAACATAGCCGTGAAAACTACTCAATCTAATTCCAGTTTTATATCCAATTTGATATCTTTATTCAGTGCACTGGATGCTTTTCTGTATCAGTAGCTGCTTTTCAGCAGAGGGCGTTAGAGCCTCACATGACGATAAATGTCTTCTTAAAGAATGCTTCATCCTAAGATATGTGTACACGTGCCAAAAGAATAAATGTCTCTAAGTGCACTTAGTGCCACTAACAGAAGCTTCGAGATATCAGGCACCTTCGCGTCGTATAAAGGCTTGTAACTATTATGGGAGCTCTGCCGTTCAGGACCGCCTTTATCTAGCTGCCAAAAGTATGAATGTCTCTAAATGCACGCAGTACCACTAATAGAACCTTTGAGATATCGGGCACCTTCGCGTCGTATAAAGGCTTGTTACTGTCATGTGCTCTATCGTGATGACCATGTATGTATCATGAAGGACGTGGAAGTCGACCAAAGACCCACAACTGTCCTCCTCTTGTAACATCGAATCAAGAGCGAGAGCGCTTCAGTTCTTCAACTCTTGACCTTGTTGGCAAACCAAGGAGGCCAAGTGGTGCAGCTAGGAAGCGACTTAACGTCCTCTCAAGAGCAGGATATCTTATGAATCTGCCGTGCACCAACTTCTTGAGCACCAGAATCAAATCTGTATCGGATGAGGGAACGAACTTTCCCTCAGTTGGTCAGCAAACATGCTCAAAAGTTGATTCAACAAAACCAGAGACGAAAAAGTCCTGCTTGGCTGAATCTAATGTCTTGTTAGGTATAACAGATGCCCTCATTCGGATAGGTTGCTGCGAGCATTAAGGTGGGAGTCTTTCATCTTAAACTTTCAACAACCTCAGTTTCGACCAATTACCTGTAATCTCTTTAGTGTGCCATAATGGCTCCCATAAAGTATATTCCAGAAGATATTCCACAGGTATATGACAAAGGAAGTTGCAGACTCACCGCCGACAGGTCCTTTCTATATTGATGTAAACATACCATGGTCTGTCAACCTTGGAGTGAATCATTCCTCGCAAGAAAATTCAGGCCTTGGTAGCAGAGCACATACTCTGTGCCTGGTTCGGCATAAACTGGATACGTTTTTTAGCATTTGGCAGAGTCATACTCTTGCCAGATGATCTGAAAGATCGCTCACCATATAAATTATTCAGCTTCGTAAAAAGAGCTGTATATATTCAATCGAGTTTGAATAGATATAAGCCTTTTGGATTGCAGTGGGGAATACAACAGACTTCTTGGTCACTTTAGACCTACCTTGCTATCTGCCTAACAATTTGAGGGATGTATTTTGAAAGAGCTGCACTATAAAAAGTGTTTTACTCCTTAGCTCGTACTTATCGCCTGAAAACTCCTGAAGGTGGCAACTGGCTGTCGGTATAAACGATCTTTAACGTTCAATCATTGAATCATTGAGAATCATTGAGAGCCTAGCTTAAATGGTTTGCTAATCTTTCATTTGATGAAGTGTACCAAAAAATCTAATCATGCTAATTTTTAGAAAACGATCCTGTATAATTTTTCCCAAATATAGATTACTATTTTCTACAAATTGATATTCTCATTCAGAAATGGTAGAGCAATCAGTAGTAAAACACTCGGAACTCTCTTGACATTTAATTACATATTATATTATTACTTGAAAATGTATTGGTTATTAGATGATCAATATCAGAAGTAATATGAGCAGAATATAATTTTAAAGTGGTGAAGTGCAAGAAAGTAAAAGTGCATACAAATACTTACCGATGTTAGTATTTTTAGGCCTCCTTTTTACTACAACTGGTTTATCCTCCACTGAAAAATTGAAAGCATTAAATCAGTTATTTGTAAGAATAGCTATCTCACTGAGTATTTTTGAAGTAGGTTTTCGTTAATCAGCTGTCATCCCCGTATGAATGACAACTCTAGAAAGTCAAAGTGCGAGCTAGGGATCTTACTTTTCAACGTGCGATTCCTAGAACGCATCATGTGCATTACAATAGCAGTTGGTTCAATGAGTTGGACTAACCACTCACCCTATCCAACCATTCACCGTCTGACATAATTGTCAGTTTATGGAAAATATACTACTTATTATTTTTATAGCAATACAAATATTGCATTACTTCAATAACATTTTCATATTACTAATTGACATCTATTGAGTTGTTTCAAAAGTTTTGTCCGTTTCAATATCGTTACTTTTGGAGCTCCATATCTCAATAAGTATTTATTTTGCCTATGTCGTGGTATATACTGATCGATAGAGAATTTTGGTGTTCATTTTTTCCATATTTTGATCCTTTATCTATTTTCAGCTCATCATATGATGTCGTTAAGCGATTTTCGGCCAATTCTTTTCTACGAATTCAAAATAAACCAAAGAGCTGCCGAAACAGCCCGAAAAAATTAACCAATTCTTTGGCAATGATAGTGTTAATGAATGCACTGCTGTAAAATTTCGTTTCGGAGATTTTAGCATCCAAGATGAGCCTCTATATGTTCGACCTAAAGTAATCCAGGAAGGGGATTTGAGAACCTGGTGGTAACTGACCCATTACAAACGGTTCGTGGGATGGTAAAATAACCGGGCGTTAACTGCCATGCGATTTTTGATGATTTAAAACGTATTGGACGGTCAAAAAGCTCTAAAAGTGGGTGCCACCCGATTTGAACATTTGACAGAAATTGTCACGTTTCTGGGTCTGTTTTTCTTTGTTTTTGCGCAACCAAAACGATCCTTTTTGGATCGGAATCGTCACGTGTGATGAAAAGTGGATCTTCTACGACAACAGGATACGTTCAGGACACCATACTCCTCGGACCTGTCGTCAACCGACTACCATCTTTTCAAGCACTTCGATAACTTTATCACCGGTAGAACCTTCACCAATCAGGATCAGCCTTCATCGACTTCATCGAATCTCGAGCATCAATTTTTATGCTGACGGATTTAATCGACTTGTGTTAAGTTGGTGAAACTACACTTATTCAAATGTCGAATATTTCGGTTAAATTGGATAAGAATTCACTGAAATATTACAGTTTAAAGTAGACTCATAAAAACGGGCAAAACTTTCGAAATAACCTAATATCTGTTTAGGAAGATATCACAATTAAAAAATTGCATTTACGTGACACAATTTTTTTTGTTTTGAATAGAATGTATCGAAACTAATACTCAGTGAGATTTTTGAGATGCCAAAACTAATAACCATTGATTGAAAATGAATTAGTACTGAAAAAAAAGCATTATTGTTACAGATGATTAATTTCACAGCAAAGAATCATTAGTTATGGGGCTAAGAAGCCATGCGCTGAAATTTTTTAATATGGTTAGGTTGTTGGTGAATTTTTTTTGTGGTTATAAGGGAATGGAAAATATTAGCTGAAGGTTCACATCTTCTTCCTTATCTACATAAAACTGATAGAATGGAAATATATACCATGTGGTTGCTGTATTGGAAGTGTTTCACATGAAACATTATTTGTTAAGTGACCATGATAAATGTTTGTATTAAAATCAATTTAACTGGTTTGTTTTAAGAATAAGTGTATAAGAAAAACCAAAAAGTTTTCTAATGTAAGATTAACTACCAGTACGCATGAAGCTTCTCAAGACATTGAGTTTCAATAAAGTAATAGATTTTCCCCTCGTGAAACATGAAACAATGAATTTTCCTACATACGTGAATGACGGGAGTTCTGAATCAGATAAAACGATCAACCTCCTGATATGAACATAATGGTGTTTAGTATTTAATTGTTAAATTAGGGTTATACATTCCAGAAAAGTGAAACATCTACCCAAGCTTCCAAACCTCAACCCAATCTATCTTTTGTCACTCACAATTCGGTGATAAGGACCTCCTAATAGGTGACTCGATATTCGCGTTGGGAGGTCTCAGGTGCCTCATAGGCCTAACTGGACCCGATAAATCGAGTTGGCAGGGTCTGACAGCCTTGTTGACGGTAGTGGGTACGGGTGTGATAGAAACAGAGGGAGTGAGGTGAATGTGCTCAACTGGTTCTGGGATCAGAGGTGGAGAATCGGCATATAGGGGTTGATGTGAGGGCGATGCGAGTGATGTGATGTCCATGGCGTTTTCAGTTTCTAGCAAGAAAAAAGGGAAACAACATAATTTTCAATACTGTTAGAATTTAGATGACTGAATTAAATATTTTCTGCGTAAATATTTGTTTTGTACATGAAACGTTTGCAGTGGTTCATGCATAGTGTAAATTAACATTTGTCAAGATGTCTTTCATTATTTTTATTGTTAAAATATTAGCCGGTGAAATATTTACAAACAAATCGCACTAATGTAGTGAAAAGTAACTTTAATAATATAGATAATGTTAGAAAAGCAAACAGGAAGTTTTGACTGATGTAGCTCTATTGTTAAACGATAAACATTCCATGTCAAATTAGAAAAATTGTTAATATCTTGACCGAGTTTTTTTTTGTGCAGCCAAGCAACATAGATGAATTCAATAAAAATTTCATGATATTCAATCAAGAAATATTTTTGTACGAAATAAAAAAAAACAGATTATTTGTCAAAAGTGACTCTCAGTCATATGATATTGAAAAATTACTATCATATAAAATTCCACATCAGCCACTTTTGCTCATGGAAATAGCTTATAAGTTTACTGAATTGAAATACAAAGTATGGTGGTTCACAAAACATTTTCGATATATGAAATGGAATATTGCAAACTGAATGATGACCTAGGTTTCTAAACTATCCTCATTGTTTTTTATTTTATTTTCAATATATTCATTACACAAATTTGTGCTAAGCTAAACCATGAATGGATTCAACTGTCCTTGAAGGGAATGAATATATAAGAAAAGACAATGATATCTCTCGTTATGAAAACGCCATCTGTGGGATTGACAAATAACTCAATCTCCAAATTTCGAATTTACTCGAGGCTTTCCGAAGCAGTTCGTAGCAAAGAAAAAGTTTTGATAAAGACCAGAGAACAAGATTCGTTCTCTGTTCAACCAAATAAGTGTTAAAAAAGTAATTTTTGGCTGGGATTTTAAAAATTGAAATTTCATCAGCATACCTGCTGTAGTTTTGTGAATTATTAATGCCATTTGATATATTAGAATAGTCTCTTGAAAAACAAATTAAAAATAATAAACATGACCTTTGAAGTCCTCCCTATTAACTAATCAGTGATATTCATTTGATTCTTCCATTGTAATAATTATTAGGTACAGGCACTTTCGATTCCACAAATTTATTTCCTTCATTTTGTATGTAAAATTTGCCGAAGAGAATCACAAGCTGTAACTCCACTTGTCAAAGCATGTTTTTTATGTAATGTATCATGAGTCAAATACCGTGGAATACAATTATAAAAGAATTCACAGTAAATCCAACACAGAATGTTGCCAGAGCGCATTTTATCGTAAATCATGAAGAGAAATGCACAGGTCCGATACTTTTGTTGAAAACTTTTCTTCGTTTTATGATTATTGTCAATATTTTTACAACTGCTTCTTTCCAATAAAAAAAATTTAATTATATTTTAAAAAACTGAAGCATTGCATGAGAAATTATGCTAGAGGGAATAAAAAAAACAATCATCCAAAATATTTTGAAAATCACAGGTCATTCAAAAAGTGTCAACACATATGGTTCAACACTTTCAAAAAAAAACCCAATGAGCGTATAATTGAACCTGGTAACATCACGAAAGAGAGTTGGAAACTTATAAATGAAAACCAAATTTGTAAAAAAGAATCCCTCTATAAATGTTTTGGATGACTTTGGAGAACCCAATACATATCCTGCAAATAAAGCAAGTAATATCAATATTTTTCATAGAATCCTTCAAGATCCAGCATCAACTATCGGCATAAACTTTGAAAAAATTCCAAACCAAATTTTCCCTAACTCCAATCATTTGTTGGGCAAAATCATACTCAGAAAATAGCAAACAAACTGTCATTGGATCTGCAAAATCTATTTAAATATTGCTGTTGATATTGCCATGGTCATTCTTGGACCTCTCTTTTCTTTACCATCTTAGGCCAACTCATTCTCTACGAGGATGATACAAATATTGTGTCAATAGTTCAGTTGAATAACTAGTCACAAATGTAAAAATGCATTCAAAAAGTTGGAAATTTTTTGCAACGATGATGCTCTTACTGTGAACATTTCCAAACACTTAGATTTTTTTCAAAAATTATCAAGTTGAATTACGATCTATAGCTGTCAACATAAAAACAATAGAAAATGAAGAATGTTTGAACTTCTAGGTGTAACATTGGTCAGAAAACTTACACGGTAGGACCACATACAGTTTGTGTACCCAAACCTCAGTACAGTTGCATATATTATAAAACATCTCAGAGATACAATATCATTTGAAGTTCTGAAAATACTATGATATTTTAGACTGACCAAATAGACTCAACACCTTTAATTTCCTAGGAATCATTAAGCTACTTCGACCAAGAATTTTGATGTCATAAAAAATTATAAGAATAATGAATAATGCTCATCCTTTATATATTCATTCAATAATAATCATTAAAGATAATGAAGATTCATGCCTAAACAAAATCAATGAAATTCATGAAATATTACATAAAATATTTAAATAAAATTGGTAACCAAAAATATAGTGCAAAGCTTTGAATGTGAGAGCGCATATTCAATGATTTCCTGTAATGTATCTATCTACCTCATTTCCGATTTCGTTTATAATAAAAAAAAACTATCAATTAATTTTATTATCGGACTAGTCCGATAAGTACTGTGCATTAATATCTATACATTGTGTATGATCTTTTGAGATGAATAAGATTATTTATCTATAAAAATTATGGATTTGAGAACTGAAATAAAAAACGTTTATTCCCATTCATAGTTTATGATTACTACTTAAAAAAAATAATAAGTTTGACTTCAGTCTGTTCCTACCTTTCGCCTTGTTTCTATCGGAAGTGGCTGATGCATCTTGCCTGCTGATTCTTTTGCTTCCTTCTCGATTACGCTCGCTTCCCAAAGCTGCAACCCACGACTCTGCCGAGTTTGAACGGGCGCGCACCTTAGTCGCCTCATTCCCTGATGTGTCTGCAAACATTACAAGATTCATGTATTGAAGACTGATATGACATTTCGATTGATTGGTCACAGTTTCATCACTGAAATTTCAATCAGTTAGTTCTCACATTAGTAACATTATATTTTGAAAAATAATAAGTTATTCGAATCAGTAACTTTGGTCTCTTGCCAATCAATATTTTTCCAGGTTACTTTGACAAAATGAAACAATAAAATCAAGGTTGCCGTCTAATAAAGTTTGACAAATTAATCCACTAGAGGGCCTACCATTGTTTCCATCAATATTCAGTCTAGTTTTCAAACGTCTCTGTTATCTATATCATTTTGTCAACTAAAAAATATCATCCAACGTCTGAGTATATGGGCTATAGAATCTGTGAATTTACCTTATTCAAGTAAACCAACTATCCATATTAAGTGCGCAGAAAATTTTTGTAGATGTTCCTCTCAAATATCTGATTTGTGTAAAATTTTCGTGACCCAAACTTGCCAAGTTGATAAAATTGAAAATCATTGAAGACTCTAGCAAAGAGCTTATTGATGGAATAGTTGCGTGTAACTGGCTACTAAGTTACTTTGATTATTACTGATAAATATAATATGAAACAGAAAGTTTTTTATTCTGCCTCATTTTAATTTCTCTTGGTAGGTACCTACTAGTGTAGTGTCTTAAACATAAATTCGGTCAGTATGCCAAAATGATACTGACATCTTTTACATTTAGGTATTGTGAATTTAAACACGTTGGCTGCATGTTACGTCAAATGTGCCTATATTCATGGGACTATCGTGTTGTCTAGTCGCACCCGACTAATAAATTCTAAGAACTCGATCGTCACTGCCCTTGCCAAATACCCGAGTTTTAAGAACAAGAAGGGTTTTGTACCTGAAGGCAGATAGTTATTTTGTTATCTTAAATCACTATTACTTGAGTTGTCTAGATGGAAACATGTAATATGTTTCATTACATTATTTTCAATATATTGCATTTTTATTCAAAAAGAACATAATTATGGTATAAAATCCATTAACAAAACACTGCAGTTTCAGCCTATTTGATCGAAAAAAAGTTTTGGTTCAAGCTGGCGAAGTAACAACAATACAGTCTTATCACACTGGTTGAGATGAAGAATAATGAAAGTCCAGGGTAAAATTTTTATATCCGACAAAAATTGAAAACGAAACCTACAAACTATTTCAATCTAAAACATAATTTTTCACAAACGACCACCGTAAACAACTGATATAATTTCTAATGAGTGTTCATATCTAGGCAACCGTTCTTACGTTCTGACAATATAGTGACTGTATTGGCGCGCTACTATGTATCAATTATTGAAATGCGTCGAATCGGTATATGCAACAGAGACATTTTTTTGCTAACAATTTAGTAGAAATAAGCAATTTTGAAAAAGTGTTAATCAGATTCATTACTGGAATTTTAATAGTATCTCTGCGCATCGTGGCCTGATGGGTGAAATTTTTACCCATGTGCAAAACCCACCTTAACACCTTGACACGTGTTTCGATCACCAAGTGATCATCTTCAGAGAGGAAGATTAAGATTAAGTTTTAATCTTAATCTGTTAAAAATAACGATTTGGTGTTGGGAAAAAAACTCCAGTAATATTCATTACTAAACCAAAGGTTCCAAACAGTGCATCATAAGTACAGTATTTGGTGTTATCAATCCTTCATAACTTCGGGTTATTTCAGCAATTGAAGATAGCAATTTCTACAATAAAACCTAACACAACGAATTATTAAGTAAAACATCATTGAGCTGTAATCTCTTTTTGCTAATTGGAGGCTCAGTCAATAAGTTTTGGTTACAATCTAACAGCATTAGAAATAAGTATATTTTAAACAAACATTCTTTCAACAAAGAAATTAAAAATTTGATAACTGATATTTATATAAGCAACATTGAAACTTACGATATATATTTCAAGTAGTAACTTAAGTAATATGTAGCTTTTTTAAGATCGATAGAAAAATGACGTCTATAGACGAAAAACAAACAACATATAAAAGTTCAAGCAGTAGCTATTTCAATCTTCTACATTTGGTCACAGCCTGCGTCTGCATTTCATCTTAAGGAATACAAGTTGCTAATTATATCTCAAGACATTTTTCTTCATTGTAAATATTTACAATTTCGATCAACCAAGACCTGACTTTCTTTGATAACACGATCTTTTCCATACCTATACTAGGAGTTTAATTACTTAATTCAGTTGGAATTTCAAATAAATATTAAGCATAAAATGTTTCAATAATAAAAAAAAATTATGATTTTATTTATAGTAGAAATTTCTCTTTTTGTAAAATGAAATATGTTTCACATCAAAATATACTTCATAATTATTCAAGAACATTAATAATTAATGTGTTTCTTTAACTGAATGTAATTTATTTTCAATATATATGAGCAAATATGGTCAAAGCAAAAGGGAGCTTCGTTCGTTTGGTCAACTCATTCCATAGTTATAGTTTCACCTAAATTAAAGTAATACACAGACAGATTGAAAGAAGCAATGCAAGACCCTATAGTGAAAAAGGTGATTTTTCATAATAAAAACTGATTTCCTCAGTAAATCCTCTTTTCATTTCGAATGACAACTTTTCATAAAGAAAATAACCATTATATTACACCATCTTGAAATATACATTTAATATTTCGTTTTGAATAATGGCGATAGATGATGTAGTACACTTTTTAAAATACATGCACGTGAGGATCATGATTAACTAGACATGAGAATTGAAATTTGAAGTAAACAGTTGTTATTACTTTATATGCAAAAAATATTTTGGCTATAGTTGGTGAATGTATTCAACCTAATAAAAAACTGAATGAAGAAACCAACGTTGTTTCAAAACATAAAATTTTGATAATTTTAGACATCCATGATTGAAAATAAATGATTAGCATTTCTCTAGAAAATACCTGAATACAAAGTGTATTGTCATCTTTTATAAGACCACCATTAATTCCATAAGATGTATAATAAACATTCAATAAATACCACAGCATTGCTGAGATATCAGAATAATAGACAGTTATCATGCATATTACAATGATACTGGAATTGTTAAAAAACAAAAAAAGTATTATGGGTTAATTGAAAATAATATATTAACAGTCAAAACCAAATCCAACTATAAAACAAGTTAAAAACAAACACCCACACAATTATTAAAAGTTAAGAACACAAATAATTAAATACAATAAAATAAAAAAAAGTTTACAATTACATCCAACATCCCACTGATTATGAAGTCCTAAAACATGCTGACTTTCTGGTAATCAAACGAGGCCTTATTATATGAGAAATAGAATCGAAACAGTTTTTTGTTTCACTTCTAACCCAAGATATTGGTAATTTCAAGAATAGATTTAAATAACCATTATCAGATATACCATACTCAAATGGAATGAACATCATATGTATTACAAATTTCCACCGGCACAAGATAGTTAAAACCAATACTTTTGTTATCTTAACCTATAAACCTATATTATTGAAACAATCTTTGAAATAATATCCTCCAATATAAAAATGTTGCCTAAGTGAGGTATACTGAACTCTTATTTGAGAGATGCAATATAATTTAAAAAACCTCATATAATTTCTTTAGAATTTATTAATTATATTAAAATGTTTAATAATTTTGAAATTAAATATCTTCTGAATGAATAATCCTACATAGCTGTCATTTTCTGTTAAAGCTTTTATAAGTATGTTCATATGTTGAGAAGATTAATTGAAGTTGAAATTTATTATCATTCTAATTCACTGACAAAAACAAAAATCGTCAAATACAATGAATGAAAGAAATCGATTCTATTCAGCCACATACTTAATCATCTCATAAACTCAACTGGATTAATAACTGTTTCTTCTTCAACATCATTTACCTATATGGTTTTATTATCTCAAATGCCATTAATAACGATGTTAAAACCCACACAACAAGAAGGTGAATTTAATTGTCACGCCCTTAAAGCAGGCATCATCAATTACAAACAAGAAGACAAACTAAATAGAAGGCGAAATTTCTAAACCCAGCTTGAATCACAGTACGGAATATCTGTAAATTCAAATTTATCATATTGAATTGATATGAACAAAATGAGTTCTTAATAATTTTTAATTAATCTCTACTATATGATTCTCAAGATATCAGCAAGGATTTGAGATTCAAGAAGCCAAAAAATGGTTCAATCACCCTAAAGAATATTGGTCTATAGAAAGTAATTAACATCACTATTCCCACTAAAGTCAAATCTTTCTGATATCGACTATGAATACCTATAAGAGTTTAGAACATCATTTTATGAAAATATTCGTAAAATTACTTGCAAAGAAATCGAAATGCAGAAAATATTCAAAATTGTTAGTAAAAGTATATGAATATAGGATCTTTTTACGCTTACTATTTGTTAGATCAAAATCTGAAAACAATATTGATTATCGTTTAATCCATATCTATTATCGGGCTATTGCTTGTCACGGTTCAAACAAAATTCACAAGTTTATGAACAGGATGAAACTAATTGGATTTGATACCAATTTTGAGAAAATTCACAGCAGATTCCAGAGCGTTCCATTCATATTGAGGCATGCTGCAATTCAACATTCATTTTGCAGTGCCTTGAATTGTTTTTTCATGTGCAATGGGTCTAAGTTGAAAAAAGCTTTTAAGTTCATCAATACTTACCAACAGTCATCCAACCTCCTTCAAAATAATTTTTTAAGATGAACATCTAATCGGGTTTCATAAACTACTCCACCAGAGAAGCTACAATCTATTTCTTTAAATATTATGTCAAGTCTTTGAATTTCTCTGAGTGGTATTATCAAAATTATTTTCTACAAGGAATAGTATTACTGTTGTTCAGCTAAACGATATCATCTATTTGATTTGAAAGGGTTATATTTTTAGGAGTGATTAATTTTTTGGGAAAGAAAGTTTTTGGCTTTCTACTACTCCATCTGATACAAAAAAAATGGATGAGAGAATCTTCCAAAGAAAGGAAGCATTAATCAATTTGAAAATAATTGATTAATCCTTCCTTTCTTTGGAAGATTCTTTCATCCATTTTTTTTGTATCAGATGGAGTAGTAGAAAGCCAAAAACTTTCTTTCCCAAAAGATATCATCTAGTCCTTGAAAACTTACATGACCTACAAAATTTGCCATGGATATGGCAGACTGAGTCAAGTTGATGAAATTAAGAATTATATTTTTATATGGCAACATGCCGGAGTGAATCATTTGCTGTCAGAATTATTATATCAGGAATGGGCTATTCGGCTATGGTTGTCCTAATTATTACCTGGTAACCAATAGCAATGTGATGGAAATTCAATATTATTCTGCCTCGGTTCTATAAAAAAATCTGTTGGTAGGTCTAATCAACAAAAATTCAACTTTTATAGCACACTATCTTATGTCAACTACACATTTTGGAATATGAAACGATATTAATGGATACGGACATCTTCTAGTTGGAAGCTAATTCAATTTGCCGGTACAACAGAACAGAAATTAATTGATTTTGATGAATTGCCATTTGGGACAGACATTTCTTGGAAAATTATGCTTTTACTTCAATTTCAAAGCTTTTTTCATGACCCTCATTATGATATAACAGATCCCTGAAGCTTGAATTTTGGCAGACCAGTGATAAACAATCTTGTTCATTTTTGATGACTACTCAAGTCTTTTACCAACAACTAGAAGTATCTTCTTCAACGCTGCAGTTAACTATAAGTTTACAAAATGTATGTGTTTATGATACATTGATACAGAGTTAATCAGTAGAGTTAGTGATGTCAAAAACTTTTCATTAACAGTAAATGCTATTTACAGTAGTTTAATTGACAGTTTTTCTTCTGAACCAAGAAGCTTGATCGATCATCCATTGAGCAATGAAACTGGGTTTAGAAATGTAACAAAAGATGTTTCCTTGCTCACTCCAATACAGCTAACACCCTTTCAAGTTACATTCTCTCTAACCTGTGGGACGTCCACCCGTCTGCCATTCTGCGGGTAGAGGGCAGTGTAGGTATTTGCTTCCACTGGAAACGGTTACGTTTCCTGAAAGACCCCTACTGCCTGATAAGATTTCATTGACGCTCACGCTGCTGACATTGCTTCCTATTTAATGTTAAAAATATTATGTGCTAGTGAGTCATCATTACCAAATTATAATTTAATGTTTGTATTACATTCGAAACATGTCATGAGATATATTATAGTCAACTCCAAGGCAAGCTTCATAAAAATAGAAACATACTTCAGTTTTGTGAAAATAATTTGGAGAGCGTGCAGGGTTACAATGATCCAAAACGTTTTTATATGTAAATTAATTTGAATTTGTATATTGTGTAGTAGGCAAATTTATATTACCACTAACACTGTTGACAAAATGGTTAAGGTCGAGGTTATGTTATCAGTGTCACTATTTTACGTTTTGTTCAAACCTGAAAAATAGTAACAAGGACTAACACTGTTAGACCTGAACTACAAAATAACAAAAACTCACCTCCTCATCTCGGTAGTTCAACAAGACACAAAACAAGCACTGTTCCCAAATACTAGAACTGCACGTGTTTCGCCAACCAAAATGGCGTCTTCAGAGGATAGAGACCAATGCTTGTTTTGGATTATTCTACACCAGACTAAACATTTATACCTTTCAATTCAACACAGGTGAATGCAACAGTTAGGCATGACTTAATTAGAGCCAATACTTCAACAAACCGACAACTGAGTTAAAGGAAGCTACAGCTACAGGACTGCCATGGCCGGTGGGGGAAATCGTATCTGCGTAAAGTTTGGGTCAGTGTATAACAAAGAAAGTATTAGAAAAAAAAGAATAGAAACTTTTGTTTGCAATTTCACGTTTAGGGTTCGAATAATCTAACAGACTAATAACAGTTTTCTATACATCTACGCCACATCTTGAGGGAAGGGTTTCTCATCGGCCATGACTCAATTTGGCAGCTGTACATCACTCCACAATTTCAAGAAACTATTGAAGAAATTTTTAAATGAGAGTTCTTTTTATAAGAACATAATAATGTTAACTAGTTATCAACTGTCCAAATCTATTTTCAATAAGAACATTATCTCCACACCAATTATTATTCATTATTATTATTAATTGTACATCTTGTTACTGATATGCAGTTATTTTATTATGTGTTCATCTGTGTTTATTATGAGCTTGCATTGGAATCGAATATAGTATACTATAGAATTGGATTACTCATAATGTGTTTGAATTTTGATGAAATCAACACAAATGAGCAGTTACGATAAGAATGACTTACTATCAACAACAGAAGAACGAAAAAAAGCGATTGAATGAACATTCAAACTTATGTCTAAAAAATTAAGTAATAAATGCAACATTATGGTTAATTGAGAACTGTAGTAAAAAATGTCATGATTCAAAAAAGTTTCATAACGCTTGTTCGTTTTTACGTGAAAATATATGTTATTGTTAAATCTATTCATTCAAAACTATATATATATAAACACATCTTCCAATTGATCTTCAATAAAAAAAACATCAAAATATGCAGCCACTAATCATGTTTGAGTTTCTGTAACATTAAATGTTTAAACATTAAGGCCAGATTCGATAAAATAGACATTTATCCAGGTATTCAGTGTGAGTAATTCCAAATTATACCAAGTTTGCTATAAACTATTTACAAAATATATTTTTATATCAAGGTGAAGTAATATTTCGTAATATTACCTAGTGAAATTTAGTTTATTGGAGAACATCCAAGAATTTCATTTGAAGTTACACCAATATACTCGTGTACCTTGCTACAATCACTTTTGTTTTCATGTGTAGGCGTTATTTTGAACGTTGTATCTGCTACATGAAATTTACTATAAGCCCACTATGAATTGAGTCTTCATTACGAAAACATTTTTAAATTGCTTTCGAGAGTAAGTAAATTCTCATAAGCAGAATTGTAACCACTGGTGTAAAATTAATCTAATTTAAACAGAACTGAACAAGGGAACTTCCTCTCGATGAACATATCGCTAATTAATCAAGCATTATTAGAAGATGACTGAATCTAATTTGCAGCAATAAAAGCAACTCTAGTTCTCGTGTGTAGAAAAATACTCAACATTAGATTTATTAATGAAATGCTGAGAAATGATTATCTATGAGTATATATTTAATCTTATATAAGTTTTTTCATCTAATCATTGGGGGAAATTTCTAAACTCAATTATAAAACCCGAATGTGTTTTATAACTATTTCATTTTCATTGGTGAAAATCATATTAGGTTGTTTTAAAAGTTTTATTCATTTTATTGTCATATGTTTTTGTAGCTCCGTATCTCAATTAATATTTATTCAACTGTGTCGTGGTATATACAATGATTAATAGAGAATTTTGAACTCTATGCATCAGGAGTGGCCGACTTGATTAGATCCAAAATATACTGTTTACTAACGAAACCCTTTGTAAACTACCAAGTACATACTTATTTGAATTTTAAACGAAACAGCATCGTTCAGTACATAATTATGTACTGAATGTATGTATTTTATTAAGAGGCAAAACTGAATATTATTCTTAAAAAATAATTATTTATATTAGTGTAAGCATTGTGTCTGATCATCGTCCGTTGGATTAGCAAAATCAGGTTGTAGTTGGAAATTGCCAACCTTAAAGAATCCAGCACGAATTCAGTTGTTCAACACATTTCTTCAAATTTGGATATTTCTCTCTGGAAAGCAATGCCTAGAAATGTAGACCTGGGGATTACCTTGCTTTTAGGAATATATCGCAGCGCAGTGTGATAATTTTGTTTTGAATTATCATGTGGTCCTTTTGAAATCTATCTGCAAATTTTGTAACCATTTCATAGATATCACTATGATCAATGGAATAATTAAACAGATAACTGATGAATTCCACCAACTTCTCAATTTTTTTGAAATCACAAAAGTGAACTTCCAAGTCTGACACCACTGCCTTACTTTCAGCCGTGTACTTGTCAGAAACGAAACTGTAGGTAGTATGCTTTTCCATATGATCCTTGATATTCATAAATTATCGACATTCTTTCTTTTCCACGTCAACTAACATAGACGTTGTTGTTTGCTGCAATAGAACTCATCATTTCTGTTACTGTTTTATTATTGCCTTGTAGTTCCAGATTTAATTTGCTCAGTTTTCCACAAAAATCTGTTAAAAATGCCGAATCACACTGACAGCCCAAATCATGCAATTGTTGATAACCATCACCCCCTCTTCAAGAAATTTTATTATTTCTTCCAAAAGATCTCGAAATATTTGCAAAAACTTACTTCGATTCAACCACCCTATGTCGGTGTGCAATGCTCAATCTGGTTCCTTCTCATCTAATTGCTGTTTAAAGAGCTGCCTTTGGAGATATTTTCCCTTTATGGAATTTACAATCTTGAAAGAAATATATATCACATGTTTTGTATTTGGTCTCTTACCATCCAGTACTTGTTAATAAATTATGCAGTGGCAGCTAATGAAGTCTGGAAAATCCTCGTTTTTGTGACAAAGAGCAATAGAACCATTGTGAATATCTGTCATTGCAGGAGCACCATCAGTTGTCATTGATACAAGTTTATACAAAGATAGCTTAATCTGGCTAATATATGCTTTGAATTCCGTGAATATATCAAGGTCACTTATTATTCCCTTTAAAGGAAACCATACTCAGCACTTCTTCGTTCGTCGAGAAATCTTCAGAGACCCTCCGAAAAAAAAATAAGTAATTGTTCAGTATCAGTGATATCTGTTGACTCGTCAAGTGGCTTGCCACGATCGACTGGACTAACAGTCGCAAACGACAGGGCGAATTAAACTATCATCTCAAGCGCCGTTTGTGATTGGTCAGTCTCCAGCAAGGTCCCCAAATGCTCGTTCTGAATAACTGTGGATCGACCACTTCGGGGATCATCTTCGAGGTTAAAATCTCAAAAACACCTTCCGGTTCTGGTGCAGGTGTTTTCAGTCGCAGACCCAAGACAGAGTTATCTACCTGCCTAGGAACTTATGCGACTGTATTTCAAGCGGAAATTTACGCTATTGAATTGTGTGCGGAGAGATTGGGTAAATCCAACCTCACTCACAAGTCAATGAAAATATTCTCGGACAGTCAAGCGGCGTTGGAAGCTCTTGGGTCCTACCGAGCAATGTCTAAATTGGTAGCAAACTGCCAAAAACGACTCTCCTCGAGTCGTTTTTGGCAGATTGTCCCTGGTCTGGATTCCTGGCCATACTAGCCTGGAAGGCAATGAAGCTGTTGACTCTCTTGCAAAAGACGGTGCTGCAAGTGGCTTCATTGGACCAGAACCTGTCATTGGCATCGCTTTAAGGCTTTGCCAAACAAACACTGAACATCTGGATGGCAAGAAGATTTGTGGACTTCTGGAAGAATCTTCCAGGATTGGCTCACTCCAAGGCGTTTATTCACCCTTCGAAGCTGGATTCCAAACAGTTGTTGGACTACAGTAGGGATGAACTACGATGTCTAACAGGCCTTCTTACAGGTCACTGTCATTTGAATCATCAAATGCAGAGACTTGGACTGTCAGAAGACAGTGTGTGTCGACTCTGTCTGGAAAATGATGAAACTGCAGAGCATATACTTTGTGCCTGCCCCGCTGGGGACCGAATCAGGTTCTTTGAGTTCGGCAGATCCGTACTCTCACCATCTGACCTGAAAGACCACTCACCATACAAACTAATTGGCTTCGTTAAGAAGCTGGGTTTATTTGGCTGATTGTAAATAGGTGTGAGCCACAATAAACCCTTGTGGGTTGCGGTGGAGGGTCGAATAGACCCACTCACTTTAGACCTACCTACCTATATACCACGACACAAATGAATAAATATTTATTGAGATATGGAGCTACAAAAACACAAGACATTAAAACGGATAACATTTCTGAAACATCCGAATATAAATGCCACAAAAGTACTTAAAAGGAGGAGTGTTAACAAATTTACAATACACATTAATAATACATTATCAATTTTCTCACGTTGTAATCTGCATCAACGATTTATTTTCAATTTTGCTTTGAAATATTTTTTGGGAAAAGTATCATAGATGGCTTGTATTAGTTACAATGAAGATTCTCAATTTACTGTTGAAAGAGAAATCAACAAATGCAATTAAAAATTGCATTCCATTAATCTACATGATATCTATCAGCATTCCAATCAAGTAGTCCATAAATGGCATAGAAAGTAATTTTATGATAGTAGATAACTGAAGTTTTTCTATCATAACTGATTAAGCATGAAAATATAATCATTTTGTAAATTAACAGCAAAACTAATGGTGGATAGTTTTCAATAAAAGGAATGTACAATTTGAAATAGCTGTTGTGTATCAAAAAATTCATCTGAAAACGAAGCTGATGAATAACTGACCAAAAATAATTCAATTAACGCAGAATTATATTCTATGAAAGATAAAATTTAAAAATTATCCAAACCTTCATGTACGTAGCTTTGTATATTGATGTTTATTGTTATTTAGAGAAATTGAAAGACCCTCTAACAATTGAAATTGAGTAAAAACTGTACAGTTGTGATTATAAAGGATTCATATATACATATGTACAAATACCAATGACATATTCATATAAAATAATAAACTAAACGAATATCTCACCCGAACTATCCAAAGATCTACTATCTCTCTGTATCCTCTTCAATACTGAGCTAGACGAAGTAGTAGATGTCAAACTAGTATCCCTTTTAGGTTCAGTAACAGCTCTCGTTTCATACTCATGTGCTCGTTCGGTGACGTTCGGTACTAACTTCTTCGAACTCAATCGAGCCAGTTCACTTTTTGAGAAGTTCATCCGGTTGCCAGGAACGGGATCATCTTCCGGAAGCGGTCGACCGCTTTCAAAATCCTTGGCACGCTTGTAGACCATTTGCAGAGGAGGTGAGAATATCCTGAAGATTGAACATTCGATACGTTATTGATTAAAGAAGAAAATATATGTTCTGATGTGTTGTTTTTGGGACGTATCACAGGTAGTATTTTACATTTCATTAGAAATAATGACCTGTCAACTTGACAGAAGCCCTGCGTGAATCTAAATGTCAGAAACAAAAGATACATTCATGAATATTGTTATTTGTCAGCATCCTCATTATTCAGTGTCACTGTTTTTCGAGTTTGAAAGCCGTGGATTTTTGGAATTTCTTCCTGACGTTTCGCTGGCGCGAGTGGCTAGCCTTCTTCAGAGGTTTAACCGTCATGGCTTGCTGTCCGATGACATCGGTCAGTCTGGGGCTTGAACCAGCGGCCAACACGGCAGTCGATTTGAGTGAGTGAACAAAGCACCCACGTCGAACCGACCGGCTACCGTTCGACCAAGAAAAATAATGAAAAAAAAATATTATTTTTGAAAGGTGTTGAAAGTGTTTCCACATCCCGAATTTATGCATTTTTTGCTTCTCTCATATTATTAACAACAAACATTCATATAGGATTTTGTTAGATGGCAGTTACAGCGAAAAATTTTGAAAATAGTTTTGAGTTTTCCTAATGATCTTTTTTTTTTCAGCTAAATTTATAGTGGACGAGTACTGGCAGTGGCTAACTTTACGAAAACACAGAAATACACTTATGAAGCACCAAAAAATCGAAAATGAATTTTGAAATAGATGCCATCAATTATGTCATGATATGACAACTGATTCCCAGTTTGTCAGGCACATGCCTAACTACTAACTACTCAGGCACATGCCTGAGTAGAAAAAGACGATGATATCCCCACTTATGGAGATTCTTTCAACAGAAGAGTCAATCCACTAATATTAATTTAATGAACAAGACTCCTAAACTTGAGGTTATTTTCCCAGTTTTGGACAAAACTGAACTAGAGAATAACCCTTACCGTTTTTGACACTTGATAATTAGTAAGTTAGTCACTTACCTCCTGTCTTCGTAAGGATCTCCAACAACTGATCCGTTAATGGCCTCCATACTGTCATATCCAGTCGGAGCAGTAGCACCTTCATAAATCCTGTCTAGATTTAAGTTTGCTCTTTCTCTAGGAGAGGTGGCTCCTCTGTGCTGCGGAACTGAAAACGCTGCTCCTCCACCTTGCATTTCATGTCCATTCTGATTAGGAGAAAAATCCCTTTCGTTATCGATGTCGTTTTTCACCCTGGCAAAATTTTGGTGATTAGGCTTTGTTGTTCTCGAAGGAGATTCTCGGTCATTCGGAGGCCACATTTGCTTTTCAAGTTTTTTAGGCCGACTGTAGAACTCACGTCGAACCAAAGCCTGTTCGGCACTACTGGGATTGATGGTATTCTTCAAGAACTCCTCCTTTTGTTGAACGCTTTTCCGGAATCTATTCATTATAGCAGAATCATCGGTTTCGTGTCCAGTAAGCGTCGAATTAGAGTCAAAGGACCCGAAACTATCTTTGCTACCGTCCGCTATAGAAGAAGACAAAGAAGAATTCGACTCCCTGCGCCCCACTTCCAAACTCAACCTACACCCCGCGGTATTCGGGTAATTTAATCCTGATATTTCCGGGCCTTCCGGCAAATAATTGTTTTTGTACATAGCTTTCATTGCATGGTCGTCAGAAGTCTCCGGGTTCAAACTAGAATAGTTCGATGATTCGCACCGTTCTGACAAAATGTTACCCTCACTAGCTCTTCTCCCCATTTTTTTGTAAAGGGGCACCTGAGGGGCCGCCCGGCATTTGCCACGCTGACCGATATCATGGGGGTGGATTTCAGCGTATATCTCCTGTTGATTATGCCGATGTCTGGGTTCGCTGTACAGTAAATTGTCTGCGCTACGCTGCCCTCTGTCGAAAGCCGTCGCTTGTAGTCCTACAAAGTCTGTCTGTGGGTATGGTTGTTGTAGAGATCGCCACGAGATGGCATCGACTTGGAATTCTGGTGTAGGGTGAGCCAACCGTCGCGAAATGATCTGCTGAGCGCTTTGTCGGTCGCAGGGTATATCTGAATAGGTTGGTTGGTTAGAAGCTGGGTTGTACGCAGTTTCCGAGAAAAACTGAAAATAAAGTGAAATGAGTATTCATAATTGAATGATAGAAGGTGAGTTATAGTAAAGATGGGTTCATGCCCGTAAGATTTCATGTTTTTAATTTTTTACTACCAAAAATCACAACACATATATTTAAATAATTATATATATGAAACAGATTATATGCTTGTGCTTGACTGTTGCCACTGAAATTCAATAATCTTGAAACTGAGTGTATGAATCCACCCTGAGTATTATGAATGTACTGACCAGTTACTGACCATTATCAACGATAGTAATTAAAAAAAATTCACATTTTTTTTTGTTCTAGATGCGTTTCGCCAACACCGTAGCTTCATTAATTATTACCGATTATGAAGTTACGGTGTTAGCAAAACGCATCTAGAATAGAAAAGTTTGTGAAAATTGTTCAACTATTATCATGGATACCCTGAGTAAGTGGAAATTTAACTATCTATAGTACCTTCAAAAGCTATAACCTGTGCAAGTAAGGATATTCTCTCCATGTTAATCATAGGAATATATATATTATATATATTATTCGTTTTTCACCTATATCTTCTATAACATTTTGCTATTGGCACTTGATGTAGGCTATCATACTATGTCAATGAATTTTTTATATAGGGTGTCATCTGCCTTGGGCCACCCCTATCTTTGAATTTTTAAATACGGATCTGTATTTTTTGTTGTAGTTTTTGGATCGTAGATGTTCACTTCATACTGAGAAATTAAATTCTATTTTATATTTCGGGATGTTTCGGTAATATATGATTATAATTGGGTGAATTATTCCCTTTTAAATTACGGCCCTGGAAATTGGTTGACTGAGTTAAATAAAAACACAATAGCAACTTTCACGTCTCCCTATGTACCGTAGAGTTTTTCGAGAGTTTTTTTTTCATTTTCAGGTTCCTATTCGTATTTTTTCCTATTTCCATTGATCTGAGCATTTTCTACAAAGAACTTCGAATAAGAAAACCTTTTATGATTATCTGAAACATATCTACAACAAAAATATATGATATGCATTTTGATGAGTAGAAAAACAAATGATAGCAATAATAACATCCGAAACGTACACTATAATTGTAATGAAAATTGAAATGATGTAATTAAAGAATCATTTCAAATAAGAAGAAGAAATACTGTTTTATTCAGAGACAAAAATTGAGGGATCTATAAAAACATAAGTAAAATTTTGACTAAACTACAATGTAATAAATGATTGTGGTTGATACTGAAGTTTTAATGAACGATATGAAAATGAATTAATCTCCATGAACGGGATTATAAACCAGTGGTTAAGAATAATCAAGCCAAATAATCAGTTGACATATTTGTTTTTCATAAAATTATCAGCAAGTAAGATTTTTTTGGTGAAACCAAAATTTATTTTTTCACAAAGAAATTAAATTAAAACCTTTCGTCATAAATATGGGGGCTCCTCAATAATTCTACGGGAAATGGGAGGAATAAAAAAAAGAAATAAATCTCAAAACTACAAAATGTATATTCCAGAACCACCTCGTATTTCAAGGTAAGGAAATAACAGGCAATGGCGAAATAGTTCTAATATTTAATGACCAAACCCTCTCATATGTCACAAAATCATCCTGGAACTAAATAGTTGATACACCAGCTCACTAAACTATACATTTTGGGTTAATTATTCATTGCGAAGAAAAAATGTATTAATGTAAACTAATATTACAATAAACAAATGATAACGAAAATTTTAATGCTCGTTACTATGGTTCCTTACTCTTAGTCGAAATTATTTCTGAAAAATTTTCGACCCAAATAAATAAAAAAATGTAAAACCTGTAAACCAACCTTCTGCAAAACGTCGTCTTCCTTTGGGACCACCAACAAATGAAGGTATTCTGGACTGTTGACGATAAATTGCACCACTTGAGAATATGTATGATCTTTGACAGGTATTCCGTTAACGGCTATCAATCGATCTCCCCGCTGTAAACCCGCCTGTCTAGCTGGACCCCTTTCTTTAACTTGCTTCACGAAGATGGTTTCCATGGGAGCGAGCAGAGCCCCGACAGCAGCGTGTCTTCCGTCATATTTCTCCTGGAAAAAAACCCGGAATAAAAAATTCATGATAGTCGTTTTGTATCATATGAATGTTAAAAGAATAATATAGATTGTTTATAACCATATAATATTATAATATAACCATATAACCATATAATATTATAATATGGTTATATGGGTCATCAAACATTTTGGAAATATGAAAAATATCAAGAGAAATTATTTTTTTCGATTTTTTAATTTTGATAATAGTTCCAAATATATGTTTAGATTGAAAGGGTATATTTTTTAACCTTCCACTTCTCTATCTTGATACAAAAAATGTTGGAATCAAATAAGCGAATGAATGTTTTATGTATCGTCATCGATAACATGGGTGGGTTCAACCCATTCCGCGACAAAAAGTTGTAATTATGAACGAATTGAGTGTTTTTACTTATAATGTTATCCGTATTTCCTACTGAAGAGCCAATAAGGCAAGTGTCTTACGGCTTTCATAAAGTATATTACGTAGGAATCCTGTGAATGATATCTGGTTTAATTCCATTACGAATGTTTGGAATACAAACGGAATAGAAAAAAAGTGTTTTTCGTATAATTCAACGTTCATATAAAAGAATTTGTTTCGAAAGTATAATTTTTTCGTGTGACTCCATGTTTATATGAAAATGGTTGTATAGAGAGGGCTTTTTCTTCCAGTTTGTGTCTGAAAGTTTCTTCTTTGCATGATCTACATATCTTTGTATAGAGTCAATTTGTGAAATTAATTCTTCCTTCCTTTGGAAGATTCCCACATTTTTTGTATCAAGATGGTAGAAGGCCAAAAACTGTTCAAATATATGTTTTTTATTCAACATATACTTATTTATTATTTCAGAATTTGTTGACCAATTAATTAGTTCAAAATCATCCATGTTTTCAACTCGACAAATGGGGATTTTCTAGGTAGCTTTTTCAGTGTGGTGTCTGCTGAATCAGTTTGAGAGATATTACAAATTTTGATGAATTGGCACATGACTCACAACATGTAGCACCGAATGTTACCACATGCATTCAATAAATTAGGTATGGTGTCTGTTTATTTTGACTTCGTAAGAATCTTTGAGCATCTTGGTCTTCTGGTTGTATTTTACTCAAGTCAAACATCTCATAACTATTTGATGACGAATATTTTTGACGTATTACGAAAGTTTTCAATAAAAAATCGAAATTGACAGTTATTAAGAATTATTCAGTAAAAATAATTGAATATACCAATATCAGACAAGATGAAGTTTTATAATAACAGACGTCTTCATACTTACAGCGATGGAATCGGGAGGATAAACGATAAAATGTCTGAGCGTGAAACCGAAACTGTCGCCATGTCTCCTCAAGTACAGACTTCTAGGGCCCTTGCTTCCTCTGGGCACCGGAACTATCCCGGTTGATTTCTGGAAAGAAAAAGTCAATTAATTTCTATTATGTTGCAAATATGGTGAAAATACAGCTCTGTTGGAGATATAATTTGAATTTCTCTAAGCAGCCTTGAAAAACTTCATCCAGACCTCAGCCTAAGAGAAGTTGGATCATCTCCGTATTCCATATTACACACAAGCCACAAGATCTAGCTGAATTTTGGGACAATTTTCATCAACAAAATTGGTTGTATAGAAAATTTCGATATCTGCAGTCGTTTTGGAGTTATTTCTTGTACTATTGGAGGTATAGAAAAATTGTGACCGTCTTGCACACTTTGGGGGAACAAAAAAGACTCCTTAGCTTTCTGTCATTGAAGGTGTTTGACAGAAAACACCGGAAAAGTACCGGAAAACACTTTTCCTCGGAGCGTGCCCCAAGTCTGTTAATTGAATAGATAGACACGTGGTCACTGCAAAATTAAAAAAATCTGTTGTCTGGGACTATTTTAAATGGAACTATTTTAATTCCTCTCAAAAAAGTGTGCCAAAACAGAAAACGGTTAAAATTGTTCTTTAGCTTCAATAGTACAGGAAACAATGACGTAATACTAAAGTCAAATTTTAGTTATAACTAAAATTGTGGTATCGATATTGTTGCGGGCATTGAAACTTTCCATGGAACCAATTTTGTTCTATGAAAATTATTGGATATTTCTTCATAACTATAATGCTTCTGTATGGAACGTGCAGTAATTTTTTTTTTTTAATTAAAGTAATGAACATATTTTGATAGGCAATAAGTACATTCATGATGTATTTAGTATAAATGAAATGTTTCAGCAGGAAATATATAGGCGAAGGACTACCTCTTTTTGGATATTCCTCACAAAGTATGCCTATTCTGACTGTAGTTCACAACATGAAGATAATGAATTTCATTACTTCGAATTTCCATTGTCTGATGTTATATAAAATGATTTGAAAATCCTGAAAGAACTAATAATTCCTCCGAGGAATTAGTTCAGTCATCACCCGAAGACGATTGTGGATACTAACAATCGAAACGTCGTGAAATAACTTAGCTTGGAATCTCTTAACTTTTTATTTTTAATTTTTGTTCAATTGATTTATTTTTACTTTCACTGTTATTTCATTTCAGGTTTTTTTGCTTAATAATTGTTATTTTCAGCTATTTTTTAATTCTTCTTTTTTATTAGTTATTTCAGGAATTACAACTTATTTTATATAATATCAAACAATGAAAGTCCGAACTAATGAAATTCATCATGAAACATTGTCAATCATCTTCAAACAAATGATGATAACATTAGTGAAATAAAATTGATAATTGAAATTGAAAAATTCCTATTACATTTATGTCGATCTGTCTGTGGATATCTTTGAAAACAGGTGATTTCCCCTGTTATATTTCTGAAATCAGTATTAATGGATTTCAGTCAACAATAAATCATTTCATATCCTCTAGGAAGTAGCAATACCGGTAAAAATATATTTGATAGGTTGCCATATCTCATCATATTTCGTGTTCAGACACAAATCAATATTATTTTCATTGAAATACTAAAGAAAGATAGGTATGTCAATTTTCTTTCACTATTGAATTGAATAGAGTTAGGTTGGATTTTGCGATATTGATATTTTTTATCTCGAGAGCTGTGTAATATTTTCACTGTATTATCCAGGGTTGCCCATCGATAATTATTTTTCTAAAAAAATCACATGATAATTAAAATTTTTATCGTATTTGATTTTTGCTTTTTCAATTGTCATTTTCAAACTCTGTATTATCATTACTATACATTGAAAAATATGCCTTCTGAAAACTTTTTAGATGTCATTATGCGAATAGTTTGTACTTTGAACCCCTAATTACTTATTAAGACAAGTAATTAGTAATGGATAAGTCCATAATTCTACAATATTTTGATCTTATTTGTTTACATGCTTGGACTATAACATATAAAAAAAACATTATAAACTATCAAGCACTTGAGATTTTGAAAAAAATTTGGTCTCCATTGAAATGAATGCAAAATCTCCAACAGTAATTGCTAAGAACACTCACATTTACGAGATAATAAATTGATGGATGTAGCCGTTACTACGTGGTAGGAAATCATAATGAAAAAAGAAATGAAAATTTCTATGTTTTTACCACTTTTATTTGTAACTAACGTTACTGCAGTTTCGTCCTATACGGACATTTTCAAACTTATACAATAAACTTGGTTGTATAAGTTTGTAAATGTCCGTATAGGACGAAACTGTTACAAATAAAAGTGATAAAAAACAGAAATTTTCATTTCTCTTTTCATTACGAGATAATTTCACTAAAGTTTCACATTGTTTCCACCAAACGCCGTAAAAGTATATCAATATTTATTTTTTCAATTATTACATAAAAAATAACGATAAACCTTTCACCTATTGAGCCAGAACGATTCATATCACATCATTGTTTACTTTAGAAAAAACGAAACAAGAACAATCCAGTATTCCGAGATATATACCAAATTGACATTTGACATACAACCAGCTGGTAGATACTCGACAAGGATCAAAGTAAATTATGTTAGACCATTCACATACAAAGACCCAGGAACGTACTTTGTAGGTGTTACTGCAAAGTATACATAATTTTGATTTTTTGAATGATATTTACGAGTGAAAATATTCCAATCTATAGGTATAAATTTAATCTACTGCAATTAATACAAATAATTAGAGCTAAGGTTTTAACCCAGAATTTGATGTGATATATGATGAAATACAGACAAAATAAATATTTCATGTACTGTTCGGTAAGTGTAATTGCCGTTAATACTCTAGAGTACAATTGTGTTTACAATTTCCACCTCGATGTCAAATCGGTATAACTCTGAAATTTTTATCTACACACCACCACGAAATACATTTTTTGAGAAATCTTTCATTCATAGAATGATTCCTTGTACAATAAATTACCAACTAAACTTGAAATTACTGATGAATATATTTATTGACTCCATAATTTTATTAACAAATGACAGTGAAAGCACCAGAAAGAAATTTGACTGCTAGATCTATACTGAATATTCTCAACATACGGGAAAAACCTCGACACACAGATTTTTTTTAATTCATTTGAGTTTTCTGCTCTTTCACGTTCACGTTTCCATGAAATCATTTTCCATGCCAAAGTGTAAATAAATTTCAATGCCGCATGAATTATTGAGAAATATTTTTATTTACCATTTTATCTATACAGTTTCACCAACATAAAAAAAACTTTTTTGAAAACAGATGAAAAAACTAATCACAAACGAACACATTTTTTTTATTGAAATGCACTTCACTTGAAAGAAACTACATTACTACAGCATTTAGAATGAACTGTGATGGATGAAAGTGAGACGGTTACCTGATAATTTTGATGGATTTAGATAAAAATGTAGATAACAAAGATCAATGAAGTCGGATGTATGTGCAGGAAAACACAATATTTATAGTGATTTTTTTCCACTCGTTTGAGTTTGAGCACGGTTGATGTGGTATTAGTTAAAGAATGGGTGGTTGGAGTTCAGACTATACTACTATGTTCAATAAATAAGGTGAATTTTTGTTTTTCTCCAAACATATTCATTTATTTATTCATCAATTTCTATTTCGTCCCCTTTGAAGTAGCCCCCCTCAGACGTAATTAACTTGTGCCAGCGTTTTTTCCAATACTTGAAGCAGTTCTAATATGCACTTTTTGGTATGTCTTTGAGCTCTCTCAACGATTCGATTTTTATCTCCTCAATCGTCGCAAAATGCCGTCCTTTTATGTGTCTCTTCAAACTTGGGAACAGAAAAAAGTTTCAGGGGGGCAAATCTGGTGAATACGGTGGCCGAAGAAAGCTTACAGTGTTGTTTTTGGCCAAAAAAATTATGAATAAGCAATGACGAGTGAGCAGGTGCAATATCGTGACGCAAAAGCCATGAATTGTTTTTGACAATACTGGACGTTTTTTTTGTATTGGTTCTCGAAAGCGGCGCATAACTTCAAGATAATACTCCTTATAACCATGTGGCAATGTGGCAATAACTCCTGATACACTACACCGCAGCAATCGAAGAAAATAGTGAGCAGAACCTTGACATTTCATCGAGCTTGTCGTGCTTTTTTTTGGCTTGGCTCTCCTGGGCTCTTCCGTTGGGACGGCTGATCTTTGATTTCTATGTCATAGCCATATACCCATGATCGTCAACAGTTATGACCCTTTTAAGCAAATCTGGATTGCAGTAGACGTCATTCAACAAATCCTGAGCGATAATCATGAGACGGTCAAGATTTATCAATTTTGGAACGAACTTCGCTGCCTCACACTTTATGCCCAAAATTTCGGAAAAAATTGCATCATGGCATGAGCCAACCAATATGTCGACATCTTCAGTAACTTCTCTAATAGTGATTCGACGATTCTCCATAACAATTCTCTTCACTTTCTCAACATTTTCATCGGTTGTTGATGTACTAGGGCATCCAAAGTGAACATCGTCATTCATATCTTCTCGACCTTCTGTGAAAAGCTTGTACAACTAGTAAACATTTTTCTGACTCAGAGTACGATCACCGTATGCCACTGTCAACATTTCAAGTGTTTTGAGCATTTGATTCGATTTTTGACGTCAAATTTGATATACATTATTTGATAGGTTTTTTCGATAGTAGAAAATCAACGAACACGCAAAACACTTTTATGCCTCTCACTAACAAAGTAAACATGCTAAACAGCTGAATCTGTGGGCATATGTTCGGGACTAGTGTTCCAACATAAAAAAATTAAGAAAGATTTTAATCGAATGTACATAGCCCGCGAAATTAGAAAATTTTTCAAATATGGATGTTTTCAGGCAGTCGGTAGTATTATCTTCTCGCTGCTTCTCGAGTGGCAGGGAATCATCGTACATTCGCGCACTCTTAGCTACGTCACCATTGGTTTATGGCTACCAGTGGCGGCCGGTGTTATTTTCTTTTGGGTATAATTTACAACACTATCTTTCGAAGCTCTATCCGACATAACACTTTCAGTGAAATTCCAAGCAAAAAAGATACAGAGACCACCGTAGTTAAAGAATAATAGTTAAATCTGTTTTATCGTCAAGTAGTTGTCACCCCTTATGAAAGACATTCCACAAAAGTCAAAACTTGTGCGACCTGAGGATAAACGAGATCCTACCTTTTAACGTGCAATATCTAGCACGTTAATGAAAAATGAATGAGAAAAATCAATTTTTTTCCGCTTTGTATGAAACACATCTCTTACAAAACATGGTGTTGAACAAAAAATCCATATGTTGGACGTTTTTCTTATTTCAAATAGCGATTTCAACGAATTTCTTTTGGTGCATTGCAGACCCCATGAAATATGAATGTTGAAGGATTTATGTTTGTAACAATTACTTTATTTGGATGCTTTAATTGACACCGAAACAATTAAAGATACATACAAACACAGTTCCGAATACTGGAATATTATGTAAATTATTGGTAAGTGAATGAGGCCCTCCGTGAATGTCTAGAAAACGGGGACAAATACGCTCAAGGGGAAATCTCATCAGGAATGTCAACTATAAATAAAAACGCAGTCAAAACATGTAATAAATGTGTAATATCCTGATCGTTGTCTGTTTGTCTGCGAGTTTATACGCGCCAATCTCAAAAACGGCATAATCGATTGGTGTGCGGTTTTCACTAATTTACTGTAGTAAGATTCACTCAACATTCAATATATGATTAGTTTCAATCAGTTTTTTTTCAATCGAAAACAGGCAAATACATGGGGAATTTTTGCAGAGAAAGCTCTAATGTAGTGAATCGAAAGACAGTATTTTTTTTTCGACTTTTTTGGGTATTCTTACCTTCCACAGTCTTAACGTTTCGGAGGCCAAAATCTGCCTCCGTCTTCAGAAATAGACAAAAAATTCAAAGATATTTGCAGTCCTTTATTGATTACTTATTTCTCAACTCCTTTGACAGATGTCATAATTTCACATTTACATTTGTCGAAGAAGAAAGGAATTTTTTGTCCGTTTCTGAGGACGGAGGCAGATTTTGGCCTCCGAAAAGTTAATATTGTGGAAGGTTAAAATACCCAAAAAAAAGTCGAAAAAAAAAACCTGATTTTTCTCCATAAAAAATTACTTTCGTTGAATAGGTACAGTATTTTTTTTCAAGTGTGAGAAAAGTGTTTACAATAGATTAATAGGTTTCATCATTTCGCCTAGTTCCCACTTCATTCTGCACCAGCCACTCTACTTGAATCACTTGGATTAGAGTCTTGTTTGGAAATACATAAAAAAACCTTGCTGAGTAATGGTTTTTAAAGAACACGTGGAAATCCCATAGGTATCGATCGTATCATTCAGTCATCCCTTATTTGAAGACAACTTTTTAAAGTGAAGCTTTGCTAACCGTGATGTAAAATAGTAGGGGTGATCAAAGGCAAAACTTTACGTATCTGCCGTATACAGATGGTTACATATTAGTCACTCATAAAACTCACTAAAGATATTCCCGGTCTTCGGGAAAACCAATTCTTTGATATATATTTTTTGAATGTGAGTCTTTCGAAACTATTTTTTCAAATCATTGTCTGATATTCTACAGAAGATTTGTCGTAGTTGGGAACCAAAGTTATATTTTCTCAGTGGAACATCCAATAGATACCAACACATTTCAATTCCATATTTCTTTAGCTTTCTTATTTTCAAAAATTTCTTGGGAAATCGACAAGTAATATGAAAAAAATCCTATTCTGCACACACTCCACGAAAAAAATCACCAGTTTCTCATCTAGAGGAATTGGAGGAAAATTATTCATGACGAGATGATTATGAGCAAGTTTAGGGAAACAATATACGGTGTGCTCGATAAAATAGTTTAAATTCCCTATACGTTTAAACAGCAGTATATTTCAAATGGATCAACTTCCTTTATTTTTCAATTTAATAAAATTTTCCCACATTTCCCCTTTTTTTGTTGCAGTTGCAGTTACCAGGAAAGAAGAATAAGCCTCTCTTCACTTTCATCAACCAACATTGTATGAACATCACATAGCAAAGAAAACTCTGTTATCTTACACCTTTGTCAGGACAACTAGGTACATTGTAAAAACATAAAGAAGTTACTAATATGAATATAAAATTTAAAATGGCTTGAAACCTATAAAATACTCGAAGTTATTGAAACCTGACCGACAATGTCAAGTAGAAAAATACTGAATATTACTATATTATTTCATTTAAAAGCGAGTATATAGGGGACACCTTCTGTGTGGGGAAACACCTCCAGAGAAAAACGAAACTCCGAAATGGTTTCTGACACCAAGTTATACACTTATATCATTGGGACGTTGTTATTACCATCACCCGTACTGAATCCTCTCACCAGGGTGAAGGTTACCGCGAAGGCCAAATTGACCAAGTATGTCCACATAATTGAACTGGCATTTAAGAGAGGCGACTGCTGCGGAATTCGATTTCTTCTGCATCAGCGAATTTGTTACAAGAGATGTTATTGTCTAAAGAGTAAATGCGTGAGATCGGTTCTTCTTTTTGCAGTACGATGCCTATCTTGATATATGCATCTGAAATATTCAGTAGTTCCAGAGAGAAGGGTTTCCTTTTATACTCATACAAGGTACTTAACCGGAGTTACTCACTTACTTGACTTGTTTCATTTTGAAATAGTATTGAACAAAAGTCATTTTTGGTGGGGGAAGTCAGAGATGGGAATTCAACCTAAAAATTGTAAGGTTCTAGAATGGGCGAACTTCTAGTTCACCACGATTGGTTACTTCGTAAACTCAATTTATGTTTCACAAAGGAAAATGTGCTAGATATCAGTAACTTGTTGAAGTTGTGTGTAGTAACTTGTGTACCTAAGACTTATTATATTGAATGATTTGAAGATCAATATCATTTGAGTTAATAACTAATCATCACACACTAAAGTGCAAGATTTGTAGTCACCTAATATAAAAATAAACTTCGTCATTATTTTCTCGTGTAAATCACAATCAAATAATAGTCCATGTGACTAGTGAACTGCATATAGAGAGGGTTTCACCAAGTTTTTATGGGAATCGTGGCGTCTACGGGCCGTAAAATAACAATTAAAAAATCTCATTCATTATTCAACTTGTCAAAAATATCCTAAGGTTGAAAAATATGATTCTTTGAAGTGAAAGTTTAAACTTATCCCTCCTAAAAATACACCCCTTTCGATTTAGACTGATGTTCTAATGTTCCCTTTCCTCAATTCCCTAATTGTCGTCTTTCATCTAAACTATGATAAATTAAGTTTCTTTCAGATGTTGGACTATTGAAAATTCTCATTGTAGAAATCAATGTTTTGAGTAATATGCTGTAAACTGCTGATTTGAAAGATTGTTACTGTAATGCAGCAACAAATTCTGAAATAGCAATTTCAGAAATCTTCACATTTTTGCTCTTTTTTTTTCGGAATCCAAAATTATTGACATTATTAAAATCTTCTTGAAAGACAGCTAGCTGTGTCAGATATTCTAAACAAAACTATACAATTTTCTTCATTATTAATGAAAAAATTTGAATATGATTTGTATAATTCAGTTCACCGAAATGACTATTATGAATTTTTGAATGGTAAATCATTGCTTTATCAATTGAAAATGATTGACAAGATTTCTTGGTGAATGTTACAAGTTCCATTGTTTAAAATTATGTTAACTGTTTCGAAACTTATGGAAGAATAAATAAAATGAAAAATTAAATGTGTGAAAAGTCAAATATATATGTATAACCATAGATTTCATATTATTCAACATCAATTTAGACAATGAAAGCCCGATCTTGTAACCTTCACAGCTAACGTTTCCTTAGCATTTAATTATTTTTTCAACCCCGTCATATCTAAGACTGAAACAACTTCATATCTGCACCAAAATTTTTAAAAATAATAATTTTTTATACTGTTAATGTTGAACTTTTACTTTCAAACCATATTAGGTAGGTACTCTTATTTTAGATGCTGAACAACTTAAATTTATAAAATTTGGGGGTTTACCTTGTAAGATTTTTTGGTGGTTTTCTCAATTTCGCTTTCAAAAACCTACATTAATAGTCAATATTTTAAAAAGGTTACTTAAATAGGTCCCATATAGAGTTTTTGTACAGGAAAAAATTGATTATTATTTTTGGGCCGAAAAAAGTGAATTTTTACAGGAATTAGATATAACAATAATATTTAAATATGAGTCTGGGATATGATACACGAAATAGAAAATTTCAAAATTTTGAATTCGTCAAAAAAACAGTGCAGACACCTCCATTACAGTGACAATTATCCAAAACAGCAGTTCACAAAACACATTATGCAAAAAACATTGATTTCATCTTTAAGAATTTTCAATAGTCAACACCAAGACATCAAATTCATCATAAGTTAAAGAAAAGGGGATAATATTATTTGGAATATTATATTAGTCTGAACTTTAACTGAAACTAATAATATTTTTTTATATAAAGTGGTTTTTCCCCAAAGCAATATTTTGATCGTTAATTTGGGGCCTGCAAACGCCATATTTGTAATAAAAACTTGAATATGTTATAAATGTTCCTAGGAATAGTGTTGCATATATAGGTCGATGTGATTTTCAGTGGAGTCGCCTCTATGTATTCTTCACTATGTTTCCAAAATAGTAGGCACTGAATTCTCAGAAATGACTGTGACGTTTTTTTTTCTTAATCTGTCTTTTGCAGAAATCATACTAATATAATTATATGATGAAATAAATAGAATCACAACCTGACAACAATGTTTCAGTTTTAATGCAATAATAGTAGTGCCTACTATTATGGGAATTTCAGTATAGTCACATGGGCCATTATTTATATTTCAGAGTTTGAAAATTTTTGAATGATGATATTATGAGAGAAATGATTACGAGAGAAAATGATGACAAAGTTTATGATCAGGTGACCCCAAATCTTTCAATTCAGTGGATAAAAATCAGACATTAAATTTGATCGCTATTCATTTTCAAAACATTCGATATTATTCAGACAAATGAGTTTCATTATCATTGGAATTACCATGGTTTATACAAAATGAACTCTTATCGACGAAACTGAGTTTATCGACCGATATTCTCACCTATATTTCACGAGTTCATTGTAACCAAAAAATACAATCAGTTAAAATATGTCTATAATTGCAATGAATATTTATGTAAACAAATATTTTCTGCTCGATTCAAAACTTTTATAAAACAGCGTAAGAATTAAAAATATTGGCATTTATATCTCATCTCAAGATTTCGAGACCGACACATCTCTGAATTGTCATATTTTTCGACAAAAAAATGTTCATAAAAATTCCTGAATCATGACCTAAAAATCATTAAAATTAATGACGATTAGTTGTAAATATGTGTCTTCATCCACAATTATAGTACAGTCTTTAAAGAAATATTCCAAATGACTGACATTTTCAAATCATACCTACAAAAACATTTTATGATAGTTATCGTAAAAATGAATCTTGTATGAATTCAATTTTCAAATCTTTGGTATAGTCTATCCATTCCCAATTGAAACGGATGGTGTTACAAAAGATGTGATTTGGCGAACAATTTATGGTATATACCAAAAAAATGAAGTACCAACCTTGGAAATGATTTGGTATAAATTACTTGACTATCCCGATTACAATTACAAATCTTTAGAAATTCTTCGAGGTGTCTTATTGTCTTGTGGTTTCAAATATAAAAAATTGAACAATCGGATGGTCATAATGGAATCGACAATATTTGAGGCGAATGAAAAGCTACCGAGAATCCAGCAGACATATAATCTACCTCGACGAAACTTGGTCTGACACACATGATGTTGTCACGAAACCAAGTGTTGTGCTTTGAACACACCTTCTTCAAGGGAAAAACGTGTTATAATTTTGCATGCCGGGAATGAAAGTGGTTTCGTACCTAACGCTTTGCTTCTGTTGGCTAAAAATATAAAAGATTCGTCTGCTGATTACCACGAAGATATGACTGCGGCTTTATTCGAAACCTGGTTCAGTAAGCAGCTACTCCCAAATATTCCTCCAAACTCGGTTATTGTTATGGAAACGCTTCGTATCATTCTCGGTTATTGACTACAATACCAAACAATAACACAAAAAAAGCAGATATTGTTGATTTCATGCGAAATCATGACATGGAAATACCCGAAAAGATTCCAACGAAAAAGGTATTACTGGCGACCATAAAACAACGTAATTTCATAAAAGAGTATATTATTGATTCGATGTGTGAAATACGTGGTCATATTCTCTTACGTTTGCCTCCATACTATTGTGTGTTCAATCCAATTGAAATGGTTTGGGCCACGATGAAAGAAAGCTTGCGGAAATGTAATCAGTCACCGACTTTGAATGCTGTAGTGCTTGACAATATAAGGCGAGTGGTGAATGAAGTAGGTAATAGTGATGTGTGGAAGAACAAATATTATGTGCAAAGTTCCATAAATCCGATCGTTATTCAACCCGATGATGATTCCACCTCATCCGAATATAGCGAAGAAGAATTTTTATTTTTCCAGCAATTTTGTTGGCTTCTATTATTTTGTGAATATATGTTTGACGAGAATTCAGTGTGATTATTTGTGTTTTCATTGTATTTTAGAGTTTTCGACTCGGAAATCAACTACCTTAAATTTCGAAGTTTTCCATAATTACACATGGTGGAAAAATTCAGTTGAGATAACTTTTTCAGCGGGTGATCAATTGCTATGATTGTAAGAATAAGTAACTGAAAAACTACCACTGAAAAATAATATGCCGACGCCTATATCGAGGCGAGAATTCCTTCTCTGTGCTGTTCCAATTGGTATTGGAAATACTATATACAAATTACAAACAAACCAATTAGGAAGTACTTATTTTCGATGTCGTATCTTTCTTCCTTTATTTTTAACACGCTTTCATCAGCTTCACCTGTATGTATGAATGTTTTTTCTTTTGTCAGTTTGTTTGTAACTCTCAATCTCGGGATCTGTATTTAACAGAATTATCGACGTTATTGCTTGATATATTCGCGGGCAGATGGCGCTGTACGTAACCTCCTTGATATAATTCGAACTCACTTTAGATGTATTTCTTCATTTGAAAAAAGGATTTTGTTTTTATCAACACGCGCGCCTGCTGCCTTATTTGTAACCCTCCTTTACGCGCCTGCTGCCTTCCTTGGGCTTGGTAGTTTATTTTCAGGCTTCCTCTCCGGAATCGGAAAATATCGATGGTCATTTTTCTAAACAATATACGGCTGATTGATCCCAAAGTTTACATAAAATAAATATAATTTAGAAAGACTAAAAAACACGCTGTTACAGCATACGAAAGTAAAGAATAAAAAATAAATATAGTTAAAAAAAACTGAAAAACACGCTTTTGAAGAACATCGAACTAAAAAGTTAAAAATATTAAAAAAAAACTTAAAACAATAACGAACGGAAAATACTAGTATTACTGTGAAAAAAGCGTGGACGCTTTCTGTCATATTTTTTGTATATCATGCGTACGTCGCTTTTTTCACAATAATACTGGTATTTTTCGTTCGTTATTGATTTAAGCTAATTAAAAAATATATATTTTTATCTTTTTAGTTCGATGCTCTTTAAAAGCGTGTTTTTCAGTTTTTTCAAACTATATTTATTTTTGTTTTCAACTGTCTTGAGAAATTATTAGTGAAAATATAATAACTAACGTGGAAAGCATTGTTCATAAAGTGTGTTGGTTTTTGATTTTCTTTTTGTTCAGGATTAAGTAAAATGGTAAATAAATTACTTATATTTCATTATTACTGACTATTACGATTATTGACATATTAGTTCCCATTTGCTCTTATAGAATACCAGGATTACTTGCTTCCAAATTTAATCAAATATTTCGAGAAACGTGCCTCAATAATCCAGCTATACTTGCCCATCCCTCGTCACTGAGTTTAAAATTTCATTATCATTATTAATAAATTACTTTCGTAGATATAGGAAATATATTCACTTGTCACTTCTTTCATGTCGCTATTCAATGAAGAAACAAAAATAAAGAACTTTTTCGGCGATTGTAAATCCTCAACAATAATAATTGTAACCTTGCTTTTGATCGAAGCAGTGTGGTCATGACACAGATAACTTTTAACGGTAGTACAATAAACAAAAAATCGAGAAGCAAAGACTAACTGGAATCGACGTGAGAGAGATTTCACTGTTCTGATATTAGAAGCCCTGAGTTGTAAAAAGGGTATTTAATTAAAAGTGGTGGTTCAAATTTCTCGTTCATAAATTATAGAGTAGGTACTATGACAGAGAAGTTTTTTCTATAGTCTATCAACACCCAGCGAAACTATTTACTATACTCGTGATCAAAAGACATTAACGTTACTCTTGATCATCTACAGCTACTTTTTTCATGTTCTTCTCTCTATATTCCCTTTACGTATAGACTTGTATATAGATTATTCCAAGTTATCAACATATTTTCGCTAGACCAATTTTGTTTTTTACGATGTTCATTTCAGTAATTTGTCCTCTTTGTTGATTAGACGAGCCTAAAAGTCATTCTCATCGTGTACCACAAGTCAATCACAAAGTTGTATTTGACCCAGCAATTAATTTTAGTTACACTTCATTACCTTTTTTGGAATTTTGGGAATTTGTTGCGAATCAGGAAAAGAGAAATGGCTCTCATATTTAAAAGAAATAATTTTTAATAAACTACATCTTGAGATTTGAATCTTCGGGAACTTTATTTTCAAAACTATCACATGTTTCGCTAACACAGTAGCTACTGATGATAGGGAAAAGTATTTTCACTAAAACCCTAGGTCCAGTTTCAGAGAGCAAGTGAAATTTTAAACGGTTTTAGTTAGTTTGCCTTGTTTGTTTGTTTGAGTCAAATTTAGTAATTGGAATTTGAACTCCTTCCTCTTGACAGACTTATCTGATATTTAGTACACATTTAGCTTTGATGACAATACAATTGAATGAATTCTGTATCATTGTAAATCCAAGATAGCCGCAGCTTCAAAATGGCGGATTCATATTGTTTCACAACTACCTTTATATTGGTACTCGTATTAAATGACAGGGTTTAACTAGTAGAATAGTAGTACACTTTGAAAAAGACGCAAATTCAAGATGGCCATAGCTACAAAATGGCGAATTACATATTACCTTGTAATACTGAGACACCAAATGAACTGAACACAATGAAAAGAATGGAGTAACAAAATTAGAAAAAACTGAAAACTTGAAAATGAAATGAGTGAAAAAAAAAATGTTAAACAGTTTTATTGAAAAAGAAGATAATCATGTAGAGTAGACAATGTACTAAAAGATTCAAAATAATTCGAAAGGTACTAGGTAGCGGTCATTACCACTCTCCTCAGCAATCTACGATATTGATCAGATAAAAAAAATTTAATCGTTTTGCGTAGTATTTACAAATTTACTTAGATTACGCTATGCCTAACGATTTTATTATTATTTTTTCATCTGATCAATACCGTAGATTGCTGAGGAGAGTGGTGTGATGACTGCTACCTAGCACCATCCGAATTATTTTTTAGCTTTTAGTGCATTATCTACATCATTATTATCTTTTTTTTTCAATAAAACCGTTCAACATAAATTTTTGTTACTTATTTCATATATTTTTCATTTATATGTAGCGTTTGCCTTAAACCATATTGGTTCCCTTTTTATTGTGAGTATTTGGCGTACACATTGAGAAAATTTGATTTCGCACAAATAATAATAATAATAGCGCTTGCTCAGAGCATATGATTCTCGGACCCAATGATCACTTACCCCACGGTGTGGGGAGTGGTCGTTGGTTAATAATGCTGGCGCGCCCTCACGAATGTATCGGGGTTTCGGGGGATAGGGCTTGACCAGCGCATACTACGGTGAAAATAATAATATAGCATTTATTGCCCAACAGAAACCATTTACAAGTTAATTTTTAAAGGATAGCAAATACAATATAATTGGAAGTATAGTAACAGTGTTACAGTGAATAAAAGACGACATGTATACAACATAAAAATAAAAAAAAGATTACATCTATGATTGATTCCCAAATTGCTTATAGATGTGCTCGAGATCTATTTCTTAATTCACTCTTACTGTAGTTAAAAATATCACACATACTTGACAATTTGTTAGCATTTGAACACATCACATTATTTGGTGCTTTAGACATATTTGTTTGAGATCTTTTGCACTCAAAAGTGATATTTGATCTAGTCTCCAATCTCGGCACATGAAAATCTATTTGAGATAACAGTACAGGGGATTCAACTTCACCATTCAATAGCTTATGTAGAAATATTATGGACGTTTGATTTCTGCGATTCTCTAAAGATACAAACTTGCATCTGCGTAGTATATTCATATATTTAGATCTTTGAAGCATAGAAATTTGAAAAACTTTTTTTGGACTTTCTAGATAGTTATTGAGTATTGACTAAAAATGGGATTCCATATTAATGCCTCATATTCTAGTTTAGACCTTACTAGACTGAAGAAAAGAGTTGAGACGGCAGTAAAGGAAATTAGTTGTTTTTTCTCATTTGTATATGAAAGCAAAATCTAATCGATCTACAGATTCTCATAAAGAAACTTAAATTTGTTATTTTTTCCATAACAAATCCCTTTTCCAACTTTCATAATTCAAATAGCTAAGTACCCGCTGTTATATTTCATATTTTTTCTTACACTGAATACAATGAATGTAGTTTGTCATTTCGTTTTATTGACCTACTACAAATGATATAGTGAAATAAAGCATTTGTATTCATTCCTATGTGTACAGGGCGCTGAATAGTACACAGTATTTAAACTTTCTACGATATTAATTTTTTTTCTATTCAAGCGCTGTTTTTCAATGTATAAGATGACAGATCACATAATATGGTTGTAGCAAAATAGTGCTCTTCTACATTATGCACGTTGAGTTTGATACACCTTGATCAAATATTTCCCAGTCCGTGAATCGACAGACGGTAACCTAATGCATTTAAACTCATTGGATTATTTTTTCAGGTCATTTAAAAAGTCCAAATTTATTTCATTATCAACATAAAAAAACTGAGGCTTGAACGAAAATATCGGAAAAAAAAATCACCACCGAAATACTAGATAATGTTCGACAAGCCTTTTTCTTGAACCTTTCGTAGACAGCAATTCAAATATTTTTCCACTGTTTAAAAATTTACATAAATGTCTGATTTTAATACTTTCTGGAGAATATATCCGTTATTTACAAGTAGTTTTGACATATAGTTTTGGTATATTCGGTATGAAAAATCTAGTTATCAGTTTCGAACACCAAGCTGTTTAGATTATCAAATTGGGGTAGCTATTCCTTATGAGTGAAGGAGTGGGGGTTGCGAATAATATGAACAACTGACATTTTTAAAATGAAATTCTACCTGTCCAAGTATTTTCCTAAAATATATTCAACGATTTTCTAGAATTATTTGGGCAACACTGTAGATATATATATATATATATATATATATATATATATATATATATATATATATATATATATATATATATATATATATATATATATATATATATATATATATATATATATATATATATATATAAAATCTTGAAATTACTCTGTTTCACAAGCCAGGTAACCAAATGAAGTAAGCGAAACTAAGGAAGTGATTTAATTGTGGAAATAAAATGAAACCGTTCCAAAATAACTGTCCTCCACAACAAAATGAGACAACCTCCGGATGTCATAGTCGAATGATTTGAATAAACGAGTGCACTGCCACGAGCAATGTCGCCTAGCTGTCTGCCGAGACCGAGAGTCACCGCAGTGGAGCACGAATCTAAAAAAAAAATACGACCCGTATTGTGAATGTTTTCAATGTTTCGACATCACCTCCAGGTGTCTCATATCGACCGTTCTGTAGTCATCTGACATTCGAGAATTCGAAATGTATATATGATACAAGATATACCTATCTATTAAATTACCAGCTGAATATTATATCAACTAATTGACAGGAAAAAGCTACCAGTATAATGATTTTGAAATGGAAGTGTCAATTACTGATTGAATAGAGTACAATCGTTTTAAATCATATCCATTCGAAAATGATTAAAACTATGTAATTAAAACTATGCAATTTACGAATACTCATCTAATATAGTCCAAAATATTGAAAATAGTTTCTTAATTAAACTGATCCGTGTACGTATTGTGCGGCGTGCAAGTACTACAATTGAATTGGAAGGGGTCTTTTGGGATATTGATTTTAGGGAATGAAAGCTTTTGGCTTTCTACTTATCCATATTGGTACAAACAATGTGGGAAACTTCCAAAGGAAGGCAGAAATGAATTATCTTCAGATTGAAGTCTTCAAAAATATGTGAAGATAAAAACTGAAAAAAAACCCGCTTGAAACAACTACTTTTATATGAACATTGAAGTATACAAAACTCACTTTCTCCTATTCAGTTTGTACTCCAAACATTAGTTTTGGATTTTCTGATTGCCGTTACTTAATGAAGATCCATAGTGATTCGTTAAACTACACCATACGATTTGATCTCCACAAACTTTATTTTAGAAATATATCATGACATGTTTCGCTAACACAGTAGCTTCTTCAACAGTGATTTGGATCCAAATCACTGTTAAAACATGTCGTGATATATTTCTCAAATGAAGTTTGTGAAAATCAAATCGTAAGGTGTAGTTTATGAAACTAGTTATGAAATCGAATCAGATATACTTGACAGGATTGCTACACAAAATAATAACCGAAAGAGGTAAAATTTCACTTACATGGAACACTGTGGAATACTTTGAAATTTCGAAATAAGATATTTGTTTTGAAAGAGATATATTTTTAGGAGAGATTACTTTTTGGGAAAGGTTTTGGTTTTCTACTTCTCCATCTGTATACGAAAAAAAGTGTGAATCTTCCGAAGAAAGGAAGAAAACAATTGATTTCAAAATAACCGCCTTACAAAGATGTTTAGGTCATACAGAAAAGTTACTTTCAGACACAATATGGAAGAAAAAGTCCTCCTGAAATAGCTGCTTTCGTATAAACATTGAATTACACGAAAGAAAAATCATTTCGAAACAACTACTTGCATACCAACATTGAATTATACAAAAAACACTTTTTCCATTTCAGTTTTTACTCGACGCACATCCTCACAGACAACGGCAGATCTAGGCCGCGCTCAGTTTGGAAACGAATTCGTGTCGTACCTAAACGTATGTACGTTGTCGTACGAATTGAATGCTCTCACTAAATACGTTTTTCTACGTCATATACATGTCATATTGGTAGTGTATCGGAGATATTGCATTCGTAAAGTCGTAAAGCGCAACGAGGGACCACAGCATCAGGAATGCGCTTAAAAACTATTTTCATTAAATGAAAATAATTTACCAGACATGTCCATTTCTTCCGATATTTCCCGCCTTACTTTTCGCTGAACGTCACGTAAGTGTTAACTTGGATCACTCTGATCCCACAGACATTTATTGGAGTAAACTAAATTAATTAATTTTTCTACATCCATTCAAAACTACGACAAAAACGTACGAATAAGTTTTAAAATCCCAACAAGACCGGAATGGTTTCGGACGTCGGAGCTACACGTACGAATACGTACGACTGACTCGCGCACAATGTGTGCGGTCCGTAAAGTGGACGAAGCGCACGGTACGTTTCCGGAACAGAATACCCATTTTGGTAAAACAATTTTATCATTTGCACGTATTGTTGAATACTATATTCATCTTTGGTGATTTGACAAAACAGACTGAATTAAGTTCAACTAATTTGACAGATGTAGCTTCAACAAGACGGCCATTATCAATTGTGGAAGTTCGGAAGATCCTTTATAATACCAAAGTTTCTTTGTTCTAGTGTAATTGACTTGTCTGATGTTCTACCGTGCTTGATGGACTTTTATTTTTATGACTGATATGTGTACTGCAACGAATTCGCCATCTATTAATTAAAACGCTTTTATTAGCTTCACCTGTATGTATGTATGTTTGTTTGCTTGTAACTCTGAAGCTCGGGATCTGTATTTGACAGAATTATAGACATTGTTGCTTGATCTATTTGCGGGCAGATGGCGCTGTATGAAACACATCAACAGCGTGAGACCTTCCATCAATTTCACAATGGAGAAGGAAATCCACAACGAATTGTCATTCTTAGACGTTTTGGTGAAGAGGACCGACACTAAGTGGGAAACATCTGTATACCGAAAACCCACTCATACGAGACAGTATCTGAACCACGAATCCAACCACCATCAATCGACTAAAAAAAGAATCATCAAGACTCTATCAGACCGTGCTTTTGGGCTCTGTAATACGAAGGAAGGTCTCGAGACGGAACTAGACATCATCAAAAATGATCTTCAACGGAATGGCTATTCCAAAGCGATGGTAGAAAAAACTTTGGCTAGAAGACAGCAGGAGCCTCGCAAGAAAGAGAAGCCGTCACAATCAGTGCTTGCACTTCCTTACATCAGAGGATTATCGGAGAGGATAAGAAGAATTGGTTCCAAATACAACATCAAAACCTGCTTCAGATCCGGTAACACTATCCGTAGCAGTCTCACGAAAACCAGGCCACCAAACGCGGACTGCGATTCCAAGAATTGCATTTACCGGATACCCTGTGAGTCCGGAAAATCCTATATTGGTGAAACTAAGAGGCCATTGAATGTTCGCATTGCCGAGCACAAGAAACACACAGCGAGGGAAAACCAGCAAATCAGGAATAGCAGACCATGTTTGGACCCATCAACACAACATCGAGTGGCCCCAAGCTGAGATCTTACACAGAGAGGAACATTGGTTTAGGAGAAAATTCAAGGAAGCCGCATACACGTTGCCCAACAACGTATTCAGCCAAGCCAGCGTAGAAATACGCAACATATGGAAACCCATCATCAAGCGAAAAATGGCCAACTCCCATCAAAACGGTCATCTCCCACGGAACCAGTGAAGCGGAAAATGGAAAGCGGGGATAAGTGAAAGTACTCGAACGACCTATAAATAGTCATCTCTCGGAGGAATCAGTCTAGTCATCACTAACAATCGAAACGTCGCGTCGTGAACTAACGTGACTTGGAATCTCTCCACTTTTTATTTTTATTTTCTTTTTTCATTTCTTTATTTTAATTTATTCAATTGTTCTATTTTTACTTGTATTTTATTTCACTATTATTTCATTTCAGGTTTATTTTGGTTAATATAATTGTTATTTTCAGCTATTCATTTTCAATTCTTCTTTTTTAGTTGTTTCAGGGATTTCAAATCATTTTATATAGTAGACAACGGAAGTCCGAACTAGTGAAATTCATCATGAAACATTGTCAATCACCTTCAAACAAATGTAACCTCCTGGATGATATATCGACATTATTGCTTGATCTATTTGCGGGCAGATGGCGCTGTACGTAACCTCATTGATATAATTCGAACTCTCTTTACATGTATTTCTTCATTTGAAAAAAGTATTTTTTCATTAACACGCGCCTGCTGCCTTATTTGTAACCCTCCTTTGCGCGCCTGCTGCCTTGGGCTTGGTAGCTGATTTTTTCAGGTCTCCTCTCCGGAATCGGAAAATATCAATGGTCATTTTTTATAAACAATATACGGCTGATTGATCCCAAAGTTTAGATAAAATAAAGATAGTTTGAAAAGACTAAAAAACACGCCTTTAAAAAACATTGAACTAAAAATTAAAAACATTTTTTTAAATAATCTTAAAACAAAACCAACGGAAAATACTAGTATTATTGGAAAAAATCGTGGGCGCTTTGTGCCATATTTTTTGTATATCAAGCGCCCGTCGCTTTTTTTCACAATAATACTAGTATTTTTCTTTCGTTATTGTTTTAAGCTTATTAAAAAATATTTTCAGCTTTCAATGTTCTTCAAAAGCATGTTTTTTAATTTGAAAGGGATATATTTTTAGGAGTGATTAGTTTTTGGGAAAGAAAGTTTTTGGCTTTCTACTACTTTCAGTTTGTGTCTGAAAGTTACTTCTTTGCATGATCTACACATCCATGTATAGAGTTACTTATTTTCAAACTGATTACTTCCTTCCTTTCTTTGGAAGATTCTCTCATTCATTTTTTTTTGTATCAGATGGAGTAGTAGAAAGCCAAAAACTTTCTTTCCCATGTTTTTTAGTTTTTTAAACTATATTTATTTTTGACATAGGACCCGCCTTGTCGAAGATAATTTTTGTTCTTCAGACAATGAAGGATATTTCTGTCCTATTCAAAATGTAGTCAACTCATCTCCCTGACTATTTCAAAGCATATCTCCTGCTTGTAAGTATCGATAAATCATCAATCGATTATTTCTTCTTGTTAAACATGTGTAATTCCAGTCTGACGGTGGTCAATTGAAGCCAATTATTTTCGGCATTTATGTCTTGTTAAAAGAAATAACAGGCTGTGACATACCGATAATGCAGACCACACAAAATTCACTCGTATAATTACATATCATTATCATTTTCGAACACTTCGCAAATTTATATAGGCATAAAAGTGACTAAACATTTTCGAAACATCGTCTGACCAAATTTGGAAACATCACGATATCACTTGAGATTGGAAAGTCATGTAAAAGTTCTAGAATTATTATAATGTTTATATGCTCCACGGTTTCAATATGGGAATTGTTATACCACTGTATCAGAATGAGGATGTCAATCAATCAATTTACCGTTGATAATATATGTTTAAAATATGTTTTTTTCGTCAAACAGCTATCGCAACCCTACAAACGACAACCCTCAGAAGTCGAAACTTGTAAGAGCTAAGGATTAACGAGGTCTTACATTTTAACGCGTGATTCCTTAAAATAGCTTTGATTGAATATTCCAATTTTCAACAATTTGTAGAAGAGAATAAATAAATGTGGGAAGTGAAATGGTATAACAGATATCAACAAAATTATTTTATATTTATAAATATCATATAAAGGCAATGAATGATTGTCAAGTAAGAAGACTTTCGTAGGTGTATTTTATGCAAGATTTTTTCAGCAGATGTTTTATAATGGGAAAAAAATGTTATTTTTGTGTACTGTCCTGCTGACAATTCGATACTTTCAAATAGTTAGGAATGCAAAATTTCTGAGAGTTGGTTGTAAAGGATGACCTATATTTTTATTGGTTAGCAGCATACGTAACGAAATAAATTCAAAAATCAAAGCTTTTGCCACATTTTATTTCAAATGAGTATCATTAGGGAGAATATCCCACATTTGAAATAGGAAATTCTGAAAATTCTGCATGCGAATGACCCTTATGATTATTTATCATTACTGTTACGTTTTTCCCCTTGGTTTGACCAATAATTGACTTCACTGAATAATTAAACTTAATTTTATTTCACTTTAAATACACGAATACTTTAACTAAAACTTCAACTATTATTTGAATTTCTATCTCCTTACTACATCACTTCGCGTATCGCACTGTATCTTCCACTTGACTGACTCGATATGCCCGCCGCCAGCGCTTAAATATCGTAATCGCACATCGTAGAATTTTCGCCGAAGTTCCATCGACATCGGTAGCATGACTCTTGCTTCTTCTCGAGCGGCAGGGAACATTTGGCATTCCCGCACTCTTAGCTACGTCATGTTTGGTTTGTGGTTACCAGTGGCGGCCGGTGTTATTTCCTTTCGGGCATGATTTACAACATTATAATGGTATGAGAACACTTACTTATATCTTCCAAATGAAAATTTATACACTGTGATATTCTTACTTTTATTTCATATGAATTTCAGTTTCTTAAAAAAAAATTGATTGGTTGACGTCAGAAGTCTGCTTAAGGATCGCACTTTCTTAACCGCCCATTTTTGCGAAAACACGGGTAATTTTGCAATACGGCAGGCACCATTAGGTATTTGCAAACCATTATATTTTGAATAGATTCTTTCATAGAAACATCATTTTATAGTAACCGAGATGTAAAATTTCCTATTAAAATTTACTAGAATTTACTAGAACTTGCCAAAGAAAATTATTTTATGTTTTGAGACCATCCGACCTGAAAAATCACTCACCATATAAACTAATCGGCTTCGTTAAGAAACTGGGTTTATTTGGTCGAGATTGAATGGAGAGATTGGAAGAATCCAACCTCATACACAAGTCAATAAAAATATTCTCTGACAGTCAAGCGGCGTTGGAAGCTCTTGGATCCTATCGAGCAACGTCTAAATTGGTAGCAAATTGCCAGAAACTACTCTCCTCGATAGGAAGACGTAACATGTTGTCTCTGGTTTGGGGATTCCTGGCCATACAGGCCTGGAAGGCAATGATGCTACTCACTCTCTTGCAAAGAAGGCTGTTGTAAGCAGATTCATCAGACCAGAACCTATCATTGGCATCGCTTTAGGCTTTGCCAAACAAACATTGAACACCTGGATGGCAAGAAGATTTATGGACTTCTGACAGAATCTTCCAGGATTGGTCACTCCAAGGCGTTTATTCACCCTTCGAAGCTTGATCCCAAACAGTTGTTGGACTACAGTAGGGATGAACTACGATGTCTAACAGGCCTTCTCACAGGTCACTGTCATTTGAATCATCATATGCAGAGACTTGGACTGTCGTAAGACAGTGTGTGTCGCCTCTGTTTGGAAAATGATGAAATAGCAGAGCACATACTTTGTGCCTGCCCCGCTGGGGACTGAATCAAGTTTTCAGTGTTTGCCAGAGCCGTACTCTTACCATCTGACCTGGAAGACCACTCACCATACAAACTAATCAGCTTCGTTACCAAACTGGGTTTAGTTGGTCGATTGTGAACAGATCATGTAGAGAATGTGTTGGCTTTATTTAACTATCAGAAAGCTTTGTTTAAAGTGGGTGCCGCGCAAGCTCACTGTTGACCAAAAACAAGAACGTCTTGATGATTTTGAGCAGTCCTTGGCCATGTTTAAATATAATAAAGCAAAATGTCTGCGTCGATGTGTGACAATGGATGAAACATGGATCCATCACTTCACTCCGGAATCAAAACGATCGTCATCTGAGTGGAGAGCAACTGGTGAACCTCGTCCAAAACGCCCGAAAGCACAACAATCGGCTGGAAAGGTTATGGACCCGGTGTTGTAATATTCATCGATTATTTTGAGAAGGGGGACTACCATCAACAGTGAATATAATATAGCTTTATTGGAGAGTTTCAAGGCCGGAAAAAGCCAAGTTTGAACAAAAAAACGCGTTTTGTTTGTTTTGAAAAGGAAAATCATGAGAGAGAGAGAGAGTTGACAGAGGGAGAGAGAGACGAATACATTTCTATATTAGTTGTAATTTCACTTGTAATTTAAAATGTGAGTTAATGCGTTTAGTGAATCAACAGTCACATGAGCTAAATACTTAATTCAGAAAGTATGTTTTTTCCCCTTTTGTATTCGTATTCGAATAAAACATATGTGGATGATCTGCACATTTGTATCCTAAAGAATCTAGTACGGAGTAGAGGCTCAAACATTATTCTCCCTGCACCCTTTTGTCTTAAATACAGATATGTTTGTGATACCTGCAACTGCATAAAAATACATACTCTTGTCATACTTTTTCAAAAATGAATTCAGGATAATTCAGTGATTAATTATTTTTATGATAAAACACGAGAAATGACCAAATTAATAATGACACAAAAATGTAATCCATTAAGGTAGTACTACTACATAATTAAGCTGACAAGCGGCTATTAATGACATTCGAAAACGTAAATTTAATAGCGGCCCCTTTCTATTACTACTGTTAGGTCAATTTATATGGATATGAATGCCATGTAGGTGTTTCATATTGAAAGCTGCATTCAACTGATGAAGTAAAAAATAAGCATGAAATAGTCGCTTCCTAGCTTTTATCCGATTACTTCGCAGATTAGCATTAGTGTTGAGCTAAATTTTTCTTTTTGAATAGGTACTTGGAACGATAAAGTAGGATCGGAAAGGTGTATAATTGATATACAACACGACAAAATAGAAAAGTTCATTAATATACGAGATATATGGCCCTATTGGTCGGTCGGTAGTCAAGCGGTTCGACGTGGGTGCTTTGTTCACTCAATCGAATTGACTGCCGTGTTGGTCGGTAGTTCAAGCTCTAGTCTGAACAATCGATTTTCACATGCTATCGTCCAACCCATGTTAGGAATCACACGTTAAGAGGAAAATATATTTTTGGAACGCCCTTAACTTGGATAATGATGTACCATAAAATACATTAATATGTACGTCTTCCTAATTATTTAATCTGACAAATATATTGAGATGAACTACCTATGGTTGTTATACTACTCAAACTTGTTGAAAGAAACAGATTTCAATTTCATTTTCGTCAACTGCTACGTAAGAAAAAATAAAAAACGATAAAAAAATTATTTCCTCCACAAAAAATGACTTTTGTTTATATATGATGGGAATAACACTGATGACAGGAGGTAGGAAAGTGATATTGAAAAAATATGATTGAAGAGATTCAGTGGTGTATGGTGGAATAATCGAGCAAGGAATTGGTTTCGATGTTAGAGTTATTGAAATCAACCAGACAAGAGTAAGAAACAAGAAAAGGGAAAAAAGAAACAAAAATGTTAGGAGGACACGAAATGGTAGTGAAACAACTACAGTACAATAATTAAATGATGAGTAAAATTTTATTATCTTCGACCCTGAACTTAGGAGCTCAACCTTCATCAAATGCACTTAAAAACGAAATTAATTGGTTTCAAAATAAAGGTGTAAAGTTTTCAATAGCATCGTAACCTTCGACTCAAAAAATATTTCAAATCTTTCATCGTGGATCTTATAAACCATTTAGATAGCATACAAAGAGTTCCTACCATGTACAGACATTTATTTAGGTATCAATTATACTCGTATATCGTGGGTACTATATACGCCACCTATAAAGTCGGTCTATTAGCAATTACAATGAGTGTATGAGCATGCAGAATCGTGAATCTGGAAACAGCAATTTTCTAATCAGTTCGAATAAGAATTATTGGTACTCAAGACACGAAGTCGCCGTATAATATGCGAGCTTCAGCGACAAGACGAATGTTGCATATGGTTGATATCAATCCGGTGCCAGTAGATTGTGTGATTTACTGTGAAAATCAATAGAAATACTGAATACAAATTTTAAAAAATATATCTAAACAATATTTTAAATAGCTCATAAAAAACCTTCAGAGGTTTCCAAAAGGTTCCGGAAAGACTGAAACACCTATCAATTTTATTTTTTTGATACCAAGTAAATGGAAATTTCACATAGATTTTCCAACATATATGCAGGATACAAATTTCCACGTCAAAATAATGTTATGTTACTCAATTCGATTGTTTAAAAAAATATGTGTAAAATGTAACACAACTCCAATTCATCAAATGTTGATATTGCTGGTCAAATACATACATACTTTCATCAGGTCGATAGTATTCATGTATACGTGAAAAACACCTTGAACTTTTCACATGGAACCTTTAAGGATGTTTACCGATTAACTATACAGGATGATTCACGGTGGGTGGCACATTAAACGTTTTTGGCGAACCAGACAACGGATCAATTTTGAAATTCAATGGTTAGGTTAGGTCTGAAAAGAGTGGGTCTATCCGACTCTCCACCAGAACACGAAAGGGTTTATTGTGGCTCACACCTATTCAACCTTGATCAAATAAACCCAGTTTCTTAACGAAGCCGATTAGTTTGTACGGTGAGTGGTCTTTCAGGTCAGATGGTAAGAGTACGGCTCTGCCAAATGACAGTGACCTGTAAGAAGGCCTGTTAGACATCGTAGTTCATCCCTACTGTAGTCCAACAACTGTTTGGTATCAAGCTTCGAAGGGTGAATAAACGCCTTGGAGTGAGCCAATCCTGGGAGATTCTGTCAGAAGTCCATAAATCTTCTTGCCATCCAGGTGTTCAATGTTTGTTTGGCAAAGCCTAAAGCGATGCCAATGACAGGTTCTGGTCCGATGAAGCTGCTTGCAGCACCCTCCTTTGCAAGCGAGTCAGCAGCCTCATTGCGTTCCCGGCCAGTATGGCCAGTATGGCCAGGAATCCAGACCAGAGACAATCTGTTGAGTCTTCCTATGGAGGAGAGTCGTTTTTGGCAAATTGCTACCAAATTTAGACGTTACTCGGTAAGATCCCAAGAGCTTCCAACGCCGCATGACTGTCCGTGAATATTTTTATTGACTTGGGTATGAGGTTGGATTCTTCCAATCTCTCTGCACACAATTCAATAGCGTAAATTTCTGCTCAAAATACAGTCGCATAGGTTCCTAGGTCCTGCAATGTGCACAAGCCTGTATGCAGTCCATCTAGCCTCTCTCTCCAGAAAAATGTGGAGAGGAGATAGATTTGGAAGGATCTCCATGGCTGCTGACGGTGTGGTACTGATGTCACCACTGATAGCCAGACAAGCCTGTCTCTGTAAGCCACAGAGCTTCGGCTGGGCCGTTTAATGTAAAGCCTTCGGCTACCAGGCCATTGCACCGTAAGTATTTATTGGAGAGCATATTCGAACATGTTCTATCCAACCGAAATATTTTCAACAATGTTCAACTGTGACAATGTGGGTAAGTTAATCTGAAAACCGGCTAGTAGACCAAGTCGATTCGGTCATTTATTAGGTTACATCCGCAATGCGTATGCTAACGAATTTCCAAGGATTTCAAATAATTGAGTTTCCAACTCTTGCTTGCTGGTTGCATCCCAAGAAATGCCAAATAATTGAGTTTCCAACTCTTGCTAGCTAGTTGCATCCCAAGAAATGCTTTGAAAAGATCGAATCATTTTTACCTAGTCTACAGGACCTTTCATGATCAGCATAACATTTTGAGAAATTTCGGTCACATTGTCTCACATGATCATTATTACATTACAGCTTCAGTGTCCGGAGTGGAATAGTGTTTATGTGGGAAAATGTGTCCGAAATTTCTCAAAACTGTAAGCTGAACATAAGAGGTCCTTCAGACCAGGTAAACGTGATCCAACGTTTTCAAACCATTCCTTGGAGAAAAACCTCAAGTTCCCAAATCTAAACGATAAGGAAATTTTGAAATATGCAAGGGTGGGTTGGAAAGTCAATCATTTGGAATCCTTGGAAATTCATAAGCATTTGGTTGTACCCACATTGTCACAGGTAAACAAAATTCGGGTACTCTGACCGTATGTTATTACCTACAGTGGTGAATATAAGGGTTAACATTGTTAATTATTTCGTTTTATTGGAATCGTATGAAAATGCCCTTACAGAACCAAACTGCAGTAACGTTAGTTACAAATAGGAAGTTCAATTTCTCATTTTTCATGTTGAAGCTAACTATTTGAAAAATATACAAAACAAAGTAATCTGGATAAAATGTTTGTATAAAAAATGAATAAAAAAATCAGCAACGCCAGATCTTGAATTGCTATTCATACTTCAACGATTACTTAACGTCTCCCTGCAATATCAATGAGTATGTTTTGAGGGTCAAGTATAATAGAATCATTCAAAATTACTATCGACTTTCATCATTTCAGAAACATATTTTTGGAGCTGTTTATTTATAAATCATCGAGAATTATCTGAAGGTAATAATTTCATTGATAAAATAATACAAATAAAAACAAAACAATTTTAGTTAATGGCAGGAAAACATAATTCATCTATTCGCTACGAAAAATGTTCAAATCAATTACTTTTGAACCGAATCTTGTAATCTGGATGTGTTCATGTTTGGATCCAGTCCAACTAGATTTTCATAGTTGCTTACAGTATGAATACACGACATATTTTGTTTTTGTCAAGATTTCTTTTCACTGACCTCTCGATCTCTCGATCTTAAACTAAAAATTAGTAATGAAATACGGTAATGTGGCGGTAATCACCATCCGTTATGAGATTTATTGACTTCATTTAATAACAATCTCGTTAGAGTCAATGAACAATTTTTTCTTCATTAAAAACATCGTATAGAGACTGAATGGTTTGAAATTTTGGAAAAATCTCCGCATCAGCGTCCATTGTTTGAAGGCGATGTATCATGTATTTTCATTATTTTATAATGTAACGTGTGGGTACATCAACATTGAAGCAATTATATCCACAATTTTCTTTCCTTTTAAAGGATATTCTTTGTCTCGGATGGTGGGTTGGTCGCTTGTGAAACGCCAGGTATTATGAAGAGATAACGAGTCTACGATAATGAGGTATAAAATATTTTGACAAAAATGGCAGGTATACAGGGTGCAGCTCAATAACTTTCAATTCAAAATTAGCATGAGTGGGTTTCAATCTTACCATACCTTCCTATCAGATGATTATAAATGGACCATCAATCAATCAATCAATCAATCAAGCATTTATTGAATCAGTTTTCCTTCAAAATCACATTAGACAAAAAACATAACATCATCATAAAATACTGGCTGATTCAACAGATCGAACAAACATAAGACAGTTAATATAAAACATACATAAAATAGTTGATAAGCTGCAATCAAATTATGATTCAAGGAGAAACTCATCCACAGAGTAGTATGCATTTTGCAATAGAAACATCTTGGGTCGCCTTTTAAAGACATTGATATTTGAGGATTTAATGTCTTCTTCACTAAGCTTATTATATAGCTTAACCCCAAAGCACATGGAGTGATTCTTTGATACTGTCAATCTACTATAAGGTTGATGTAGTTGAGAGTTACTTCTGGTGAAATATTCATGGATTTGCTCATTTCTAGGAATAATCAAAATATTGTTTTTTATATGTAGGTATCAGTGTTTGGTAGATATACAAACTAGGCATTGTTAATAAACTATAACGAATGAATAATGGCCTGCAGTGTTAACTTGAAGATGCACCAGCCAGAATTCTGATTACCTTTTTCTGAATAACAAAAAATTCATCAGCTTTAGCTGTTCAAGACCACAGGAAATTACTGACTGAATTAAACTGTGGTATAAAAGCTTGAGAACATCAAGAGAGACTGTTTGTTTTAATTGACTAAGTAAGTATATATGTTTACTGAACTTCAGTTTGACACTATCAACATGGAACTTTCCGGTAAGTTTATTATCAATATCAACACCTAAGAATTTAGTACAATTAACTTGATGTAAAGTTTCATTATTTTATGTAACCAAGTAGCGTTTATCAATTGTTGTATTTTTAGTAACAAAATTGAGCATTTGAGATTTAACAGAATTTAGCAGCAAGTCATTTACAGAACACCACTCAGAAATTTGATTAGTTACTTCATTATCTTTGACAATTACTTCGGACATAGTTTCCGCAGATACTAAGATGTTAGTATCGTCCGCTAAAATAACAATAACGGAAGCTTTTGAACAAAATTTCGGAAAATCATTTATATAAACCAAAAATAGAAAGGGACCCAAAACAGAGCCTTAAGGTACCCCTCTTGATATACATTTTCTTTCAGTCAGGTAAGATAAAACCCAATTCAATGCAGAGCCACGTATACCATAAAATTGCAATTTGTGTAACAGTATGTCATGGTCAACGAGGTCAAAAGCTTTGCTCAAATCAAAAAATAATGTCTGCTGTTTGTTTTCCAAGATTTCCAGCGCATGTTTAATGAGTTAATCAATTGCACCAACTGTAGATTTATTTCTTCTATAAGCATTCTGACTAGAAGAAAATAATCTGAATGATTCAAAGTAATCATATAATCTTTGATAGAAACAGTGTTCAATAATCTACTGACCAAGTAGCGATATAGGCCCTGTAAGATGCAAAACTTCAACATGTTCAGTATATCAGGAAACCTCCCCTGTACATCTTGAGTGAAATATCGTATATTCAAAACGGAATATTGTGACACATTAATTTTAATTATTAACTTATCTATTGAATATCTTTCCATACAATAAACATGTTAAATAAAGAGTAAATGTAGATCGGCCTATCTTGGATTTCGCCAAGAGGTCTACACGTTTATTTCAAAATGTTATGCAAGTGTCGGAAGTGACAGATTGATTATAAAAATGTAAAAATGAACTAAAAATGTTTCTGAATAGAACATCTTTACTTTATGATGACCTTCATGTAATTTCAAGATGATTCCAATCAAATTTCATATTTAATCAAATTTAAAAAAAAGTGTTTTCTTTCTACGAAAACTTTGGGTTTGCTCCGGTCTGGTTACCGGCGTGAAGGTGTGGTGTAAATAACATTGATATATGCCTACAGGTGTTGAATGTTGAACGTATGCCGTCTGCCTTCTATCTTCTCTGTCAGTGGACGAGTGAATATGATGAAAGCGACGATGTGTCCAAAAAGGTGAACTCAAATATCTTTCTGCAATCGCCGTCAACGTTTCAAGTTCAAAATCTGAAGTTGATTGAACGTTAAGCGGCATTTCCTAATGGCCATCGTTATCCTTTATTTCTTTCAATTTAACGAATCGTATTAATTTTTATGCAATGTCTCGACCCTTGAAAGGCTTTCTCGTTTGCCGATGAGCCACCATCTCCTTTTGAGATAAATCGCGACAACAGGCTATCAGAACAATATTTATATGATGATCGTGTACGATACAATTAAGCACTTTATGGGGGTAATTTATGAGTCGTTATGGAAATTTTATGTTCAATGGAACGGCAATGAAACGGCAATCAATATGGACGAAGGTGTTAAAGAGTCCGGAAAGTTTTTGGATAAGGAAAACTAATTCTTTTATAGCAATAACATTCATGTATTTACACATAAAACATATTTTTTCACCTGAAAAATTTGAACAAGTGTCTATAAACTAATCACAACACAATACAATTAGTTACTATGAGCGACTCCAAATAATTGAGCAATTTTCGATACCTTGGATTTGTTTACTTTTTTGCAATTGCCTTAGAAATCTTAATTAAAAAAAAAGCTCATGTTACTCGCAGGTATAAGAATTTGTAAATTCGGTTGGGTAGTTCTTGAATTTATCCATTACAAACATACCAATAAGAAAGGTACTCCACCAACATGTTTACCAAACACAAATATTACTGAAACTGTAAAATGACATTGAACCCGCTAATAACCGAGCCGAAGCGTCGACAATAGACGTTCGAAGAGCCTTCTGATTCCGAAAAACTTTGCTGCTCCAGGTCCAGATAGACTGAACACTTATTGCCTCATTTAGCCACAGTTCTCAATTAAGTCATGGCCGGAAGAGGAATCAGCCGATTCTGGATTGCTTGATTTTTGAGAATTACACACCCATAACTGAATTCAATTATACACCAATAACTGAATTGTTTACGAGCATCTTATACACACACGAATACTCTGCGCAGTTGCCCAAGTATTCGAACGGATAAATGGTCAAAGAGAATCAAAGAGAGTAATCGCTGGCTGTCACGTGAAACTGCTCGTAACTTCTCTATGCGCTGGATCGATTTCCGCAAGGCATTTGATACTCATATTGCATTTGCTCAGATGCTTTGCGGTACAAAATCGTGAGATGTATTGAACAACTGATATCAGTCTGGAAGACTCGCTTTATCATAACATCTGATCAGGTTGAAGTTTGCACAGAGCAGGTCATTTTCACAAACGGTTCATTTCAGGGCAATTCCTTCAGCCGCCTTCCCTGCAAATCATTATTGCCATTATTCGTTGCGCTTAGGAAACATCGAAGATACAACTGTGGCCGGTCCGGGAGCATAAGGATTGATAAGCATGACTTTAAAGTTTTACGACTTTGGAGAACAGGATCTCCATCAGTTGTTAAGGGTTGGGAAAGAACTTTCTATCGATATGGACAAATGTGCAACGGTCCATCTCAAAAGAGGACGATGCGGGGATTACGGAAGGCGTGTGCAGCTCGTAGATGGAAACATCCTTCGCCATCTGGATGCCAGACAGAGTCACCTTGATGTGGAACAACGCAACATACAAGATGTATCTTCAGTGAAGAACTCTCTTTGTACCAGTACCATATATAGTCATTGAAACTATCTTGCTTGCCATTCCGTTGGACTTTTGAGTTCATAGTGTCTACTTGGCAGAGTAGTACTGGTTGAAGCCTGTGAGTCCATTAGGAATTCGGAAAGTCTACTCCTCATGGTTAGCGACCATTAAAAAACAGGAAATGGAGCATTTCTGTTTGAGGCAGATGCTCGAGCGGAAAAATAACTGGGTTTATTTTTCGACACTGAACGATGTTACTTACCACAACTCTTTCACCGAGTTGGAATCCGTTTAACAGAAATTACAAGTCAAAGCCGCATTGATTACTCAACTACTGCAATTACACAAGGATAAGACGATACACGGGGTATTTTTCAACAATTCTGAAGACTTCGGCTTATCAAAGAATCTGACCTTTTCTTTCTCAGATCTAGTGGTCTGAAATCGGAATCTGAGGAGTTCCTCAGGATGGTGTCTTCAACTTCTCATTCTTTCGTAGTCATGTGATGAGATAATGGTTTTTGGGCCCAAACTGAAAGTCCACGGAACACACCAAATGTTCGGATTTATATGATAGTCTTACATTAGCACAAAGTACTTGGCCGCCATGACATTTCGTTTGTTGCCACCTAACGTATTAGTCCATGAACAACAAAACCTGACGAGTCAATCCCAAAGAAGAAAGTCTGTTCTTAACAGTGGTAAAGTATGGAAAACTCATCACACTTTTACATTTTTCAAAAACAGTTATGTTTGACTCAGGATTTAGTTTTCCGCGAGTTGTGATATTACGAATAAAATCAGGACATTTTTTGTTTGCATTTTTATTTCTACTTATAGTTTCTTTTTATGGTATTGTAATGAATCCATACACTAAATAAACAATTATATTTTATTCCAAAACCGATAATTCTGCATAAGCATTGTGAAGTTACTTTATAGGATGGTTACGTAAAAGTCTAATAATAAGACTTGTACCAAATTGAAAATAAGAGCAGTTAATATACTCTGAATTTATTTGAAAACGAGTGTTTGCTACTATGATTGCTCAAGGACTGCTTACAAATAACTATAAAAAATGTTCTAAGCTTTTACAAGCCGAGTCTTAGATATGATAAGTGGAAAAGGTGAAAGTTTTGGAGAGGGGCAATTTTGGCAAAAAAAATCAATCAGGAAAGTAGTAGGCGGAGTCAAAGCGGTACAAAATTAAGAGTGGTAGGAGAAGCCAAGCGTCTGGCTGGGCCTGCACTTTTCATAGATTATAAATGGACTACTTGTATAGAAACTGCATTAGCAGGGTTTTATAACATACGGGTAGAATACCTAAACCGTATACTTTCGAAAAAGAGACTGAAATTTTACAATAATAGAAATGTTCACTTTTTCGTTTGAATAGGCATTACAACAAGGTAATGAGAAAAATGATGAAAAGAGATATTGCCAGGTATTTACTAGCACTTAGGGAAGAAAAAATTGGAATTCTCATAATTTTGAGATTATAAAAACCTGCAGTTGTCGCTTTTTTCTAATTGTCTGGACCTCACTGCTGGACCTAAAGCCGTGGAATTTCCAACCTGAGTTCTATTAAAAGCTTATGAAATAAAATGTTATTTCTAAATTATTTCTAGCCACGCAACAAATTATTCATGAAGGGTTAATATAAATAACTTCGTAAAAGGCATCACGTAAACAATAATTATAAAAAACACTACATTAGTAGGTAATTTCTGACTTTCAATTACCATTACCGATTAATTATCAATATCCAACTTCTCATGTCGACATCTTTGCGAAACATATAAACATTCTCTATAAGGTACCATTTCCATCTGTGTCGATTCATATCTCGATCCACACACACATACACACACCGTACGAAATGCATAAATTAATGAATTAAAAGTAACGTATCGAATAAACTAATCACTTACCGGAAACCTGTGCTCAACTTGTGTTTCCTGTGCTCTCTGGAATGTTTCCTGCAAAACAATGAAATATTGTTGAGCGGGAAATTGATTATGAATAATGAATGAATTTATAAAAGGAGCAATTACGATGCACGATCCATCTAATATGATCAGAGCAGAAATGTAATAATAGATAGAGCTTTGTTTTGTGAATTTTCAATCAAAATTCCCCAAAACTGATAAATTTTGTTTACGATAAATAGCAAGCAACTATGTTAAAAACACAAAAGTTGTTAGTTCTTGAGTAAGTCAAGGTAAGGTAGTGATTGGCAATAAAAATACAAATCTATGAAAATTCTAATATCGAAGTAGATTTCTAAAGAGGATCATATTTCACACATTATTTCACTATAAAAAAATAACAGTGAAGATAACAAAAACTATCAGACACAGTCTGAGGTCATGTAAGGATTCCAGAGATCCTTTAGCAACACCCAAGATATACCGGATTCCTTATAGCTGCGGATCGGTCTACATTGGAACCACGAAAATAAGTGTAGGTACCCATCTCTCTGAACATACAAGAGCAATTGTCGACTAGGACTAACTGACAAATCAACTGTAGCCGAACATCTGTATCTGTGGAGTAGGGAGGGCAAGTGTAGGCCCACAGCACTTATGCCACATGTGACCCATTGTACATCCTCCCAAGGAGTTGTCCTCCTAGGTCATCGTCCATCCTGTCCTTTCCAGGAAGGTGGACAGGTCTCTGGGAGACATCTTCTTTATATCGGCAGGTGTAGGCCAAGACTCGCCAAACGCTCACTCTCTTATTGACGATAACTTCGGACATTTGCATAGGACAGGCCTAACAGTTTCATCTTTCTGTTCACACATCCTGCATAGAGGGGTGTCCACTAGCCCCATATTGTGGAGGTGTTTCCTTAGTTGACAGTGGCCAGACGATTTTTTCTGGTCATCGCCAGATATTTCTTCGTCGACAGCTTCCCAGGGTCCTCAAGGGTGATCCTGGGAAGATGGCATCCTTCGATTCCATCCCATCTCTTTAGGGATTGAACATGGGTGTGACGTTTGGCTAGTTCCGCAATTGTCGAAGTCATCAGGCCATAGGTGCCACTGGGTCCTAAAATTTTTAGTCCAGCTGCTTCCTTGGCTAAAGAGACGGCAATGCGATTACCTTTACTTCTGTCATGCCCTTTAAACCACCTCAAGATAATGTTATTATCTACTGAGGCTTAGGCTAAATCTTGGTGGCACTCTAGTACTAGCCCTAGTCCTAGCCGAACATGCTCTCAACATTCGAAAATACAGTAATTAGTATTCAAGAGTATAATAGAAAAAAGAGGCAACGAACATCAATGACATCCAGCTACCTGTTCTTGATGGTACGCAAACTGCGTTCGGAACAACAATTGAGTACCAACTAAGGCACTGCGACCGTTACCACATCGCCTTTGATAATGTCCACCGCAGTAGTAGACGAAATCTCATGCATAAAAATCTGCAGACCACGGCTAAAAAACAGGAAAATAGTTTCCACACAGTTATATCCTGTCGTGTAAGTTTACATTCTTTAATCAATAGTATATTATTCAACAAGCAAGCAACGTGGTCCAGTGTTCTTTACCTACAACTCCAATGAGTTGCTTAGTTATGAAAAATAGAGCTGATTTTTTTTCTCAAAAAATATTTATTCATTCATCAATTTTTATTATGTCCCCTACGAAGTAGTCCCTTCTCAGATATAATACACTTTTCTCCAATCCTCGAAGCAGTTCTGATATACACTTTTTGATATGTCCTTGAGATCTCTCGGCAAATCGGTTTTCATATACTCAATCGTCGCAAAACGCCGTCCTTTCATGGGTCTCTTCAATCTTGGCAACAGTGAAAAGTCGCACGGGGTCAAATCCGGAGAATACGGTGGCTGAGGCATGATTACGGTTTTGTTTTGGGCCAAAAAATTACGAACAAGCAATGACGAGTGGACAGTGGATAATCGTGACGCGGAAGCCATTAAATGTTTTTCCACAATACCGGACGTTTCTTCATATTGCTTCTCGCAAGCGACGCATAACTTTGAGAAAATACTGCTTATTGACCAGAAATCAGTGAGCAAAACTTTGACATTTGATCGAACTTAGCGTGCTTTGGTCTTGGCTCTCCTGGCTCTTCCATTGAGACTATTTGATTTTGGTTTCAATATCATAATCATGTACCCATGATTCGTCACCAAGCGAATCTGGATCACCGTTGACGTCATTTAACAATTCCTGGGCTATGTTCATGCGACGGTTTTTTTGTCAAAATTAGGAAATTTTGGTACGAACTTTGCTGCCGCACGTTTTATGCCCATAATTTACGAAAAAATCACATGGTATGAGTCAACTGATATGCCGACATCCTCAGCAACTCCACAACAATTTCCTTCACTTTCTCAACATTTTCATCGGTTGTTGATGTGCTGGGGCGTCCAGGGTGAGCGTCGTCATTAACATCTTCTCGACCTTCTGTGAAAAGCTTATATCACTTGTAAACATTATTTTTTTTGACTCAGAGTACAATCACCGTATGCCACTGTCAACATTTCCAAATGTTTTTGAGCACACAATTCCATGTTTTACACAAAATTCGATGTAAAGTCTTTGATTAATTTTTTCAATAGCAGAAAGTTGTCGAACACGCAAAACACTTCTAATTTTTATGCCTCTCACCAGCAAACTAAACATCCTGAACATATGTTCGAGACGAGTGTACCAACTTAAAAAAAAATATTTGCTAATCGAATATACGTAGCCCGCGAAATTTGAATATTTGCCTTATTTTTTGAATAGTCACGTATGAAATACTATTATTATTCAGGGTAGGTCAAACCGATATGCGAAAAAAAAAAGAGTTGAATAGAGAATTGAAAAATCTATCAAACGAGGTAACACAAGTCTTCCCTTTCTATTTGAAGAAAACAGTAGATAGAACCCTCTCGTCGACGAGGGTAATTCTAAAATGCAAATTCATCATCAAAAATTCAAACTTTTTTACGTAAGTTTTATCCGACCTTGAACTTTCCTTCGGTTAAAGTTGAGATGGGGGACAATTCATGCCCGTATATCAATTTTGCCATTGAATATCAATGATATTTCTTATTACTCGTCATTGCGACTAACAATCACGGCTTAAGACTGGTGCTCAAATCCACCTTGATATCTCAATCCTATAATAGTCCAATAACATTTGACGTCGGAAAATGAAAATGAAAAATAAAAAAAAACTTTATTTTTTTACCTCTTTTATTTGTAACTAACATTACTACAGTTTCGTCCTATAAGGACATTTTCAAACTATTACAATAAACTGAAAATGAATCATAATGTTAGCCCTTTTATATCTACTATAGATAATAATAGAGATCCTTTATTTGTAACTAACATTATTACAGTTTCGTTCTATAAGGACATTTTCAAACTATTACAATAAACTGAAAATGAATCATAATGTTAGCCCTTTTATATCTACTATAGGTAATAATAGAGATCCTTTACTTAACTTATTACCTGTAGTTTGTTACCTGTGACAATGTGGATACGCTGACTTGAAAACTGGTGAGTAAACTAGATCGATTTGATCATTTAGCAGATTACATCCGCAATTCATATGCTTACGAATTTTCATGGATTCTTGGAAAGGATTGGAACGGTTACCACCTGTTATTCTTACCAGTTCTGGTCAAACCATGCATCTCAGTATAGATGTACTAATAATTACTTTTGTTAGTACAGAACTCTATTGAACGCCAATCAATATGAAATGCCACTTGACCCCCCTTCCCATTTCAAATTCTATGGGTAACATCTTCTCCTCCTAGGGGGTTGAACCACAAGGGCTACAAATAGTCCTTGAAAATGTCCCTCTTGACAATAAAATTGACCTGTTTTTTGATTCCTCATATTGCTTACTGAAAGGAAGGTGTTAAGGGTGGGAAGTTTTCAAATTGACACCCAGTATAAGAGCTAACATTATGATTTATTTTCAGTTTTTCGTGATTGTTTGAAAATGTTCTTATAGGACGAAACTGTAGTAACAATAGCTGTATATAAAAGTGGTATGATCTTCTATACGACGTAATAACGGCTACATCTTTTTTCCTTGGAGAGTGTGTGGCTTGGGAGTTCTATGGCTTCTTTGATCATTTATGTGTGTGGCTCTCTAGCTTCCTAAAAAAACGTTCCCTGCAAGTGGCTGTCGATGGATATATTTCGAATACTTTTACCATACTTTCCCAGGAATCCATATTGTCTCCAACCCTATTTTTATTGTATATCAACGACTTATTGGAAAATACTAAGAATCCAATATATTGCTTTGCTGACGACATCACACTTGTCTCGTCATTCCATTTGGACTCTAGGACATCGGCTTCCTCCAAAAATATAAATGTCTCCGAACCGGATATGATGGCACAATCATGTCGCTGAAATTGCAAAAGCTGATTTTCAAAAGCTTGGAACACTTCGGAACCAGAAAACTGTACACACTACAGCAACTTTTGATGCTTCATAAAGCTCAGATCAGACCTTCTTTGAATTATTGTTCTCATGTATGGAGCTCCACTCCTAAGCGATAGTGAATTTAATCTCCAGCGATTTAAATCCAATGTGAATCACTACTTTCGCACAGGCATGGCTCTTAGAGCGCCTTAAGGATTTTCCTGTAGTTCTTGTGTTTTGTCCACAAAAAACAATTAATGTATTTGTCAGAGATATTTTTTATAACTGAATCAACTTTCCACTGATGCGGAAATGGTAAACCAGATATCGAAAATAATAACTGATACGAAACAGTTTCTTGAAAGCGACACACCCCTATACTTTATGTTCTGTATATCTCAATACTTTTGCTACATAATTTAGTTTATAATTTACAACTAATGATTCAATCGTATACGGGAATGAATTTATTACAAAATCACAGCGGAATGAACCCATAAAATAACTGGACAACGAAATGTTTACAAGAGAAAGTAACATATGAAATTGATTCATGACTATAACACTACCGTGCAGTTTCTGTAAACAAATCCTGAAAATTAGTGGAGAACGGGAGTATTCATTATTTTACTCAAAAAGTTTTTAGCTTCAATCACATATTTTAAAACAAAGTCCCCCGCCACACCAAAAAACTACCGAACTGGTTTTCATACAGCTTTCAATAATGAAAGGACTGATTCTGAAGGAAGTTTTATAAATATACTAGATGGGCTGGAAAGTCTCGTCAGTTAGTACTAACTTTCATGAGGAAGATGTTGAAATTTCATGATATTCTACTAATAAGTTTGTGAGTTATCGTGTTGAGAGTGACACTGCTTCTTGATGGGAAAAATGCCGTTCAAGCGAAGCAATGGTTTGAAAAGTGTTATAAGGACTCCGCTCAATCAGAAACAGCAATAAAACATAGGTATGCTGACATCAAACGTGGTCGTAGATACACCGATGATGCAGAACTCAGTGGCAACCAAATTAGGCAGTAAAACCAGAAAATATTGAAAAAATCCACAAAATCGTTTTGAAAGATCGAAAAGTGAAATTGCCTGAGTTAGCTGACATTGTTGATTTCAAAAAAACGTGTTGGCTTTATATTGCATGAGCATTTGACTATGAGAAAGCTCTGTTCAAAGTGGGTGCCGCGTGGGCTCACTGATGACCAAAAACAAGAACGTCTTGATGATTCTGAGCAGTTTTTGGTCATGTTCAAACATAACAAACCAGAATTTTTGCTATATATGATGAAATTGGCCGACACTTGATGAAAATTTGTTATGGTATTTTTGTGTCAATATATAACAATGGATGAAACATTGATCCATCACTTCACTCCGGAATCAAAAAGATCATCATCTGAGTGGAGAGTAACTGGTGAACCTCGTCCAAAGCACCCGAGAGCACAACAATCGGCTGGAAAGGTTATGGCGTCGGTATTTTGGGATGTGCGTGGTGTAATATTCATTGACTATCTTGAGAAGGAAAATAACATCAACCCTTGCTTGCATATTGTAAAATTTCCGTATCGTTTAGATCCAGGAACCTGTGGTTGCATTCCAAGGAATGGTTTGAATACGTCGAATCATTTTTACCTAGTCTGAAGGATCTTTTATGTTCAGCATACCGTTCTGAGAAATTTCGACCACATTACCCCACATTACACTCCGAACACTTGCACTTTACTCCGCTATTAGGTACACTTCGAACACTTGCGCTAGATTTCTCCATCTTGTCCATTTTATCTTTGATATTGTAAAGGAAATTAGATAACCTGTCATGTGGCCTGAATGCCACTTCCACATTGTTTTCTCTGAAAAAATCCCACAATAGTCTCTGTTCTCTTACCGAAATAAGTTACAAATTCCTGGATTTCTGATTGCAGAAACGAAACGGAAATTTTGCACTATCTAGGCAAGGATTGAAAACTCAGCTATTTGGAATATTTGGAAATTCATCAACATAAGCACTACTCGCCGGTTTTCCGATTAGCGTACCCACATTGTCACAGGTGAACAATATTCAGGTAATAAAGTCATTAGAGACCGTCTGTTATTACCGACTGTGGTTTGTATAGGTATCTGAGGGTGTATAATAATTATTTCAGTATATTGTATTCGTTTGAAAATGTCCTTGTAGGACGAAACTGCAGTAACGGTAGTTACAAATAAAAATGGTAAAAACATAGAAAGCTTCAATTCTCATTTTTCAAGATGATCTCGTACCATGTAGTAGGGACTACATCTATTAATTTATATTATATATAATTCATTAGACACAAGTATTCAATAAAAAATACAGTGCATCCTTGTCCAACCTACTCGCTGATAGAGAAGATTTATGACTTCTGACAGAATCTTCCAGGATTGGCTCACTCCAAGGCGTTTATTTATCCTTCGAAGCTTGATACCCAACAGTTGTTGGACTATTGTAAGCATGGGGCGGGTTGGCTGTCCTTGTTTACCTTTTACTGCCTGAACCACTGTGCATGCTGTTTTTGGCGAGTGCATTGACTTGGGATGTGGGGGTTGAGCAAATAGGCTATCGGGTGCCTGCTTCCACGTAGCCCCGCTGGATACGGGAATGACAGAATCACTTGTGGTTCTGTTATTCCCTAACTGAAAATCATTTCAACGATGGCTTAATCCTAAAGTGTGTTTATCCGTGGCGAGAGGATGAATGACACTGAGCCTATCAGCCGTCTCTACGGAACCTTCGAGATACCAGGCGCCCTCTCGTCATAGCATCGCCTTGTCACAGTAATGCGGGGCTCTGCCATGATTGATCTTCTTTCCCTAGCTACTCATGGGACTTTTATAGACAGAGTAAACTTAAAAATTCTTTTTGGCGCTGAGTCTACAGAGGAGATGGATGTCGAGCTTTTGACTCCAACTGACTGACCTGCTTGTAAATTCAGATCAGGAGGGAGTCTACAGAGAAGATGTCTGTCGAGCTTACGACTCCAACTAACCTTCCTGTAAATTTAGATCAACCCAACCCCTGATCCAATAACTGAACCTAAGAAAAGTTTGGCGGTGCAATCAGGAAACGACTGAGTCGTATCCTCAAGAGCGGGGTACCTTATGAAACCGCCTTGCACCAAATTCTTGAGCGACGTACGCAGAATCTGTCTCAGGAAGAGGAACAAACCCCCCATGAGCAGGTTAGCAAACGTTTGCGCTCAAGTGATGATTCACCAAAACCAGAGGCCAAAAAGCCCTGCACGGTTGAATCTTAGGCATCGTCAGATGTAGCTGACGTGCAAAAACCCTGATATGGGAAGGTTGCGGGTATCAAGGTGGGAATTTTGCACTACCTCATTAGCGATTAAACAGCAGAACATATACTTTGTGCCTGCCCCGCTAGGACCGAATCAGGTTTTTAGAGTTCCGTAGAGCCGTACTCTCACCATCTGACCTGAAAGACCACTTACCATACAAACAAATCGGCTTCGTTAAGAAGCTGGGTTTATTTGGTCGAGTGTGAATAGGTGTGAGCCACAATAAACCCTTGCGGGTTGCGGTGAAGGGTCTAATAGATCCACTCACTTTGGAACTAACCTAACCTATAGTAGGAAGTAGCAACGATGTCTTACAGGCCTTCTTATAGGACACTGTCATTTGAATCATCATATGCAGAGACGGACTGTCGGAAGAAAGTGTGTGTCGCCTCTGTTTGGGAAATGGTGAAACAGCAGAGCACATACTTTGTGCCTGCCCTGCTGGGGACCGAATCAGGCTTTCAGAGTTCGGCAGAGCCGTACTCTTACCATCTGACCTGAAACAACACTCACCATACAAACTAATCGGCTTCGTTAAAAAGCTGGGCTTATTTGGTCTAGTGTGAATAGGTGTGAGCCACAATGAACCCTTGCGGATTGCGGTGAAGGGTCTAATACACCCACTGACTTTGGACCTAACCTAACCTAACTCGCCGATAAGAAGAAATGTAGTAGTGAAAGAATATCAAAAACACTTTAATTTGTAACTGAATAATATTATTATAGTTTTTATGTATAAATATAACTATATATACCTAGTTGTCTTATGTGACGTCTAATGCAAAATAGTGGCTAACGTCAAAAAATGTCCACCAAGTTATCACTAATGCCCGTATTCGCCGTATACCAGAAAGCGAAGCTTATGTAAAGCCAAGCTCATGTAGGCATCAGAACCTCACTTTTTATTCTTCAGTTTTGGAAATAATGTAAGTGTCGTTTTGCTGAAATATTTTAATAAACGAACTTGTGTAAAATTGAAATCAGTTGATGCAGAATGATGGAATTACGAGATGAAATCATGCTGGAAGACGATAATGGCATCTTACACATAACTGATGTTGGATATCCACGAAGAATTTTTAAGAGGCCCAACTATTTCGAGGAGATGGATGATATGGCCTTTTATAGAAGACTCGGAATGACCAAGCTGACAACACTATATGTGCAGGAGCTCATAGAAGATACTTCAGAATTCGAAAACGTTTTGTAAAATAAACATTCAATTGTTTTTACTTTCTTTTATCACAATCACATAAGATATAACTGGCCAAATGTAAAATTTATCAAGTGGTTTTATAGTATTAGTGTTCAGCAGAGCTGGCCATCGGCCGAAATGAAGGTAGTCCTGAGTAGAACATTTCTCTCTCCATAGGTGGTTAGTTAAATTTTGGAGTATATTCTTTTGTCTGATTCTGATACTTTTCGACAACAAGGTAAAAGTAAACCGTCTAAACACTAATTTTTATTAAATTCACCTTACATTCGGTAACCATTATTTGAGAATTGACACGTGAACAGTAATAATCCCCGAAAAGATACAACGTTGCTAAGTTATTTTGACGCTTGGCTAAGCTACGTTTATTGTGCATAGCGCAAACATTTAAGCGTGGCTTGAGCTTTAAGCGGGCTTACGCAAGCTTCGCTTTACAGAGAAAACGGCGAATATGGACATAAGGACAAAATTTTCGATACATACCTGGGTTGCCATGATAACGTATTTCACGCAACGAAATACGCATTTCATCGGACGAAAATTGTTGATGTGTAATTTTCAGTGGTATTTTGAAAAGTCATGTTTCTTTAAAATAAGCCGGTATCGAGACGCGCCGGGTGCAATGAGCTCTCAACCCATCAGTGATTATCAATGCATCAGCCTTGATCTCGAGTCGCTTGCGATGGATGGCACAGTCTAGGAATGCTAAACAACGATTCCGTACCAGCCGGTAATTAACCCAACCTCGTGATTCAAAATAGATGAATGATAGAGTGATACGAAGCGTTATGATTGATCGGTAGATATCAAGAACGTCAACTCTGGTTTATCATTCCGCAGCGCAATCGTATTGAAATTGTCTCTGAATGTACGCATACATAACACTGGAGGTCGACCTGATTGCTTTATGAACGCATGAGTGGATACGGTAGCAACGTATACGGGGTGATACAAATTAAATTATTTATACAGGGTTATTGAGGTTTCAGGATTATGTTAACGGTAAGGATAGGTTGAATTACGACAAAGTTGCTTAATTTTGGATACTATTGAATGGTAACGAAAAGCCGAGTTTTTTCCTGAATCTTCTTTGACCACGAATATATTGAAATTTGGTTCATACTTTGCATTAGAAACAATGCTCCGAAATTAAAGATGTCTGAGTTTTGACTATCTAGTATAGTAGGTATTTTCTAAACGTTTTTCTCTCGAGAATTTTTCCCACATCATACAACCTCCAGAAGTTCACAAAATTTTGAACTTTCAACTACTGTCCCAATACCAATTTTGATTTTTCGTGAAGATAATAATAATATTTATCATCCGGTGGTAATCTGATAAGAATTTTTCATTTCGGTAGAAGTTGAAAGATTTTGGTACGAACCAGTTGAAATTTTTTTTCTTTACGTCAGGTATCATATATGTATGTAAAAAATATGTTTGAAATATGTTTTTCTGTTGACCAGCTATCGCACCCCTACGAACGACAACCCTCAGAAGCAGAAACTTGTGCGAGCTAAGGACTAACGAGGTCTTACCTTTTAACGTGTGATTCCAAACACGACGTTACTCTAAAATTGCAAATTTTGACGAAGAACAACTACTGACAACAAAAAAATTATTCAGTTCACTAGTTTAGTGATCCAATAATTTTTCTGAAAAAGGGGGTTGGTTGGATAACAGGATCAATTTTTTCTTGAAAAAAACAATTGTATTCTTGCCGACGTTTCGAATTTAATTAAATTCTTCTTCAGGGCTCGAAAAGTAGTTTTTTCGTGTGAATAATACTATTTTAAAAATCATCAGACATATTAGATACGTATTTGAAAAATAAAAATAAAAAACACATTGCAAACAACAAATTTTCGAGACCACACCAACACAAAACGAAATGGAACAAACGAAAACGTTTGTTCAAAAAAATTTTATACGGAAACTTTACATTTTCTTCTCTCTCTCCTTGAAACCAGAATGAAAACCCCAAACGGACATCAAAATCTCGTTCTTTTGATGTGTTAATAAATTTTGGCTTGTAAGGCCAAAATTTATTCTTTAATAAAAATTTTTCTAACACTTTCTCTCTTGTAATCGGTATTTTTTATAATATCGGTTATGCTCGTTTGCCCGTGTTCAATAACTTTTGAACAAATGTTAAGTTGAGCCTCCTCATCATATTTACTTGGAGTGTTCTTTTTCTTAAATTGATTTGCTACAGATCCTGTTTCTCTGAATTTCGACATTATCCTTGACACAGTAGTATGTTGAACATTTTTTCCTGGACGCCGTTCATTAAAAATGATAGCTACTTGTCGGTATGGTGTATTCTCACCACATATTAAAACTATTTCTATTCTTTCCTGAAGAGACAACATTATTGCAACAATAACTGTTAAAAATTTTACAAGTAACGAAAACGTTTTTACAAAATTTTTCATAACCCCAGTTTTTAATGCGAAATGGAGGTAACAAAACGTTTTTGGGATTAACAAGAAATATATTCTTCACGTTAGCTTCACCTGGAATATATTTATCTCTTGGAGGCCATTCTTTTACTTTTACTTGATAATGGCTCTACTGTTCCAAAGACAAAGAAAACAGCAAAACTCCGTAAATCCGATCTGAAGACCTAGTAATAGTCCTATGATTTTTAGGTCACCACATATTTGCCACTTATACGTATTATAACTTATTGCATTTAGAAATAAGTGACATACTTTCGTGTGTTTCCTTCATGGCAACTGCATGTGCAAGAGGAATAGAGGGTCTATTGTTACCATTATAGAGCAGAACGGCTTTTAAACTTCTGTGTAGCCAGATTTTAAACAATTTCCTCAATTTAGGGGAAAAGCAAATTCGGAATGTCGTGTTCATTAAATTTTTGTGAAAAAAATCATAAGTCAAAAATCATACGTGTTAGGAATTTTTTACGCATTTAGGGACCAAAAATTGACAAAGAACTGCCTCTGGCATTACAGTCGTAAATTTGCTGTAAACTAGTGTAATTATAATGGCTCTTGAGAATACATAACGTAACCCCAAGCTAGAGTTATATAATACAAATGGCTCTCAACTAAACTGAGGTAGACAACTTTTTTCTGGTACTTGTTTAAGACCATACAAGCTCTCTAAATCTCAATTAAATGCAACTCAGTTTTGAAGATATAACTTCTTATGGGAGGGTAAACCGCTTAGTTACGTAACGCCTTACGGCGCCTGTCTGTCTGGCTTCCTTCTCTCACGCATACGGCAACGGCAGTAATAACTTGAGCTTTTCTCAAGTTGAATAATTTCAATATTAAATAATTCAACTTAGATTAGTTATCACTTCCGTCGGTCGTTCCGAGACGCACACGTCTTTTAATAGACAGTCTTGTGAGGTGGCTATATATGTAAACTTCGAGGAACATTTGCAGGATTTACGGTGGAACCGTCAATTTCAATTTGAATTCATGTATAGATTGTTAACGACTACTGAAGGATATATAGGTTTTTAGTTTACTGAAAGGAACTCGTTGTCAAAGCACAATTTCCATTCCAATAAGTCTTAATCGATTCAATTTTTTCGTCCGAATCCAAAACAAGCAATTTTTCCAATCACCGGATATGCAATACGTCTTCAAAAGATGAAGACAAAAATGCAATACTTTTCTCAAAGCGCGTTTCACCAACCAAATTGGCATCTTCAGGAGATGAAGAAAATAATTTGCTTGCTTATTTTGAATTTATTCTACGCCAGAGGTTCCAGTTTCATTTTTTATTTTTCGAACCAGTTTTCGCTTTGATAAAAGAGAAGTGACTCCAATATGAATGCCTGTGTTACACCGAAAGTTCTTATAATTGACATGCCCTTTGAAAGTCACTTTTTGGGGACAATAGCTGAGATAGCTTTCGAAGAAGTTTATTCTATATTTCTCCAACACCAATGTTTGCAAAGATCCATAATTGACAGGATGGAAAGCTTCAGTTAAGTCGATAGGTTCAGGGTCACCAGGGGTTGCCCTCAAGGTGGGGTTCTGTCTTCCCCCTTCTGCGGTCGCTGTAGTCGCTCCAGAGGATAATCTGCTTGGTGTCCTAGTTAGAAGAGAAATAGATCTGCAAGCTCATGCAGACGAACTTGTCATTTTGGCAAATTTCACGTTGGTATAAGGGTGGCTTGTAATATCCTCCAAAGTACGATGGACGTTGTTCATAGTTGGTACCAGAGGGAGCAGATGTCTGTCAACCCAGCAAAACTGTGATATTCCCCTTCACCAGGAGGACAAAATTGGACGATTTACCGCTACTTTTCTCAATGTGAGGCCATTTCGTTTGGAACGGAAGTGAAATATCTTGGCATTGTCCTTGATGGAAAACTCACCTGTAATGCTCATTTGGAAAAAGTTTTATATATTTATATAATATGTGATGACTGTCAGACCAATGACCACTTGTGAAGCAATTGCCTGGTGGCCTAATATTTTACAGAAAATGGCTTAGGCGAAGCTCTCTGGCTTGTCTGCCTATCTGTGATGCCATCAGTACCATACCGTCAGCGGCCGTAGAGATCCTCCTAGATCTACCTTCTATCCACATTTCTCTGGGGAGAGAGGCTAGATGGACTGCATATAGATTCGTGCACATCGCCAATTGCAGAAATCAATCTAATGCAGAGTGCAACAGACTGCTGGTTGACACTGGAAGCCACATCAGCATTCTGGAAATGACCTCTGACGTTATGCCTCCAACTGTCAACTACGAACTGCCTTATACAGTATTTTTTCCAAGAAGAGGACTGGATCCACCGGGAGAAAGAAATATTAAGAGCAGACAGTTGTTGGTTCACAGCTGGATCGAACACACCTTCAGGCTCTGGTGCAGGTATTTTCAGTTGCAGACCAAGGACAGAGATATCAACCTGCCTAGGGACCTATACGACTGTATTTCAAGCGGGAATCTATGCTATTGAATTGTGTGCCGACTGGTAGAATCCAACCTCATACACAAGTCAATAATTTTTTTTTCGGAGAGTCAAGCGGCATTGGAAGCTCTTAGCTTCTACCGAGTATTGTAGGTACTCTGAAACCATACTGTGATGTCCACAGCAAATGGGTTTGTCTCGTTTGAATATCTTTTTTCAATTATTTGGATGAATTGGTGATGAGAGCTATTGGTCTATAATTATTCATATTATGATCGTTACTTTTATAGATATCTATGACTATAACTAATTAGAGAGCAAAAGGAAAAATTCCCGGTGCAAAAAACTGTTTAACTAGAAATATCAGGAGTTCTACTTTATACTCCGATATTTTTTGTAAAGCTTTTGCTTTTACATCATTATAATAGTGAGCCTTTTTTGTTTTGTAATCTCCAATTTTGCTTTATTGCATTTGTTGGAAGAAAGCACAGCGAACACTTTCTCAAATATGAAATCCCTTTTCGATGAAAATTATAATAGATTCATTTTTTATCTAATTCAATTTTCAGCTTTGTATCAATTATTCTCGGATTGAATAACGTCCGAATAAATATCTCCTAAAAGTAAACGTTTACGTTCACATCCGCCCAAGGTTGTACCAATAAATATAACTCCGTATATTTTCACATACAATCGTGGGTTACATCGTGATTTACGTAAATCCAGAAACAATAAACCAATATTTTGTAGAAGTCTAATAAAGCGACTCAATAAAGATCAAAAACATTCAACATTTTGTAGCAAACACTCAAAAATTCACTTTTCATAAAATATCAAGGATCACTCGTTTTTGTGAGAACTCGATCAATATCAACAACGGCTGCATCTTGATAATAACCCCTTTAATAACATCATTATATTTATTGGGGATCAACTGGAAAAAATGCTTTGCCGATAAAAAAAGCGAGTGTGCTTTAGACCACACGACTGAACTCTCTCTCTTTCTGTCTTCATTAACTTACACCTCCATCTCAACTTACGTTTGCTTCGCGCGATCACACTTTTCGTACGCTCTCGTCATGCATTCACTAGCGTACTCCCCAAATCAAGCGCGCGTAAAGCAGTTTTATAATGAAAAGTTGTCAAAAATGAAGAGTGAATATGTTTACCAATCATATTTTAATCGTGAATATGCTTTTTTTATTGCAAAAATGCGAAAGAAGTCACAATTGAAATACATACAACTCCACAAAATTTAAATAATTGGTTGAATCAAGGGGGGGTTGTATATTACAACAGAATTTACTGATTATAATTACTCTTGGAGAAGTTCGGAAAATTATAATTACGCGGGTTACGACTTAATCCATGTTGGTCTTGAAGTTTTTGGAAGGGAAATAATCGTTTCCACTAAACATTCACTTTATTCATATACATACTAGTAATATGCTTCAGAAGTTTGATAGGTTTCAATTGCTTAGTTCTGAAAAAAATGAGCTTGAAGTGAAAAAAACATTTTTCTAATTTTGCAAAAAATTGCCATCCATCGAAATAACAAAAGAACTATTAGTTGCAGCATTGATGAATGCACATTATAGCTATAATTTTCGTATCAAGTTTATTTTAAACTATCACCCCGTTTGCACCCACCTATTTTTTTTTTGAATAAAATATTTGCTTTTTAACACATTTGCAAAAAACCGTTTGACACGTGGGTTTAATTGTTGAAAAATTGACAGGTTCGCTCGCGAATGAGTCGAAAACTAATGACTTTTGGAAATAACTTTGCATAACAAAAGTGGCTTAGAATTAGTCATTCTATTCATTCCCGAACTTATTTTAAATAAAACTTTTTCATTTTCCAGGAACAGGAACAGGATAAACTTTGAAATAGAGAAAGCCATTTGGCTTAATTATACGTACGATGAGTTTGATTAGCTCTGAGCAATCTCCTGTTACTTTGTTCTTTCATTTTTTAGAATTCATTCGTATGTTATTATGTATGTTATTGAATGTTGAGTAGGCGATTTGGTTAGCGTGAGTGGTTCAGTCTACTACTAATTCAGTAATCCTAATTCAGTTGACCTCGTTAGTCCTTAGCTCGCACAACTTTCCTCTTCTGAGGGTTGTTGTTCGTAAGAGAAAGCTGGTTAATGAAAAAATGATCTTGAAACATACTTTTTATATATGTATACTTCTAATTTCACGTAAATAGATAGTTTTTAAAAGAAAACAGTATGTAGCAAGACAGAAAACGAAAATTCAGATTACTTTATTGAATATTTTATAAAAGTTGTAAAATCAACATTGATTTAGGAAAGAACAACGTGAATAATTCAGGGCATTATTTTTCAGATGGCGCATTTTCATTCCAGTTCCAGGGAAAACTTGGGAAATAATCTACGGTGTTTTCTTTGAGATATTTCAAAAATATGTAAGAAATAAGGTTCGTCTTCCGATTTTAATTCGAATTTCTGTGAAATAAAAAAGTAACAGTTGGAATAAAAACTTTCAAAGCTGCCTCAAGAACGAAATTGATTTGTTTAAGGTCATATAATTTCAATACACTAATGATTTATCTCACTTCGATTAGAAAAATAATAAAACAAAGAAATTTGAAGTGGATCGCCAAAAGCAAATTTAACATATCAGTCGTCAAACTCCTAATGACCCAGATCGTCAAAAAAAGGAAACATCTTTTTGATTCTACTTGTGACATTGTTCATATTCTTTATCCTTTTCATCATGTTAATACAATGAATCAAAAATAAATAATCTCTAGAGTTACTTATTTTGAAACTGATTGCTTCCTTCCTTTCTTTGGAAGATTCCCACATTTTTTGTATCAACATGGAGTAGTAGAAAGCCAAAAACTATCTTTCCTTTTGTTATTTCGAAATTACAACTTTACAACAAATAACTCCCACAACTTTTTCACTGTTGAAGTTCCTCTTTATTGGCAATGAAATCTATATCCAGATATCTGTATCCCTCCAAATATTATAAAAATTTCAGAAAATATTTTCGATTCGATAATATGAAAAAATCAAATAATATCATTAAGACTCGAGCACCTCAAGTTTATAATTTTAACTGACCTTTGCCTAAACTAGTAAACTAAGACAAAAAGCAAAACATTATATTTCGCCATATAAATTGGTTTACGATGATTTGGTGCCCAATTTCATCATCTTTACAGATTTATTTCAGTTCAAATAATGATAGAACTACGATTTGAGCCCACATGCTGACATTGTTCGTCATACTTTAATTGAAATAGTAAATGACATAATGAGTATAGTTGGAGTATGATTATATGCCCCGTGGTCCTGCAATCATGCATTCTTACAAGATGGTAATTTTTCAAGACATGATTCACAAAATAAAAATACAATATTGTTATATTCGCTGTAAAGATAGGTACTTCAACTGTACTTTAACGATATTATTCACTATACAGTGCATTTCTTTAATGTCCTCCACCCTTTCATTTTTTGAACGGGTCGACTCAAAAAATTGAATTTTGGGATAATGAAATTAATGCATGAATACTTTATTTTGAAGTGAAATTTGCAGATAAAACTTTCAAGATGGCGACTGGGCGCCATCTTGATTTTCAATGAACGTTTTCCGAATCGTCCTATCTCTAAAAAATATTTGGGGGAACTTGTATCTAAATTCACAACTACCGGTAGTGTACATAACAAAAAGGCCCCAGGTCATCCATTCATTCCAGAAGTACAGCAAGTGCAAATAATTGGTGAGATGGTAGTAAATCCTGAACAGTCTACTTATTCCGTCGCGAATGTTTGTGAAGTGTCTTCTTCTACTGTGTGGAGACTTTTGAAGAGAACAAGTAAGACAAGTAAGAAACTATTTGGATACTACTTTTCCCAGTCGTTTGATTGGCCGTCGAGGTCCTACAGAATGGCCAGCCCGCTCGCCAGATTTGACACCTTTGGACTTTTTTATTGGGCTATTTGAAGCAAAAGGTGTACGAAACTGAACCTGCTTCAATATTGTATATACGGCAGAGAATAATAAATATTTGTAGAGATTGTGTGTTCGAAAATGTTCGAAAATGTTTGGCGTGAAATATCGGATAGGTTGGTCATATATCAAGAAGTTCAAGGCAACCATTTCGAGCATCTTCTGAACTGACCTCAAGCGTATTAACTCATATTATGTATTCAATGTATTCAGGCAATTATTAAAATTTCCGCCATTTTGTAGTACTTGAAGATATTGACATTATATTCTAGGGTTGTGAAGCATTTGTCAGGAGCTTCGAAAAGATGTGTCACCAGACCCCCCTTTCCATTTAATTTTTTCCCAGGTGGCGCCAAGCTGCCATCTTGAAAGTTTAATCTGCCAATTTCATTTCAAAATAAAGTATTTCTGCATTATTTTCATTAATCCAAATTTCAATTTTTTGAGTTGACCCGTTAAAAAAATAAAAGAGGGGGGGAACAATAAAGAAATGCACTGTATGTAGTGTTGCCCAAATTCAGTCTTGGTCTTGCAGTCTTGGTCTTGTTCTTGCGTTTTTGCAAGACCAAGACCAAGAACAAGACCGCGTATTTTTAGCAAGACCAAGACCAAGACTGACCGTGCAAGACTTGAGCAAGAACAAGACATAGCCTGCAAGACTCTTGCGTCTTGCAGCTAGGACTTAGCGCTATTTCACTGAGTAGTTAGGTGTAACAGTTCGGTGTATAGGTAGGTACGCTTAGAAATTCTATGAGACGCAAAAAACTGTATCAAAGAATAGGTATGAAAAACTGGACCTATCTATTAAAATCAAACTGAGTGCATGCATAGTTATGTTTTAACCATCGGCACTTTGATAATGCGGCTTCAAAGGTTTTGTACTTACTTCTCAAAGAAATTTGCCGCTTTTCGGAAGTACATGGTTACGATACACGCGCCGGCGGCTTCTTTTGAAATCTAAAACAATCGTTGCCGCCACGCCGAAATCATAACATTTGACACTATTTGATTGCCGCCATAGGGCGTAGGCGTAGGTATACTCGTGTAAAATAATTTCGAATTTTAAGAGTACCTACAGGTGTTCCAAAGAATAAATAAGTTTCAGAGTGCTTAGAATGAAAATGAATACATTATACTGATCACGCAAGTAGTATTATGATTGGGATAAAATGGTAAGGATAGGTAGTAGATGTCAAATTAATTCATTCTAGTAAGTATATATTATAATATTGATTACTTATATGGTTTTAAACTAATTACTTAGGTACTATTATTGTACATTTAGTCATTATATTTCTTAAGTTTTTACAAGAAAAAATAGCAAAAAAGTGTTCAAATATCACCCCGCACCCGTTTAATAAATATTGTAGCCACTTTTAAATATACTTGAAACGTGTAAAAAAATTCTACAAAACTAATAAAATAATATAAAAAGCGTAGGTACTTACCTACTAATAAAATAAAAAGCCTGCGATAAGAGTTTTGTATTACTTACCAGCCCGAATATCTCTGAGAGAGATGATGAGAGTAAGTATTTACTAGCTGTGCCCGCGACTTCGTCCACGAGGAATAGTAACTTTGGAGGTATAGTGACGTTCAGGACTTATTTATTTATTTTAAAACTTCTGTCATCAAACATACAAACGAACTCTTCAGCTTTATAATATTAGTATAGATGTACGCCAAAACATTCACTTATATGTAAAGAATAGTGATTTTCACTAATTCTTTTCTATATATTTTATTCACGCGTCGCGTCTGTACAAGTAGGTAATATTTAGTGTGTGTTTGTACGCCGCACGCGGCATTATTTGATTTGCGGCGGCATCCTTTTCATAGAGCCGGCACGTGGCGAGGCGGCGCGGTAGAAAGCAAGGAAACGTACTATAAATAAAGGAATTATTTTAATTCCAGTCATTTCCAATTGAGCTGTGCTTCGAGTCTAACTTAATAATTGTTTTTACTAATTCTTGTTGTTTTCTAAAAACGTATCACGTGTACAATTTAATATGAGTGACGAAGATTCAAATTATTCGAGTCCGAGTAACGAGAGTTTGAGTCACAGATCTAAAAGACCCAAAAGCAAATTTGAAGAGTTTTTCGAAATAATTCATGCATCCCAAACTGCCTTCTGTAAATTGTGCCAACATAAAAAGATTGAAATAAAAATGAAAAACAGAAACACTTCAGGCTTAAGGAAACATCTAATATCTTTCCACAAAAAGGAATCAGAAATATTTCTTCCTGTTAAACCAAAATTAAGTGGAGATATCACAAGCTTTTTAGTAACCGCTGGAAGAAGTGGACAGGTAAGAATATTTTTTCAACTCTGCATAGCTATTCATGCGATACTTTCAAAAACGCCATTAACTTACGTAAGTATTTTTGAGTTAGTGGTGTTTTCATCTAGGGGTGCGACATATTAAGTATGTAATTATCGTCTTAAATATTTTTTATAAACACCCATATTTTCATTTAATCGGCCAGTAACAACTAAGTACTTTATTTTGGTAAATTACAGTACAGTGCAACCTTAATATAACAAATATCAATTTAACGATTTTCTCGATTTAACAACAACATACCTCCTCCTCTTATATGCTCAAACCTTGTATGTTTTAAATAATAACACAAGATTTATTGTTTTGTTTCAGTCGGAAAACAGCAGTGACAACATCACGACAGCTACAGTTGATTGGGTGGTGAAAAAATATCTTCCCTTCTCATTTTTCGATGACGAAGCTACACAAGTATATTTTCGACGTATTTGCATTTGCCCTAATATGGTGTTTCCTAAAAGGTCTACACTTAGAAGGAAAGTCAAAGAGCGATTTGAAGAGCTCCAATTGAATCTCAAGGAACGACTTCAACAATTATCATCTAAAATGTCTTTTACCATTGATGGGTGGACGTCAATTGCTGGTAGGAGTTACTACGGGGTTACTATTCATTATATAGACAACGAATGGAAGTATCAATCTGTAGTTCTTGATTTTATACCATCACGCGGTCGACATACTGGGGAAGATATTGCAACGATTTTCCATGAATGTTTATTGGAATATGGCATAATTGATAAAATACAAGGTATCACGGTCGACAACGCAACTGCAAATACCAAATTTATGTATGAACTGGGCAAACAGCTGCCGCCACACTTTGATTCAGACAATCAACATTTCCGGTGCTTTGCTCACATTTTAAACCTTGGTGTACAAGATTTATTAAAGACCTTAGCATTACACTGTGAGTCTGACACTAACGCGCAAGATCAGCAGTACGAAGACTATGCAGACGAAACTGAGGATGAGGAAGATGAAGAATCTGCACCAAATATTGCTGACTCGCGTACATCTGTAACAAAGTTACGCAGTGTTTCCAGTAAAATAAAAAGAAGTGAGATAGTGAAGAAGAAGTTTCAGTCTGCTTGTGAAGCAGCTGGCGTGCCATCAAATCTAAATGCCATTCTTGACTGTCCAACGAGATGGAATTCCACACATGATATGATTGGATTTGGTTTAAAAGTGAGAGCGGGCATTGACATATTGTGCAGTTCTGTCACCGAATTAAATGATTTTCAAATCACAGCTAATGAATGGCAGGTACTCGAAAAATTACATAAATTTCTAATAAACTTTAAACTTTTAAGTACAAAACTTGGTGGAGACAAATATGTTACATTACCGCTAGTCATTGTATCATTCAATCTTTTGCTAGATAAAATTGAATCTATGGTAAAACAGTTAGATGAGAAACCTAATCGATCTGAAGTGGATGAAAGGCTCATTCTAGCTTTCCAAGCAGCTCGAGACAAAATGCTTAAACATTACAAAAAGAGCAACTGGATTTATTGTACTTCTTTAATTTTAGACCCAAGGCATAAGGCTCAGACTTTTGACCTGACAATGTGGGGGAAGCAACTTAAAACAGAAAGTCTGCGCAAGTTCAATGAACTTTATGAAGAATATAAAAATCTACACTCACTGAACAAATCTCTGGAATTACCAGAAAAAGAAAATAAAGTATGTGATGAAGATGAAGACGTAATAGACTTTGATAAACTCTATGAATGTCCCTCGACGTCATCTGGATCTTGTCTTCAAGGCTTAGTGATAGACGAGTTGGAGGAGTACCTGAGAAAACCAAGAACTGCCAGCTCGGAAGACATTTTAGATTGGTGGAGGACGCATGAGACAGAGTATCCGATTTTATCGAAAATGGCCCGTGATTTTCTCTCAATACCTGCAACTTCAGTACCTGCTGAGAGGTTATTTTCTAAAGCATCATTAGTAATTAGAAAACATAGAAATAGGTTAAATGATGAGTCAGCCAGATGGTTACTTTGTATTAATTGTTGGTCAAAAAAATTGATATAAAGTATCATAACCTAATGATAAAGCTGTTGATTAGTGTTGTATTTTATTTTTTGTTCAAATAAATGATAAATCGTAAAACTCTTTTATTAAATTTCTTATAAGTTGAGGGTTCAATCTCTTTTAGACAGATAAGTATTGTTCTTTAAAATACAGTCAAGTTATTGTAATTAATTTGTTTTTTTACATGTTTTAGCAAATGTAAGCTTATAAATCATAAATGTTTATTAAGAAACAGTTACTTCCATGGAAAACGACATATAGGTCAGTTAATTTTTCGAATTTCTTATTAAATCTTCAGTTATTTGTTAATCTGCTTGATCTTTACTATGGCTATGTTAATTCAAGCTCACAATGTTCCAATTCTAATACGTTTTTTTAAGATTTAAAGTAAACTTTAATAAATAGTAATAGACTAATAGGTAATTGCAAGACTTGCAAGACTCTTGCTGCAAGACCAAGACCAAGACCAAGACTGGGAGCGCAAGACCAAGACCAAGACCAAGACCAGGTGTATTGGCGCAAGACCAAGACCAAGACTGGCTAAGTCTCGTCTTGTTCTTGCATTTGGGCAACACTAACTGTATGATATTTATTATACACGGCCTATTCAGTGTTAAAGAAAAACCAAATTACACTTAATCAAAGTCAACAATGATTTACAATGATACATTTAGTGATGAATCATCACAGAGGAAGAATGTCCGATTCACACTATTTTGTTATTAACCTACAACATTGCGAAATTGAGGTAAATATTGTGGATGAACTGCACAAAACAAGCGCCTCGAGTGCTTAGGAGAACCCTTGGTAATGAAGGATAACTGTTATAATAACGCATGTATGTCTAATTATTTTGTTATATGGAATTGAAAATAGAAATTGAATTGAATTGCTAGAGATACCACCGGAAAGAAAATACCCCTTAAACTACATCGAGTGTTTCAGGAAAATTTTATTCGAAACGTAATTCGAGGGAATGTCGTTGATTACGACCCAAATGAATACATTGTTTACGTTTCGCCAGTGATATAGTAAAAATGTTTCGACCTGTTTCGGCCAGGTTCAGAATAAGTACCATATAAAGTAGTACCTGTTAGGAACGAAAAGTAAACGAAGTTAGGCGATAACAAAAAATTGCGCAACGTTTACATAAAATAGAAAGAAACGTATAATTGGTATTCTGCAGAAATAATGATTCCTAATTGATATCCTTGACGTATATTGCATGTTTTTTTAGTATATCCTCGTCGATTAAATGTAAATTACTAACGGTGGACAGTGATTTCCATATTAAATTTCAATAATTATTTTTATAAATGCAAATTGCTATTTATATTCACAAATGGACACCAAACCTGACAGACGTAAGTAGTTTTAAAAAACAAACAAATTTTCTCCGCTTCATTAGGTTGGCACCTTGTATTTGCTGAAGAAGGAAACAACGTTAATGAAAAAGAATTTTTACATATTTATTTCGTTGGTGAAAAAAATCAATTTTATGCTCCAACAAATGGCAATCAAAATATTAGCCAGTCATTTATTCAATACAAAAAAACGAAGGTTATCAGCATATTTCGACTTATCCTGCAGCTACATCTAGTAAGTATTCCGAAGTTTGTCAAAGAAATTGTTCGGTCTCAAAATCTTGCTATAGAAATTATAATTTTTTCAAGTGAATTGTGAATCTTAAATTTTTAGTATTTATCGTAGAGTTGCCAGCCCTAAAATTTGTTATGGCATTATTTTTATTTTAGGTATTGCTAAGTAATCTAGTTAAAGTTATTTAGTTTTTCATTATTCTCAAGGGTCTCCCAATCGGGGTTTTCCAGTTGGTCTTCTAATGCAGGGGTCTCCAAACTACGGCCCGCGGGCCAAATCCGGCCCGTCAGTGTCATCAATCCGGCCCGCGACAGCCAATGATTTACTGTCATCAATCTGGCCCGCGACAGCCAATGATTACCTAATTGTTGTAACTATTGCTGTGATAAGTTGAAGAAGATAATTACTCGGTTTTATTTACTTGCAAGGTAAAACTTAACGACAGAAATGATGACAAAGAAAACTTAACGACAGAAATGATGACAAAGAAAACTTAACTCAAGTATCTAAGTTTAAGCATATTAATAACTAACAAATAATTGAAATGAATCACAGTAAAACAAAAACACTAATGAGATTTATGTATTTGTGATTTTCCACCGACAATACTTTGTAGTTGTGGATCAATTTTACTTGTAACAATTATCAAAAGAGATTTAAGATGCTCATCGGTTAATTGAGATTGTAAACAGTCTTTGTGTACTTCATCTTGGAAAACGTTTTCTCACACAAATAAGTAGTACCAAAAACAGAAAATTATCAAATTGTTCCAGTGGAAGACTCTTATAAAATTCCAACAAAGATGAATTTTTATATTTGTTCTTAAGCCCGGTGCCAGGGTTTCAATGTCAGTATCAAAAGGATTTTGAAAAAGCTCAATTTCATTCGCAATGACATCAAAATCTGAAAAACAAGTATCAAAATTTATCTTCAAAGCACTCAAAGTTTCGATTGCAAAATTGAGGTGAATTCAGTCTCTGTAGTGTGGCTGAATATTTCACATGTTTCAAAATGTGTGAAACATTTTTTACGTAATTGCGATTGAAATAGTATTATTTTCTGCCTGAAGGATTTGATATTGGTGTATAAATCAGGGAGAAGCTGATTTTCTCCTTGCAATCTCAAATTCAGTTCGTTCATATGATTTGTCAACTCGACATAGAAGGCTAACTTCCACATTCATTCACTATTTTCTAAATCGGCAAAAGGGCGCTGCTTCTCATTTAAAAAACATTCGATCTCTGCTCGAAGTTCAAAAAAGCGCTTAAGGACTTTTCCGCTACAAAGCCAGCGTATGGCAGTATGATATGATAAATCATTTTCTCCAATCTGTTGAATAAACTCGCGGAATTGTCGGTGATTCAGCCCAGTGGATCTGATGAAGTTAACAACTGATATGACTGATTTTAGAACTTCAGACATATCCAAACATTTTTTTTTATTAATGGTATTTTCAACTCCCTTAAAAATTACTGCCCCAGTTGTCGTGCCGTGAATACTATCAATATCAAGAAGTTCTTCATACACTTCAAAGCTTTTATCTACTCCGCGAATAAAAATCAACACCTGAGCAGTATCTGACACATCCGTTGACTCATCCAATGCTAGATAAAACCACTCATGATGTCCACTTTTATCAGACAGTTGAGATGATATATTTTCTGCGATGTCTTGCACCCTCCGAGTCACGGTGTTTGCTGACAAACTGACACTTTTAAATGAATTTACCTTTTCGGGGCATATTTCTTCGGCTACTGTAATTAAGCATTCTTTTATCATTTCTCTATCGGTGAATGGTTTGCCACGTTTTCCGATTTCAAGAGCCACACGAAAGCTGGCACGAGTTGCAGACTCTTGTTCAGTATTCGCTTTGGTAAACAAAGATTGCTGCGATTTGAGTCCGCGTTTCAAAGCTTCAAATTTTTCCTTCCGCAAACTTCCTGTATACTTGGAGTAACTTTGAAGATGTTTCGATTCTCAGTGTCGTTTAATGTTATAGTCTTTGAGAACAGCTATGGTTTCATTACAAATTAAACATAGCGCCTTATTACTGGACTCGATCACAAAATACTGAAAGTTCCATTTTTCTTGGAACGTTCTGCATTCACTGTCGATTTTTCGCTTCTTTTCCATACTAACAAAGCACACATAAAAACAATAAGTCAAATCAAAATACTTCCTTCGCCTTTCCTACGCAGACTAACTCGCAGTTGCGCCCCTAGCCTTTTTATATGCAATTATTACTGCCATCTCGAGGTTATTCCAAATATTTAATTACGCCTAATGCCACCTAGCGGGTAGCTGAAAAAGATAGTACATAGTACGACTACTCGCCACTAGATGTCATTAAGTGTCACAATACACAATAATAATTGAAATGCAAAAAAAGCGTAAGTTTGCTTAGGTCACGCACTTTGCGATTATCTTAGTCTGGAAATATAGTTAAGGGCAGAAATTGGCCTTTGGAACAAACTGAAAAAATCATTATGGCCCGAAGGCTTCAAAGTTTGGAGACCCCTGTTCTAATGTATGGGTCTTTTCTAATCCACTTATCCTCATAAAATTCAATATTCTCGAATATGTTTACCAAAGCAACCCCTAAAAATGTTTAACTTCAAATAGCTAGATTTTCAATTCCCTAATTGTTCCTTATCCTGGGACTTACCCGCTATATGACCTTTCCTACCTATATTAATCCGAGCCTCTCCCCACAATGAACCCCTCTCCAACTACCGATGTGAAACATTGCATTTTGTAAAATCATTTCAGTACGTTTTAACCCTACAGTGCTCAATGTATTAAATTCAGGACATCACATCAAATTCCCCATTTGAAAGCTAATAAATCTCGAGTAGGTGCCCAAAACTTTTTGTCGCATATTTAGAACAGCTCTAGGAATGCGTTAGTTAAGATCCAATTTCCGATGCGCATGGTCAGTTACTGTTTATAAGTTTTCAAAAGTCCGCTATCGGTCGCTATATGCTTGCAGCAAACACGTGATAAACGATTTATCAAATTTGTGTGATTCTTCTGTGAACAAATATTCCAAATTATTGTGTCTTGTTCATAAAGGTAAGGTCGATTTTATAAGATGAAAATCATTCATTACTTTTCATTTTTACATTACAGGCTCGACTATATATTTGGATGTATCGAATTTGAGACATAGCGCTTTTCATTCACGCTGCCTTGGGCGAAGAAATACCTTACAGATGCCGAGTTAGAGGAATGTATTGCACATTTATCAGATAGTGAAGATATCGATTGTTCTGATGGTGAGAGAGATGAAGAGGAAATTCCGATAAATGAAGCTTTAGAGGAATTCGAAATACAAAACCTTCCAATTGAATTTTATGATGAATATGTATTAGAGTCCAATGAGGAATCTGAGGTGAATGAAATTGGGCAGAATAATGAGATAGATGAGAATGTCGAAACTTATATTCAGGATGGTGCTGAAACTACTAAAGCTCAGATGGAAACCACTTCAAAGGAAGTATAACACTCGGTAATAGATTCATGGAATTGGAAACACCATTTGCTTTCTTCAAATATTTTTTTAACGATAAACTATTGCAGAATATAGTTGATGAATCAAATCTCTACATGGTTCAGAAATATCCAAATAAGACAACCACAATAACCGTTGCTGATTTACAAAAATATTTAGGCATATGTCTATTGTTCACATGCCTAATGTCAGATCATTTTGGAGTAGTCGATTAGGATTGAAACAGGTAAAAGAGTCAAAATCGATTTGAAGCTATAAGAAGAGTAATTCATTTCAATGATAATATCAACATGTTACCCAGAGAAGACGAAACACATGATAGGCTTCATAAATTTAGACCCATTATAAAGGCCCTCTCGTTGAAATTTCAGAGTGTTCCATTGAAAAAAAGCCTATCAGTGGACGAACCACAGTGCCACAAAGGCAAGACATCATTTGAAACTATATATGCCAGCAAAACCTCATAAGTGGGGTTATAAGCTGTTCGTTCTTTGTGGAGCTAGTGGCTTCTCCTATAATTTCGAAATTTATAGTGGTGCCGAAAATCAGCCAAAATTCAGACTACCAGATGAACCAGATTTGGGGGCAGCTCAAATACTGTCATACGTTTATCCAGAGTGGTTCCAACTAATTTGAATCATGTGGTCTACTTTGATAATTACTATACATCACTTCCGCTCATGTCATTTCTGGCTAGTAGAGGTATATTTGCTCTAGGAACTGTGAGAAGAAATCGAGTTCCCAATAATTGCAAGTTGCCTTCAGAAGAAAAAATTAAAAAAGTTGACCGAGGAACTTCCTGTGAATATGTCTGCAATTTTGATGGCGTTGACATTTCTATTGTCCTGTGGAAAGATAACAAAAATGTTTCATTGATGTCAACTTTCGTGGGAGAATTGTCGAAAGGAACAGTCAAACGCTTCGATGAAAAACAGAAAAAAGTGGAACACCAATGCACAAATCTTATGCTCGAATATAACAGGCACATGGGAGGTGTGGATCTCCTAGATAGCTTGATTGGCCGCTATAAAATAATCATGATAAATAAGAAATGGTACATGAGATTCTTTTACCATTCAGTAGATATGGCTCTAGAAGACCATCTGACGTAGAAGCAAAGATTGAGCAGAAGAAAAAACGCTCTGCGACCACCTCCTACATTCCACCAAAGGACGTGAGGATGGATGGTCTGTCCTATTGGCCCCTTTATACCGATACAAGATAAAGGTGCAAGTTTCCCACCTGCAAATGTTGTTCCCAAATGAAGTGTAGCAATTGCGGGGTTAACTTGTGTTTGAAGAAAAACAACAATTGTTTTATGCAGTTTTATACCAATTGATTTCATATAATAATTCACCAAATAAACGCACTTTGCCTCAAATTTGAGACAGCATTTTTTTATTCAAACTTGAAAAAAATATGATATATATATATATATATATATATATATATATATATATATATATATATATATATATATATATATATATATATATATATATATATATATATATAACTTTCTGAACAACCCCGTATTTTTTTCATATAAATACAGAAAATTGAGCATTGTAGGGCGCAGTCGTTTTGAAATTTAGTAATACTATCACTACTGAAAAAGCCAGGAGGAAGTAGTAAAATGTCTTAATATCTCCTAATATGACGACAATCAAATTTAGACAAATTCTATAGGATAACGATTACAGAAACTACCTGAACCTAAACGCTTAACATAATTCTATTGGCATGCGTAAAAAAAATTCAACTCAACATTTTTCTAAAGTTTTGGAAGATGAAACTATTTCATGTTTATGGAATACCTAAATCTGGGATTCAATAATATTTAAACTTATTGGGTAATTCGATAAGTTATTCACAAGAAAAAGTCATCCTCCTTAGTTACACTCTTACGGTTTCAAAATCTGTTTCTATCGTTCAAATCGCTTTATTAAAAAAATTGACATTCTTTTGATATCAGCCCCTTTCATTCGACAACAACATCATAAAAATGAGAACGTCGGCATGATACATTCGAAAACTCAAATACATAGGATATTGACATAGAAGATGTTGATCATTTTATATTATTATCAGGAATTTAAAAAAAAAATCATATCTGTTGACAAAATACGTTTATCCGTTAACCACTGTCGCCCTCTATGAACGAATCTCTCAAAACTCGAATGAAGTCGTCCCGGGGCGCCAATTAATTTTTGTTGTTGTTTTATAATTTCATGATTTGTATTTTGGAAGTGTTGTTATTATATTGTACGTGTTATAATTATTCAGTATCTATAAGACTAGATATAGTAACTGGTTTTCCCCAACACAGAAACGGGCGTCCAAATAATTATACACTGTCTGAATATCCACATTACAATCTTTTGTTTTAAAACACATCCATATTGAAACGGTCGTTAACTGTTTAACCAGGTGTTAATGGCTTTAATTTTTTCGTCGATTCGATCTCAAACTATCGCGGAAACGGTAACCTACTTCTTTAGACGATTTGATGAAGCAATCAGTGGCGGAGAGGAAAGTTTGGAACATGATGAAAACGATTATAGAACTCGTCAGAAAAAATACGATACCAGGATGAAATAAACACAGTGGAAAAAGGTAGGTTTTCTCTCTTCTTGATTGTTATTGTCATACCAGAAGGTATAATGACTCAAAAGACTCAAGTGGTCGATTGTGTTCATTCAGGATACATAAGCATTCATTCATCTTTCATCAATGACAATTAAAAGCAAAGTGAAACAAAAGATAATGCAAAATACCGTACAATCCAAGAAGTGAAATTGGAAATATTACAGTTGCAGGACAAGCGATTATCGGTTGAACGAATATATCTCTCAATTCTCCGAAAGTTGGCATTTGAAGTACAAATAGAATTCGCAAAAAGTTAAAAAATGCGGAATCTTTATCGATTTAAATGTTTGAAATGTTATGAAATAAACAAATAAATGAAGACGACAGGAAATATGTTATTTGGGAATTGATGTAATCATTGTTGGTATTTCATTGCAAGTAGCGATGAAATAGTAATGTAATGATTTGCAATGTATCATCTTGAAATCGGTTTTTACTCGCAAACCTATTGATGGATAATTAAATTCCTTGAAAGTGATGTAAAACTGCCAATATAACCACTCGCATGTCTCAGATTCGATTTTATTATAGTTCATTATTTTCTTGATCTACGTTTGAAAGTCAATTGGTCTTACATATCACACACTGGCGCGAATATTGCCAAAAACTTATTTTACGATACTGCAACTAACGGTTTCCTCACATTGTAAAATCAAAGCCCAAATATTCACACTATTGAATATTCTACTTTTAAAAAGCAAATTTCAAGGAGAATTGACCTTAAATAAACTGCGGTCAACAACAGTTACAAGGTGGATATTGTTGACTCTAGTCTTTATAAAAAACTACCAATACCAAAAATGAACCAAAAATATCCAATTTCGAAGGACGATAATGAGCGTTACAAAAGATTATCCTACTTTGGTGGAAGCAACAATAATTTGTTTTTATTTATCGGTTTTATTTAGCTTGCCCTATTTGTTCGTTTGTTTGGGTCAAATTTAGTTATTGACATTTAACCCCTTCCTATTGACACATTGATCTGAAATTCGGTACACACATTTAGTTTTGATGACATTACAATTCAATAAATTATGTATCATTGTAAATCCAATATGGCCGCAGCTACAAAATGGCGGATTACATATTTTTTACAACTACCCATCTCAATATGAGTATCAAATGACGGGGCTTGACTAGTAGAATAGTAGTACACTTTAAAAAAGATGCAGATTCGAAATGGTCGCACCTACAAAATGGCGGATTCCATATTACCTTGTGATAAATGAACTAAACAGAATGAGAAGAACTGAGAAACCAAATTAGAAACTAAAAATTCGAAGATGAAATGAGCCAAAAAAAGTTTTCGAGTCGAAAGGTTTTATTGAAAAAAAAAAGCTAATAGGGATGTAGATAATGTATTGAAAAAAAAATAGGGATGTAGATAATGTATTGAAAACTAAAAAATAATTCGGAAGGTCCTAGGTAGAAGTCATCCCACCACTTTTCTCAGCAATCTACGGTATTGATTAGATATTTACTCAGGTTACGCTGCGCCCAACGATTTAATTATTTTTTTACCTAATCAATACCAAAGATCGCTGAGGAGATTGGTGTGATGACTGCTATCTAGTACCTGCTACAATAAAGCCGTTCAACATAAAAAAAAATCTACTTATTTCATTTCAAGACAGTGTCGGATATAATGGAACTATACAAATTGACTTGTTCCAAAAAAATTGGCCTAACGGCCTTTAGAAGAATAATTTTGAGCCATATATGGCATTGAACGAAGTGTCATTTGTTTATTTATTGTATCCTATCATATTATATACAACACAGGGTTTTTTGAAAAGTGTTTTACAACTTTGAAAATAAATATTTGAGTTGCTAGAAAGTCATGTTTTAAAAAAAAATATATATATATATATATATATATATATATATATATATATATATATATATATATAACACAAGCGATGTGTTAAGTTTTAGTCAGGGAAAATGATGTATCACAAGTATAGTAGTCCCATTGAAAATTAAGTAAGGGGTTCTGGAGACACCTCCTACTTAAGGATAGTCTGCTGACTAGTTAAGAAAAAAACTTGGAAAATATCTTTGGGTGATAGCAAAACGGAAATGTACTTTTATAACACAAGTTATTCCAATATTTCGATAAAATTTATTATCATCTTCAATAAAAAGCTACAAAATTTGTATGATGCTAGTACAATATACCTTTCATAATAAGTTATATATTGTACTAGCATCATACAAATTTTGTAGCTTTTCTTAGAAGAATAAATTTTATCGAAATATTGGAATAACTTGTGTTATAAAAGTACACTTTCGTTTTGCTGATCACCCAAATATACCGGAAATGAAAAAACTTAACTCTACTTTGAGACAAAAGGTTCATTGCACTATTAGATATTTTAGAAATTACCATAATTGTTTGAATTTCATTCAACCATCGTATGTTATGTATCCGTATACAGAGTAAAAAATTACCAGTCAGACCACTGAAAAGAATTAACCTAAAAACATTTCCTCACTGGAAAATTCCATTTACGACAAAATAGAATCAGTTGCCAATTGGAATAATCATAAACAACTCCGTATTTTACTGATAATCTTCTACACTAGGTAACAGTTAATTATTTGCTGCCTACATTCAGATCGTTTATTTCCCTCGAGTCTGATTTAATAACGCTGTGAATAAATGAGGCATTCCATCACTTTTGAAACGCTTATTCATATATAACACATAGTAATTCTCTGGCACGATTTAATATCTTTGATTTTCCTCACAGTACCTGCACACCAAATTGCCTTCATAAATGATTATAAATTTCAGTACTTATGGCAAATGTTGAAAGGTGTAAGATATAACATAAACCGAATCAGCAAATCATCCGTTAGCAGATAATTAATCATCAACTTCTTTTTTATTGAACCGAAACACACCTTGCATAAAAATCAAACTTTGTTCGTCTAGCGAACGAAACGAAACCTCAAATCATACTTAATAATGTGTTTTGCCACATTATGAATTCAATAGTCTAATCAACAAGTTCAAAAACATGAAAAATAGAGATAAAGGTCCTAAAAATATGAGCGATAACTCATTCGATTCGGAATCACCTCTAGAAAAATTTTGATGGACTTTGGTGCAGGTAAAAAATTGCAATTGTTATTAACAAAATAAGATAAAAAAATGGTATTTAGTTTTTCGTTAATAGCTCAAAAAATAATAATATTTAAGCATTTTTAAAAAAGCTCGTTAAAGAGGAGGAAATTTCGGATAAAAAAGTCCCGACTTCCGAAACTCTATATCCATTATTTTTAATTTTAATTTGACGTTGAAAATAGGGTTCCGCCCGGCTGTTACGGCATGCGCGCGCTGCCGCTAAAGAGAGTTTATCCAAAGAAATAATTTTTTCATAACATTAAATGTCATCATGAAAATTTGAAAAAAAAATAGTATCTTTTTAACACTTGAATGAATCGAGTCCCGTAAAAAAAAGAGTTTCATCACCATTTTTCTAAAAGTTATTCAATTGTTAACTAATAAATTTTTTCCCAATCTCCGTTGGCATAAATAATGGGATAAAAGGTATAAATAATTGGCCTATAAACGATCCTGCGATAAAAATTCATAAAAATTCATTAATTTGTTAATTAATGAAATATCTAAAAATTGTTGATATTTTTTTTTTTTCAATTGATATTTAGCTATGTCTGTTTTCACATTAAACAATGGCAGGTATTAACATAGTATATGAAATTTTTACGTAATTTGTTTATTATATTGTTTAAAACAATTTTCGCATCAGTCGCATCAGAGATAATGATGAGGCAATACCTCGAAACCCATCTACTCGTATGGTCCAGCTACTGGATGAACAAAACTATAGTCCATTCGCTATTTTCTGAGAGTGAAATAATTTCAAGAAAGCAACATAGTCGTCTCAAGCAAGTGGCACTGCAATTCATCCACAAAGTTGAGAACGCCGCTAACGAGCCATCAAAATAGTGACTTGCAACAAACAACGTCAAAAGAGGCGGCGACGCTTTTTCTCAGATTGCGTTACAGTAGTTAAAGTATTAATAGGCGTCGAACTGGGAACATCAATTCAAATTTTCCACTGGGGGTATTAATATAAATTTTCCATATTCTGTATGATGCGAAGATAATTAAAATATTGTAACTAATTTTGATCTATGAAATAATCAGAATACTGAATTTAAAAATGATTACAAATGTAGAATGGCAAGAACTTACTGCATTTGATAAATTAGATTAAAAAAAAACAGATAAGTATACAAATAGAATCGATTTCCGCGTTTCGCTGTTATTTTCCCTGAGTTCCTTAAGAATTCTAAAAATCGTCGATCTATTGACACCGGTCATACTCGCGCATTTTAGCACTACTTCTTTCGTACTTTTTATTTCGGGTGGATATTATATTTTCAAAGAATTATAAACATTCAAAATAATTGTTTTTTCAATTTATATTTTTAATGCCAAGTTTTTATGTCAGTGTTGGTGGTTTGACCAATCAATCGACAACTGCGGTGGCAGAAATTTGGAGAGATAATCTGGTATGTCGTCGAAAAACGAATCCACATGTTTCTAGAAATGATATGAAATCGAGAAAGGTTAATGCAGTCCAGATGCTGGAAAATAATTCCATGAAAATCAAAAGATAAATAAGTACCATTCTGATCATTCCCATATTGATTTCAATTTAAGAGCCACCGGTAGACAGCTGTTTCAGCCTATTGGGCATCGTCAGTACCGGGCAGGTGGTTAGCAAGTTGACTTGGGTGTCACACCAATAGGTGGTTCGTGGTTCCACTTATGCCTCGCTTGCGTTCACGCAGTTATTTTTATTAAGTAGGTAATTCTCTTGGTTTTTCACATTTTGTCTTCAATCTAGAACCGCCTGCACGATGCCCAATAGGCTGAAACAGCTGTCTACCGATGACTTTCAAATTGAAATCAATATGGGAATGATTAGAATGATACTTATTCATCTATATATATATATATATATATATATATATATATATATATATATATCTGAGTTAAGAATATCATACCTGAGTTAAGACGCTCTGACCGTATAAAGAGGCAGACAACAGGATGACCAGTTCAGTTTGAGGAGTGCCTAGAAGATGACAGTACCAACCAACTGTCGAAAGCGCTCGCAGATAATTAATAGAAGATATAAAACTTCAAATCCTTTTTGTAGAATTTAATATTGAAATACTCAAAAAAAACAAAAAAAGGAAAATTATTGCATCAATCATATGTTGCATATATATATATATATATATATATATATATATATATATATATATATATATATATATATATATATATATATATATATATATACTTAATCGACCCTTTCGTTCAAAAACAAATATTTCTTTGAACCTCTAACAATATTTTAACCGAAACTTACTGTCTTTTAGCGTACATAAATATCATTGAATTACCGTCATTATATACCGAATACTATACCGAAAAGCAATGAATTGTAAGACTTGGAGAATTTATCTCAAGAGTTCAACTACTTCCTCCACAGTGCGTTTACCGGTTCGCAACTATACTCCTATATTAAACTTTTTACTGCTCACAGACTGCAAACCTCCGTAAATTTCAATGTCTCCGCTTTGAGTTACCGCGTACCTTGTTGTCTTATTATTTATTGGTTTTCGTTCGAAACTGATCTAGGTACACACACACGCGCGGTATAGTTGATACTCGTAAATCAGATTCCATTTACATTTTATAGAATACTTATATAGGTACAGAGATCAGACTCCATAAACAGTTCAATTCTCGAAATAAACATTTTTCTTCGGAAGCTGAAGACTTGAAAGTTAGCAGATTTTATTCACATTGTATGTTCAGTAAATATCATATTCATTTTTATAAAAGTAAAATGGTATTGAAACACTGAACCATACCATTTTTAGGAAATATATATAATAATACATATAATAGTAACTTTTACCTTTATTAACCATATGTGTATGAAATCTAAAAACAAGTAATAGTATGGTTAAAAGGAGCCTGATCAGTCAAGACTGGTCTTCCTCGGGAACCTGAGATACAAAATAAAAAAAAACACTGAGATTAAAGAATAAAGATTTGAAAAGTCATAAAGATAAGTAGTTATATAATTATCATTGAAAATATAGAGGGGATTTAAGAAAGACATATTAACTAAAATTTATGGTGATTACATGAACTTATATAATCAAACATTGCTCCTCAAAAAGTTTTTTCTGTAGGTGTTTACGAAACCTGACCACTGACATTCTCTATGGAAAAAAGTTAGTTAAAGATGCATTATTTAGCTCATTAACATAAACATGCCAATGATAAAAAAGTTAAATTCAACTTGACTCAATTTTCAATGGAAATTTTTGAAAATGATCTATATAAGAATACCATATGTCTTGGAAGTGCAGCCAGAAATTGTCAAACTGAATTTTCGAAACTGGACCCCAATTTATATAAAAATGTATTATTTTTCTTTTTTTCACAAGTCAGGAAGGACTGGGGTAGATGAGTTGAGAAATCATTAATTCTTGGGCAAGAAAGAAAAAATACTTTCCATGCAACTACTTTTATATGAACATTAAATTACACAAAAAATACCTTTTCTATTCAGTTTGTATACTCCAGGCATTCGTTAAGGAATTGAATCAGATATCATTCACAGGATTGCTACACAATATAGTATATGAAAGGGGTGAATTTTTTTCAACATGGAACACTGTCATCCTTAATGGTGGACATTTGATACTTCGAAATAAGACAGTTGCCTTTTTGCCAAGAGAGAAAGAGAGAGAGAGATAATTCTCAAGTCTCTTCCTAGATTTGGCAAGCTGTACGTAATGATAATCATTGGCTTTTTTTCATTAACTCCCAGCCATAGGAACCTTGTTTGAATTGAAAGGAGTATATTTTTAGGAGTGACTAGTTTTTGGCTTTCTACTTCCCCATCTTTATACAAAAAAATGAGTGATTCTTCCAATGAAACGATGAAAGCAATTATTTTAAAAATAAACTCTACTTTTCTGCTTGATTAATTTTGAAATTAATAGCTTTCATTCTTCTTTTTCCACATTTTTTAGTATGAAGATGGAGAAGTAGAAGATATACTGAAAATACACTCTTTTAAATTTATTCATTCTGTAGTGTAAAGTACACATTTCTTGATATCGTGTGTAGAAGCTTCTTTTAATTTAGTTCAACTTAAGACGACTACAGCATTCGTTGGAAAATCACTATTTGCATTTTTGCCCTCAATGAATGCCTTTTGACAGCAATATGTTCCATCGCCTCAAGTGTTTACTTGCATGTTGGCATTGAGTCTCCCACGAGACCTATTTGTGGTAGTAACTGAAGGGTCTGTTGTGCAATACTGACGAATTATTCAATGAAATATCTCTACAGAGGTAATGATGAATCTGAGCACTGAAGATATATTATGATAAATAGAGGTCACCGCTAAATACGTTTCTCGAAGGTACCCGGTTTGTAACGCCCCAAAATTAATTATCTTCGCGAAAGTCTTCTTTTTACACGCCTCTGCCATTCAATGAGATAACTATCAGATTTATTCATTGGCAAAACAAGTTCTTTGCCGGCGTGACTTCATCGGAGGAGGCAATCGCTTTCCCAATATGATTGCTACAAGCACAGTTCAAGAATTATATGGTGATCTTATATTTGTTCTTTGTTGCTGAATTTATTTTGGAGGATTCTCCGAATAACATTTACAAGATGAAATCAACACCAGATCATTTTGCTTAAATACGGATTCATATTCATTCGTATTTTTCAATAGCTGAAACCTAGAAACCAGAAACAATGCATTTGTGATTCAACACTTAGCGCTCCTTCGACCTGCCATAGACATCTTCGGTGATGCTAGGCGAATAACTTTCACTATGCCCATCTCTGGGGTTGATTACCAAAGATGGAAGTTTCCCCACATTGTTATTTTATGCAGCCGTATCCCCCGCTCGCTTCCTAATGGTCCTCAATCTTGTTACTTGGCACTTCAGCAAAACTGAAATCGGCCTCTTGTGTTTTGACTCCTCATTATCTGTTGTCGTATGGTTTTCTGTCTCGCGGTGATCATCTGTGCCTGATTGGTGACGAGTATTTGTGTCGCGGACAAGTTTGTGTTTGTGAGATTCCGGATTTTGTGTTTGTGTGTCTGGTTTCCAGTGCTGTTATATTTACCAAAGCTATTCTTCGTAGGATACTCTTAGTTGGCCTTTTGTGCATGTATTTCTCGGGGAATCTAAGGTTTTCTCTGGTCAGTGCATCTGGGAGATCACGCAAGTAGGGTGCTAATGCCGACTGAACGCCTCCCCCCACCCCTTTTGACCTTGAGACGTCACACGACCTTGAATGACGTCACCTAACCTTGAACGTCGTACACACAGTATGAGCTTGAATGCGGTGTTTGACCTTGAGTGTGGGGTTTGACCTTGACGTTCGACACTTCGACTACCTTGAGCTTGCTCCATGGCATTGAATGTTGACCTTGAATGAAATCGTGACGTGTACAGAATATATAGTGGGATTAGGCGTTGCGGTGTTTGACCTTGAGTGTGGTGTTTGACCTTGAGTGTGGGGTTTGACATTGACGTTCGTCACTTCGACTACCTTGAGCTTGCTCTGTGGCATTGAATGTTGACCTTGTAGCTCCCATTTGGGTTATGGTGGGGGGGAGGAGTTGGGCTTTTATAAGGAGTGTGGTGTGAACGTTTCACTCATTTCAAATTCTCCTTATCGTACGGTAGATATTTCTATATACAAGATGTATTCGTGCATTGATTGTAAAAAAAGTTTCACTCGTAGTGACAACCTACGTCGTCATCAGCGGGATTCCTGCACACCCGCAAATGGTGATGGACCTCCAACATCGAAGAGGCAGCGGTTGACACCCCCAGCACTTCCAACACTGCAAACATGCGTTTGCTGCAATTTGACTATTGCAAGCGATCAGATGAATGTACATCGGAGGACGTTGCAGCACAGAACAAATGCATGTGTTCAATATGGGGAAGGTGTGAAAATTGTCAATACAGCTTTCAAGTGTCGAATTGTGAGCTACCGAGTGGACAGTGAAAACCACCACATGGATTACCCAACATTCTTCAATGAAATTAAGCAGAAAGTAGTGAAACTACTCGAAGAAGTGTTGGATATCCATAAATGCATGAAAGTGAACATGGAAGTGTTTGGGCGGTACAGTCTGCAAACTAAGGATCTTTCAGACATCAAATCATTTAATAGTCCCAATGAAGTAATTGATCAATCGAATGATTTGGATGTGGTTTATAGCAGTTTTGCAGATAGTTTAACTGTTAAAGCAGCGGAATTTCAAGATCGGGATTCAGGTATGTGATCTAGTCAAAATGTTGATGATGATGGACTTATAGAGAAAACCCATATTTTCAGGTTGGACCATTGAGAAAATTTTGTACTTGGAGGTGAATATCAACAAGTATAGCCCCTTCGGAGGGTCTTCTTACATCAAATTGCCAAGGTTCATCGAATTGAAGAAAAGTGTGGTGAATGTTCTTAATCAAGATCAGTGCTGCTTTGCGTGGGCTGTGACTTCAGCTTTATACCCTGCCAGTCAGAAACTTAATGAAATTTCATCATATCCCCACTTCTCAACCGTCTTGAATGTAGCAGGTATGGAATTTCCAGTTAAGTTGAAAGATATTCCTAAGTTTGAGGTTATGAACGATTGCTCTATCAATGTTTATGGGTTGGAAAATGTTTTTAAAAATGGTAGAATTGAATATGAAGTTGTGGGTCCGTTACACTATTCTAAACGTAGATTAAATAGTCATGTTAATCTGTTGATTATTACAGATGATTCTGGTAATAGTCATTATTGTTGGATTAAGGATTTATCGAGACTAGTATCATCACAAATATCTGCCCGTGGTCATAAAAAGTATTTTTGTGATGGTTGTTTATTGTACTTTGATAATGAACGAACTTTATTGCGACATCAGTTGAATGATTGTAATCACATATCGACAACGACACCATCCACAAATTTCAGGGTTGATAAATTTGGTAAAAGGGTACCTGAGAATATTTTGAAATTTGAAAATATCGAGAAACAGTTGAGGGTTCCATTCGTTGTATATGCTGATTTCGAATCTATTCTGAAACCAGTGCATACTAATGAGCCAAATCCTGCTAACTCTTATACAAATCGAACATATCTTCATGAACCATATGCTTTTTCTTACCTCATAAAGTGCTCTTTTGATGATTCTATATCTAAATTTGTACTATATAGAGGTGCTGATGCAGCTAAAGTGTTTGTGTCAAACTTGGAGGCTGATGTCACCAATATTTATCACAAATATTTGAAGAAAGTCATTCCAATGAGTCCATTGACTGATGAGGAAGAGCATGATTTCAATATTGCCGCCACATGTGGTATATGTGGAGAACCATTTGGTGATGGTGATATTAAGGTGCGTGACCACTGCCATCTAACGGGGAAAAAAAGAAATGGAGCTGCACATAGTATTTGTAACCTCAATTTCAAATTGCCCAACTTTATACCCATAATTTTTCATAATCTCAGTGGGTATGACTGTCATTTGTTCATAAAAGAGTTATGCACAAACAAAACAAAAGTTGATGTCATTGCTCAAACTAAAGAAAAGTATGTTTCCTTCACGAAACATATAATTATGGAGAGAATAGTAGATCACAATGGAGTGATGAAAAATAAGTTTTTGAAATTAAGGTTCATCGATAGTTTTAAATTTATGGCTGCTTCCCTTCAAGAGTTAGGTGACAATTTAGATGAAAAACATTTTGTGGAAACAAGAAAATATTTTCCGGAACAGGATAAATTCAAACTTATGAGGCAGAAAGGTGTTTTTCCGTACAGTTTTATCGATTCTTTAGATAAATTAAATTATTCTAGTATACCATCAAAGGTGGACTTTTATGATAAATTAAATGAAAAACATGTTTCTGATGAGGATTATGATAGAGTAAAGCAGGTATGGAACACATTCAATTGTCAAGATTTGGGTGAATATTCTGACATATACCTAAAATCTGATGTTCTACTGTTGTGCGATATTTTTGAAAATTTTAGAAATATGAGTTTAGATACATATAAATTGGATCCTGCTCACTATTTCACTTCTCCAGGTCTTTCTTGGGATGCTATGTTGAAGTATACGGGTGTCAACTTGGAATTATTAACTGATATCGATATGGTGCATTTTCTCTAAAACGGTATACGTGGTGGTGTAAGCCAGTGTTCGGAGAGAAAGCATATTGCAAACAATCAGTTTCTTCCAAATTATAATCCCGAAGAACCTTCATCTTTCATAATGTATTTGGATGCAACAAATCTGTATGGTCATAGCATGTCTCAATCATTACCTTTTGGTGGGTTCACTTGGTTGACCGCCAGTGAAATATGTCAGTTGGATATCAATAGTATTCCAGATGATAGCCCCCAAGGATACATACTTGAAGTAGATGTGCATTACCCTGTCGAGTTACACGATCTACATTCGGATTTACCATTTTTGGTTGAAAGTATTATACCACCTGGTTCAAAGTCCAAAATACCCAAACTTATTCCTAATTTGAATGATAAAAAGAAATATATCGTTCATTATAGGAATTTGAAACAAGCGGTCCGTAATGGTTTGATGGTGATGAAAACTCATAGAATTCTCAGATTCAATCAGTCACCGTGGCTGAGCAAATATATATATTTAAATACAAATTTGAGAAATAAGGCTACCAATAAGTTTGAGAAGGGTTACTTCAAATTGAATATAAATTCCATATTTGGCAAAACGATGGAAAATGTAAACAATAGAAGAGACATTCGAATTGTCACACATTGGGAATCCATAAGAAGAGGTATGGGTGCCAATGCTTTGATAGCTCGTCCCAATTTCAAAACATTATCCATATTTTCGGAAGACTTTGTCGTCATACATATGGATAAAGTTAAGGTTTGTTATAATAAACCATTGTATTTGGGGTTCAGTATATTGGATATGTCGAAAACAGTCATTTATGATTTTTTCTATGATGTCATCAAAAAACATTACGGACCACAAGCTTCTCTTCTCTATACCGATACGGATTCTTTGATACTGAAAATAATGACGGATAATTTTTATAATTTTATGATTGCAAATGTTGACAAATTTGACACTTCTAACTATAGGTTGGGTAATAAATTCAATGTGCCAGTTAGCAAATCGGTGATTGGAAATATGAAGGATGAACTTCCGAGTGATCCCATCATCAGTTTCCATGGCACCGGTGCGAAAGCATATCATGTACAAAGTGTGTCTGATGAAATAAAGAAAGCAAAAGGTATTAAAAAATCCGTTATAAAAAATCAAATTTCAATTGAAGATTACATTAGGATTGTTGAAACAGGCGGTATAATATTTAGAAAGATGAATGTATTCAGGAGTGATTTACATGATATTTACACGTTGATGTGCAATAAAGTCGCGCTATCACATAATGATGATAAGCGATTCATCATTCCTAATACCACCAAGACATTACCTTGGGGCCACAACGATATTGAATTCTATCAGACCAGTTCCGAACAAAATTTAAGAATTCTTTTGAATGTACTGAAAGATGAAAACAGTATAAGTGACAAGAAATTAAATTTACTCATTGCCTTATTGGAAGAGCAATCGAGTAATTGCATTTTTTCACTCATTATCTGGTTTGTTCAACAAATTGTAAAATTCATACTTGTCGAATATTTCAAACGGATTATCCTACCCCACTTCCACCCCCACTCCCATTCCCACCCGAAGTGGTAGGGAGCATACGGCTATAAAACATGAGGAGGAGGCCACAGTTCATCATTCGATTGCAGTCTTCCTTCGAAAGAACCAGCCAACCTGAGATACCTGCCAGCCAACTTAGTTGAAGTTGAAAATTCCAAGCAGCTTGATGTAAGTACACACTTCCATACTATTTATATTATATTGTCTAATATTTTCATTTTCTCTTTCTAGAATCATGTCTTTTCTAAGGAATGCTCTGATGACCCCGATTACCACTCTCAGTGAGAGACAGTTGGAGGATGTAGAGCGGAGGAGGGTGGTTGTCCTACAGGACATCATGGTACAACCACCAGCTACACCACCAGCTGCAGCTCCCATTCCACCACCGGGGATGACTTCCACCCAGGAAGTGGCGGCTCCCATTCCACCACCGGGGATGACTTCCACCCAGGAAGTGGCGGCTCCTGACTTGAAGTTCTTTTTCGAGGACTTCAAACCAACCCCCGAGGAGGAGATTGACCCCCCACCAACTTTGTCGACATTCAGTGGACCAACTTCTTCGTCAGCACCCCAAATCGAAGATTTACTGAATGTCTACAACCCGGACCTGGACGAGTCTCTGGCGGATTTATCGCATCTTCAAAGCTTCTTATCGCCCATCGAACTATTATCGCCCATCGATTCAGGGGATGAGTTCGAGAAACCGGTGAAGAGGGCCAAGAAGATGAAGAAGTCCGCACCTGTGAAGAAGTCCGCACCTGTGAAGAAGTCCGCACCTGTGAAGGCATCCAAAGCCAAAGGTGGGAGGGGTGGTAAGTTGAGTGCTTTTCGCAAAAAATGTGAAAAGAACTCACCTTACGTTGGTTGGCCTACAGCACCCCTTCCAGTGATGGAGATGCAGAACTTGGTGGAAGTCGTCGCCCAGGTCCATCGGGATGCGTCACCCCCTCCAGTCACCCCCCAGGTCCATCGGGATGCGTCGCCCCCTCCAGTCACCCCCCAGGTACGTGTTGAGCATTCCGAACAAGAGGTTGGCCCGGAAAATGTCCTTTCACAGACTGTGGTAGAGGGTAATAAACTCAAAGAGTCTATTACCTATGCACAGTCTGTGAAAAAGAGATATTTGAAGGAGAAGAAGGTTGTGGATGGTTCTGATTCCAGAAAAAGGGCCTTGATGTCGGAAATTTCCACCATCGAGGCCCAGAAACTGGAATTAGAGAAGCGACTCTCTTTGCTTAGGGCGAAACTTCAAGAAGAAGATTCGCAACAAGGAAAGAGTTTGGCTTACATCCAAAAATATGGACCTCTTGTTCAGGAATGGGATGCCATGTGCCAGGGGTTCCTCAATACCTAACCCCTTTTGTAAATATATTTTTGTTTAGTTTAAGTTAGATGTATATTCAGAATAAAAAAATTGTAATTTTAGGAATATAATAAAAACTTGCATGTTAATTTTAAGGTTATTTAATAAAGTCTATGTTATGTATTAAAAAATAAAATAAGGAATATTGGAGTGCATATCTATTTTGGTTGTTGCACACAAAATACTGCGTGGTTGGGGCAGTATTTATTCCTTCATTCTAGTCATTTTTTAGTCGCATGTAGTATATAGAATAAAATTAGTTAAATAGAATAATTGTATAGAATTTCCATCATTTGAAAGTGTGTGAATTGTAAAATAGTTATTTTTTCTAGAGAATAAATAAAAGTGATTCTAGTAATGCTCTGAGTATAATTCTAAAACCTTTTGACACTTCTCTCATCATTACTTCTCTCAACATTATTCAAACAAATTTCATTTATGTGAATGTGTAAAAATAAAATCATGAATCTAATGAATATTATATTGGATTTATTCCCCAATTCTCACATCAATACTTGAATAAATAACCTAGTGGGTCTTTATTTTTCACATATTCCCCCTCCCTTACTCTACCCCACTTTCTTCAAATCATATAAATAAGATTGTATTCTCAATATTCTTCAACTTGTTCGTTCATCATGAATCAAGCAACACCAATTATTCGGGAAGCTGATTCCACCAGTGAACCTCATTTTGCCCCACCAGAGAATTGGTCCTTTGGTGACATTCAAGTTGCTGTAGTTGATTCAACATCTCCCGATGATGAATTCGATGGGTATTCAGATACAACAATAGAGCTGAATGAAGAACAAGATGTAACCTCAGACGAAGATGAGTTTGAACATGATGAATTTGCCAGCCCAGAACTTGTGGATCAACTGTGGCTTGAAGATCATCAAATCGCTCCACCAAATATCATCGTGGTGGTTGATTCTCCCGAACCTGACATCATCATTATAGATGATGATGATGATGATCAGGTAGGTTAGGTTAGGTTTTCCTCGGAGTGCACATAGTACCTGGTTGGTGCACACGGAATGCTGCGTGGATGGGGCAGCATTCAACCTAACCACTCTATTTGGTAGTAGTGAAAAAAATAGGCCTATATCGGTACACCCTTGCGGTGAAACGTTAGTTGTTTCGCTATAAAACGAACTAATTAGAAAATGGAAACAGTTAATCATTATCTTTGAATATCTTTGGAACATTATTTTAATAATGTTGATAAAAATTCGTAACATAAAGAAATTTCAAGCAATGTATATTCGGATAAGTAACGAAGGGAAAGGTTGTATAGGCGATCGCGAAGCGATCGCTTCGCGATCGTGAAGCGATCGCTCAGCAGGCCGCTTCGCGGCCTGGGGCGCTCAACATCCGCCACTTGCATCCGGGGCGAGTTTTTTGCGACCCCCACCTCCCCCCCACTCCGCCTCCCACTATACCCCCTCCTGTGCAAGAGTATAAATGTAGGAGTTCCTCAATGTAATCTTCAGTTGAGTAGCTATCGTCAGCATGTCAACATACCAGGAAGCCGATTCCACGACCGGACCCCAGGCGGAAGAACCTACAGCGCCACTCCCGGATCTTCAGTTGGAGGATTCCGATATGGAGAATCCAGATATGGAGGCCGATTCAACCACCACGCCTCATCACCCTTCCACATCTTCGGTCCAGGTACTGCATGTGACCAGTACCGAAGACCACTCCGAAGACTCGAACAGCTCGGATGATGATGACGATCTCTGGGACGACGACGCATTTGCGGAGGAAATGGCGTTTTCTGAGGGTTCGGTGATGTGGCAGTACTTCCCCCGACCCGATGACAGCGACGACGACGACGACTTGTAATCCTTTCCTTTTTTTTCCCTATTTTTTTCCCTATTTCACCCATCCTTTATCCTTCCTCGGAGTACACATTTTGTTTGGTTGGTGTACACGAGACACTGCGTGGTTGGGGCAGTGTCTACCTCCCTCTCTCCTTTCCACCTTTGAAATAAATATTCTGAATTACAATACCAACTACTCTTATTGACTACTCTGAATAAACACCCCTCGAATTTGAAATATTGTCTTATGAAAATTATATTTCCAAATCTTGACATGAATTCTGCAATTGTTCAGATAAGAGAGAGCTAGTATGTTATCAAACAGATTCAAATCCACTCGGACGCTTAAACAATCATTTTTCAATGTGATTTATTTTACAAAGATAAGATATTCAGAGAACTTACATATTCTATAACACATTTGTGCATACCTCATATGTATATGGATGTACATTTTAGAGGTATATCCATATATTACAAACTACTCTTCGTATGATTATGTGACACTCAAAATATTCTATTTCTTTGACTGAGTGATCAATCTTATTATTAGATATCTACACTTTGTTTGTAGCTCTGAAAAGAGCTGTATTTTTGTTGACCCGAAAGTCCACGGTAACTGCTCCGCAGATGGGGTGTTGTTGCAATCTCATTATGAGATATCTACTCTTTGTTTAAATAATGTAGCCCTGAAAAGGGCTGTTTTTTTTTGTTGACCCGAAGGTCCACGGTTACATCTCCAGAGGTGGGGTGTTGTTACATATGATACAGACGGCTATTCTCCTAAAGTTGGTCAAAGGCCTATCACATGCTTTACACCATGTTTGCCCCATCTCCATGAAGCGGGCGGTGTAATGAATGTCGACGTGCTCATAATACCCTCCATTGTTATTCCGCACAGAATAAAAGCGGAAGCAACACCAACACAACTTCTCTATTTCACCGTCAATCGTTTTGATCCTGACATGGCTATCCGTTACACAATACAAATCTAACGGATCATCCAATGTCTCAGTGATATTCAACCACTCAACATTGCCAATAACTACTCCGCTGTCGTCAGTCTCGTGAGTCGAATCTGTTGCGATACCTTCATCTTCTTCTTCAACAAGACCTTCTTCATCATCATCAATATCTAAATCCCCAACACCTTGCTCAATTGCCTCATCGTCTTCGATATTTAAGCCACCTTCTGCACCTTGCTCATTCACCTCATACTGCATATCTCCACCATCATTTTCTTCGTCAACACCCACTATCTGTCCAACGTCTTCAAACTCTTCCACCAGCTCATGGTTATTAATATCTCTCTGAGATAATAATGCTAACACAGCAGCTCTCTGGGCAGACATATTAATGTATTCTTGTGGTGATACTTGAATACTGACTGAAGTTTACAATCACTCACCGATTTTTATATGATTTTTGACAGTGGTGGTGGTAGCTCCCTCCACTCTACCCCACTCTTCACGGTACCTGTTTATAAGAGGGAAACATGGGAGCGTGAGAGTGTAGTTAAATTCATCGATTGAATATTTGTACATCTATCAGTGAATATGTCTTTCCCTAAAGAGTGGGATACAAAACCGACAATACGCGGCTTTCCAATCAAAATTGGCAAACATATAGTGTGTTACAACTGCCATGGGTATTGGCCTGAAACATATATCAACCCATGTACCGGCCTGTGTCGTAGATGTGTTGTGGCAAGGAATCCAGACCCACTTCGGAAGAGGATAAATGGTTCAACTCTAGAAGTAAGTGACTACCGCAAGCAGTGCAGAGAATGTTCGAAAGAGATTATGTGTAATAATATGGGCATTTCAAGGAATATATGCATAAATTGTGTAGCGACTTGCGATACATTAGTCCAGCGATGTCTACAATGTGGTGAATATAGTGTGGATTGTTGGAACAATTTATGCAGTGCTTGTAATGTAAAATCATTATCATGATTGAGTACAATCATGATAATGTCATTACACTAAAGAATTTTCATCGATCCATGAGTTGTGATCTTCAGAGAACCCCAGCCACTTCACATAGAGGCGATGTCCTTTTCTTTTTAAAACTCGCTCCACCAAATACGTATTGGGATCTTTTGTTTTATTCAACTCCAGCCCATAAAAACAGCCTTTGATTGGTTGCCCATTCACATCTTCTAATGCATAAGTTATAGGTTCTGTATTATTAACTTTCACAACTTTGAATATTTCAGCTGTAAAATTTGCTGTATAACCTTTATCGAATGCATTTTTATATTTGCTGATTCGAACACTATCCCCAATTTTAAACGTACTTTTTTTACGTTTCACATGTGGACTCTTAGATTCGGCATACATTGACAATTTAGTAGACTGTTTCACATCTGCAGGTTTCATACCAATCGTACGATGAACTTTGTTGTTATACTGACGAGTAATTCTAGGAAGAATGTTCAACCACTTGTAATGACCTTGAAGTGAAAACTCCTTATAAAGCCAACTCTTCAATGTTCTGATTACTCGTTCTGCAATTGCAGCTTTTTTTGTGCTGAATGTTGAGTAATGATTGATGTTGTGTTTCTTCATTAACGATGAGAATTTCGAATTATAGAACTCAGTACCATGATCAGATTGTAAATTTTTTGGAGTATATTTAGCATCTTTCAACACGCTTGCCATAGCTGCAGTAACTGAATCACCAGTTTTATTCTTCAACGGCCTTGACCATACAAACTTTGAATAACAGTTGATAACTATAAGGATGTACCTACATCCCTCATTTTCTTTAGAATATGGTTGCATTTCCATCAAATCCATCTGCCACAAGTCAGAAAAACCCTTTATTATTGTCTTCCGACGGGGGAAATTTCGACGCGCCGGCTTGTGTATTTCTTTCACAACCTGCCATTTTGCATTACTCATATTACTGCTCTAAGACTTCTTCAAGATGATAAAATTGAGGAATCACTTTTCTACTGTTCAGGTGCAAGTGTAACGATTGACTATTAAACTTCAATGACTCGCTCAGTAAAAGTATCAACCAACTTAGCTATTACGTCAGTTCGCTTTTCCACATTACTCAATTGATCAGCTAATGCAGAAGTGATGAGTGCATTTTTGTCAATGGTTATTTGCACCTCATTATGTTTTGAATCAATATGTTTTCCGATGTTACGTAGCGTTGATGCAATGAATTCTTGGAAATACTTCAGAGTTGTCTCATTGACTTTTCTAATGTGATCGTCAACATATCCTTTAGTAACAGAATCTTTACTGTCTACAGGTTCACCAACATTTTGAAACCGCTTATTCTGAATATCATAATCACCATTTGGTGTGAGAATGAATCCAACACCAGATCTTCCAACTATTGGTTTACTAACACCACCTCTTCTACGACCAAATTTATCAATTGTGGTATGCATAGTTAGATCGTTTGTGATCGACTGAGCCAGTTTCACACATCATGTTCATGATATTGCGGTCAATAGACTAATCCTTCTTCACGTAATTCCTCAATTATGGCTAATATTTCATTATCATGTCCGGTATGTCCAGCCAGTCGTGAACTCCAAAGTAGTCGAAGACGATCAATCAATTCTTCGAGTTCATTCCAATAAACATAATCTGTATGCTTATTTCTGATATATTTTTTCTGGGTGGGTATTTTGATCATGCCAGCACCTTCTCTACTAGGGTTTCCATTGGATAATAATGGTAGGATTATTTCTCTATATTTCTTCCAATTATTCGATAGAAGACCTTGTTTTCTCTCATTGTATTTATATGCAGCCTTTGTTAATTTGAGTATATCACCATATGTGGTCATATCGGAAGAGGGGATATTTCTCGATGGTACTTTCATGAATATCAAGTTATATAGTTTTGGAGTGCCCTGATAAGAGCCAATAGTTTTACCATTTTTCATAAACACAATTTTCTCATCGATAAATTCCACATCAGCTACTCCCATTTGTAAATTTCCCGTTTCAGTGTTCATGTGTACTCCAAAGACTGTATCGTAAGAGGGATTTCCTGATAGTAACTTTTTTATATGCTTTTGTACTTCATCACCATCATCGAATACATTAGGCGATTGTGAATCTAAAGTTGTCAATTGAGAGGTTTGAAGATCCTTCGAGGAAGCCCCTTCAAATTTCGGTTTCCACTCACTTTCAATTATAGTTTTGGCTGTTAATGGTGTAGCAGGCTTTGTTTTCTGCATCACTTGATTCATTTGAGATGCTCCTTCAGTATTGGCAGATATTACTTTCAAAGGTGTTATTATTGGCTCATAGATCCTCTCGAGTGCTGATTGATCACCTAGACGACTACTTTTGATATAATTGAATTTCTTCCGAACGGCATCCGTTGCTTCAATTACCTTTCTTTTTAAACATATTTCATCATCATTTTTTCCCTCCATAATTCACTCCAAGAATTTGTATAATGAAGTGTTATCTCCACTATCTAGCACTCAAGTGATTCAATTCTTCAAGAACGTCAAGGATATATGAAAGCGTCGAATCCTTTTCGATAACGTCCATTTACCACTTCTCGATCCTTATCAATTACTAAAAATCCATATTTATCTTCCCAACATCTCGCACACATATCTTGAAATTGCTTATATGTTACATCTGGTGATACATGGTCGGAAAAAATATGATTGAGATTCATATCATCTTGTTTGAACATTACGATAAAATTTGCATTATCTCGTATCAATTGTTTCGGAACTCGTGAATATGTTTGGGCTAAATAGAAACAATCCACATTTTTATGACGACCCATACTGAAATATGATCGTATAACATCCTGTTTCTCGCACATAACATCATCAAAAATGAATATCGAATCAGGTTTGGCGTCTGAAGGCTCTACTATTTCACCTGCATTATTGGCAAAAGTGTAAAAACCCAACCCTTCGATTGGAGATAATACTTCACGTAAATACTCGTATTTAGGTTGATAAAGAGACTTTGAATAAAGATAAACATTTGCGAATCGTAATCCTAGAGGATGCGTTAGCAAAGAAATCATAACATTTGTCTTGCCACAGTTAGAAGGTCCAATAATCAGGCCGCGAATAGAAAGTGGAAGTAAAGATCCGTGACGTTGTTTGACACCGCTTCCCGATCCACCACCCACTTTTTCATCGAAATTATCGATGGAAAATTGCTGCTTCTGCTTCAATATGCGCATTGTATGACAGTTGGAGACTATATAAGCAGGGTTCCACATCGATTCCTTTATTTAAATAGGGGTTATGAGTCGATGCAGATCTACTGAATTGCATTCAAATAAAACTGGTAGAGGATTGATCAATTCCCTCATCAATAATCTACCATTTGAATTACACTTACCTGGCTATCAGTATTGCGGTCCGGGCACCAAATTGCAGAAAAGATTGTTGAGAGGTGATTCGGGTGTCAATCAGCTGGATTTTGCATGCAAAAAACACGATATTGCATATTCACAGAACCCCGATAATCTTGCAGCTAGACACATAGCGGATAAGGAGCTTGCAGAAAGTGCTTGGAATCGTGTCAAAGCAAAAGACGCTACTATTGGAGAAAAAGGAGCTGCTTGGCTAGTTACGAATATAATGAAAGGGAAACGCCGATTTGGTATGGGTTGTGACTCATCTCCCAAGCAGTCACACATTCCGAAGAAAAAGCGTTCTATTAAGAAAAAAAAAGTTAAAAAAATATTGAAAGCTTCTAAGGTGATAGCTTTTGGTTCTGGGATCGTTCAGAAAGTGCGTGATGTTCTACACAAAGCGGGTGGAAGTGAATTTGTTGTCAAAAATTCTAAAAGAGCAGCTGAAATTGCACTCAAAGCAGCACGCAAATATATGAGGGCTGCAGGTGGGAAAAAGAAAATTCGCACACCGCGAATCATACCGATTCCTAAAATTGGTGGAATACTACCACTCATTCCAATTTTTGCTGGTTTATCAGCACTAGGTAGTTTAGCCGGTGCTACTGCTGGTATAACGAAAGCAGTTCAAGCAGTAAAAGCGAGTAGGGAGCAGTTGAGTGAGACGAATCGCCATAATAAACACATGGAGGCAATTGCTATAGGTAAACAAGGAAGTGGTATCTACTTGAAGCCTTACCGCAAAGGATTAGGAGTCTATTTGAAACCTCAAAATTCAAAAAACTCATAAATTTGCTACCTAAAAGAGCTCTCTCCAATATCGACCTCAACTATTACGCTAAGAAAATGACGATTCCATATTTTCGGGGGGTATATATGCGTGACGATTTACCAAAATCAGGACCACTCCGATATGAATCTGCCATAGTAAATTTGGATAGTCGACATGGTCAAGGGACACATTGGGTAGCATATAGAAAAAGGGGAACTTCGATAAAATATTTTGATAGTTTTGGCGATTTACCCCCTCCCAAAGAACTGATTCACTATTTTTATATGGGTTCGAATCCTATCAATACTATCACATATAACTATAAGCGTGAACAACGATTCAACACAGTATGGTGTGGCCATTTGTGTTTGAAGTTTCTTCAGAACAAGACATGGAGTTAACACCAGTACAGGATAGGGAGAGTATCAAGAGGATGAGTCATTCATTGATCGCATATTCCAGAGTACGCACTTTACAAAAAATGAGTAAAGAACAACTCGCTGATATGCCGAAAGAGGTGTTGATTGGGTGTGCATCACATGAAATTGCATCTGTATGGGATAAGTTACCACAAAACCTACAAAATGATATTGATGTCTTGAAGTATCAGTACTGTCAAGAGCATTACAATGATTCCAGCGGTAGCAGTAGTAATTCCGATATGAATGATGGTCCACCTACAAGAAAAATTTTTTGTTGTTATTGTAAAGTGAATGATGTGAATGTAGTCACACATAATGATATGGATAGACCACCGAAAAAGCGACGATTGGTCCACAATTTCTGCTGTTAGCAATAAAAAGACATGAATCATCGAAAATTCGTCAGTCATGTCACGCACGTTTTCATTGTCGGGATACTCTAGCGAGTTGAGTGCCAACTTCTACCCACCCATCGAATTGGATACCAATAGTAATTATGGTCTGGGATTACATGGTTTCTACTCCTACAATTCCATATTCAATGTAGATGCTAAGAATAATGTTATCGGCTATTCGAAGACAATTATCTCACCCCCCACTATTATAAAAATTCCACCTGGGGCATATGAAATTGATGAAATTAATAAGGTGATTCAAAGATTCATGAAATCCAAAGAAGTGCAACTAGAAAATGGAATTGAAGAAAATATCGACGAAGTATTTCTCCTACGTGCAAACAACAACACTCTGAAATGTGAAATGCGATCGAAATATTACATTCATCTCAAACATGAAAACAGCATTGCTGAACTTCTAGGGTTCGATGACAATGTTTTCAATTGTGGTGAAATACATGAATCAACATTGCCCGTGAATATCAATAAGGTGAGGATTATTCGTGTGGATTGTAATGTCACAGCTGGAGCATATTCGAATGGCGATGAAATCCATAGCATCTTTGAATTTGATATTGATGTAGAGCCCGGTTACAAACTCACCAAGGAGCCACAAAATATTATTTATATGCCAATCCGACCTGGTGGTCGTCAGTACCTCGACAATATCACTCTTCGCATATTGGATGATAATGGTAATCTGATCAATTTCAATGGTGAAAAAATAATAGTCAAATTGGAATTGATAAAGCTATAATAATCATCATTTCTCATATATTTATTCACAACATCGACGACAGTCATTAGTAACAATCATCGTTTCTCATACGTTGATTCAGAACATCGATGACTGTCATTAGTGTATCATAAAGAAAATGAGTAAAGGAAGCATCGATAAGTTTGGTCGCAGAAGTAAGGCAGTTTCAAATACTGTTTTGCGTGGGCAGCCTGGAGTTGGTTTCAAATTAACAACCGATGGAAACTTTGATATGGAAAATAAACGTTTGAAAAATATAGCAGAGCCTGAAGAGAGTACGGATTGTGTTAATCGAGGATATGTCGGTTTTTACATCTCAAAGATGAGAGGAGAATTAGATACTGATATTGACAAAATTAATTTGAAATTAGATGGAGTAGAAAAATATTCCGTATCAGTGAGGGAAGATCTCATTACGCTTGGACTGAAATTAGTAGAATTTGTAAAAAAGTATGAGCATATGGATAAGGATATCAAATCGCTGCAATCTGATTTGAAAAAACAACCCTCGATAAGCATTCAAACGATCGAGCAAAAACGATGGTGAGCGATGATCATCTGTGAAAAAAGTCAATATAAAGCTGAAGTTGATCAAATTGTTACTCAGTATTTGTTACTTCCTAACGCTGAGCAGGCGATATTCATTGATGGAACTATAAATTCTGCGATTATCGTTTCTAAAAATGGGGTTGTGCTTCAATAGTCAGCGATTGCCGCAGCGGCAGCAGTTGAGTCAGCATAATGTATTTGGTGGAGGCTATGATCATGTGCATTTAAAGAAGCGAAAATCCAGCAGTCGATTCATTCCACGTATATCTGCCAAACGGTCAAGATATAGAATAAGTGCTAGTAGCCTGAACTTTCTCAAATCTATTGGCTTGAAGGTGCGATATAAAAAATAGTAATAACATGGCGACAATCACCACAAGTGATAAATTGGAAGTGTTCGAGGAGCCCATGTTCGACCATTCCCTCATCAGCCTTCATGAGCATACATATAAGCCTTATGGTTCACCATATTACAAAAATTCAGATGAAATACGAATTCCAATCAATTATCAAGATCTCATACTCGATATTGCAGATAGTTACATTTATATCGAGGGGAAGTTCACACCATCTGATGCCACAAAGCGGTGCTACCTATCCAATAATGCTCTCGCCTTTCTCTTCGACGAAATTCGCTATGAAATGGGTGGTGAGCAAGTGGTTGTTGTTCGAAAACCCGGCATAACTACCACAATGAAAACGATGATATCATTCGGAAAAACGCATGCAAATTCGCTACTACCGATAGGATGGGGACTCGATGTGAATAAACAAGATATATTCGATTCCGTTAGCAATGTATTTAGTGGTAAATTACCCTTGAAGTATCTCATGGGTTTTGCTGAAGATTACAATAAGGGGATAATGAATGTGAAGCAGGAGCTCATTTTGATTATAGCTCGCTCATTCAAAAATTCATTCATTGGAGAAGTCGATGCAGATTTGGAAATCAATAAAATAGAATGGAGAATCAGGCACATTGTGCCGGAAGATCGACAGAAACTGAAACTATTGAATCGCATAAATAAAAATGGTAATAATGCTAAAGTGAAGGTGGCTTATCGTATGTGGGACCTTTATGAATTACCCACACTTCGTGATACATCCTCGGATATATGGGCGGTGAAGACAACCAGCAGCCTCGAAAGACCACGATATATCATCATCGGCTTTCAAAACACCGACCAATCCGAAAATATGTCAAAAGATGTAACGAAATTCACACATGTGAATATTAATAATATTCGACTATCTCTGAACTCTGAAGTATACCCATATGAGCGTTGGAATCTGGATTTCGACAAGAAGTTAGACTCATCAGCTTACTATGCATATGAAAACTTCCAACGTAGCTACTATTATAAAACTATGAGTGAACCGATGATGGATATTGGTAGCTTTCGCAACAACCCACTATTCATTATCGACTGCTCCCATCAACCCGAAGCTATGAAGTCATCCACTGTCGACATCAAAATAGAATTCGAAACACGCAAGGTGAAGTTTCCAGCAAACACCAAAGTATATGCACTCATCCTCCACGATGCTGTTCTATCATATAATGCTCTTAATGGCTCTGTTCAAACTGGATTGTAATAAGATTGACATGTAATATGCTATGAAATATTCGATATTGATGAATAATAGAACACTCAATAATTATGTTATATCTTTTATTCACCAAACAATTAGATACAAACAAATATGGATTGAAACATTATTTTATTCACAAACATATACAACAGATTTCAAATATTTACAACACCATCATTTATCGCTTCTTCCAGTTGCGGGTTGGGACTCTGTGGTTCCAATTGATATTTCTCTATGATATTTTGCGGTAGGTAGGTGCATATGTCTTGAAGAAAATGTTTCAAGTCTGCTTCAATTATTAACTCACAGAACTCATCCAAATTTCTACTCCCATATGAATATTTATGACACAATGCCACACCGAGTTCATACTTCTCACTAAGCTCCAAAAGTTTTCGCACCTCTTCAGCATCGTAACATACACTCAAATCATAATTTGATGAATGTAGAGCATCAAAACTCAGATCAGCCATCTCCCAAGCCATTTTTCTTATGGCGGAATCCAAATCCACTGCTTCCGGCCACTCTTGGGCTGAATATTGCATCCACATATTTATAGAATGGTGAGTTCTGAAAATTCATAAATGGCATTCATTAGTTTGCAAATAATATAAAAAAAATACTCACTTGAAATCTGACTATGTCTATGAAGTGACCAAGTTGATACATATTTTATATTAATCTACCATATTTTCACTATTTACAAAAAAAAATTCATAATTTCAAAATGTTCAATCTAAAACATTGAATTTCATCAATGATCGGGTTTTAGCACCAGGATAATCCTGCGAACTTTGACCCATATAAGTAAGTGTGAATTTGGCTTTGGATGAATTCACTTCACGAATGAAGTCTTCTGTTAATTGCTCTGTGACACGTTTTGGAAGCCATGCTTTAAAAGGAGTATCACTTTCCTCATCCAATAAAACTACTTGAATTGATTTACCATATCGTGTGGAATACATTGACATTTTTTCAATTTTATATTCTTTATCAATAACCAGAGCGTTTATAGGTTTCTGCTCTAAAGCTTCACTTTGTTGAATTATAGAAAAATTAATTTTTTCAATGTCAAATTTCAAATTATCCATATTCATAAATATAGTGAAATTACGGTTAATTAAAATAAAATATATATTCACCTCACTGACGAAAACGCCCTCTCGGATGGGTTGATACTCGTTGTCTCCACTTTGGAATTCGACAAATACTTCTGTTTACCTATTTGGGTATTTTCGAGTGTCTAAACTGAATGTGGAAGCATGATATTCTGAACTTATATAGGAATTACCAACAAGGGAGGGGGCAACGCCGAACCCCACTGTTCAAGGTTATATTCTGTGCACGTCACGATTTCATTCAAGGTCCACATGCAATGCCACAGAGCAAGCTCAAGGTAGTCGAAGTGTCGAACGTCAAGGTCAAACCCCACACTCAAGGTCAAACACCGCATTCAATCTCATACTATGTGTACGACGTTCAAGGTTAGGTGACGTCATACGATATTCTGAACTTATATAGGAATTACCAACAAGGGAGGGGACAACGCCGAACGCCCACTGTTCAAGGTTATATTCTGTACACGTCACGATTTCATTCAAGGTCAACATTCAATGCTATGGAGCAAGCTCAAGGTAGTCGAAGTGTCGAACGTCAAGGTCAAACCCCACACTCAAGGTCAAACACCGCATTCAAGCTCATACTACGTGTACGACGTTCAAGGTTAGGTGACGTCATTCAAGGTCGTGTGACGTCTCAAGGTCAAAAGGGGTGGGGGGAGGCGTTCAGTCGGCATTAGCACCCTACTCACGCAGCTCTGGCTAAGGGTGTGTCCAAATTCACTCGAAGATGTTTTTGGTGTGATTTCTCACGGGTGTTAAGATCCAGGTCTTCGTAGGTGTATTGATTGGATATGTATCTGAAAGCGTTTATTCCACGTCGTTATCAATGGGCAAAAGATGCCTTTGAACAATCGAAGGACGGTGCCCCCCTAAGCACTGTCCTTTCACTGCCCAAAGAAACCTCTTGTCCATTGAAAACGACGTTTCCTTCTGGCTGCGCCCTCCTTCGGATGGATAGTATCGCTGGACTCTCGTCCAGGTTGATCACGACTAGGTCCGCTTGTTGTTGCAGATAACCTCTGACTAGGTGGTGACTGGTAGATCTGGCCAGCAGGGCTGTGGCGTCCGCGTAGAGAACTAACTTTTTCTCTTACTTGGGCCGTGTACACCAAGAAAAGAAACAAGTGAAACAATTTTGCCTTGTGGGACTCCATGCGCTGGCTTTGATAAGCCAGCGCAAGCCACTAGAAATATTTGGAGAGGGCGGTTGGGGGTATAAATGACTTCTTCCCCACTTTGAATTATCAAATCAACATATATTCATATATAGTCATAAAACACAAGTATCTAAGGCAAAGGAAAAATGATAAAAAACAAGAATTAAAAATGGCTGAATCAGTTGAATTGTTTATGGGACAAGAACAGGTGACTGACTACCGCTGTGATGAAGATGAATTATGAGGTAGTTGCATCATCCCCGCTCCAAAACGCATTACTAACTGCCCACATCACATTTCCCTAATTCCTTGAGTTAATTTTCTTCGCCATACTACCGTTCATGAATGACGACTATAATTGAATTGAGCAAAGTTCTATTTAGAAAAGAATGTTTTTGGATTTCTACTACTCCATCTTGATACAAAAAACAAGGATGAGGGAATCTTCCAAGGAAAGGAAAGAAGTAATCAATTTTAAAATAAGTAACTCTATACATGGATGTGTAGATCATGCAAAGAAGAAACTTTCAGACACAAACTGAAAGAAAGTCCTCCTAAAACAGCTACTTTCATATAAACATTGAATTACACGAAAGAAAGAATTCTTTCGAAACAAATACTTCTATATGAACACTGAATTATACAGAAGCTACTTTTCTCTACTCAGTTTGTATTTCAAACATTCCTTGTGGAATAAAATCAGATATCATTCACATGAGTTCTACTTTAAATGAATGGTAATACATTGCACTTACATGGAACACTGTCACCCTTACTGGTATACACCGATGTTTCGCCTTAAGACACTTGCCACAAGGCTCTTCAGTACCAAATTGGATAACATTATAGAAAATACAGACAGTTCATTCATGAATTACGATTTTTAATGTCACGGAATAAGCTTGATCTGCTTATGTCATCGATGACATCGTAATGTCATTCATTCACCTATTTGATTTAATCCCAGCCAAGAGGAATCTTATTTGAATTGAAGAGGTTATATTTTTGGGAGTTATTAATTTTTGGGAAAGAAAGTTTTTGGCTTTCTACTACTCCATCTTGATACAAAAAACAAGGATGAGGGAATCTTCCAAGCAAAGGAAGGAAGCAATCAATTTTAAAATAAGTAACTCTATACATGGATGTGTAGATCATGCAAAGAAGTAACTTTTAGACACAAACTGAAAGTTATCTGATATCTGATTTTCATTCCACAACGAATGTTTGAAATACAAACTGAGTAGAGAAAAGTATCTTCTGTATAATTCAGTGTTCATATAGAAGTATTTGTTTCGAAAGAATTCTTTCTTTCGTGTAATTTAATGTTTATATGAAAGTAGCTGTTTCAGGAGGACTTTCTTTCAGTTTGTGTCTGAAAGTTACTTCTTTGCATGATCTACACATCCATGTATAGAGTTACTTATTTTAAAACTGATTACTTCCTTCCTTTCTTTAGAAGATTCCCTCATCCTTGTTTTTTATATCAAGATGGAGTAGTAGAAAGCCAAAAACTTTTCTTTTCCCAAAAATTAATCACTCCTAAAAATATAACCCCTTCAATTCTATTTAGAGTTTAATAATTTGGGAAAAACAAATTTCATTCAATCGTCCTTCGTTTTTTGTTTTTTCTGACATTTCATATACAAATACATGACATGACATGACATGACATTTACAAAAATAATTTACCCAAATTGCTTATTTTTTTACAGAACCCTTCGAGAAATATGAAAAGGTGTTTGAGGTGAAAGTTCCGAATGTTATTCAGAAAATATCAGTTTGACGGTGGCATGGCGAGTAGTTTGTAATGGTAATATGGTATGGGAAAAAAATAAGGTAAGAACGTTCACTGAAGCATAGAAACTGAAAATAAATCCTTAGAATACTAAAACCAAAGAATATATAGACCGGAGTATGAGGTACGATGCCCAGATTGGAACTGGCAATGAATTTAACATAGAAAAGCAAGTGGTACAACAGAAAATAAAAAAATCTTCGAAGTCAGTTAGCAAGAGAAGTGAAAAAAAGGATAGCAATAAATCTGGCAGTGGCACGAAAGATATAGACGCAATAATAGCAAACGCTACACAAGCAATAATGACGTCTTCTTCAAACATTTTGGTTTCGACTTCGACTGATTGGCAAATTTGTCTACTCAAGTGTGGACAGGTCGACCCAGTGACAGACTTTTTATTATCAATATCAGGAGTATGTAACCGAAAAACAATTCACCGAATGGAAGCTATATGAAATGATTCAATTATTGGATAAATTCATGTTCACATTTGTTCTGAATCAGTTGTTGTGAATCACACGTTGAAAGGTAAGATCTCGTTGGTCCTTAGCTTGCACAAGGTTCGACTTTGAGAGTTGTCATTCGTAAAGGGGCGACAGCTGGTTAACGGAAAAACAGACAGATTTTTTTTGTTGCGATGCTAGGTTGTTTGTGTTGCAGTTGTATGTGTTTCGGCGAATAGTTTTCGATGAATTGTTTTTGGTGTAATTCTCACTATGACAATGAAATTAATGGAGGAACATTATCAGAATAATGTTGATCTCGTTGGTTTAATTTTGTATCGTATCAGAAGAATATTATTCTTTCGGAGGCATTTTTGAAGGAGTCAATGCTTTCACAATCTGGAAATTGAACAAAGGTATCTCAGCAGACGGTCTGATGAAATATAATAAAGGACTAACTGTTAACCCGGAAAAGATACTGCATAATATAAACCATTGAATAGTCCAATTAGTCAGTAACTTGGAGTGTTCATAAATTTTGCCTAGGCATAATTGTGAAAGGTTATACACCCAAAATACAGTAAGAAGCAGCACAATAATGAAACATAATAAGTGAAATTACTTTAAATTTTCCACAAAGATTTTTTATTACTCATAATTGGCATTGAGTTTTTTTGTATGATGTAGAAAATTTATATCGACAAAGAACTTGAAAGCTTTTCAAGGTTGAAGATTTAGCGAAAATATATTTTTGGTCAATTGATAGTTGCAAACGTTTGTCACAAAATAGTGTTAATTCATCAATGCAATATATTCTGATGCAATCTGCTTACTTATACAGATTTGAAAGTTTCGATGCACCCGGAAAAACTTGAGTCTGATAATCTTGAGCACCTATAATTCTACTGTCAGTGGAACTAAGATACTGTCACTATACATTTTTTATTGTTCTAGAGTAAAATGATCTTAGCTTACGTAAAATTCGAATATTTTCATGTGACTGAACATTATGAAAAATGGAATCGTAAACTATGATACTGTTGCAGAGATCGCTCAACAGCATTCCTTATTGGAATTTAATTATTAAGTAAATACTATATCGAATGTCAATGCGCAATAAACGTACTCACCAGTTTCCAAAGACAAACAAAGTCAGTGTGCATACCTGAAAGTTAAATAAATATATAAATAAAATATCGCTTGGGTATGAGACGTAGTTAATTTACATCCAATACGAGAAAATCTACGTTCTAACCGATCCACACATCCTCTTTCTTTTTCTCTTTGCATATCCTATCAACATAATCAATATTAGCGACATGTGACAGTCTACACATAGATAAGTTTCTAATTTCAAACTCTAACATCTCGCATATAAAATGATGAAATGAAAGTAAAGTATGTTTCATGTACTAGGAGACAGCTTGGCACTAGACATTACCATAGCCAGGTCGCAAATGTGAGTACGTAGAGTTCGTTGAATGATTTATTTACCATATAAATATGAAAGACCGTTCATTTACTTTCATGAAGATTCATCAGAATTTCGAAGAAAAACGGTATTACGGTATTCTCAAATATTAGTTTTTTAAAAATTAGATAATACTAGTACTATGTTGCTGTATCGCTGCTGTTCCAATGTTTTGACAGAATCAGAATCAACGAACTTAGGCGTGCGCAGCGTTGTAGAACAGTGTTTTCAAAAAATTGTTCTACAGCGCCATCTAGTGGCGAGTTACAGAAAAATTGATAGCCTAAAAACCTTCTCTATGAAAAATTACTTATACATGCCAAGTTTCATCACGATCGGTTGAGCGATGTAGAAGTTTATCACTTACCAACCAACCAACAAACATCCATTTTTTTATATATGATGAAAGACTACGCACACTCTTCAAATGCAAAATAGTTCTACAGTAAAGTTCTGAATCACTACTAAATTGTTGAAAAATATTTTATATGCAAAATAGCACGTTAAAAAATTAATCGCCAGAGGCTTGACTGAAATAAATGTAGTTTAAAACAACAAAAAAACACGCTTTTAAGGAACATCGAATTGAAAAACTAAAAATATTTTTTTTAAATAAGCTTAAAACAGTAATGAACGAAAACTACTAGTATTATTGTGAAAAAAACGTCGGGCGCTTGATATACAAAAAATATGGCAGAAAGCGCCCACGCTTTTTTCACAATAATATTAGTATTTTTCGTTCGTTATTGTTTCAAGCTTATTAAAAAAAAAAATTTAACTTTTCAGTTCGATGTTCTTCAAAAGCGTGTTTTTTAAACTATATTTATTTTTAATTTTTTAGTTTTGCATTCTATGAAGTGTATTTTTTAGTCTTTTTAAACTATATTTATTTTATCTAAACTTTGGGATCAATCAGCTGTATACTGTTTAGAAAAATGACCATTGATATTTTCCGATTCCGGAGAGGGAGCCTGGAAATCAGCTACAATCAGTTACAAATAAGGCAGCAAGCGTGAGCGTTAATAAAAAAAAAATACTTTTTTCAAATTAAAAAATACATGAAGTGAGTTCGAATTTTATCAAGGAGGTTACATACAGCGCCATCTGCCCGCGAATAAAACAAGGAATAATGTCGATAATTCTGTCAAATACAGATCCCGAGCTTGGGAGTTACAAACAAACAAACAAAAATACATACATACAGGTGAAACTAATAAAAGCGTGTTAAAAAAACCTGTCCAGACTATGATTCATTCAAAATTCAAAAATACTTTTTTCTTTATGACGCTCACTTGTGTGTGTTGTCTATTGTAGCTTTCTATTATTTCTTCAAAGAATTATTGTACAGAAATCGAGAAAAAAAAATACTATTTTTGTGATATTCTGTAACATCATTTATGAGATTTTCATTACAAATATGTAATTCCAGGTGCATGTCAATCCTTTTACCGCTGATTAAGGATCAAAATGTCCGGATTATAGTATCTATTCCCAAGTCTACCACCCAAGTTGCTCCAGAATAATGCTCAGTGTTCACTAGTCGATCGCTATCCTTCTCAATTAAACCAAAAAAATGCACGCACACTCTCTTTCATACGAGGGACGCACCGCGTGCAGCTGCAATGCTGCATCCTCTTTTGTCATACGCACCAGTTCACTCAGATCTCTTTGTCGCACATCTTCACTCGCTATCAAAAGCTCGCCAACCGATTTTCAGCCAAATTTTCTGCAGATAACTATATATCATGTTCGCGATGAATTCGCGTTTAAAATCTGTTTTTCCGTTAATCAGCTGTGTCCCCCATACGAACGACAACTCTCAGAAGTTGAGAAACTTGTGCGAGCTAAGGACTAACGGGGTATTACCTTTTAACGTGTTATTCCTAACACGTTAGTTTGGTATAAGATTCATAGATGGGTGTAAATTATTGAGAGTAAGTGTTTATACTTGCAAGCCCAATAGTTATTTATGCCAGGAAGAATGTAGTCAAATTTGAATAGATATTTTATAAGGCTTCATAATTTCGCCTACATGTAAGAAAAAATTAGCAGAGTGAATACTTAAAATGAAAAAATAAATAACAGTATTGGGCATACCGGACCGTATTTCACGCAATAAAACGGAATGTGAGAGAAATTATCACCAAAGAAACGGGGAAACTCTAATAATCCCCTCATATATATTTTTGGTAGGTAAAAAGTGAATTTCAATTAATTCTCTGGAAATGGATCGCATGGGAATAACCTGAATTGAGTCGTCGGGGTGTGATGTGTTTAGGTAGACCATCGAATTTCATTCCTTTGACATTTGCCGAAAGAAAAATATTATTTCCAGAAGATGCGTTTTCCGCAGTAAATTTTTATTTATTTATTGAACTTTTCAAAGGTTCATATGATTGTCTTTTCGTGTTTTTCCTTTATTACGCACTTGCACAGATTCTTCAATGATATTTATCTATTTATTTTTCAAATTGTGGAAGGTTAAAAACATGAGAGACATCAAATAAGACATTCTTTAGCATATTGCTCATCCATAAAAGGTCTACCTCGAAGTATATCGTCAGACTGTTAGATTACATATAGAAAAATCTCATCACGAGAAACATTGATAGCCTGGAACAGTGAAGTTTTGGTATTTATCTCTTTACTGTGCCATATACGCCATATAAAGTTTATTCATTGATAAATACCTATTTATTAATAATTTTCATTTCTATCATCAATAACTATTACATTATAAATTGAAAGGGTTATATTTTTAAGAGTGAATGAATGTCATTATTATGTCATCGATGACATAAGTAAATCAAACTTATTCCATCACATAAAAATCGCAATTTATGAAAGAATTGTGTGTTTTATTTTATGATTTCTTCCAGATTGGTACTGATGAGCCCTAAAGCAAGTGTCTTACGGCGAAACATCGGATGTCTACCAGTGAGAATGACAGTGTTCCATGTAAGTGAAATTTTTACCTTTCATTTAGTATAGTGTGTAGAAATCTTTCAAGTGATGTCTGATTTAATTCCAAAACGAATGATTGAAATACAAACTGGGCATATACAGTGTTCATATACAGTATTTATTTCGAAATAATATATTTTTTTCGTGTAATTCAATGTTTATATGAAACAAGCTGTTTCAGAAGGGCTTTTTCTTCTAGTTTGTGTCTGAAAGTTACTTCTTTGCATGATCTACACATCTGTGTATAGAGTAATTTCTTTCAAAATTGATTGCTTCCTTCCTTTCTTTGGAAGATTCCCTCACATTTTTTTGTATCTAGATGGAGTAGTAGAAAGCCAAAAACTTTCTTTCCCAAATATTACATTATATTTAATACTTTTTTTCATTGATTAAATATATATTGATAACATTTGCTTGTGGCCAGTGTAATGGGCAAGCTTGTCTCAATGCTTTACCATGTCATAGCGATGTCAATGAAGACAGAACCTTTGACATCGAAATTATGGAAGACCTGGAGACAAATGTCGTTGAAGACAATACGAAGGCGACTTTGAAATACTACAGCGGTCGGGAGATAAATAGGAAAATCAAATAAGTTGTAGTTCTTGTAATTTTAATTGATTTTTCTCAATTTTGACAATCATAAGTATATAGAATAATATTTAATAAAAACACTGGTGAGGAAGTTTTTTTATTCATTTATTCAAGGAGTTAATATGAATTACATTAGAATTGAAATATAAATTTAAGTATTTTCCTTAACAATTCTATAACTACACGGGCAGGTGAGTGTTATTAAATAAATTGGTACTTGATTAAAAATAATTATTGAATGTATTGTTATAGTTATAAGTAAATGAAAATCATCAATAATTATGTATTTACCAATAATTAATACACATTGTATGGTGTGTATTACACCGGGACTGCCGGTTGACCTCTATCTCGAAAAGGATTCAACGTATAAACATTTTTTTGAAACAAACGTTGTAAGAAATTCATTCATTTACAATAATGATAATGAATAAAAATAACGAAAAACCCATAAAAACGAAAAATTTGCAAAAAATGTGTACACCCTACCATATGTAGGTTTTGAAAAAAACTTTAAGGATATCAATATACAAGTTTATACGAGTTTAGAGCTGGCTATCTCAAATTCCAAGGTGAACTTACTATGATAACTGGACCATTGCTGCAAAGCACAGCCTCCCATTCCTTTGAGGTTCAAATCATTACACCTCGAACTGAAAATGTTCAAATTTATTTAATTAAGAGAACGGAGTCCTTGTTGGGGTAAACAGTTTTTCTAACTGAATATAATATATGCAGCGTTTCGAATCCAACGTAATAGCCACTTGAAGAATCAGTTCTCTAAAAAAATAAATATAAAAACACTAAAAAACACGCTTTCAAAGAATATCGAACTGAGAAGTTAAATTTTTTTTAATGAGCTTAAAACAATAACGATCGAAAAATACTAGTATTATTGTGAAAAAAGCGTAGGCGCTAGATATACAAAAAATATGGCACAAAGCGCCCACGCTTTTTTCACAATAATACTAGTATTTTTCAATCGTTATTGTATTAAGCTTATTTTTAAAAAAAATTAACTTTTTAGTTCGATGTTCTTTAAAAGTGTGTTTTTTAGTTTTTTCAAACTATATTTATTTAAAACTCTTTGGTTCGATGTTCTTTAAAAGCATGTTTTTTTAGTTTTTCAAAACTATATTTACTTTTTACTTTCATATGCTATAAAAGCGTGTTTTTTAGTTTTCTACACTATATTTAATATTTTGATTTTCTTTCGAAAAACCTGTCGATGAGGTAACGTACAGCGCCATCTGCCCGATAATAGATCAAGCAATAATGTCGATAGTTACGTACAGCGCCATCTGCCCGCGAATAGATCAAGCAATAATGTCGATGATTTTGTCAATACAGTCCCGGAGCTTGAGAGTTACAAACAAACAAACAGACATACAAACAGACATACAAACATACATACATACATACAGGTGAACCTAATATGAAGCGTGTGAAAAATCAAAATCAATATTCTCAATTCGAAAACGCTATGGAATTTAATCCAAGAATCATCACCTCGCCCTCTTGGGATTGGGATTGCATTTCTATTTTGAAATTGTCAAGAATTAAGGAGTTGCTGGACAAATACATTTCCATATTTTGTTATTTCTAACTCCTTAAAAAAATGTGAGAGAGGTTTTCGACGTCCAGACGAAATCTCAAAACATATTTACCGTACGATAAAACTATAAACAATAACACCGTTGATCTCCAGACGTCCGTTGTTAAGAAATTGAACATGTGCAATGATACATCATAAGATGCATAAATCGAATTAACATATTTAAATGATTTATATCGAACCACTTATTAGCATACATACATAACGGACATGGATATTTATTATAATGAGAGAAATTGAATACGCCGACTGACTGTGAGTTTTGATTTTTCGAACGGACACAAAAATCGATTGAAGAGTGACGACAACGATACAATGCTGATAAGATGAATACGATAAACTTCCATGAATTATTCAACTGGGAGTTTCAATCAAACATAATATCGTTAATTGTGGTAGAGTTTCTATGACGAGAAAATAATAGAAATTTTTAAAATTTCTAATTCCAGTTCATACTCAATTTTGCTTCCTATATTTCCCAGCTGTTGGCATGTACTATAATAATGTTAGATGTACATAGCAGCAGCAGACCCAATTTAATAACGTTTTTCGAACAATCTGAGGACAAAACACAAGCACTACACGAAAATCTTCAGGCGGTCTGAGATCGGTGCCTGTGCGAAAGTAGCGATTCACGATGAATTTGAATCGCTGGAGATTGAATTCATTTAGAAAAACGTTCTCAGGAAAGAGAGACAAAACTCCAACCTTTCTTCGACGTTCCAGATTATCAAGGTTTCTAGTGATGTTCGTGTCTCCAATCAGACAGATGGCTCTTTCCTGGATGGAATCCAGCCGCTTTAGGATATGCTTAGGGGCGGGGCTCCATACGCGAGAAGAGTACGCCAAAGAAATCTGAGCTTTATAAAGTATCAAAAATTGATGAGGTATATATTTTTTTTACTTTGGGAGCTGACTTGTCCATTTAGTCCAAGTCTCCAGAAAAGACTTCAGCCTCTTGGGCTTATTGCGTTTATTCTCCCATCTTCTCATGACACCCATTCCATCAGTCTCGTTCCCTGTACTAGTTTGTACAGGTTCCGTGTTGGATGTTCGTCATATTCTTGTACGTCCATATATTGCCTGCCTCATGTGATTCAATGCCTCACATTCGCATAAGATGTGTAGAGCTATTTCTATCCATTCGTTGCATAATCTGCAGCTGAGGTCTCAGTTATACAGCCCCATTTTATTCAGGTGTCCTCTAAGCGGACAATGACCGGTTAGTAACTCTGTAATTATTCTGAACCGATCTCTACTATATTGAAGTAGTTCTTCGGTTCTTTCGGTTCGGTTCCCTAATGAAGGTTCTACTGTGTTGTTGCCAGGTACTTATGTCCAGTACTCTGTGTGCTTCTTATTGGTCCATGTCCTCATCTGGTTTCGTATCAATGATTTTGGTACCCCCAGAGCTGGTTCAGGACCTATATATGAAGTTGATGATGATGATGTATGTACCTTTTAAGGGTTCAGAACAGTGTTCCAAACTTTTGATGACATGACAATTACGATGACATGATTGTGCCAAGACATGTTGGTGTCCATTTCAACCCTCAACAAACTTTTCAAATAGCGGAATTGTCTGTCCTGACATTATTACATCCAGTTCAGAGACATTTGTGTTTTTGAAGAAAACCTGGTTACTATCACCCCAATTCGATATGCAACCTCCTGCTGCTGGTGAAGATGTGTATCCTCAACCGATGTCCTAGAATCCAAATGGAAAGACAAGTTAAGTGTGCTGTCGTCAGCAAAGCAATATACTAAATTATTGTCGTTGATATACAATAAAAAGAGTGTTGGAGACAATATGGATCTCTGGGGAACACCAGCATTGATTGTAAAAGTATTCGAGAGATATCCATCGACGGCCACTTGCAGGAAACGTTCTTTCAGGAAGCTGAAGAGCCATACACAAAAATGATCCGACAAGCCATATCATCGTTTGACCAAGCCATAGCAAGCAAACCCTCATGCCATACTCGCTCAAAGGCTTCAAAAACATCAAGCGCGACACCTCTTGACCCTCCATTTTTCTCGATTGCGTTATTCCAAATATAGGTTTCGAAAGCAAATTCGAAACTCAAATTCCTCAAGCATAAAATGATCCATCATTTTACGATTGAGTAAGCTACTGTATAGCGAAACTGTTTTTGTAAAAAAATTTTTAGAGAAAATCATACAATGAACTGTATTGAGTTTAAATTTCAATTGTGCAACGAAAAGAAAAAACCGAGAAAAACTGTAACCCTCATTTCTATGGCAAAGCCATCCAAGACTTTTCTTTATCGGTCGTCACAATATCTCTATTTTTGTCATGAAAATTTATATTTCATTGTTTTTCATTACTTGACAATTCTTGTTGGCGTCTTGATGCACATGATCCATGAATCGACAGGCAAAACTTCGAACCTGACTTTTTAAGGAGACTGTGTTCACAACTCTATCAGATGAATCGTCTAACCACAATTCTTTGATACTAATCCCAAAGGTTTTGACTGAAAAATGTATTCCTGATCTAATGTTGTTGTAGTTGTCGATGCTACGTTCGCCACTGTTGTCTTCTTCCGAGTAATCACGGATGCGATGATTCTCCTCATCAGTGGATCAGCAGCATGAGGAATTTGAAGCTTGAAACTTAATTGGATAGATTTATGGAAGACTTTTCGAGTTGTGAGAAAATGATAATTCCTGCATCCTCTGAGAAAATCGGAAAATAGTCAATTTGCTTACTCCATTTGGGTGGTTCATAGGAATATTTAATCTAATTTTTGAGTACCAATACTGTGCCCAATACCGATGTGGCATTACCCCTTTAAATGGCGATGATGATTCTTTGAATTAAAAATGAATAGTCTCGGTTGTCATAGGTAGAGTCCGTCATTCTTCTACCAATTTCTTTCAACAATTCAGAAGCATAAGCTTCAAAAACATCAAAGGTTTCGATTGCATATAATATTACAGGAATATATGCCAGAGTCAATAAAGAGAACAGAATTGTCGTGGTCGAGAAGAACTTGAAGTACAACACGTTTCTGTTGTTCCGACATACATCTTCAGTGGTGTATGCGTTGACTGTGAGGACGAAGTTAGTATCTCGAATTCTCAGCAAGGATTGAGCAGTCAGTTACTGAAGATATAGGCCGCAGTATCAGAAAAAATGTTTGGTACTTTGAGTTCCTTTTCACCACGGCTTAATAGTTCGTATTTAGTTCTCCCTGAAAGATAACGTTATCAAGAATGTGCGATTACATAGTATAGGGTTGATTTCTTTAGCGAAATAAAAAAATGATAAACTCTTTTTCTCTCAACTTTCGTTAACAGACAGAAACATAAAAGAGCTACAAATTTGTTTGTGTAATGAGTAATTTTCAACAATTTTTTCAATAGTAATGATCCTAATAATCTACTACATACTACAAAATGTAGTATAGACCGATGGACAGGAAAAGATAATACTCTCAGTGAGTATAATGATTGAGAATCAACCTTTTTTTTACGTAAGTTTAAAGCCATAAGATCCTCATCAAACTCATTTTTGAATTAAGAGAGTTTTTGTCAACAACGAAAATACCATACATGACCATAGGCTTTGACGATAGTGGTCGAGTAGAATCTGAAGTACCAAACGTTTCGTCTGCTACCGCGGCAAACATCATCTTGGTGTTTACTGCGAGGACAACAGTTATATGTCGAAATCTCAGTGACGAATGATATCGAAGGTTAATATAGGAATGTAGGCTTCGACCTCTTCGACCATGCCACAACTCTTCAGTTGATACGTCAAGAAGAGTACTTCGACCACGCCACTGAGGATGACTGCCGCGGTTGTAGTTGAAACGTTTGGAGATTGTAACCAAAAAAGACCACGGCAAAACCCTGAAAACAACCAAAACGATATCGAAGGCATTTGAATCGTAATTGATGGCATCTGATCTGGAATTTGGGAAAGTGAAAATCGAAATTATAAATATCCTTATTGAAAATAACGTTTAAACTGCAAAAACTAGAAAGTGAACTCGATGACGATGGGATGATGATTAAAAAAATTCTCAAAATCTCAGATATGTTTTTCACGAGTTCAAAAGTGAACAATAAAGTCTGTGTATATATTGCATTTTTCATAGGAAAGGAAATGAAAGACTCAATTCATAAAAAATATAACCAATAAGTCTTTTACTTGGGATATTATGCTTCATATGTTAGGAATCTCCGAAATGGTTATTCGAAAAATTGTTTATTCAATCATTCATTATTCAACCATTTTGCGGAAGCAATATCACAAAGTAACGGCTTGAGTCGCTTTCAATTTGTTCATTCACACAATGCAAATCTTGCAGTCACTTCAAGAGTGAAATCTTTTCTCACTTTCATTTTTAATTTATGACTTGCATCCCATTCAACATGCGTTGACCTCCGACGGATCGCTCTGCACATTCCTAATGAATTACTCATAAAATGTTATTAATGGCCCTTTTTCATACATAAATCTATCGTTTCCATTTCCGCGCCTTCATAATTTGTTCCAAGTACAAGACACCTGTTTAACCGACATCAATTAATTTCTAATAACTTCTAACTGCTGGTTATAAATTTTGACGTTTATGGTCTCTAACACGAACTTTATAAGGCTTAGTTGGGTAGGTATGTACAAACTCGCGAGAACTGATATCTTGAATAGAAACCTCACCTGCAGAAAATTTAAAGTTCAAGCCTTTAATCAAAATATTTCTTTATACACCTTGTTGATCAGGATGAAATCCTCGATTCGATTTAGTTAAATAAGTGCAAAACAGTGTTTATAGTTAGTTCAGCAGTAAGAATGATGAGTATCATCAAACTCAGATAGCCACCACAGTAATGAATACTGCTCAACATCGTAAAAGAAACTGTAACGTAACAAGAAAGGAATTATTTCGCTCCGTGAAGACATGTTCATAAACTATATTCAATAAGATAATTATCTTAGAGTATTTTCAATTATTCTCAACTATTATGATCATGAAAATTTAAGCAACAAAAAGCAAGCAACAAGGCATTTTTCTCTAGATATCTTTCTAATTTTCATTTGAAAACATATGTATCGGACTTACAATCAAAACATCCGATAATGAATATATTAAATAAAAATAAAAAATCTATCCAAAAATGTTAATTTATCAATGAAAACCCATAATAAATTTAAATATTTGTAAAAAATTGATATACAGGGTGACAATTTGAAAACCAACAACGGCATTTTTCAAGGACAAAACACAAGCACTAAAGGAAAATCTTTTGGGGTGGCTGTGGGGCTAAGTGAAAACAAGTTAGCTATTACATCATTTTGTTTCTCCTCTATAATGGGAGTCGTTTTCAGCGATTTCTAGTATTTTATTTGGTTGCTCAGATATAGCCATCGAGAGTTTTCAGATTAAATTTTCAAACTTTAAAATAATTAAAGATACTTCATGTTAGTAACCTTTGTAATTATTTGACTTTGAATGTAAATGCAAACTGAAATAATTACTCAATAACCAAAATTTTTGATTATTTTGGAAAAATAAAGGAATTATCTCTTTCCAAGACTCTGTTTCTCAGTTTTCAGTTATCTCCTGGCCACTGATTAAAAAAATATCAAGTGCTAATATTTCCAAATAACTCGTTGTTTGTTGACATAAGGATAACTTGTTTATCCGGAATTACCCTGGCATTTCTTCTCAGAATGGAATTATGTCATTAGTAATAATTAGTTCAGCAAAAACTGACTTTCTTGTCAACTGAAAAATTAACCACAAATGAAACTTATGATGGGACCAATACATTTAGATTACAGGAGAAATAAGAAAAGCAGAAACAAACTCATATTTTTCTGGTCCTGCTTCAATCAGATTACTGAAATAGTGGTCAGTGAGGAGCAAAATATATGATTTTATTACATCGGGTAGGTTGACGAAACGTTTGACATTATTTTCAAAGAGCTGATGACGATTTTGTAGAAGATATTTTGGAAAACTAGATATTTAATGAATCAGAAATAGAGAGTACTTTAAAGGGTACAACATCCATTATGAATTGATTGAAAGTGTTGGAACCTGATATAATATAATCTGTAACCTAAGTTGTTTTTTAGTTCCAAGTTACCTAAACTACAACATCAGAACCTGCTTCAGATCCTGTAACACTATCCGTAGCAGCCTCACGAAAACCAGGCCACCAAACGCGGACTGCGATTCCAAGAATTGCATTTACCGGATACCCTGTGAGTGCGGAAAATCCTATATTGGTGAAACTAAGAGGCCATTGAATGTTCGCATTGCCGAGCACAAGAAACACACACAGCGAGGGGAAACCAGCAAATCAAGAATAGCATACCATGTTTGGACCCATCAACACAACATCGAGTGGTCCCAAGCTGAGATCTTGCACAGAGAGGAACATTGGTTTAGGAGAAAATTTAAGGAAGCCGCATACATGTTGTCCAACAACGTATTCAGCCAAGCCAGCGTAGAAATACGCAACATATGGAAACCCATCATCAAGCGAAAAATGGCCAACTCCCGTCAAAACGGTCATCTCCCACGGAACCAGTGAAGCGGAAAATGGAAAGCGGGGATAAGTGAAAGTACTCGAATGACCTATAAATAGTCATCTCTCAGGAATCTCTCAGGAATCAGTCCAGTCATCACCCGAAGACGATTGTAGATACTAACAATCGAAACGTCGTGAACTAACGTGACTTGGAATCTCTCCACTTTTTATTTTTATTTTTATTTTTTTTTCATTTATTTATTTTCATTTATTCAATTGTTCTATTTTTACTTGTATTTTATTTCACTATTATTTCATTTCAGGTTTATTTTGGTTAATATAATTCTTATTTTCAGCTATTCATTTTTAATTCTTCTTTTTTATTTGTTTTAGGGATTTCAAATCATTTTATATAGTAGACAATGGAAGTCCGAACTAGTGAAATTCATCATGAAACATTGTCAATCACCTTCAAACAAACGTTACCTAAACAACTTATTCAAATTCATTGATAACTCTTAAGCTATCAGTTGAAGCACTATGAGAGGCTATTTGTTCTCACTGGAAAATAATAATTCATCTAATTCCGTTAGGAGAAAATATATTATATCAGAAAACAGTTCGAGAAACTTGTAAGGTTCGTTTTCAGTAGCACTCAGTTGGCTAATCCCTGAATAAGATTATGACAACAATTGAATTGATTTTTCTCAGTTATAACCGTGAAACTTTCACTTTAGTAAGAAATGATGTTAAAATTACTACTTATCGAAAATAAAGTATGAAAGGAACGGTCTACATGTTTGCATCATTATTCGTTATCCGGTCAATCACAAAAATCAATAAACCCATAAAATTCAGCTAACACTCAACTTTCACGGAATTTGCGGGTGAATAAAAAAGTGATACATATATTTTGTCAAGTGTGACGACTGACATCGCTGCAGCCTACAAAATCCTTGACGCAAGTTCGTGCAAAACAATACAGAAATAAAATTGTCTATAAAAGTTGCTGCCTCATAAATTTTAATGATATTTTTTTTAATTTCATTCTCAAGTACATAGACTGACTACTCACGGACCAAATTTCTTGCAATGAATAGAACAAAAACAATAATTTCCAACATAACATCGGAGTAACTGTAGACACCTCTCGACTAGCAATTACTAACAGTGGGTGTTCGTAATAATTAGGCATTGTTTGATTAATTATTGATATTTTGCATGCAATATTGGATTTCGTTATGGTTGTCAATAACACTATTTTGAAATGAGTAGTACGTGTATAAACGCGCATTATGAAATAATGGAATTAGGCACCAAAATACTATTACTCACCTTTTATTTTGAACCGATATTTTGATGACTTTACCAAGATATTATGAAATCATTTTTACAACCTGTGTATTACTACAGTTTCAAATTCCGATGAAATGCGAATTAATTCAAAAACTTATTCAAAAAAACATTTTATTGTGAGATTTTCACAAAACGGTTTTTCAAAATGCAACACGTGTTTCGCCTTACAATGTCTCCTTCGGGCGTGTATTTACTGACTAAATCTACATATTCGATGCTTTATATATATTTATATATTAGAATTTGAAGTACCTACCTAAATTTCAAGTACTTGCGTTTTACCCAGCCAATTAGTATGTAATACACCGGTTTCCACATTTGAAAACATATTCAATACCGGGAAGTTATTTAATTCTGTTTCCTCATTGAAAAAACTATCTGAATTCTCAAATCTACTTATTTATAAACATTCTAAAAGAATCAATTTCAAACTCATCTCTTCTAAATGTAACCCGTTATATTCATGATTGACGTCATGTCCTGCTTGAATATGGCTTGCAAATGTGGAATTGGTCTTTCTATTCACAAAACTACTTCTATGCTCTTTAATTCTCTGAGAAAATGTTCTTCCTGTTTGGCCAATGTACAGTTTTGGGCAAGAGCCAATAGTCAACTTATATACTCCTGATCTAACCGACATCGACGTTTTGTCTTTATTGTATTCATTTTGACAGATGAACCGCAAGTCTTCTGTGAAAGTACAGTTGAGACCGATCAACTAATGAATCACCTTTATATTCATTACATCATTTACAATACTCAGCGTGTGGGTTCTTGAACATATCATTTCGATCTCTTTGTAAACATCATTTACGAGTTCGTATATTCAGTGGTAGGACATGCGAAGATACAGATACGTATACGTGACTAACGTACCAAGTGTCAAAAGTAGTTTTGTATGTGGAATGCACAACATAACACTTGACCCCTAACAATCTTTCACGCTCTAGGAACCCATTACTGCATTATTATGTTGATGAGCCGGATATCATTTCCTAAATATGAAGTAATAAAAGTAATCATAGTCAATTTTAGATGGTTCCTTTCCACTTATTGTTCCGTAATACATAGTTTTTGCCAAAATATCGCAAACATTTCTACGCTCGTATACTCTTTCGAGTTTGAATTACAGAGACAGAGAAACTGGAATGATAAATTGTGTATGGTAACTTTTTTATCAGAACTATAGATATTGATAAAATATATCTGGAGATAAATTTGAAGAGATTAAAATCAATTTAGTTCAAATAAAATGAACCAAAATCAAAGCATTTTTATTAGAGGAGAGACTAGGAGATATATTCCCATGTTTAACCATTCTCAAACATTTCCACATTCAATATTTATATGAAACCATAATCAGGTAAAGTTATGAAAGACTCGATGCAGTGTTAGTTTGGATTTTTGAAATTGACAATATTTTTTTGAGTGTCCTATTCAACTTGCGTCGATAATTCTCAAGAACGTTTCTAAAATGCTAAGAATGCATATTTTTCTGAATCTCAGAGTTTATTTGAAGGTGAAGGTGAAGGTGACAATGTTTCATGATGAATGAAATAATAGTGAAATAAAATACAAGTAAAAATAGAACAATTGAATAAATGAAAATACAGAAATGAAAAAAGGAAATAAAAATAAAAAGTGAAGAGATTCCAAGTCACGTTAGTTCACGACGTTTCGATTGTTAGTATCTACAATCGAAAAGGAACTAGACATCATCAAAAATGATCTTCAATGGAATGGCTACTCCAAAGTGATGGTAGAAAAGACTTTGGCTAGAAGACAGCAGGAACCTCGCAAGGAAGAGAAGCCGTCACAACCAGTGCTTGCACTTCCCTACATTAGAGGATTATCGGAGAGGATAAGAAGAATTGGTTCCAAGTACAACATCAGAACCTCCTTCAGATTCGGTAACACTATCCGTAGCAGCCTCACGAAAACCAGGCCACCAAACGCGGACTGCGATTCTAAGAATTGCATTTACCGGATACCATGTGAGTGCGGAAAATCCTATATTGGTGAAAATAGGAGGCCATTGAATGTTCGCATTGCCGAGCACAAGAAACACACACAGCGAGGGGAAACCAGCAAATCAGGAATAGCAGATCATGTGTGGACCCATCAACACAACATCGAGTGGTCCCAAGCTGATATCTTGCACAGAGAGAAACATTGGTTTAGGAGAAAATTCAAGGAAGCCGCATACATGTTGTCCAACAACGTATAGTATCAGTCGGTATATGATAATTTTTGTGGGTTCAAAGCCGCTCAGTACTGGAGCAAATGATCTCTTGATTGTCGTATTGATTGATCCAGGGAGCTCTCATCAAAGAAGCCTTATGGAAAGAGTAGGTATTTCCTAATCCATAAACCTGTTTGGAAAAACTGTTTAAATTTTGTTTTTTCCGTTAACCAGCTGTCTCACCTCCACCAACGACAACCCTCAGAAGTCGAAACTTGTGCGAGCTGAGGCTTAACGAGGTCTTATCATTAACGTGTGATTCCTAACACTGAATAAGAAAACCTCGTGGTCTGAAGTACGCAAATAATATCGAAATTACCTGCTATTATGCAATAATACTGCTTCCATGGGATAAAAGTACAATCGATTTTTAGAAAGTTTTGAGTAGTTCATATGGCGATTTTGATTATGAATTAACATTAAGATCTACTGAAAATAACAAACAAAGCCTCTAAGATGGATGGGTGTGTAGTTAGCAACTCTAGGCAATTGAACAAGGTTACCTGCATCAAACATTTGTATGTTTGCAGGTGATTGACAATGTTTCATGATGAATTTCGTTAGTTCGGACTTCCATTGTCTAATATGATATGAAATGATTTGAAATCCGTGAAAAAACCAATACAAATGAAAATTAAAAAGAATAGAAAATAACAATTATAATAAGCGAAAAAAAACCCTGAAACGAAATAACAATGACATAAAATACAAGTAGAAAATAGAACAGTTTAACAAAAAATAAAAATAAAAATTGAGAGATTCCAAGCCAAATTAGTTCACGACGTTTCGATTGTTAGTATCCACAATCGTCTTCGGATGATGACTGGACTAATTTTATAATTTTGTTGTATGTACAAATCTATTTGTGACGGACGGTAGTCGGTCGGTTCGACGTGGGTGCTTTGCTCACTCACTCAAATAAACCGCCGTGTTGGTCGGTGGTTCAAGCTCCAGGCTGAACGATCAATTTTCACTTGCTATCGTCCAACCCGTGTTAGGGATCACACGTTGAAAGGTAAGACCTAGTTAGCCCTTAGCTCGGACCCTTAGTTTCGCCCATAGTTTCGACTTCTGAGGGTTGTCGTTCGTAGGGGTGCGACAGCTGATTAACGGAAAAACAGATTTTCAACAGATTTTTTTAAAACCCTTTCTACTCTGTAACTGGGCCATCGCCTGTAGAGTTTGTATAAATAAATAAATAATATTACCTTTTGAAATAATCTCAACAAATAATCTCAACAAATAATCTCAATATAGTTTTCAATTGTGACTCGATGATATTTACAAAACGGGTTATGCAATATTTCAGTGATATTTTCAGGTATACTGCAAACATTTGTTTTTTTTTTAATTTGATATTCATTCATACGTATTTGATACGTAATTTTTGAAAATTGAATTAGGTTTGAAGTCATTTTCTAGATCACATTGTTCAGGTAAAAAAAAATTAAAATAAATGCTTTGAATGAGGCAAAATTTACTCAATAATACATTTCTTTCCACATACTATATCTATCTTAGGGCACACTCCTGTATCATAAGGTTGTAAATAGCTAACTATCCTGTAGACATAAAAGTGATTCAGAGTGAAAAATAGTTGTTTTGGATGCATCGGTTTTATTGAGTTTTCAGTTTCCTCGGGGTTAACTGGTTAAAATGTAAGATCTCGTTAATCTTCGCGCAAGTTTTGACTCCCAAGGGTTGTCGTTCGTAGAAGAGGAGGGTATTACACAGGTTACCGGAAAAATGAATTTTAACAGATTGTTTAGTAAATCCAGAAATGGAAAACCCTGCTCTGAATTGAATACTCGTCATGACAGAGTAGACAATGATTATCGTACTGTAATATTGTCACAGCCGAAACCCTTAGAAAACTAATCTTAAATACATCTCCGTGGTAAACAATTGATCATTGGATCAGTATCCGATGTGATCAAAGAATGTAAACTTTCACGGCCGGGGATTACTGTGTAAAGCTATTTCCCAGGTTTTTTGGCCGTGATCTGCAGATTACAGTACCTGACGTTTCGTCTACTATTGCGGTAGACATTATCACTGCGACCGCAGTGTCAGTATCAGTCAGTATCCGGTGTGATCAAAGAATGAAAACTTTCACGGCCGGAGATTACTGTGTAAAGCTATTTCCCAGGTTTTTTGGCCGTGATCTGCAGATTACAGTACCCGACGTTTCGTCTACTACTGCGGTAGACATTATCACTGCGACCGCAGTGTCAGAGTGCTCGAGTTGTTGTTCCCAGCGTTCTGACCACATTGATTACGATGTATTCGACTCTGGTTTTATATTATTATTAGTGGGCGAGGCTTGGGTACTCTCAATTGGATTACCTGGCTTGTTTGTGTACCTGTGAGGACAGGTAGCCAGATTATATTAATGTTCATTGCCTCTTCTATTCTATTGAAATTATCTTTTTGTTTTTGAAGTTCTATTGCCTCACTAGGATACTAATTTTGAATTTTATCGAGTATATTACTCTATCTTCAAATGAGATAATGTAGACGAAACATCAGGCCTGTAGACCACGGACAAAAAAACCCGGAAAATAGCTTTCACACAGTGAATGGTGTATTATGAGGAAAAAAAAGAAAATAGAAAAGAACAGCCTTGTGAAATCGTTCAGCCGATATGTCTTCAGTTTCAAAATAGACAGCTGCGATTTCAATATACTCATAATTGAATATAAAACGAGACCGAATTAACCAGAAAATTGTTAGTCTTTGAAAACTCAATTTACATTCTCCTACAATTTATAGGTACTTGAAAAACACTTATGCAATAAATCGAACGAAAATTAATTGAACCTAATCGAACATAATGATACTAGAATGAATTCTTGAAAATTTTGTCAGTTGCCGTTCTTTGATGTGCGGAAATCGATATGGAAGAACTTTCGGTGTTTTTCAATAACCCAGAAATAAAGTGAATCTCCTTCACCCACGTTAAAACTCGCTCTGACTGATGAACTGAATGACATTTCCTTCAGCTCACTGGCTGATATTCAGTTCTCAGATTATAAAATCTATATCCTAATGAAGATACTCAGTTGTTGCATTTGACTTGAAAAAATAATTAGTATCTTAGAAGAAGGTTAATTTTCTTCGTCTTCAGGAAGTTATGAGTAAAAATTGTAGATAAAGTTCTGATAATAGGTATTTGGTTTGGGACCAAATAATATCATGCTCATTCAAAACATATATCAATTAATGCATGGTGTTAACTCATCACCATCTCAGAGAATGGTCATAAAGTACAGTTATCCTGCAACTTTCAAAACATTCAATATATTTATGCGATTCATGATTGCTTATTTCATTTGCAAGGAATCATAATTTCACAGGAATATATTAGTAATTATTTATTCTAAAATCTTGCAACTGATGACATGCCGATAGAATAGGTTGTTTTCCATGATGAAAGAAAAAGTTCGATGATTTGTCTTATTAATAGAAAATAATTCAAAATGAAATATTTAAGCTTGGACCTCAATTTGATTATTGAAATGTGCCTCTGAAAAAGTATACAGTATGGGAAAGTTACTTTGTAGGATTCAATCTGAGCCAGAAGTCCATGGTATATCTATTGAGTGTTGATAAGTTTTCTTATCTATTCATGAAGTATTTGTCTATAGAAACCAATTCTGAAGGAATATTTACAGAAAGCACATACTAGTATATCAGAAAACATTAACTACGAGATTATAATCATTACATACATACCAATTAACTCACTTTAAGAGAACTACCCAACTTAAAAATCCAAAATATCTTCAAAAACAAATATCCAATAAATCGGCTAACATGGAATATATTTAAACAGATGGCTCAATAATAGATAACATCTGTATTTATGCATTTTACCATTTCAATAACAATTATACAGATACGTTTATATTTTTGAATAAGCCATCGATATATAGTTTGGAAATCATAGCTATTCGAAAAGATCTTGAATATATCAAAAGATTGAAAGAACTTTTAGTCAATAGAAACAATACAAATATTTTAAAAATTATTTTAGGATATATCAAAAACGTAAGTTTAAAAATATATCTATATATTGAAGAATAAAGCTAACAGGACTTATAAGTCGCATTTTGTCACGTTCCAAACGAATGTAAATAGACTTGTATAGTAAAATGTGAAGATGAGAAAAAAGAAGAGAAAAAAAGGAATGTAATTTAGTAAAAAATTACAAAAAAAGGAAAAGTTGGAAGAATAAATAAATAAATAAAATAGTAGAGAAATAAATTAGGAAAAGAAAAACAACTTATTGAGACTAACCAAATAAAAACCTTTAGAAATAAGGAAGAGTGTATTTAGCATCTTGGAGAAATTGAACAAATCATTATTATACAAATTTTACATGTAGGTGTAGGAGTGTAGGTCCAAAGGGACGTACGCCCAAAACAAGAAACGTATGTCCAAAACCAGTGACGTCCCAAACAAGAGATAAATGTGCAGAATAAGAAACATAGGTTCTTAACAAAGGATTCAGGTTGAAAAAAAACGAGAAACTTCGACTCGAAAAGGTCTTAGGTCCAAGGACGTAGGTCCAGAAATAAGGATATCGATTCAAGAAGCTAAGAATGTAGATTACTTCAGAAACGTACCAATTATGAACTAAAAAAACTCGACAACGATTCAAAACGTCTAAAGGCGTGTAGCAGTTCAGATATCGTTCAATGAGTATAGATCCTTGGGAACTGAGTAAAACTTGTATCCCATTTAGAGTGAAAGTTGGTTCAGAAATAAAGAAAGAGTTGCCCAGAAACCAAAAAAATGTTTTCATGGAATAATGTTTTGCGATATAAAGCAAAGTACGAAAAATATACTCTTCCTGGTTCAAGCTGAATTAATCAGATTGACAGATTGACAATGAAAGGACCAGGCAATATATATATATATATATATATATATATATATATATATATATATATATATATATATATATATATATATATATATATATATATATATATATATATATATATATATATATATATATATATATACAAGAATGAACAAGAAACATATAAACAGTAGCAAATCACAATGTTGTATTTAAAAACTCGTCAAGAGTATAAAAACATCTTTCCAACAGAAACGATTTAATTTTTTATAAACAACGAAAGGCTGCATATTGACTTCAATGTCCTTGGTGAACTATTGTAAATTCTAGGTCCTATACGTTTTGGTGCACGTTTATGTTATCTTAAACTTAGCCGCTCTAACTTGTATCATTTGCTTTTACAGAGTGTTTTCATCATGAATTATCACTATTGAGAATGAAGTCATTCCTGTTAGTGGAAGCATAAGCTGACAAATCATAAATATATAATCCAACCAGAGTTGAAATTTCGTGTGTAATGAAAATGTTTCTGGATGAATACTGCTAGCTGAACAACCACTATAAGTTGTATTTAGGATTCAGGACAAAAGTCATGGGTCGAATGAAAGATATAATACCATTTCTACTACAAAAAACTAAATGTGTATTTACTCTGAATATTTTCAGCATAATTAGAATTTTCAATATAATATAAATTACAACACTATGCAATCTTAGATCCAAGAATATTCGACCGATATAGCAACAGTCTGGAATCATATTATGACGTAATTGTTAAACGTTCAATTGATTACACTGTTTGAGCTACCAACGTAATGGCGGGTTGGTTGTTCTTGTTCATCTCGCACTGCCTGAACCACTGTGCATTGGCTTGGGATGTGGAGGTTGAGCAAACCGGCCGTCGGATACCTGCTTCCACATAGCCCCGCTGGATACGTGGATGACAGAATCACTTGTGGTTTTGTGATTCCCTAACTGAATGGCATCCCAACAATGGCTTAATCCTAAGGTGTGTGTATCCGTGTAAAGCGGGGCTCTGCCGTGATTGACCTTCTTCCTTAGCTACTTGTGAGACTTTTATGGACAAAGTATAAACTTGAAAAATCTTTCTGACGCTGAGTCTAAAGAGGAGATGGATGTTGAGTTTACGACTCCAACTGACCTCTCTGTAAATTTAATTCAGAAGCGAGTCTACAGAGGAGATGGATGTCGAGTTTACGACTCCAACTGACATCCCTGTAAATTTAGTTCAGGAGTGATATCTTCTCATCTCCCCAATTCCTGATCCAATAACTGAACCTGAAAACAAAGTCTGGTGGTGCAGCCAGGAAATGACTGAGTCGTCTCCTCAAGAGCGGGGTACCTTATAAAACCGCCTTGCATCAAATTCTTGAGCGGAGTAAGTAGAATCTGTCTGAAGTGGAGGAACAAACCCCTCCATGAACAAGTTAGCAAACGTTTGCGCTCAAGTGATGATTCACCAAAACTAGAGGCGTAAAAGCTCTGCACGGTTGAATCTACGACATCGTCAGTTATAGCTGACGTGCAAAAACCCTCATATGGAAGGTTGTCGCGGGTATCAAGGTGGGAATCTTGCACCTTGAATATCCGACTAACGTATTAACGATGGAACAGCAGAGCATATACTTTGCCTGCCCCACTGGGGACCGAATCAGGTTTTTAGAGTTCGGCTGAGCCGTACTTTAACCATCTGATCTAAAAGACCACTCAACATACAAACTAATCGGCTTCATTAAGAAGTTGGGTTTATTTGGTCGGGTGTGAATATGTGTGAGCTACAATAAATCCTTGCGGGTTGCGGTGGAGGGTGTTAAAGTCAAGTTGAATATTACTTAATATTTTGATAGAACCATTCGCTGGAGTTACTACAAGAAGCTTTAGAAAGGTTTTCCGGGCACAATGTGGTTTCTTCTAAATTAAAATGTCAAAAATATTTCTGGAAAATACTTGGACAGGTTGATTTTCATTTGAAAGTTATCATTTGGTTATCTAATCTCCAACCCTCCCACCACTTTACACATATTGTGATAACTCGATTGATAATTTTCTATATTGATAACAGACACAGAAATTTTCAATGGGACACATGATGTCAATGATTCGTGAAACGATTATCAATTTTGCAGCTCACATGTGCATGAAAAATGTCGATCATTTACCGACGACCGGCTATACAGCCTGTCTGAATTGAACAAGTCACAAACAGTTGAATACTAAATCAAGAAATGAATATTGATCGGATCGAGTGAATGCCAAAAAACTTCTCGTTCCGTATCTGACATCGATCGAATACATCATGACTTGTGATTTATAAATGATACCCGCCGTTTCATGGCGGGCCACACAAATGACAATATTTACTTTATGGTGTACCTGCATGAAATGCAATCGGACACGTACGTTACATGAATCTTAAAATTGAAGGTAACTGTACTTTTGAGGAATAAACAAGTAGACTGGTGCACTAATGAATTTTGTTCATGAACGTCAGAACAAATACCTTAACTGTTACTATAAAAAAGAAGAATAAATATAACATTCTAAATATAATTCTAATATAATATTCTTAAACTAATATTCATAATTGAACTATGATGTCCGGTATAATTAAGATTTCAATTAACATATAAATGTTTCTACACTGTTTGTCTGCTTAAGATGACCGATATACTTTGATTGCTATGAAGGAACTAGCTTCTCTCAAACTCACGATATAAGTCCTGAAGAAGGAAATAAACATTTCCGAAAGCTTGACTCAATACCAAAGAGTTTCTTACTCCCTGACATCCTCAAAATATTGATATACAATTTAAGAGCCACCGATAGACAGCTGTTTCAGCCTATTGGGCATCGTCAGTACCGGGCAGGCGGTCTGCGATTGAAGACAATATGTGAATAACCAAAAAAAGTAAAAATAACTGCGTAAACGCAAGCGAGACATAAGTGGAACCACCTATTGGTGTGACACCCAAGTCAACTTGCCAAGTTTTTATGTCAGTGTTGGTGGTTTAACCAATCAACTGACAACTGCGGTAGCGGAAATTTGGGAACCTAACCTGAAATGCCATCGGAAAATGAATCCACATGTTTCTAGAAATGATATGACATCGAGAAAGGTTAATGCTGCTGAAAAATGGTTCCATGAAAATCAAAATATATATATTTTGATTTTCATGGAACTATTTTCCAGCAGCTAGACTGCATTAACCTTTCTCGAATATTTCCAACATGTCGACCGATTTTTGTAACAAAACAGAAACAAAATTATCCGTTCAAAGAATGGAAAAATTCAAACACTGAAAGTGTCTGTAAAATAAACTCAAGTAAGAGCCTTTAAAAAAGCGTGATCATAATATTTTATAATCCCAAATAAATTTCAATTTTTCATTGCTGGTAACGACTGATGAATAATATGTTTTGACATTGGCAAAACTCCAAAATGTTGATTTATTATTACTCAGAATCACGGTATTTATAAATGGTAGACACATTTCAATTATGAATGTTGAAAAGAACGTTGAAATTGCTATGGAAACATTATGAGTAATACGTTGTTTATTGATGTTTGTTCGGTTATTGTAAATGGTTCAATCACGATACATGAAATTGGGATTTTTATGAACCTGGAAATAAACGCGAATGACACGCTATAAAAATGCGTTACTGGTTTGTCAGATTAGAGCTTAGTTTTTATCTTCAATCAGCAGACGGCAACCCTCAGAGATGATGATACGCGTGCACTTCTTGAAAGGAGTTCATACTCCCAGGAAGATTATTACTTTACATTATATATTAAGGAAAGAGAAATCTCTAGAAACATGGTGTACATGAATTACTGGTGCTTTAATACTTCCTTGATTTAACAGAACAGTTATCCATACATCTATCTATCCATTTATCTGTTAATATTTTTACAAATGCCCCAACCAAATTCAATCGTCGTAACATATTACGACTCATACCTCTCTCTCATATCTCGTACACACGTTATTGCATTTCCGAAATTTTTGTAGAACGTTCAGTGATGATTGTTTCCATGAAAGAAATCCATACGTTCAAAATGAAGTTCAGGAAACTTCTAAACTTGACTCAGATCACTATATATCAGATGTCAATAAACAGAGCGGAGACAAATTGTCTGACTGTATACATCAATGATGTATATTAGTGATTTTAAATGATTTTATTATAATTATATCTTATTCAAAATAATGAATTATTTCATTTTCAAAATAATTGAAGACATTCACAAGTGATACAATCAGATTAATTTTACTGAATTGTTTATTTAAAAACCAGTGCCCAAACCAGATCCAACACTAGACAGCCTTATTTCAACACGTCATAGGTATCATCAGTGATGCTAGGCTGAACCATAAATCCATTACTAGACTTAACTGTCCCCGTAAAACAATTCCGAGTAAATAAGGGCGATGCAGCTTTCACTGCAAGGCAACTGATAACCAGCCACGTTTATCTTTGATATTCGAGAATTGAGTTCTCTGTCGATCCCATAGATGACGCCTTCGTAAGGGTAAATGTTACTCATTCGGGCTTGTCCTTTAAAAACAGTTGACTCCAGTAAGTAAGCATGGCGTTCATGGAGTAGAAACTACGAAACATCTTATTGAATAGTTGGACAAATTATATTTCGGCTTGGGGTAAAATATGACGATTAAATAACAGAAAAACAAAAAGTAAGAAAAATAGATAAAAACTATGAAGTGCACACACTGTGGACACTCATCAGTAATCTTCGATCCTTTCTGGGATCTGTCTCTCCCCATACCACAAAAAACTGGCCAACTGAGTTTGACACATTGCTTGGATTCCTTCACAAGAGAGGAAACTCTGGACGGAGATGAAAAGCTAACGTGTTCGAGATGTAAGTAAAGAAGAAAATGTACAAAGTTCCTATCAATCTATAAGTATTTTAGTAATTCATTTGAAAAGATTATCTCCAACAGAAAGATTCAAAGACAATTTGAATGTTGCCATTGACTTTTCTTTAGAAGGATTAGATGAGCAAATATGCATCAGACAATATGGCTCCTTGTCGTTATAATCTATATGCACTTTCTAATAACAGTGGGACTACTTACAACGGGCATTACACTGCATATTGCAGACACCCATATAGTGGCACGTGGCATAAATACAACGATTCACACGTGTCTCCAATTTCACCAAAATCGCTTATGAGTGATAAGGAACGGAGCAGCACCTTTGAGGTGATTTTTTTCTCTTCTTCCTTTCTTTTATTAACTTGATTCGCTGAATTGATTTGTACCAAATGATTGTGTTTAAATAAAGAACTTATTTATAAATCTTGGACAAGTATTACACGTTCTATAAGAATAAAATATTGATGTACAAATAGATGAAATCTTAGGCAATATGGATGAGATTATGCTACTTGAATTACAGTATGACACAACTTTGGGATGAATTTGATCAAGACTAACTTATTTCACTCTAACAGATTTTTTTTAAATGGTCTATCTATATACTGATATAAACTGATATGTTAATTTTTTTCCAAATTTAAATTTTTACCTCTTTTCAGCCTATTACTATATGATGTCGTTGAGCGATTTTCTGCTAATTTTTCTCTACGAATTCAAAATGAACCAAAGCGCTGCTGAAACCGCCCGAAAAATTAAGCAGGCATTTGGCAATGATCGTATCAATGAACGAACTGTTAGACGTTGGTTTACACAACTTCGTTCCGGAGATTCTGTTCGAAAATGAGCCCGGAACTGGTCGAGAAGTGGAGGATCTTGGCCTCAACCAAACGATCGAATCGTCTAGTCTAATCAACTAGTTCAAAAACATGAAAAATAGAGATAAAAATCCTAATTCGGAATCACCTCTAGAAAAATGTTTTCGAAAGATTTTGGTGCAGGTAAAAAATTGCAATTGTTATTAACAAAATAAGATTGAAAAAATGGTATTTAGTTTTTCGTTAATAACTCAAGCAATATTGAAAAAAGCTCGTTAAAGAGGAGGAAATTTCCGATAAAAAAGTCCCGACTCCCGAAACTCTATCCCCATTACTTATAATTTTAATTTGACGTTGAAAATAGGGTTTCGCGGCATGCGCGCGCTGCCGCAAAGGAGAATTTATCAAAAGAAATAATTTTTTTATAACATAAAATGTCATTTTAAAAATTTGAAAAAAATCTAGTATCTTCTTAACACTTGAATGAATCGAGTCCCGTAGAAAAAAAAGTTTTATCACCATTTTTCAAAAAGTGATGCAATGGTTTAACAAATTTTTTCCCAATCTCCGTTGGTATAAATAATGGGATAAAAGGTATAAATAATTGGCCTATAAATTTTAAACTTCGAGGAGCCCTTTTGATATATACACTTCATACGATCCTGCGATAAAAGTTGATAAAAATTTATTAATTTGTTGATTATGATTTTTTATAACGATTGCAAAATGAAATATCTAAAAATTATTGAAAAAAACATTTTTTTTCCATTGATATTCAGCAATGTCTGTTTTTACATTAAACAATGACAGTTATTAACATAGGATATGAATTTTTTAGGTAATTTGTTTATTAAATTGTTTTAAACAAATAAAGAAATTCAATATTTTTGAAAATTTTTTTTTGCTGTTTTGTTGTCTAGAAATAATTATGATTGAAAAAAAGTTGTTTACTTAATTTTAATTTTAATTGTTTAAAATCGATTTTTTTATATTTCGATTGTTTTAATAATTAGTCAAGAAATAATTTTGCTTTTAAAAATCATAATTTACACTTTCAAATGGTTTGACAATTTTTTTTTTATTTATTATTTAATTGTTTATTAGTTTAACAATTTGTTATGAACGAATATTGACCAACGTTATATTTTTTTCTGAAGCAGAAAAAAATTATAAAAACAGCTATATATAAAAAAGTGCCATAAAATTTTGTTTATCTGACTCCTTATACCTAATATGTGATAAATAAAAGAAATTTTTAATGGCACTTTTTTATATATGTATAGCTGTTTTTATAATTTTTTTCTGCTTCAGAAAAAAAATATGACGTTGGTCAATATTTGTTCATAAATAGTTAAACCAATAAACAATTAAATACATGTAATAAATAAATTTTTTTTGCCAAACTATTTAAAAGTGTAAATTATGATTTTCAAAAGCAAAATTGTTTCTTGACCAATTATTTAAACAATCGAAATATAAAAAAATCGAGTTTAAACAATTAAAAATTTAAATTGAGAAACATTTTTTTTTAATAATAATTATCTGTAGACAACAAAACAGCAGAATTTTTTTAAAATATTGAATTTTTCTATTTGTTTAAAATAATTCAATAACTGCTATTGTTTAATGTGAAAACAGACATAGCTAAATATCAATTGGAAAAAAAATTATCAACAATTTTCAGATATTACATTTTGCAAAAGTTATAAAAAATCATAATTAACAAATTAATAAATTTTTTTGAACTTTTATAGCTGGATCGTATGAAGTATATATATCAAAAGACTCCATGAAGTTTAAATTTTATAGGCCAATTATTTCTACCTTTTATCCCATTATTCATGCCGGAGATTGGGAAGAAAATGTGTTAACAATTGAATAACTTTTTGAAGAATGGTGATAAAACTTTTTTTCTACGGGACTCGATTCATCAAGTGTTAGGAAGATACTAGATTTTTTCAAATTTTTAAAATGACATTTCATGTTATAAAAAAATTAATTTTTTTGATAAACTCTGCGGCAGCGCGCGCATGCCGTAACAGCCACGCGGAACCCTATTTTCAACGTCAAATTAAAATTATAAATAATGGAGATAGAGTTTTTTATCGGAAATTTCCTCTTCTTTAACGATTTTTTTTCAAATTGCCTAAATATTAATATTTTTTGAGTTATTAACGATAAACTAAATACCATTTTTTTAAATCTTATTTTGTTAATAACAATTGCAATTTTTCACCTGCACCAAAATCCTTCAAAAACATTTTTCTAGATGTGATTTCGAATCGAATGAGCTATCGCTCATATTTTTAGGACCTTTATCTCTATTTTTCATGTTTTTGAACTTGTTGATTAGACTAACTGACTTGTATAATACACATTTGTGGATTAGCTGGAAAAACAAGGGACTTATAAACCAGAGATCCTGACTTCAAATCCTACCGACATAATTTTTTTCATTTTCTTAACCACCCTGTTTTCAAACGATTTGAAATTGAATGAAATAACAAAAATGGATACTATTTCTTGACACTGAAAAAAAAATATTGAAAAATAAGGAAAGCTGAATGATGAACAGTGCAATGTGTCATAATTTTCGATTGAAATTTATGTACGTCAAATATATTCGGGACCGATGCCAATCGTTTCTGAAAACTTTTTCGTTCATTTTCCTATCATGCCATTATGCCTCTGTTTCTAATGACGCATTAACCCTGTTCATCCGCTAATGCATGAAAGCGGCTTGCTCAATTTAGAAAGTATATAATTACGTTAAGGAAAATATAGTAAATGGTTATATGTTCATTACCATTATCAACACCACATGTGTTTTAGAGAAAGACTGTAAATCATTGATGAAACATGACGAAAACGATTATTTCAAATGAAAAATCAATAAAACATTAAATGTAATATGTATACACGTAGGGTCAAAAACATTGGAGCATCCAAAAATTTCTTGATAGTTCAAATGAGTCTTCATAATGTCGGTGGTAAGATCCCATTGTAGGCTGTTCTATACAATATATCCGAAACGCCCTACAGATTTTTCAAGTGGCAATGGATTTTTATTCGAGTATATCGATTGGGTTACTACAACATACTCGGTTTCCGTCATTTCACTGAATTCTGTTCGGAATATTCTTCCTGTAGACCCCAAATTCTGGTTACTTCTGAGCAAAAACACATCCAAAAAATGAAAACGCGACCTTGTTTTTAATTTCATATGTAAAATTAATATTAAAGAATCTGTTTTTAAAGGGCAAAACACAAGCACTACAGAAAAATCCTCAAGGCGCTCTAAGAGCGGTGCCTGTGCGATAGTAGTGATTCACATTGGATTTGAATCGCTGGATATTAAATCCATTTGGAAACAAGTTCTCAGGAAGTTCATTCCACATAAACGCAGTTCTTCAAATGAAAGAGTTCCTAAACAGTGAAGTTCGAGGTGTACTGAGTTGAACAACTTGAAAGGAAGTCATTTACACGTTAAATTTCTTTGTATCAAAATCACACATACATAATCTACATATCGGATCTAAGTCAGTGAAAAGTAATTCAACTCCTGTTTTGCCTCCAATTTAAATCTGTTCATGAACAGTGGGTTTTCCATTGCCGTGCCGTTAGACTGTCTGTAGAAATAGTTGTTGAACATGGACACTAGGAAACAATTAAATTGTATCAAATTATGCTAAAATGTAACAACACTTTGAGCCGTTTGTGAGATTTAGAGAGTTTCAAATAGTTTGGTTATCCAATAAGAAACTTTGCTAGTAGGGGAACTTAAGTCGAGACAAATAGTTGTACAGACTTGCCAAGTTTGTGAATTTTCAGTGGACCGTATATTTCAGAAATTGGTGGATTGAAAACCTGTAGACATCTGTACGCAGCAGGCAAGATGATTTAACACTTCTTGAGTGTGTTTTTCTACTTCTGAAACCAGTTTAGGCTATGGGTTCCTTAATAATTTATAATAGGGACCGATATCATTGATCTTATTACCTTTGCTTGATAGAAAACATATTTCCCCTTCATTATTTTGATAATCTTTCTTCATTTTTGAGGAATAATATTAGTCAATCTAAATAAATTATAAGTGACAAAGAAAGATAAACAACCATTTATATTGAAAATATTTCTATGTTTTGCATGTGTATTTATGTTGAGGCCAGTAAAAAGTCAGTAAAATTTCAGCCGTATCAGAAGCTATTCTGATAAGTTTTTTACTTGTGTTTTTTTGTGTGAGCTTTTACCATTTTTGCAATTTTGATTCTTATTTGTGCTTTATCTGTTGAAGAGTTTGTTGTAAAGTGTTTTGTATTGTTAACAGTATGCCTCGAGTGTGAAGACTTCGTCGTATTCCTCAACTTGGTGATTTTAAGAGAGGGCGAATTGTTGGCTTACGTGAGGCAGGTTCAGTTAGAGAAATTTCAAGAAGAACCCATCGATTTTTGCGTACTATTCTAAGATGTTATCAGGCATGGACCCACGAAGGCCCAAAACACAGAGCTAAGGGCACCGGTCGTCTCAGGGGAACAGCGCGTGAGGATCGCCGATTAAGACTTTTGGCTCTTAGGGATCGATTCATTTCTACACTGAAGGATTGTTGGAATGCGCACCCTTTATCGGCGTAGTCTTCAGCGATGGACCTCGCTTTTGTTTGAGTATGCACGATGAACGAGCAGGAGTGAGAAGGCGTCGTGGTAAAACACTAGACCCCCAGTTTGATGTGGAGAGGCATGTTCACTATACAGTTGGTTTAATGGTATGGGGTGCCATTGCATATAGTAGCAGGATACCTTTAGTCTTTCTTACATTCGTTACATTCACGAAGTAGTGGAGCCTCATGTCCTTCCATATCTTGAGAACACCGAGAACCCCATATTTCAACAAAACAACGCTAGACCGCATGTAGCTAGAGTAACTCTAGACTTCATGGATCAGCATGACAGTAACCGCTTACCATGGCCACCTAGATTGCCCGATCTTTCACCGATCGAACATGTGTGGGATATTCTTAGTCGCAGAGTGACAATAACCCCCACAGACTTTGGCAGCACTTAGACATGGGTTAGAAGTAGAGTGGAAGGAGATACCCCAACAATTTATCAGTACAATGCCCAGACGTATCCACGATTGTGTAAGACATCGACGATCTGGTTTCACGATCATCCAATTTCTCTGAAAACTAGTTTGTTTGCTATTTATTATCTGTCAAGTATGTAAGTAAAAAATTATTGAAATATTTTCAATATAAAAAGGAGTTTACCTTTCTTTGTCACTTAGTATATTAGAAATTTGTTTTTTGCTTGCTTCCCCAAAAAACCCTTTCGACATCTCAAGTATGTGCTGAATTGTACTGATCACATCTTCCATGACTTCCATTTCAAAAGATTGCCTCAAAATAGTTTACACAATGTTTACAACTTTTTGTTTGTTTTACTAATTCAAAGTTTACAAGTTTCTACTTAAAAAAAAATACCTGAAAGTTACCAACTGTTTCAAAAACAATTTTTACTGATTGTAAACAGCATATAAATGTTAGGGAATCCGAAATCCAGAGATTGGGTAAATCAGTGCTTATCAAAATTGGATATTTTTTCAAATTTATGTTGGGCATAAATTTGAAAAAATATCCAATATCCAATGCGGATTTCGCATTGCCTCAAATAGCTTCTCCAAATTCGCTATCAGCTCTTGAGCTATACGGTATAAATGCAGTATAACATTTTTTGTGTTATTTTTTTAAAGATCCCTCAGTAGTACCCACCATTAAAACAAAAGTACATCTTGAACCATGAAAAGTCAAAGGACTCATATGAACTAATCTCAATTTTCGAGTCTTATCAGTAGTTTATTCAATGCTTTGTGGTTCGATAACTACAAAGCACTGAAAATTTTGATTCTACCGAGGATGCTTCGACTGACGATTATTGCTACAGCAAAAACACTCGCAGAAAAATAACTTGACGATGGGCCAATCAGAGGTATGAAGAAACAGGAAAATATCATCGAAGAGCTAATTCGGTTGGGCATGGGAGACAATCCCATATCGATGATAGATTCATTCAATAGAAAAACTAATCATCAGGTGAGGGAGGTCCGTAGTCATTTATCGAAGATTAAACGAAGCAAATCTATGAAACAGCAGATTTGGAACAAAACCAAGATTACTATGCAGTTGTCTGTGTGGCTGTCGTTTTGCCAGTTAACACCTTGGTTATTGCAAAATCACTGTTTTTAGAACGTTTAAAACAAATATGTTTTTATTTTGTCATGACATCCATAAAATTGACAAATTACACACCAATAGACAAGTTTGTCAGAACATTTAAAATATTGTAACTAAGCTCAACAAATCAGTCGACAGATAATGCAAAAAACTGACAGGATCAAAATTTATTGAAATCTGTTGTATATAGAGCAGATTTAATTAGGGAAAGTTGTAGGCAGTTTATTCAGCAGATAATCCAGCAAATGAGAAAATGAAGCTTAGCTTGGGGAAAAATGTAAAGGAATCGTATCATTAGCATTACCGTTTTTCAATGAAATGTAGCGGACACCCTTCCTTTGAATGATTTTTGAGGCGAAATATAGATAGTCCAGTTGCAAGAATCTTGTTAAAAGGCAGCTACAGTTTCCCAAGATATGGGGCGATATGGATCTACATTAATAAAAAAAATGCATTGATTTTGCATTGCTTGTAGAGCCTAGCATTCACTTTGTCCAGATGGTACGTTCGATATAGCATTTCAAAGGGGAATTTTCCAAAGGATAAGTAAATTCTTCAACGGCAGAGAAATGTCGAGATGTAGCAGCCTATAATTCAATGTTGCACAGAGCATTTTCGTCAACTTCACCTTCCTTCGGTCAGCAACTACCCCTCTATTTTTTTCAATGGCATGGGGCGTCATTTGAGAGGTCTTTTGTCCCTCTATTATTTCTGTAATTTTTTATGAAATTGGTTCATTCTTTATTGAGAAATTGAATGTTGAAGGTTTTATTGAAGAAAAAACAGAAAACTCGCTGTCGCTCATTTTATTGAGGAAATCTGTTGGAAATCTGTCTAAAATCTGTTTTTCCGTTAATCAGCTGTCTCCCCCATACGAATGACAACTCTCAGAAGTTGAGAAACTTGTGCGAGCTAAGGACTAACGAAGTCTTACCTTTTAACGTGTGATTCCTAACGTGTGATTCAGCAAAAGTAATTTCAATGGCAACACAATCAACGGATAAAGTGTATCAAATGACCTCCATCCAGTTCTATAAATAATACAGTCTCATGATGTACTGTTTGGAACCTTTGGTGTAGTAATGAATATTACTGGAGGAGGAATATAAAACTGGAAACTTCGCGAAGTTTCCAGTTTTATCTTCCTCTTGAAGATGATCACTTGGTGATCGAAACACGTGTCGAGGTGTTAAAAATAACGATTTGGTGTTGGGAAAAAACTCCAGTAATATTCAATACAGTCTACTCTCGAGAGCATTATTCAAGACGTACGGAGTCAGCAATCGGCATTCCCGGACAACTGTCTGTCGCAGGTCTTCTAGATTTGTAGGCTTAGTAGAGTATACTTTCGACTTCAGAAAGAAGTCAATCGGTGTGAGATCAGATGATCTAGCTTGGTACTCCACTGGACCCCTTCTGCCGATCCAACGCATTGGAAAACGTTTGTCCAAAAACTGTCTCACCTGAACATGAAAATGTGGGGGTGCACCATCCTGATGGAATGTTATTCCATTTTCTACTGAATTGTCATCATTTTCTAAAATTTGTGTAATCATAGGATCTACACAGTCTTGTAATAGATTTAAGTATGCCTCCATTGAGATTACCTTCAATGAAAAATAAAAAAACAATATGATTACCAAGAATGTTGACCCAGGCATTCAATTTTTGTGGAGTTTGTGAATGTGTTTCCATCACCAAATGAGGATTCACATCGCTCCAATAACGACAATCATGTCTATCCACGTCACCATTCAACATGAAAAAAACGTTCGTCTGAAAGACATGTATTGTATAATAGGTTTGGGTTATTGGTCAATTTCTCGCTGAACACCTAACAAAACTGTAGTCGACAATCAGCATCATCTTCGTTTGATTTCTGAACTAGCCTTGTTTTGAAAGGATAGAATTTGTAGGCTTTCAAAATCCGAAAAACACTAGTAGATGATACACTAGACCCTCTAGCTACTTGTCTAATAGATTGTCGATTATCCATTTGTACATGTCCTAAAACTGCAACTTCAACTCCGTCTTTCTGACAGGACGGAATAGTTCATGTTTTCTGTTGTGAACAGAATTTGAGGTTCGAAACTGGATATGGTCTGGATGGTTCGTATTATAAATTCTTGCAGCAACTTTAGCACATTCATTATTTCGATAATAGGTTGCAACAATTTCTATTAATTCTTCAGCAGAATAAACTATGTTGGAACAAAGTGGCCAAGAATGATTGAATAATAATTTGTGAAGACGTGACAGTGGTCAACTATCTACTTTTTGTTCTGCGACAACTAGATTCAACAAATACTACCAGTGCAGAAAAAAATAACAGTGTCGTCCATTTCAAAACGTTTACTACTAATTAAATAAAATCTACAAACCTAGAAGACCTGCGACAGAGAATTTTTCGGGAATTCCGGACATCTTCAATAATGTAAGGGACGCTTTCGAAAGAACGTATTATTGTATGGAACTAGATAGAGGCCATTTTAAACACTTTATCCGTTGATTGTGTTGCCATTGATATTACTTTTGTTGATTTCCTCATTAAAATGAGCCGCTGTGAATTTTCTGTTTTTCTTAAATAAAGGGTCATATATCAGTTATTATTTTCAGTTTATTGTTTAATTCAAGTGGTAAAGAAAGTGGTAAAGAAAGTGTTATTCTTCATTTTTCATGATGATCTCCTACTACGTAGTAACGGCTACATTCATCAATTTATGGTCATTAGATTCACTAAGACGGGATGTAATAGGGTGAACCTACATCGATATTTTGACTTTTTGATATGTTCGGGAGTTTTTCTCAATTCACGTATTAGTTCAGATAAAGTGCGTAATCTTCCGCAAACGAGAATTTGTAACCGAATGCTGCAGGTGAGATGTAATTATAGAGAAGAGAATGGACCGGAAATTAATTGCAACAGAGCGAATTATATAGTTCTGAAAACCGAATTTATTTTTCATCACTCTTTCCAAGTGTCTAAAAATAATATTTATGTATTTGTCAAACACAGTTTTTCAAACCGATGAAATAACAATGCATTCATATGCCAAGTTCATAAAATCACTTGCTGTGGGTGAATTATTCGATAATAGTAGGTCTCATTTCAAAAGATTGAAGTAATAGCTATCTTTAGTACTATGATTATCTCTGCATTACCTTCTTTCTATATAAAATGATGATGGTATCTGAATCAAATTCAATAGACATGTCGATTGAAAATTACGCCATCGACAGCCTGTGGGTATATAACCTATCAGGAAATCGTCGTTCGGACTGCAAAACCTCGTATCTGCATTTTTTTCCTAAATGAATATTTTTAATAAATTGGGATTCCAATGGTGAAACGCGTATGTGTGCAAAATCTCGAAGCGCTTCGATATTCCTATAACGCCAAATATACTCGGTTCTTAACCGCGTATTTGAATATAGCGAACATAACCTCGTATTTGACGCAGTTCCACATGGTAACTTATAGGGACAGGTGTTTGTCGGTGTTTTGTGTTAAAATCAATAAACTGGTAAGTATTAAATATTACAATTTAATGATTAGAGGGAAGCTTAAGGCCGTATATGCGTGCAGTAGTAAACAAACTCGGTTTTATGCTTTTCATACAGTTTTATTTCCATTTCAAATTATTGCATCATATACGAGTTTTTGACCGAAAATGTTTTTGGTTTACATTGCAGATACTTGATTTTGCACAATAAAAAGTCAATAAAGCCTATTTATGTATGCGTTATACATTATGATTTTATGGGCAGTTGTGACAGGTTTTCGTTTAAGATTAAAAAAAACTACAAAATATTAATTATTTTAATATTTTTGAATACTTGTATACTGTATACTGGACTAACTTTCAGTTAGTCTGCCGAAATAATGTTATTTTGACATTTATTTTGTCAATGACCTTACTATAGGGGCGCTTATTTGACTTTGCTCTAGCTGCTCATCCTCGAGTAAAATTATTTATCGGAAATATCAGCTTGAGTCTTGTTATGATTTGGACTCGTTTAAACTCCGTTGCGAAGGACGCAATAGGTACCTATAATGCCTTAATTTTCTTGATTTTATTTTGAAAATATAATACAGCGAAAAATAATATTTTACGACCTAGATAACTGCGACCGGCAAAGGAATAAGAAGGGTATTCAATTTTTGAATATACATATTGCCAAATGTTTTAAACTTATTTAGATTTAAATATTTTAAGGGTGAAACATTTGGCAAGTGTGTATTTGAAAAAAAAACACCCTTCTGACGTCCTTAAAATTCTTTTGCCGGTCGCAGTTATCTTGGTCGTTTAAAACCTCTGGACTAAAATGTCTTTTTATCGCTTGAGGAATTGTATTCCTTCATTCAATCAGGATACAAACTTTCGGGATAAAAAACTACACTTTAGTCTAGAGGTTTATAATAAACTATTATTTTCAGAAGATGTCCTTACCAAGGGGAAAAGTTATGGTGCTTAAAGCATTAGAACAAATTCATGGTCAAGAGTGCCAGATGCCTGAAAATACCTTTGCTTGCGAAACGTCTTTACCCATTAACGAAATTTTCCCAGATATGGACATTCCTAACTTTTACATTGATAACAATGTAATAATAGAAGAGGTTGTGGCGTTAAACAATTCAACAGTAGTTGAATTCGACAAAGACATTAAACAGCATCAAGAAAAGAATGCAAACAACGAAGACGGAATTGAAAACCTAGATAACAATGAAGATAATGGAAATACATGTCACCCCGAAAATATTCCCCTTCAGGATGTAGAGAGTGACAACAACGACAGCGACCAAAACAGTGACAACGACGAGAGTGACCAAAAAAACGATCCTGACTGTATTCAACTAGAAGATGAAAACGACACCATCCAAGAAGAACTGCAGGATAACACAGCGGGATCCCAATAGCAGGATAACGAAAATAACACGAATAAACGAAAATATAACAAAAATAACTCAGATAGTGATATAGAAGACGATGAATTAGAAAATGAAGATAGAACTCAAGAAGAAACGAAGGAACCCTTAAAGAAAAAAGGGAAGAAAGAGCAAAAAACAAATATTTGCGAATGCGTGGAAAGTCATACAAAGGACTTAAGAAGGACACAGATGGTAAATATAAACTAATAAATGCAGTTGCTTCACGAAGTATTGGACAAACTTGTACTTCACAAAAGTGTCAAAAATCAAAGGTACTGAAATGTGAGATATTCACAGAAAGAGAAAGGGAAGAAATGTTTAAAAAGTTCTGGGAAGATTTAACGTGGGATATGAAAAGGACTTATATTAGCTCTCTTGTAGATACAGTCCCAGCAAAGAGAAAGAAAGCAGATTCAAGAAGGAATGAAACATTAATTTACAGTCTAAAAAGGGGAACTGGGAAACTAAGAGTGTGCAAGAAAATGTTTCTTCCCACATTGGGAATAAAAGAATGGACTGTGAGAGAGTATAGTAGGAAGGCATTTGGAATGCATGTAGCTGTTGAAGAAAACTCAAATGACGCACGAACTAGACATTCTACTAAAGAAAAAAAGAAGGTCCTAGAGAATTTTTTAGATGTTTTGCCAAAAATGCCATCGCATTATTGCCGCGCCTCAACCACAAAATTATACTTAGAGCCTGTGTTTCAAAGCAAAATGGACCTATACCGAGAATATGTGAAGTACTGTGAAAAGCAAGGACAACAGTCTTTTTCGGAAAAAATATTATTTGACTCTTTTAAGGAAAAAAACATTAAGTTATACCGTCCAAGGAAAGATCAATGCGACGTTTGCATTGGACATAAAGTTGGCAATATAGCTGATGACATCTATAGTTCTCATTTCCAAAGAAAGGATATGGCACGTTCTTCCAAGGAAGAAGACAAAAAGGCTGGTCAAGAAAGTGATAGAAAGTTATTAGTATTAACAGTTGACGTACAAGCTGTTAAGCTAGCCCCTGTACTTAAAGCAAGTGCAATATACTACAAAACAAAACTCTGTGTGCATAATTATACCATTTACAACTTATTTGATGGAGAAGTGACGTGTTATTTATGGGATGAGAGCCATGGAGGCCTTGAGGCCAGTATCTTTGCGACAATGTTGTCTGATCACCTCCAGAATTATGTTTCAAAGTTTGCTGGTACAAAAGAAATAATTATTTACAGTGACGGATGTGGCTACCAAAACAAGAACTGTATATTATCGAATGCTCTTCTTAAATTTTCAGTTGAAAATCAAATAATAATATATCAAAAGTTTTTTGAAAAAGGGCATAGTCAGATGGAAGTGGATTCGGTTCACAGCACGTTGGACAGAAAACTAAAAAACAGAGACATTTATTTGCCTACCGATTATATAAATGTTTGTCGCGAAGCTCGTCATAAAAATCCATACAACGTAAAATTTATGCATTATGATGATTTTAAAGATTTTTCTAAAATTGGTTATTATTCTACTATAAGACCTGGTTACAAAGCCGGAGATCCTAAAGGTTCGGAACTTCATGGTCTAATGTACCTTCCTGCCGGTGAAATAAAATACAAAATCAATTATAATGATATCTGGACAGAGTTTCCTAAAAGACCAAGGAGTGGAAATTATACAGTTACTCAGCTTTATAAAACTCGACCAAAAATTAAGACCGTTTTGGAAATTTAAGCAGTTTTGGAAATTTTATGACGATCTTCCACACTAATAGTGTTATTAATTTGCATTTACGATTATGTTTACCTATATTTATCCAAAGAAATTTGTTTTTTGTTTACAGGTTCACGGAATCACCTTTTTTTTCTTAATAATAACCATTTAGTTTGCTTGTGCCAGAACACGTATGTCGTTAAACAGTTTAAGAGTTTTTGTTCAAAACCTCGTAAGTTTTGTTATTTCGGAAAAAAATTGTTTTGATATTTGCGTTTCAATAAAACTAATTATAAAAGCCAAAGTAAGTGTATTTTGTTTCATTTAAAGCAAAATCTGTAGGTATTTGAATTTCAGTTCGAAAAAAAATCAAATGTATTGCTCTCCTGTAAAATTATTTAAAACGCAGATACGAGGTTTTGCAGTCCAGACGACGAAATATAAAAAAAAATCCGTTATAAAGCGGAGAAAGATGAATAATTGAACTGAACAATAGTAAAATAGTGAATGGAGATGAACGTGAACAATTTTGAGAAAAATTGTACAGAGTGGATATTTGGGACAGCTGATGTGAATTCTCACAACCTTTCTTCAAAATCCCGAGACATTCGAAAGTAGTGGTTGAACCCTAGATAACGATCCCTTACTACCTCTTGAGGTAGATAAGAGGTTTCTGTATCTGAATCTGTAGAGTAGGGAGGGTTTGTGTAGGCCCACAGCACTTAGGCCACATGTGACCCATTGTACATCCTCCCGAGGAGTTATCCTCCTAGGTCATCGGCCATCCTGTCCTTTCCAGGAGGGTCGACAGGTCACTGGGAGACATCTCCTTTATATCGGCAGGTGTAGGCCAAGACTCGCCGAACACACACTCTCTTATTGACAGTTTCATCATCTTCCTGTTGAGACATCCTGCATAGAGATGTGTCCACTAGCCCCATATTGTGGAGGTGTTTCCTTAGTTGACAGTGGCCAGTCAGAAACCCTACTGTTAGGCGTAGATTTTTCCTGGTCATCGCCAGATATTTCTGAGGCGCCAGCTTGCCAGGGACGCCCAGGGTGATACTGGCAGGACTGCATCATTTGATTCCATTCCATTCCATTGTCTCAGTCATCAGGCCGTCCTAAAATTCTTAGTCCAGCCGCTTCCTTGGCTAAAGCCGGAATTATTATTATGTCTTGGTGTGTAGTGATGCTCTCTGACGAGACAGGGCGCGCTCTGACGTTATTTCGAGTCAATACAGTGGTGGCTTTTGGAGTAAACGCATGCCAGCATCTACAATGTTTTCCTTCGATTCGTATAGTGATATTGAAGAAAACCTTGCATGTCTACTAATGTAAAATTTACTTAAAAAGAAAAGAAAAAAAAATATTGGGTTCATCCGGTAAATGATCTGAGAGGTAGTCGAAGCGAATATCATTTACTAGTGCTGAAGAAAGATTTCATCAATATTTCAGGATGTTAAAAACTCAATTTGAGATATTACATTCTATGGTAGAAAAGGATATTAAAAAAATGCAAACGACTATTCTCTAGCTAGTTAACGCATCAGATTAGATTAGATACTATTGTGGAATGTTTTGACGCGTCATAACCCCACCATCGTTCTGAAGCCGATCGGGAATCGACCAATCGCCATCACGACAAATCGCGTCCCGACATACTGCACTTTAGTAATATAATTCTAAACATAATAAATGTATGGATAAGATATACTTGTGGCGCGTCACGACACACCACGACACAATAATATAATTCCGGCTTAAAAAGTCGGCAATGCGATTACCTTTACTCCTGTCGTGCCCTTTAATTCACCTCAAGATAATGTTATTGTCTACCGAGACTTTGGCTAAATCTTGGTGGCACTCTAGTACTAGCCCTGAGGTAACACGTTGTCTGTTCAAAGCTACTAGGGATTGTCTTCTATCTGTGCAGATTGTTATGTTTTTGCCAGAAATTTCTTTCCCGGTTACTTCTTTTGTGGCGATTGAGATACCAGCCAGTTGTGTTCGAACCACGCTGGTATTTTTTCCCATTCCCCACTTGATCCTTAGACTTAGTGATCTGGAGTACACTCCACATCCTGAGCCTTCTTTGGTTTTTGAGCCGTCTGTATATATGCGTAATGCAATTGTAGCATCTGACTCTGTGTTCTGTATTTCATGACCATTAACGCAACCTCCTTAACGTACAGGTCCAGAGGGGTCAGACCAGTAATTAATTCTATTGGGGTTCATGTGCAATGTGTGAATTCAAAAAGGAGAAAGCTGTTTTGACATTTTCCAGGCCACTATTCCTGCCTTATTTCGAAAAACCGTATAACCTGTAACATTTCATTTTTCCACTTTCCATTCGATTTTGTTTGCGAGTCAATCTCAACACAAAAAAAATCTTTTTTTTTCAATTTGAACTTGTAGATTGTAACATATCAATTATTTAAAATATATATTTTCTATTTTCACAGATCTGGCTTTATTCTGAGCAGTCTACAGCAGTACTCCAAATAAATCAGAATGCCGACACCTATTCAAAGTCCATGAACGTCAATGGACGCCCTCTGGGTATATGATTGAAGGGACTGATGGAACAGGTGGTAACCTTGCCTGGGTTCTGAACTAAAACCGAATCTATGTGTGAAAGATGAAATTTTGAAAGAGTCTTTTCCGTGTCTGGATTTACATGAAGAGCACGTAGTGGCGATTTAATTAGAAATTTTGAAAATCAACTATCAGGATAAATTTCGACGTTTAAGTTCTGCCACAGGAATAAGAACCAGTAAGAGCATAAGGACTGATAAAAGCATGATAACCACTGAAAGCATAAAAACAAGTGAACGCATTAAAACAGGAATGAATTGGACACAACAAGGAGATCGTCTTGGACCTATCTGGCGGCACAGTGAAATCTAGGTCTGAGGTGGCTCTACTGCTGGAGACTGCTGGAGTTCCCAACCTCATGAATCAGAAAAGACTGGTTGGACGACTGTAAAACAGAAGCCTCGAATTTCTTTGATAGTGTCTGGAAATAGGATTTCAATTATGGGTCTTAAGGTTTAGTATATCAAACCCAAAGGTGAGACTGCATTTCGTTACTTTTCCCATTGAAGCAACCATTGGAAAGTGTAGAATATTTCAGAACTTGGACACTCAGATTTCTCGATACTTACAGTAACGTTCAAATCCAATATCGAGTAATAATTATTTTTTTATTCCTTTGCACCTTTTCACATTAGTGGCTGCAAACCCTATCAAAACTACCAAGTAAACTGTATTCCTTGTTTCATTGGTTATGCTTGAAGGGTCTCCTATCCTGGTGTAACTAAGATTGTCTACAGTGATAAGTGTTGAAGAAAAGGATAGTATTTCTGGAAACGTCTGTACATGGCGCCCGAATAAGAGATTTGAATTTAGCAACACCTTTCAGCACTTATAATTGAATTTCTATGAAAAATCAAGAACCGACTTGTGCCCTTGCGTTCGCAAATCATTCCAACTAGGCACAAATACTACTTTCTTGCTCTAAATCAAGAAACAAGTGAGCAAATGGTACAAACCTTGTGATAGAGCAAAAATGCATTCACAATAATCTTCAACTCTAGTGAAGTTCTAGGTACCACTGCTGGAGCTGATCCACCTGTTCATTGATATTTTTCACATTGAAAATATGGTTAGAAAATTTACAAAAGATTTAGCTCATAGAAGTGCAACGTCTACACTATCAAGAGTGATACTAATCAAATGAATATCGTCAACTGTATGGGGTGAAGATTATAGGAATGTTGCAAGTCGATCTTCCACTCCACAGCTGTCTGGAAAACACTTAAAATTTTCATATTTCATATGCATTGTTGAACATCCATTTAATAGTTTGATTCCTTATGGTGTATACCAAGATGAAACAAACATCTTGGCATAATAAAACCATTACCGGGAATGTTTCAACAAACTTACCCAGATATAGTCGGTAATGAATCTTTCGCCACCTCGTCATCAATAAAACTGTCGGGCCTAACCCAACAATAAGTCAACTAGGTAACTACACACACCTGCCTTGTTTGGTTATGTGAAGACGGTCAATATGCACGGAAACAAAGTAAGCTTATTGGCAATCAAATGCAATGTTCTCAGTATCACAAGTTTGTTAATACTAATCAATTCAGTTGATAATATAGATCTGTTAATTCAATCTTTTGTATATTCCTCACAAATCGCAATTGATAGTTTAGGTCCTCGATTACCATTTTTTTGAATTTACGTGAAGGTAACATGTGTAACTAGCGTTTTGAAGAGTTGTGCTAATGAACTTAAACACTTCATATAAAAAATGTATTCGTTGTCTATCACAAAGTCAGGAAGCAGAAATAGTGAAAAATTTAAAAAAATTTGACTCTGCTCAAAAAAGTATCCTTTATTGCTAATCTGGTTACCAGCAGATTTAAACTCACGAACTTGCATTGTGAATGATGCATAAAGAGCATGTATTTTGTTTTGACGCTGAACAAGTCAATGAATATTAAATGTACATATGAAATTTTAAAAAATGAAGAGATAACCATTCCTTGATGTCTCAATTATAAGAAATGCTCTTTGAGGTTGAGAATTTGATGTGTATAGGGACAATGCTAATACTTTCAGATATAATAATAATAATATTTATTTGCCATTCAATTTCTAATACACAATAATCTTAGTTAGCGACAAATAAATATAGTTCCCACAGAAGGATAAACCTGTGCGTGTGCTATATCATTTTAATATACAATAGATTATAATGAAATATAAAAATAGAGTTTCTTTCAGTATGAACAAAAAAAGCACTAGAAAAATTGTATACAGATATTACATTAAAATTACATTTAGTCAATATAAAACATTCAGGTTATATAATGAAACAATTGCAATAGATACATTACATCGAACATCACTCACACATCAATCAAACAAAAACCCATTTTTTAAATGAAACAAACAAACCATGGGGAAGTTGACCTACAGATTTCACAACTCTAATCACACATCTTCTACAGTAGTAATATGTATTTTTCACATCAACATATTGGTGTATCTGTGTATTCCTAAAAACTCTCATTAGTGCCCACAATGAAAGTGAAGAGACTATAATTTCTTCGCAGCAGGTTTATAACTTTCCCCATAAGCAAAGAAAAACATAATACTGATGAAAATGTTACAAGGGACATAGTGGAAAGTATGTCCGTTATTTTAACACCTCCTTTAATATTTCTCCTGAAGATGATCATTTGGTGATCGAAACACCTGTCAGGGTGTTGAAATTACGATTTGACTTTGGGATAAAACTCCAGTAATATTCACGATAATATTTGATAAGAATTTTGGAAAGATGAACAAATACACATTATGAAAATATTGTTGATTCCATCAAAAGTTGAACAACACGAAAAACAAGACGATGACTTGACAAAACAATGTTAGACAAATTTTGTTTCATACAATTTGCAACAAATTTTGTGAAAAAAGTGGAATTTGGTACTCAAAAACACTCGAAATGTTGGCAGTGGCATACAGTGAGTGTACTCTGAGTCAGAAAGATGTTTATAATAGTACAAGCTTTTCACAGATGATGGAAGAGCCAATGATTGAGGCTTTCGCGGACGAGGTTATCAGTGTCACTATTTTTTGGGTTTGATAGCCGTGGATTTTTGAAATTTCTTCCTGACGTTTCGCTGGCGCAGTCTCTTCCTCATAGGTTTATACATTCTGAGTTGATAACCCATCGGAGATATTTTGCACCTGCTCACTTGGCATTGCTTGTTTCTAATTTTTTGACCAAAATCAAAACTGTAATCATGCCTCAGCCACCGTATTAACCAGATTTGCCTCCCTGTAACTTTTTCCTGTTCACAAGACTGAAGAGACCTATGAAAGGACGGCGTTTGCGACTAATGAGGGTAAAAACACAGAATCCTTGAGAGAGCTCGAAGTCACAAATACATATTTTTTGAAAAACCATTTAAATTCACCTCACTTTTCAGCATGCCTCGTATAAGTTTAGTTACTATAATTTCGTGATGACGCCAACCAGGTTGGTGAAACGCGCCTCAAAAAAAGTATCACAGTTCTGTCGTATAGCGTGAAGCCAGTCTTATCATTCACATTGTAGAAAAAATCCCAATTTCCGTGAAAGTGTAGGAGACCGTTAATCTCTGGGATACATTTGTTTACGGGAAACATTCTAACCATCGTCATTGTACAAAGAAGAGAATCGTTAGATTGGCGGTGCATTTAATATTTGCAATATCAATAAAAATGATAAATTTGATATAAATCACTATGTACATTCAAAGAGGCTGTGAGAATGCAAGGGAACCGGCAAAGAAGAAAGTCCCCCTGGCAAGGTCCACGTCGGGACGTTGCGCGTTGGACGTTGTTCACAGTTGGTGCCTGAGGTAACAGATGTCTGTCAACCCCAGCAAAACTGTGTTAATCCCCTTCACCAAGAGAAGGAAACTGGACGATCTAACGCCACATACCCTCAATGGTGTGGTCATTCCATTTGGAACGGAGGTGAAATATCTTGGCATTGTCCTTGATAAAAGACTCACCTGGAACGCTCACTTGGAAAAAGTTCCGACTGTCTCTATGGACATGTCGAAGGATTTGTGGTAAAACTTGGGGTTTGGGTCCCAAACAAATTCAATGGATTTATGTGATGACTGTCAGACCAATGATCACTTATGGTGCAATTGCTTGGTGGCTGAAGGCTTTAGAGAAAACGGTCAAGCGAAGCTCTTTGGCTTACAGAGACAGGCTTGCCTGGCTATTAGTGGTGCCCTCAGTACCACACCGTCAGGGGCCATGGAAATCCTTCTAGATCTATCTCCTCTCCACATTTTTCTGGAAAGGGAGGCTAGATGGACTGCATACAGACTTGTGCACATTGCCAATTGCACAAATCAAGACAATGCAGAGTGCAACAGACTGTTGGTTGACATTGGAAGTCACAGCATTCTGGAAATGACCTCTGACTTCATGCCTCCAACTGTCAACTACGAACTGCCTTATAAAGTACTATTCCCGAGTAGAGAGGACTGGATCCTGCGGGAGAAGGAAATATTAAGAGCAGATAGTTATTGGTTCACAGATGGATCAAAAACACCTTTCGGTTTTCAGTCGCAGACCCAGGACAGAAATATCTACCTGCTTAGGAACTTATGCGACCGTATTTCAAGCGGAAATTTACGCTATTGAATTGTGTGCGGAGAGATTGGATAAATCCAACCTCACTCACAAGTCAATAAAAATATTCTCGGACAGTCAAGCGGCGTTGGAAGCTCTTGGCTCCTATCGAGCAACGTCTAAATTGGTAGCAAACTGTCAAAAAATACTCTCCTCGATAGGAAGATTTAATAGATTGTCTCTGGTCTGGATTCCTGGCCATACTGGCCTGGAAGGCAATGAAGCTGCTGACTCTCTTGCAAAGGAGGGTGCTGCAAGCGGCTTCATTGGACCACAGAACCTGTCATTGGCATCGCTTTGGGCTTTGCCAAACAAACACTGAACACCTGGATGGCTCCATGGCGTTTATTCACCCTTCGAAGCTTGATTTCAAACAGTTGTTGGACTACAGTCCAACTGTCATTTGTCACTGTCATTTGAATCATCACATGTAGAGACTTGGACTATCGGAAGACAGTGTGTATCGCCTCTGTCTGGAAAATGATGGAACTGCAAAGCATATACTTTGTGCCTGCCCCGCTGGGGACCGAATCTGGTTCTTCGAGTTCGGCAGATCGGTACTCTCACCATCTGACCTGAAAGACCACTCACCATACAAACTAATCGGCTTCGTTAAGAAGCTGGGTTTATTTGGCCGAATATGAATAGGTGTGAGCCACAATAAACCCTTGTGTTGCGGTGGAGGGTCGAATAGACCCACTCACTTCAGACCTACCTACCCCTCTTTCATTCATTTTGGATATGAATATTGTACAGATTCAGCAGAATTCGATCTATCAGGTTCACATTTATAATTCGCAACAATCATACGAAAACCACAAATCATAAGCATGAGAACAATAAGAATGCTTAATAAGGTCATACTACACAACACCGATAAAGACGAACACTGGTTTCAATCAAAGTTCAAAGAAGCCGTATACAGTGACTAACAAATTATCACGAATTATCGAAATTAGTTAACCATCATTCGAAGACATTGGTGGATAACAATCGGAACATGATGAGTAACTGCATTTGAAATGTTTCTTTACACTCTTTTATATTGATATATTTTTGATGTTTCTGTTATTTTTTTACATCTTTTTTAGCTTTTTATTTTTCATCCTTCGTATGTGTTTACTCTAGCTTCCTATAAATAGTTCATTTGAACTTGAACCTGTTTAATTTAAAAAAAGCTTAGATTATTACTTAAATTTTATGTATATTAATATGATATTGTTGGAAAAGGGTATTTATCAATAAAATATTTCATTGATTATTTTATGTATGGAATCATACATCATCATAACGTGTTAGGAATCACACGTTAAAAGGTAAGACCTCGTTAATCCTTAGCTCGCACAAGTTTCGACTTCTGAGGGTTGCCGTTCATAGGGGTGCGACAGCTGGTTAACGGAAAAACAGATTTTAAACAGATTTAAACAGATGTATATATAGTATAATACTACCATGAGCCAATTGTTACTTTTGTAGGATTCAACAATGATACTAATAATGTACAAACACAAATATAGTACCATAATAAAAGGAAATTACGAACTTGCTGGTTAGATTTTTATAATCCTGTGAACAGTATATGTCTAACGCACACTAAATGCTGAGCGTCTGTCCGCTGAAAGAGGAGGAGCCTGCCTTCCGCTGACGTATGCGTGAGAGAAAGGGAATCCTGACAAATTGGCACCGTTACGCGTTAGGTAACGATGTGGTTTACCCTCCCTTGGGAAGTTACCACTTCAAAAATAGATATTCAAAATTTTATCTCTCAATTATGTCATTAATCGAATATTTTCATCAAATTGAGAGTGAGGGTCACAAAACAATTGTTCTTTTTACAAGTAGAATAATACAATGAGCATTCCATGTAAGATAATTGTTTCATTGATAGAAATCGAAATATCTATCTTTGGCTACTTCATTGATATAGAAAATTTCACTGTCTTCAAAATCACTTGATTAAAACAAAAATCGAAGTCGAGAATAATTGATAGTTCCTACAAAATTAACTTAGGTGTGAGCAGAACTTATTCTAGCTACAATCACTGAAAATCACGTCAAAAACAAAAGATTTAATCAGAAACAACAAAAGTAATTACTGTTCTTAATTATTCGACTTGGATTCGTTCTCATTATATTTATTAGTGTGGAATCTGAGGTATATCGTGATGAAAGTTTACACAATCTCCGTATACAGTATGTTTACGAGCCGGAGGCAAAATGAAAAATGTGGTAGCCGAGCACGAGATAGTAGATTAGGTCTCGCTAGTGGTGTCGGTGGATTTAAAACCAGTGGCGTAGATTAACAAGAGAACTGGAACTCCAAATTGAAACTTTATTGATGTATATCTTTTTCAAGAAAATCTAAAACAATGAAAAAAGGGAGCAAACAATGAATGAATTTAATTATAAAAGAAAGTCACCAAATATTAGACAGAGAAAATTGCCATTTGCATAAAAATACAAGAGTTGTCAGGGGAAAAATGCTGAAAGAAAATCTAAATTAGAATGATTTGTCACAGCATCTGGAAAAATGGCCTGAAAATGTTATTTCATATGTATACGTTTTCTAATGAAGATGTAAACGAAAAAAATATTTCTTATCTATTTTCATTGCTATTCTGTTTTTCATACACTTTCGTTAAGTTATTCAAAAGTTAAAATGTAATTGAAAATTTGGCTCAAATCCTGTATTTCAGATTTTTTTTTAACTATTATGTATTTTACTAATTTTGATGATTTCAAAAAACAATCTTTTGATGTTGCTATTGTGTTATTTTCATCAGCCAAAATTTCAGTATTATCATGGTAAATAATTTGACCACAAGAGCGTTTATTTAGCCTAGATTTACTTTTATGTGAGATAATTCGTGATGAAAGGTTACGAGTTATCTAACCTATATAAAAAGAATCACCAGATGAACATGGGATAGTATATATAACATGAGATTTGTCTTTATTACTGAGGGGAAATTTCAGTTTAGAATAGAGGAAAGAAATCGTTTTGTAGTTCTTTGTGGATATTCTGATATATGTAATGTCTAGAAAAATATTGACTGATTTGTGAGAAAGAAATAGGCTGAAAAATATTTTCAAAAAAGCAGGCTGCACCGAATCTAAAAGTGAGATTGAGATTAGAGAACTGACAAGGATCATCAGTTCCATAGTTCCTTGAATTAACAGTGAGAGTACCAAAATAATTAATACCAAAACAGATTGAGAAGTGGGTATACATGAAACACAAAAGGTTCTGGGAAAATAAACTGCGAAACACACACGGAAAAATCTTTATAAAATAACCGTCAGAGGAGAGAATGGCAGAACTGAAAAACGTGTTATATTTATGAGAATGTATGGCAAAGGAGGCAAGAAATTCTATGGAGATTATATCTAGATGAATATAACATTCCACAGAAGATCTCTACAGACTAGTACAGGAAACTAGATTGTAAGGATGAGGTCATGAAAAACCCCGGAAAAAAGACGCAATAAGTCTATGAGGCTGTAGTGTTTTCCGGAAGAAATTCCAAAAGAAGGACATGGCAATCATTTTACTTAAGATCTGTCAAATTTCATTGAATGTTCTCTTCTCCGACAGGAAATACCGTTCACAAATATTAACAAAAATTATGTGACCATAGTTTCTTACAAATCAAATGGAACTTGTAATAGTGAAAAAAATATTAATGCTCAGAATATTGAAAAAAATATATAGGGTCTTCAAATATTACTGGAGTTTTTTCCCAACACCGAACCGTTATTTCAACACCTCAACAGGTGTTTCGATCACCAAGTGATCATCTTCAAGAGAAAGATCAAAGTTCAATCTTCCTCTTGAAGATGATCACGTAGTGATCGAAACACGTGTCGAGGTGTTGAAATGACGGTTTGGTGTTGGGAAAAATATTCATTACTACACCAAAGGTTCCAAACAGTGCATCACAAGTATACCTAGGGTCTTTCATTAAATGCTTCCTATCTTTAAATTTGGACAAAACAAAGTGTTTGAGAGATATCCTTCAAACGTCCGCCACACCCGAAATGTCCAATTTTTCATGACTGGCGCATAAATCAGGATGAATCTAACTGTTGGCATGGGTTATGTTAGCTTTGAGGGCCGCTGTGGTTTGGGGCTTATTCGCAAACACTTGTGACTCAAGAAAACCCCACAAGAAAAAGTCTAATGAGGTCAAATATTATGATCTCGGTGGTCAGTTACATCACCTCCGCCGTTCTGTTGGAATCACATGTCGTTGGTGTCCAGATCATGGAACCACATGTCGTTCTGAAAGAAATATGGACCGATGACACCGCCAGTCCAATATCTACACCAAACTGACTGTTTCGGGATGCACCAGTGTGAAGGTGGCCATGTGTTTTCATCCATGTGTTTGGTGAAAGAGAGGCGAGCGCGCTATTCCGCCATAGGTCGTTTCACCGCAATTATTCACATGGCTAGCCATGGAAATTTTTACATTGATAGACTCATTGCTGGAAACGAAATGATGTGATTGGAAATGATTCAAATGATGATGAAAATCCTTTTTTTTATGAAATGAACCGCATTTTATTGAAATTGTACAAACAACTGATAATAATAGAAGCAGAAAAATAATTCCAAAAGTAAATTCGTTGCTAGGAATATTTTTTTCTGTCAATTAATTAAATACACCCCCGACTACCCTTAATTCAATTTTCATTAGAAAAAATCATAACTCCTTGCAGAAACACATTGCTGGGATTTTTTTTTCATGAGACCATCGAATTTGGCATGCTTATGAACCCCAAAGGGGTCACTGATTTTGTCTCACTAAAATACACCCCCTTCTACCCTTAATTCAATTTTCATTAGAAAAAATCATAACTCCTTGCAGAAACACATTGCTGGGAATATTTTTTCATGAAATCATCGAATTTGGCATGCTTGTTAACCCCAGAAGGATCGCTGATTTTGTCTCACGAAAATGCACTCTCTTCTACCTTTAATTCAATTTTCATTAGGAAAAATCATAACTCCTTGCAGAAACACATTGCTGGGATTTTTTTTTCATGAGACCATCGAATTTGGCATGCTTATGAACCCCAAAGAGGTCACTGATTTTGTCTCACTAAAATACACCCCCTTCTACCCTTAATTCAATTTTAATTAAAAAAAACCATATGTCTTGCAAAAACACATTGCTGGGTGAATTTTTCCATGAAACCATCGAATTTGGCATGCTTATTAACCCCAGAGGGGTCACTGATTTTGTCTCACGAAAATGCACCCCCTTCTACCCTCAATTCAATTTTCATTAGAAAAAATCATAACTCCTTGCAGAAACACATTGCTGGAAATATTTTTCCATGAAACCATCGAATTTGGCATGTTCATCAACCCCAGAAGGGTCGCTGATTTTGTCTCACGAAAATACACCCCCGACTACCCTTAATTCAATTTTCATTAAAAAAAAATCATAAGTCCTTGCAAAAACACATTGCTGGGAGAATTTTTCCATGAAACCATCGAATTTGGCATGCTTATTAACCCCAGAGGGGTCACTGATTTTGTCTCACGAAAATATATCCCCCTTCTACCCTCAATTCAATTTTCATTAGAAAAAATCATAACTCTTTGCAGAAACACATTGCTGGAAATGTTTTTTCATGAAACCATCGAATTTGGCATGTTTATCAACCCCAGAAGGGTCGCTTATTTTATCTCGCGAAAAAACACCCCCTTCTACCCTCAATTCAATTTTCAATAAAAAAATCAGAAGTCCTTGCAGAAACACATTGCTGAGAATATTTTTTCATGAAACCATCGAATTTGGCATGCTTGTTAACTCCAGAAGGGCCGCTGATTTAGTCTTGTGAAAGAAAACCCTCGACTACCCTTAATTCAATTTTCATTAAAAAAAATCATAACTCTTTGCAAAAACACATTGCTGGGAGTATTTTCTAATGAAACCATCGAATTTAGCAAGCTTAACCCCAGAAGGGTCGCTGATTTTTCGCGAAAGAACACTCCCGACTATCCTTAATTCACTTTTCATTAAAAAAAAATCATAAGTCCTTGCAAAAACATATTGCTGGGAGTATTTTTTTATGAATCCATCGAATTTCGCAAGCTTGTTGACCCCAGAAGGGTCGCTGATTTTGTCTCATGAAAATACACCCCCTTCTACCCTCAATTCAAATTTCAATAAAAAAATAAGTCCTTGCAGAAATACATTGCTGGGAGAATTTTTCCATGAAACCATCGAATTTGGCATGCTTATTAACCCCAGAGGGGTCGCTGATTTTGTCTCACGAAAATACACCCCCTTCTACCCTCAATTCAATTTTCATTGAAAAAATCATAACTCCTTTCAGAAACACATTGCTGGGAATATTTTTTCTTGAAACAATCGAATTCAGCAAGCTTGTTAACCCCAGAACGGTCGCTGATTTAGTCTCGCGAAAGAACACCCTCCACTACCCTTAATTCAATTTTCATTAAAAAAAATCATAAGTCCTTGCAAAAACACATTGCTGGGAGTATTTTCCCATGAAACCATCGAATTTAGCAAGCTTAACCCCAGAAGGGTCGCTGATTTAGTCTCGCGAAAAAAAAAACACCCCCGACTACCCTTAATTCAATTTTCATTAAATAAAATCATAAGTCCTTGCAGAAACACATTGCTGGGAATATTTTTTCATGAAATCATCGAATTTGGCATGCTTGTCAACCCCAGAAGGGTCGCTGATTTTGTCTCACGAAAATACACCCCCTCCTACCCTCAATTCAATTTTCATTAGAAAAAATCATAACTCCTTGCAGAAACACATTAATGAGAATATTTTTCCATGAAACCATTGAATTGTGCATGCTTGTCAACCCCAGAAGGGCCGCTGGTTTAGTCTCGCGAAAGAACACCCCTCCTTAATTCAATTTTCATTTTAAAAAAAATCCTTGCAAAAACACGTTGCTGGGAGTATTTTTTCATGAAACCATCGAATTCCGCAAGCTTGTTAACCCCAGAGGAGTCACTGATTTTGTCTCACCAAAATACACCCCCTTCTACCCTCAATTCAATTTTCATTAAAAAAATCATAACTCTTTGCAGAAACACATTGCTGGGAATATTTTTTCTTGAAACCATCGAATTCAACAAGCTTGTTAACCCCAGAAGGGTCGCTGATTTAGTCTCGCGAAAGAACACCCTCGACTACCCTTAATTCGATTTGCCAATGTTGAAAACTGGTTTTCCCAAGTCAAAAATGATTTATTGAACGGAAACTATAATAATAAAAAGTGTAGTCGAGTTATCAGAGTTTTGCGCAAAAAAAGTAATAGCTCTCCATAATGGAAATTATGCTTGATATCCCGAAATATGAATGTACCCCCAAAACGGTCACAAACAAACGTAAAAAACTGAAAATTTTGAAAAAAATAAGTATTTCAAATTAAGGACTTGATTTAACGGTAGGCGGAGGTGTATTTTCGTGAGACAAAATCAGCAGCCCTTCGGGGGTTAACAAGCTTGCGAAATTCGATGGTTTCATGAAAAAATACTTCTAGCAATGTGTTTTTGCAAGGACTTATGATTTTTTTGTAATGAAAATTGAATTAAGGGTAGTCGAGGGTGTTCTTTCGCGAGACTAAATCAACGGCCCTTCTGGGGTTAACAAGCATGCCAAATTCGATGGTTTCATGGAAAAATTCTCCCAGCAATGTGTTTTTGCAAGGACTTATGATTTATTTTTAATGAAAATTGAATTAAGGGTAGTCGGGGGTGTTCTTTCGCGAGACTAAATCAGCGGCCCTTCTGGGGTTGACAAGCATGCCAAATTCAATGGTTGCATGGAAAAATATTCTCAGTAATGTGTTTCTGCAAGGAGTTATGATTTTTTCTAATGAAAATTGAATTGAGGGTAGGAGGGGGTGTATTTTCGTGAGACAAAATCAGCGACCCTTCTGGGGTTAATAAGCATGTCAAATTCGATGGTTTCATGGAAAAATTCTTCCAGCAATGTGTTTTTGCAAGGACTTATGATTTTTTTTTATGAAAATTGAATTAAGGGTAGAAGGGGGTGTATTTTTGTGAGACAAAATCAGCGACCCTTCTGGGGTTAACAAGCTTGGTAAATTCAATGGTTTCATGGAAAAATACTCGCAGCAATGTGTTTTTGAAAGGACTTTTTTTATTGAACAGGGAATCAAGGGTAGTCGGGGGTGTTCTTTCGCGAGACAAAATCAGCGACCCTTTTGGGGTTAATAAGCATGCCAAATTCGATGGTTTCATGAAAAAAAATTCCCAGCAATGTGTTTCTGCAAAGAGTTATGATTTTTTCTAATGAAAATTGAATTAAGGGTAGTCGGGGGTGTATTTAATCAATTGACAGAAAAAATATTCCTAGCAGCGAATTTTCTTTTGGAATTATTTTTCTGCTTCTATTATTATCAGTTATTTGTACAATTTCAATAAAATGCGTTTCATTTCATAAAAAAAAGGATGTTCATCTTCATTTGACTCATTTCCAATCACATCAGTTCGTTTCCAGCAATGAGTCTATCAATGTAAAAATTTCCATGGCTAGCCATGTGAATAATTGCGGTGAAACGACCTATGGCGGAATAGCGCGCTCGCCTCTCTTTCACCAAACACATGGATGAAAACACATGGCCACCTTCACACTGGTTCGGGATGCAATAGATCTCATGTGGATTGGTATCGTCCCAAATTTGATAGTTTTGTCAGTTCACGTACCCTTTTATCCAGCAATGGGTTTAATGAAGATTCGTGTCAGTTGCCAAGTGCTCCAGAGTCCATTCAGCGTTTACCTTCAGTTTCTGGGTCAGTTGAATTTTGTACCGGTGCAGGGCCAAGTCACGACGCAAAATTCGCCAAGTTACGGTCTATGACAGGGCAAGTTCTTGTTAGCAACGCACACTCTCACGAACAGCGGCGATGTTTTGGATAGATCTTGCGATTTGTCGACGAACAGGTATTGGTCGATCGGTTCAACGAACGAGTGAACCCAAATGTATCCACCACATTGCGAAGCGCGCCGTACGTTGCCCAAACATAACAACACCCATTCTGATAAAATAATTTTATTATTTGAACGTTTGGTTGAAGGTTACATCCGTCCATGTTGATTTGACAAAACAGACTGAATGAATGACAACTAATTTGACAGATGTAGCTTCAACAAGATGGCCATTATCAATTGTCCATGTTGGAAGTACGTAGTTTTTAGAAACACATTACATTACGCACGCAAAATATCATTTCACTGTTCTTGGGAACTCATTCAATACCTACTTAATTTTTCAAAACTAGCAGAAAACGTAATGAGCAAATTTGAAGATGACTTTTTTTTCGAAATTACCGTTATGGAGAATATTTTATTAGCACAAATTCGAAATGAGGAGTTTCACCTTACAAAAACAAAAGGAAAAGACGTCCATGAGCGATTCAGTAGCCTGCAAGGTCTCCCGACCCTATTCCTCTTGAGTTTTTCTCTGTAGTACTCCAAACATCGAATTATAGAAGTGAGTTATAAGATCGAATTGAAAAATTCGAACTTCTTGTGGTTATCGTAAAATAAATATTTGTGTGTCGTTGCAAACAGTTTTTGGAAATCCATTCAATTAAACAAGATATGAATATTCAATAGTGTTAAAAATGTGCTATCAGATCTCTAATACGTTTCTTAGACAAAGCATGTTTTAGGTAACTCTGGAGGTTTGGGCGTGACTAATTAACTACTCGTTCGTCAGAAATGGGTCACAGCAAGTTTTAAAGACCAGAACAATAAAGAAAAGTAAACCATTTTCTCTTTGATATCTTGACAGAATCGCAGAAACACGCCATTTCATTCAATTTATTTATAGCGGAGGATAGTGGATCGAGCAAAGACATAAAACATGCAATCTAAATTGGCAAAAAACACTAACAGAACTTCTCTCCTTTAATTAAAAACGTGTCTTCCAATTAGTTATCCAACTCAGTGGTGTTGATATATATAGGAAACGATTATGATGTACTGGGTGAGGAAATTCACAGTTAGCCCGGGAGTTCGAAATCATACAGAAAATGAATTGAGTCTCGATAGTAATGGAAAATTTTTGAGAGATCATAAGAGTTTGCCAGTTCACATCTTGATAAATAATTGCAGAGTATTAGCAAAAATGTTTATATTGATCAACTCTGATGAGTCGCATGGGTCAATGATATAAATATACAATAATGAAGTTCAAGGGAACGATACGTTGTGGAATACACTGTTGGGACTGGTAATAGGTGAATTATTAATCAGTCTGGCACAGCGCTTACAAATAATGTAACTTCGTGGAGAGGAGAATCAGAATTAGGATTAGTTCCCGGCCGAAATCCCTCAATATACTGAATGCATCGGCTAAAAATGTGTTCCCAGTAACTCTTGAAAAATCACCACAGGTCGGGGTCATGAATACAGTCAAAGGGGTCAACTATCTGTCCCCGAATCCTTTGCCTAACTTGATATGAGTGTTAACGATTAGTACCTACTCGAAACATCCCAAATGGTTTCGTTCTAAATATCCATATGTTTTTTGGCAATAAACTTTCGTTTTCATATGATATGATATGCTATGATAAGATACGAAAATGATAAGTGAAAATCAAAATAAAAGAATTAACATAAAAATCCAAGCAGATAAATATTTTGAACGCCTGCGCGATGAAAGAGTTATAAAAAGTAAATTTTGTAATAAAAATTTATGATACAAAATAAAAATCAATAAAACAATAATGTTTCTAAACTAAGTAATTTTAGGAAAAATCCTACACCACAAATTTACATCTTTCTTATCTCTTTCTCTCTCCCTCACCAATTCACTATCTTCTCTTGTCGATAACTATTAGCAGATAAATACGTGAATTGCAGGTTTTTTTTTGTTGTCATTATGATCACTAAATCGGATGTTACTTCTATCAGGTAATACATCATTATGTAGATCTGTTTTCCTAGTATGATATGTTATAATTATTTTTGAAGGACTTTCTGAAATATTTTTGCTAGGCATGAAATAAAGAATATTATTCCATATTTGGTTACATTCATCTTGCCACCGGTCTTGTGTAACGGTTTTCTTATTGAACGCATTTTGTATTGTATACATTTTGATCACATTTTGTACTGTACCATTTGAAAGCGATCAATTTGAATCCGTACAGGTGGACATGCAATTTCTGTTGATATTATCTAAACGGTTTTAGGATGGTGCCGATCTATATATACTCGGTGTCTTTCTATTTTTCGAATTTGAAATGTTATCCAGAATTTCGATTTTAGCGGTCCCTTCCACAAATATAGACTGATTGCAGAGACGCCAAATTTAATCATTCCGGGTCACACTCGTTATTGTTTGTTTCATCCAAAGAGGAAACTATAAGAAGAGTCTGAATAAACAGGCATATTATTTTCATGATATTGAGTTGTAAATATGTACTTACTAAATTTTCCTACAGCGATTAAGCGACCGATCAACATCTTACCTGCAAACAAAGAAAAATCATTAAATCTATTCATGAAATTATTTAAATCATAATAATATTTGTATTCTATGAAAAATATAGAGGGTGTTTCTTCATAACATGCTAACATTTAGAGTTTGAAAGATACACTTAGAGAATAAAACTTCGTATTCATTCATTAAAAAATATTGTCCAGCATACTGTTGTAGATCATGTCCGAAAGAAAGTAACGCCGGCCGCCACTGTTAACCATAAACCAAACGTGACGTAGCTAAGTGCGCGGGAATGCCCAATATTCCCTGCCGCTCGAGAAACAGCAAGAAACATGCTAGCGATGTCGATGGAACTTCGGCGAAAATTCTTCGATGTTCGATTGCGATATTTATACGCTGGCTGCGAGCGTATCGAGACAGTAAAGTACACAGTCAAATGTAAGATACAGTGCGATACGCGAAGTGATCAAGTAAGGCGTTAGATATTCACACAGTCAAGTTGACGTTACAGTGCATTACGCGAAGTGATCTAGTAAGGCGGTAGATGTTCAAATAATAGTTGAAGTGTTTGTTGTATTTAAAAAGAAATAAAGTTAAGTTTGATTATACAGTGTAGTCAATTATTGATGAATCCACGGGGAAGAACGTAATAATACGAATAATGTCTGCAGATCCATTACATATAGGTATGAGTTCACTTTACTGGTGGTAAAGAACAGGAAGCAAGAAGGAATAGAAATATCCCGGATGTACAAACATTTTCTGAACATTTGTAGAAGGGTGTGTGAAAAGAATAAATCATTAAATACGACCAATTACTGATATTATGAGTAGCACATTTTTCTTGAGAAAAATATATTGGATTTGCGCAGGAACATCGTGGATGAGCATAAGTTTGTCCTTTCTATGTCTGTAAGTACAATGTTCTCCATAACATTTCTTATTCAGATTGTAGAAGATGAAAACTCCCAAACAAGGTATATAAAAGTTTTTGCAAATATTAGGGAATATGCTTTTTTGAATAGCTTCAATTATTTCATACGAGAAATACATTTTTCGGTAACTGACATTGCAGGAATCTACTGCTCCAATAATAACTTATGCAAGTTCATCGACACTACATTATTACGCGACTATAAAAGCGTATATAATAGCTTTCAAATTCACTATGCAGTCACAAGATAATTAAGCCGTATATACGACAATAATTACTATATTGCGATATGTCATTGAACAAAAAATAATTTCTTCAACTATCAATCAGAAATGGTAATTTCTGCTTCAATGACGTTTCTTCTCGGAGTTCATAACATTATATCCAATAATATTATTATATACATATTTATGTGAATTGCGATTGACTGGTGGGCGAAATACATGACTTCATTAAACAATTAGTATCTCGGAAAGTAAACAAATAATGAGTCACTGATGGGTCTCTGTTTATTTTATGCTATTTCCATTATCAGATTTTCTAAAACATTTTTGTAAATTGAAGAGAGAGTTGACATGAAAGTTGAATGAATGACGCGAAATCCTTTCTACGAAAAGTTTTAATGTGAATATAATTGGCTCCAGAAAAATATAAAGTTCATTTAAGAAGTTAGCTGTAAAACTTATACTGCAATTAGATGATTTTATGATCCACTTCTCAATTTCGCCGTTGGGATCTGTCATAGTCTCGAAAGAGGTACTACGAGGTCTGCTCCAAAAATAGGTGAATGTTCAAAGTTCGGGGGGTACGTATATTTGATTAGTGATTTTTTAATGTTGGTACACCCGATACGAACACATCTTCACAGTTTGTTTAGTATGTACAGTTTGTTGGTGAGAGGCATAAAAGTGTTTTGCGAGTTCTGATATCAACCATGTGGTCGATAGCAGAAAATTTATTAGCAAAAAAGCAAAACATTTATATATACACACTCCTTGTGTGTATATACAGAGTGGTCCAACGAAAAGTATGCACCTTGCTTTTCTCCTTTTTTTGTAACTTAACGCAAAAATGCTCGGACAGGTCAATTTGTCTTTTGAGGGGGACACATTTTAGATGTATTTTTCTAGCCGTGCCTTCAACCCCCTAGCGAGGGTGATTAACAACCCTAAAATTTTAAATGGAAAGTGGTTTCGAGTGATATATCATTTAAAAGGGCACAAAATTATCTTTCCAATGATACCTAATTTGTTGTATTTCACTCAAACATGTAGGTATTATGAAGAAAAACAACTGTATCCCAGTACTTTGAAATGTGTAATTGACTTAATAGAATCCTACTTCAGCAAGTGCTGAAAATGTGACCCATTTGCTACCATACAATAATACAGATTTTGTTCAAATCTATTCCTAACATTCTGTAGCATATCAGGTGTTATACTTCTGCACTCTGCTGTAATTCGTTGGCGAAGATCTTCTATGGACTCGGGCTGCGTAGCAGAACATTCATTTTTCAAGTGTCCCCAAAGGATAAATCAGGTGACCTGGCAGGCCATTCGATGGGGCCTCTCCTTCCAATCCTCCGTCCAGGAAACCGGTCATCTAAAAACTCTCTTACCGGAGCAACATAGTGAGGAGGTGGTCTATCTTGCTGGAAATGAAGCCGATCATCATTATGATTTTGGTCATTTTCAATTTTTTCTGTTATGAGAGGATCAATTGTATCTTCAAGCATGTTCAGGTGGACCTCACCAGTTGAATTCCCAGGAATGAAAAGTGGCCCTACGTGCCACACCAGACATTGATTTTTTGAGGGTACTGGGTATGGACCTCTCGGAATAAGTGTGGGTTACTATCATCTCAGTAATGGCAATTATGCCTATTCACAGCTCCATTAAAAAAATGTACTCTAATCGGAAAAGCACATGTTGAATGATAGGTGCGGATCATCAATTAGTAGCTGGCTCAGTTGTTCACAAAATTGCAGCTTTCTATCAGAATCATCTTCATTGAGTTCCTGTACTAATTTGATCCTGACGGGTACTTTGAGTATGATCCAATTCAACATGTCCCAAAACAGCGACTTCCACTGCTTCATTTCTGATCGATTTCCGTGGCTGGTGTTTTACATTACAGACAGATCCGGTATCGACAAACTTTTGGACTAACTTGGCAACGTACGAATCATTCACATTTTTCCTGGGATGACTGTTATTAAAGAGGCGAGCAGTAAGTCTAGCAGATAATGAAGTTTAACAATTTCAACTCGTTCAGGAATGGAATATACCATTTTTACAGTAAAGTTGAAATAATTTCAAAAGCAACCGAACTGAATCAATGAACGTTTGCCTAAATTCTTTTTGTACACTTATCTGCTGTTGTTATTTGAACCAAAAAACGCACGAGGGAAATTGAGGAATGTAGTAGTGATAAAAATGCCGTTTTACTATTGAAGTAAATACAACAAATTAGGTATCATTGGAAAGAGAATTTTGTACCCATTCAAATGATATATCACTCGACCCTACTTTCCATTTAAAATTTTAGGGTTGTTACTCACCCTCGCTAGGGGGTTGAAGACACAGGTAGAAAAATACATCTAAAATGTGTCCCCCTCAAAAGCAAAATTGACCTGTCCGAGCATTTTTGCGTTAAGTTACAAAAAAAGGGAAAAGCAAGGTGCATACTTTTCGTTGGACCACACGATATAAATGTTTTGTTTTCTGTGATTTGTAATTTATCTACCTAAATTTTGTCGGTCTTATTGGGCAGGAGTACCTTTGTACGAAGTATATCAACGGGGTTAAACTGATGAAAAAATGAGAACTGGATGTAGTTGAGATCGTGTTCAAAAAGTATAATGCAAATATACAAACTCTATGTAGTTCTATGTAGGGATCCAAAACTAGAACAATAACCCTTAAACTCTGCAGACACACACCCGAAACATTTATGTGTAGAACAACGAAAAATAAACGAAAAGGACTCCAATGATCAGAACAACTATATTATCATTATTATCATCTGCCGCCAATACTAGTACCTGATCCTATCACTATTTGGTTACATTCAGGAAATACCAACGATATTTTATTCAATCAAATATTTCGTAGAGTCTGCCAAAAACATATGACTGAAATCAAATCAGGTAGCCTGTGACGACAATCAGTCGCCATAAATCTTCGGAGGTAAATTTAACTGCGAGCTGGTATTTAGCAAAAAAAGACATAGACGGAACGTTATAACGTCGTCGTATTTTCGGAATGGAACTCGGGACGGGTACAATTTCTAATTATTCCCCGCTATATCTGGTCTAACAGTGGCGCACGAGTGAATTCCATGATGAGAGGAGATTTGAAACTATAGAAGTGTGGATTAGATTTCAAGAAATGTTTTGAAGATAAGGAAAAAACGAATGATAAAAGGTTATCACTAATCATTTTCTAGGAAAATTATAAAACCAACTACCTCATAAGAGGCATTGGCTCGATTATAATGCACATTTTATTTCGCAATTTGTGTTTTCCAATATTTGTATCAGAAAATTTAATATTCTTTCCTTCTCGAGTTAGACGGGGAAAACTAAAAATGATTTTTTCCGTATTTTTCGAATAGAATTGTTATATCGGAGAATATCAAGAAATGGAAAAAAATTATTGTTTTAGAAATGTTCTATGACGATGTAATAACGAATATTCGATCGAATGTTTCGTATCAATATGGCCACCATCAACTTTCTTTTTTAAATTCGGACCTGTCATTTTTATTACAGATACAGATAAAGCAATACATTCACAATCCAAGGGTATATTACATTTGATATTTTTATAGCGTTTCATTTGAAATAACTACCATCATCCTAACACTACCCGTGTTAGGTCACACGTTAACAGTTAAGATCTCGTTAGTCCTTAGCTCGCACAAGTTTCTCAACTTCTGAGAGTTGTTGTTCGTATGGGGGCGACAGCTGGTTAACGGAAAAACAGATTTTAAACACAACAGAAACAGATCAGTGACAACAATTTTAAATTACGGTCCTGTCGTTACTTCTTTTGTAATTTTTTTCGATTTCTTCAAAATACAATTCAGACAACCCAATAAATTCGACAGGTAGGTACCCTATCACAATGAAAATTCGTATTTTTTCGTTTTGGAAATTTTTGTACTGCCGTAATCCTTCTTTCAAGGCTTATATCTTCCTAATCAATTATGATTCTTAATATTTTTATAATTCTCTATCCTGGAAGTAACGAAAATATCAGTTTTTTGTCAAAATTCGACTGTTGTATGATTTGGTATGATTAAATAGCATGTCAATTCATTTACCATCTTAAACGCGTAGGCTTTGCTTGGTTTCTATGTCAGTAAAAATGAATGCTTTGTTGATATGTGTTGAGAACTGTCAGACGTTTATGAACATATCAAAGATGTATTCAAATGATAGGACTGATATGCTAAATGATTTCGTCGGACGAATCAGAATTCGGCAACAATGGTTGGTTCAACAGAAATATCCATTATAGGTGAAATGATAGAAATGAACATTTACATAGGGAAACCAATTTCCAAGAAATGTTCGGAATAAATGTTTGGTTGGGAATTGTGGGAAAAAACATACTTGGCCCTTTCTTTTACGATGCTCATTTGAATAGTGAAATATATCTTCATTTTCTTTTCAATGAATTCGATGGCTACTTAGATGAATTTCAACTGAATATTCTTCATGGAATACAATATTTTCAACAGAACGGCGCTCCTTCCCATAATGCAGCAATAGTAAGGACACACTTACACGAAATATTCCCAAGAAAATGGAGTGGAAACAATGGACCAATAAACTGGCCAGCTCGATCCCCAGATCTTACTCCTTTAGATTTTTTGTCTGGTGATACATAAAGAATAAAGTTTTTTCAACACTAAGTACAAATATCGACTATCTCAAACAAAAAATAAGGGATGCATGTTTTAGTATTACACCTATTATGCTAGAAAATTGCCAAAGAAATTGTCTATACCGACAACTTATGTGCATTCAACAAATAGGTCGTCAATTCGAGCATTTAATGTAGATTGCCATGTATCATTGATTTTTCGTATTGGTTTTATTTTTCCCATAAGTTCATGATAAAATAAATTGTTTTTTTTTTGTTTAATTGTTGTTACTGATGATGGAGGTTATTTCAAATAAAACGCTATAAAAATAACAAATGTGATATACCCTTGAATTGTGAATTTTTCGCTTTATCAATATCTGTAACAAAAAAGACAGGTCCGTATTTAAAAAAAGGTTGATGGTGGCCATGTTGACACGAAACGATTCATCGAATATTTATTATTACATCGTCATGGTACACATCGGATACAATAACATTTTCCTCTGAAATAGCAATTCCATCACCACATGATAAAATAAACGACCTGTTTCCAGGTTGTTTCAGAATTTATGAATCAAGGAAGCAACAGAAAGTCATTTTCGAAAAAAAAAATTATTAAATGATTTTTTAACGTTATTCTTATCGTATTTTTTATTTCTGTGTTTTTCTCAAAAAAAAAGCTTCAACTGAAATATTGCTGATAACCTAAGGACATTTTCAATATTTTTTATAAGTCGTAGAATTATTGGTGTGGTTACCCATTGTTTGCACGAATAACAACTCGAAGGCAGGATGATTAATTGTGTCTATTCGGGTACCACTCAAGATATACTCTAACTGTTTCTAGGACATTCCCGTGGCATAAGTCACAAACAAAATGCATTTCTGGAAATTCTTGAGGTATGTACCTACGACGTATTTTACTACGCATAAATGTTCTCTTAAAATGAGTTAACTCGTACTTTTTCTATAAGACAAGAGTATGACTAAGTGATCAGTCGCAATCTGTTCAGATTTAAGTTGTTAATAAAAGGACTCATACATAGGGTGTCATCAAGTAATCCTAGACAGGAATAGTTAAACACACTGAGGTATGATCATAAAACCGAAAGAATCGGCCAAGTATCAATTATTGATAATTTTATTTTCATGTGAGGGCACATTATTGAAAAAAAATTACTTGCTTGAAATTTTTTAGCAAATGAGACCCTGTTTTGATCAGCACAAAATGTAGTATTTACAATATTATTTTTCGTCGGAAAATCAAAGTTTTTGTAAATATCATGAAAATAAAAATTGATCTGAAATAATAACAAATTGGACTCTATATTATACGATTGTTTCCATCAGAACTGAACTTTGTTCAGTATGGTCAATACCACATATCATTACTTATGAGAGATCCTATACAGGAAGTAACTAAATAAATATAGAACGTTTGAGGAGGTGATTCCTCATCGAAAAAAAAAAAATAGGATCATTCGTATAAAGAAACTTCATTGGAGCATCCCTTGTTAAGATACAGCCCCTTAAAGGGGATACATAAAATTTGTATAACAATTTTTTTTCACAAGCACTAAAAAATTTACAATATTGAAATTAACCTGACACTTAGCCAGAAATTTATTTGGTTTACCCCATGGTTGTAAGGGGTGGAAAACGCAACCCCTAAAATTTATTTCCAATGTAACATTTTGTCTTATTATTTATTTACCATTTAAAAATTTATTTCCGATAGCCTGTTTCATTCTAAACAAAAAATGTCTCTTGGGTTTTTTGCCCAAAATAAACCAGTTCGCAGCAAAAAATTATTTTACGAACAACTACAGAGATACATAATCATAAATGCGAAAATACGAAACTAATCTATCTAGTAGGTCGCTATTAGCGATAGTGACAATTAAATTGGAATGACACTGTCAGCTTGTGAATTTTCGAAATTAAATTAATACTAATTGTGTGTTGGTGTTCTGCTCTTAATTTGTTACTTTATTAATTCACTTGTTATTAAAATGGCATACACAAATGAGGAAATGGCTGATATGCATTACGTTTACGGTCTGTCGCAGGGGAATGGGTTAGAAGCTTCTAGACGATATGCTGAAATGTATCCTCAACGGCAGCATCCTTCACATAGAATATTTGCTCGACTTCATCAACGCAGGATTGTGGTGGAACGCAGGATTGTGGTCGCCATCGAGAAGTACGAACACCACAGCTTGAGGAAGCAGTACTTAATTTGATTAAAAAACAAACTACTACCAGTACTAGAAAGATTGCTTTCTAGCTAAAGATTGCTTTCCGGAACAAGATTATTAATTTTCATAATTACCACATATGGGCTGATGAAAACTCCCACGCTGTTGTCGAAACTAACCATCAAGAACAGTTTTCTCTTAACGTGTGGCTTGGAGTTATTGGGGATGATTTAATTGGGCCTCATGTTCTACCTCCTCGATTAAATGGTGAGGCATACGTTCAATTTTTAAGAGAAGTGCATCCAGTACTGCTGGAGGAAGTTCTTTTGGGCGTCAGAAGGGATATGTTTTTATGCATGATGGGGCTCCCGCCTATTTTAGTCAAGTAGCACGTCAGCATTTAACTGAAACATATGCAAATCAGTGTATGGGTCGAGGAGGACCACTGAACTGGCCCGCTCGATCCCCCGATCCCAATCCTCTCGATTTCTCTATTTGGGGCCATTTACAGCATTTGGTTTATCGTACTCCTGTTCGCGATATAGAGGACTTAAGAAACCGCATCATCGATGCATGCAGGGTAATCAGAGAGACTCCAGGAATATTTGAGCGAATACGTGGCTCAATGCGTCAACGTCTAGACGCATGCGTAATGTCTGAAGGTAGACATACTGGACATTTAGTATGATTTCTACATGTTGTGTGTTTTGTATTAATAAATTAGTTTTGTTTATTACCCTTCAATCGTTTAATGCAGGTAATGACTACAAAATAACAATAAATCCAGTTCGCATTTATGACGTTATATCTCTGTAGTTGTTCGTAAAATAATTTTTTGCTGCGAACTGGTTTATTTTGGGCAAAAAACCCTAGAGACATTTTTTGTTTAGAATGAAACAGGATATCGGAAATAAATTTTTAAATGGTAAACAAATAATAAGATAAAAAGTTACCTTGAAAATAAATTTTAGGGGTTGCGTTTTCCACCCCTTACAACCATAGGGTAAACCAAATAAATTACTGGATAAGTGTCTTTTTGGTAGTACAAAACGTCAGGTAAATTTCAATATTGTAACTTTTTCAGTGCTTGTGAAAAAAATTGTTATACAAATTTCTTTATATGAAAGATCCTATTTTTTTTCGATGAGGAATCACCTCCTTAAATGTTTTATACTTATTCAGTTACACCCTGTATATGTTCAGACATAAAAATAAGTTTTTTTTGGATAAAACACAAGGAAAATCCTTAAGTCGCTCTCAAAGCGGTGCCTGTGCGAAAGTGGCGATTCACATCGGATTTGAATCGCTGGAGATGAAATCCATTTGGAAAAACGTTCTCAGGAAGTTTATTCCACATAAACGTAGTTTTATAGATAAAAGAGTTGTTGAACAGTTAAGTTCAAGGTGTACTGAGTTGAACCTCAAAAGATGAGCGGTCACAGTCCATCGCGTATTTATGATATGTACCACTCTAGATGGAATCAAATGTGTCGAGTCACTTGAACACTTCCCCTGAAAGTATCTGTAGACGAGAGACAAATCTCCAATCTTTCTTCAGATGTTCCAGGCTATCAAGGTTGCATGTGATGTTCGTGTCTCCAATCAGGCGGATGGCTCTTTTCTGGATGGAATCCAGCAACTTCAGGTTATGTTTGGGTGCAATTCCAGCGACATGATTAAGCCAAGACCAGCCAACAAACTTATCGAAGCAGACAGCGGAATTGTCGACATTATTATATCCGGTTCGGAGACATTTATCTTCTTGGAGGAAACCGATGCCATACACAAAAAATGATCCGACAAGCCATAGCATAGAAGTTTGGCCAGCAAACTCTCATGCCACACACGGTCAAAGCCCTTCATCAGTGACCGTTACATGAGAGTATAATGCATTATTCATCTTCAAAGAGATATTTTCAAAAAACCTTCACATCATTTGGGTATTAGTTTATTCAAAGAATTTTTCACTTCTTCCAAAATTTTGCATTAAACTTTCATTTATTTCATGAATGAAAGTGTGAAAATACCTAAGAAATTTAAAATATCGTGTTTTTCAGGCCTTAGGCACAGTCAGCAATAATATAATCAAATTGTTTGCTTGAGCAGTATAGCAGCTACAGATTTCAAAATGGGAAATCCTAATATAGGTACCACAATCAGTACAAAACTGATCAAAAAGCACTTTTCAAGTTCATTAGAATGTTTATGTTACAAACTATGTATTATTTTGGAACAATTCATCATTGCGAACTTTCTGTTCCGGAGACATTAATTTTCGTCATGGAGCACCTAGAATTTTAATTGAAAGAATGCGGAGCTCAGGTCGTCGAAACAAATTAAACACAATTGAATAACAAAAGTGGAACGACTCTTGAACGTACAACTCAGTTATTCGGGTCACAAATTGACATATAAAAGGGCACATCGAAATCATAATAAAACTTAATAACAACGGCATATACCTCATTGAAAAAGACAACACGTATTTACACATGGGCGTACCTGACTACAACGGCGCGGCGTGATACGGGTAGAATTTTTTAATGTCTGGCTAATTTAGAACTCTCACAATATTTTTGAGTTTCATTCATGAGCAAATTTTTTCAATTTGATTTTTCACAAATTAAGTGATGTGTGCTAGCATCCGTTAATCTGATAGAACCCATTTTCGATGTTTTTTTTTCAATTTTGGAAGATGAATATAACAAAAAATCCAATCGATATTCTCTGACGTGATTCTTTGAATCGATATAATTTTTTAATACTTAACCGATTTTGACAATATTACTGGAGTTTTTTCCCAAGAAGATTGAAGATGATCACTTGGTGATCGAAACACGTGTCAAGATGTAAAAATAACGATTTGGTGTTGGGAAAAACTCCAGTAATATTCATTACTACACCTAAGGTTCCAAACAGTACATCATAAAAACGATTTTGACAAATTAATTAATAAATGTTTATCATAACACGTTGGTGAAAATCACACCAAAATCGGATAGGACGTTTTTTATATTAGTGCATACAAAAGCACAGATGAACAGGCAAACAGAAAGTGATTAGTTATACTAATCGGTCGGTCGGTCGGTAGCCAAGCGGTTCGGTGTGGGTGCTTTGTTCACTCACTCGAATTGACTGCCGTGTTGGTCGGTGGTTCAAGCCCCAGTCTGAACGATCGATCTTCACTTACTATCGTCCAACCCGTGTTAGAAATCACACGCTAAAAGGTAAGACCTCGTCAATCCTTAGCTCGAACAAGTTTCAACTTCTGAGGGTTGTCGTTCGTAGGGGTGCGACAGCTGGTTAACGGAAAAACAGATTTTAAAAAGATTTAAACTTTTACTTTCTTGTGAATTATATCTGATTCAATTCCATAACGAATATTTGGATTACAAACTGAATAGGAAAAAGGTGTTTTTGTATAATTCAATGTGTATTTGAAAGTAATTGTTTCGAAAATATTCTCTCTTTCGTGTAATTCAATGTATCCATGGTGTTTCCTAACTACGGTACGAAACTTCAGAGGGTGCTTCGTTGGGTCGTTTTGAAAAAAGATACTATAAACATCTGCCCGGAGTTGCCCACAGCCAACAATATCGAGAATAAAAGAACGCCACCGACTTATTTGTAACTTTTTTTCAATGTTTTTAGATCAAGCAACTGAAAATATATCTTTTTCGCGCTCATGTTTTCTTTATCAAGCTTCGTTCTCGAGAAAAAAAATCAATTCCAAAATCCATCAGTGGACAACCTAAAATAAAAACCAAAAGTAAATAACAAACAACTTCGACCTTGAAATAAATGGGCAAAATGTCCACCTTCTGATAAAATACACGACTGCAATAGATTCTTCATTAATTGTCTGACACGTTAAAAAATACCTTATGAGATTGCAATTGTCAATTATTCGATTCCTCAAGTCATTCACATTTAGTACAGAAGTTTTATAAATAAGAGCCTTCAGATGACCACATAAATAGAAATCTAGAGGATTCATATCAGAACTGCGAGATGGCCAATTTTTTCATCTTGCACGTTCCATCCAGCGATTAGGGTAGGTGATGTCGAGATGCTGAATAGCAAGATGACTAAAATGAGCTGGAGCACCGTCGTGTATAAAACACATGTTGCCTCTTACAAGTACCAGCACTTCTAACAACATGGGTGGATGATCTCACAAAGAGTCCGAGTAGGATTCACCTGTTAATCTTGCTTGTAGGGAATGGGCCAATTAGGCAGTCACCAATCATTCCTACCCAAGCGATCAGTGAAAATTGTTGCTGACAATGAGGTAGTACAGCTTGGCAGTAGATCTTGGACCTGCTGTATGTGATATGGCTATAGGAGATTTTTTTTTGGAACTGTCCATACTGTCAATCACATCAAGTATAGCTTCTTCTTATTCAGGCGTTGTTACAGTTTCTGTAGCGTTCTAAATGTTTTAGCACATGGAATAACTCTGTTAAGATATTTGTCCAGGTAAATTCTCCGCGGTTCTTCCGCAATTCTATTTGCGAATCCATAAATAAAGTGAATGCCAAGCCAAGCCGATACTAAGATGTTAATAACAAAAATAACAGTAATGGAAGCTTTCAACCGAAATTTCGGAAGATCATTTATAAAAACAAAAAATAGAAGGGGTCCCAGAACAGAGCCTTGAAGTAACCCTCTTGATATTTTTTTTTCAGAATTCGTTCCATTCACACAGACCAGCTGACTACGATCAGTCAGGTAAGATCCAACCTAATTCAATGCAGAGCCACGTATACCATAAAACTGCAATTTGTGTAACAGTATGTCATGGTCAACGAGGTCAAAGGCTTTGCTTGAATCAAAAAATATTCCTAAAGTCTGCTTTATGCAAACACTCAACTTTATTCTACCTCTAGAAATCATCTTTCTTTTTCAAGGCGTGAATTCCATGTCATCTGTATCCTACTTTGTCGTCGATATTGTTCTAATAAATTTGGAGCATCATTTTAAAGAAATGAATTTCAAAATTACAATTACAAAATGCGTAAGAAAGTCGAACATTTTTGTGCAATGAAATGCATTCAAACAATTAGTTGATGAGCAGATCTAAAAAATCGACATGAAAGAACAGATTGTGTGGAAAAAATACTTTCTCTTCGCGACAGAACGGACATTACAAAAACATAAAAATACTCTCATTGTTAACAGTCGAACAATGAACTAACTTTCAATTTTTTTCCCGCGTCGTGGAATCACTCCTCAATAAATTTCCATTAGAAACTAAAACAAATCGAACCGATGATATAATTAATAGCGCAGATATTATTTATAACGAACAGTTCGATATACTTTCACTAGTTATATTTATTTCCTAGGCATGCCAAGTTGTCATCGAGTTTGATAAATAAAACGGAAAAAATAACTCGTCACGGACTACCTGTAAAAGTTGACACTCAAATAATGTTACCGTATAATACCGTAACTACATACCGTGAATCCGTTTTTAGTGGTGATTCGTGCGCGAAATGACACGTGAGGAAATGAAACAAAGAGAAAGAAAACAGGGTTTTTATATGATATCGTGTGACCGATATTCAGTATTCATGTTATTTCATTTTTCGAAAATAACAGAGATATTGCTGTATCCGGATAATCAGTCTCAGATATTTAATGGAATACATCTATAGGGTCTTTCATTTTACACTTACTATTTTTAAATATAAATAAAACAAAGTGTGTGTGTGTGAGATATCATCAAAATTTTTTATTCGTATGAAAGACCTATTCATGCCATCATGTGTAAGTAGCAAAGTAAAGTAAAGTAAAATTTTATTCAGGTAAGCATAATGTACAAGATGAATTCAAAATTACAACTAGATAATAAAGGAAGAACTAAGCAATGATTGTGTTGTAGTCATCAACCTGGGTTACATTGATTATTCACTTAATGGGTGGTGAGTAGAAAGAAGGAAAAAACACAAAGTTGAATTCATTGTGAGGGAGAGAAAATATGGTTATTTGTTTGTATTTTGTTTTCTTATTATTTTTCGAGTTCATATACGGTTTTCAGTTTGTTATAAGTTTGGTTCACATATTCTTTCAGTTTTTATTTCATTTTACGTTTATTAGGAATGACCCTGATTTCTAATAGCAGGGGAGCCCACCATGCAAAATGGGGATTTACTCGAGCGTCATTGAGGCATATTAGGTTACAACGCTTAGATGATAAGAAGAAAAAAATGTTATATGATATATACGTTTTCATCGGTGGGGGAAGCGACTATAGATTTTTAAATATGTGAAAAAATACTGTTGCATGGACATACTCGGGCGCGTCAGATATTGATAGCATCAATGTCCTACGTATTTTTAATAATGTTGGTATGTTAATCTGATCGTTTGCATGATGTGGGTGGTTGTACGTAAGGGTTGAAAGTGAAAAGAAAAAAATATAATCGAGCGCGTCAGATTTTCTAAAGGGGTGTTAATTGCAACAAAAAAAAGCTCTCATTCAATAATCTGACGATTTCGATCTGACGCAAAATCGCGGCCATTATTATAATGTGCAAAAAACTTCGCCATTTTGAAATACTCAAGCGCGTCAGATCAAGATATATATGGTACATCTTGATGTTTTAGACGTGCTGTCTCATAATCTGACGATTATCTATAGGGATTCGCTTAATCTTACAAAAACATTTTTTTTTTATTTTTTTTTAATTCATTGAACTTAATTACTTGAAAACCACAGGAAATAGCATGCAAATATATAAGTGTATGTTTTCTAAGTAGAATACTTGTATTTATAAGACAATAATTTTTTAAAAATGCTCAAAAAAAATCAATTTTTTATAATCAATTGATCAATTAATGAAAAAAAGAGAAATGAAACTTTCTATGTTTTTTACCACTTTTATTTGTAACTGACGTTACTGCAGTTTCGTCCTATAAGGACATTTTCACACTTATATATTGTTTAAGTTTGAAAATGTTCTTATATATTGTATGAGTTTGAAAATGTCCTAATAGGATGAAACTGCAGTAACGTTAGTTACAAATAATAGTGGTAAAAAACATAGAAAGTTTGATTTCTCTTCTCTTTATTATGATTTCCTATCACGTAGTAACGGCTACATCCATCAATTAATTGATTAATTAATCTTCATCTTCATCAAGAACGAGACTCTGTGATCAGCTGTGATGGCATCATGGCAACAAAATTCGGAGTGCAGACGGAGTGAGAGAGCAATAGATAAAGAAAAATTGAATATAGAAAAGAGGAATAGAAACTCGGAGAGGGAAATATAGGTATCACACAGCTGCAGGCATTGAACTTTATCGACGAATTTTTGTTGTTTCGCTCTGCGGAAATCGTCAGATTATATATTTTTCGTTATCCTTGAATTATTTACTTCAAAATAAAAAACAATTAGCTACGCTGGAGAATGTTGAAATGACGTGGTTTTTTTACAACTTTGCTGCCCTCCCCTTTCTTTATGTCACTGGAATATACACTTTTCAACAGGTAATTAACTCACCCTACCTTAATCTGACGCGCTCGAGAATTTCCGATGATCAATTTTTTTTTACCAAAATGATCTTTATCCCTTACAGGCGGCCTTATATATGGGGCTCATATTTGGTGGAGGTACTTAACCGGGTACAAGGTATTCCCCTGTTTATTAATCTGCCGGCTTTAGCAAATCGCGAAATACCCGCTTGGGCTTCCCTATTATAAAGGGACTAGTATGATATAAATTTCTGTGTGTGTGTTAGTCTACAGAGGGGAACATTTATTTTCTGCTCAGATTCAGTACGTGTGCTGTAAGTATGACTTATCTGAGTGATGAAGGTATTTTGCATCCATATTAAGCATTGATAGGTATAGAGTTTTCTTACATCAAATAAGCCAATTTCTTTGTAAAGGTCTTCAGTAGAGTACCTTCTATTTTTCTTAAAAATTATTTTTAATATGGTATTTTGCATAACCTCTAGAACGTGTAATAATGTTCAACTGAGACCACCCCATATCATGATACAGTACCTCAATAAAGATTCAGCGAGTGAGTTGAAAATCGTAGGTAAAAGCTTTTTATTATCCAGATTTCTGATTTCACATCATCAATGTGTTCTTCCCATCACAGGTGTTGGTCCACATATACATCAAAATACTTCATGTTGTCAACTTTTTTAATTATTGGACATGAACACTGCGTTGGTGCTCGGCATAGATACTTATAAACAGTAAGAGTGTTATTTATGGGTTGGTCTTTTTTTGTTGTGGTGAATGCAATGAACTTAGTTTTTCCAAGAAAATACCTTATTTGAAGCTCTATTTCAGTTTTCTCATAGACTTCATGCCAGGAATCGCCTTCAAATAAAAGTGCTGTATCGTCTGCGTAAGATATTATTCTGCCATTGATATTATGAAGTTTATAAAAATTGTTAATATAGATCAAAAATAAAATAGGACCCAGCACTGTCCCCTGAGGCACGCCCATGTTGACAGGTAGTGGATCGCTGAGGGTACTGTTTCTTTTAACTCTTTGATTTCTATCAGATATGTAGTTTTTGAATAAGTCTGAAGTAATACTTCTAACTCCTACAGTTTCTAAACGGTCCAGAAGAATTTGATTGTTGGCAGTATCAAAGGCTTGGAATATAACATGGCATGGAATATAACATCGTTCAAATATCCGCCACGGCTTCTCTGGGCGAAGCGCATCCGAAACGTCTAATTTTCCATGACTCTGGCGTATAAATTAGGCCGAGTTTTATCGATGACGTGGGTTTTGTTGGCTTTGAGGACCACTGTGGTTAACGGAGTATTCGCATACACCTGCGACTTAAGAAAACCCCTCAAAAAAAGTCCAACAGTATCAAATCGCACGATCTCAGTGGCCAGTTCACATCACCTCCACGTGAGCTGACTATGCCCTCAAAACGCTGTGTGGCACGTAGCACCGTCTTGCTGAAACCAGATGTCGTTGGTGTCCAGATCATCCAATTCAGGACAAAAGAAGTTGGTAATCATCGACCTATAGTGCTCGACGTTAACAGTGATGGCGTGGCCAATGTCGTTCTCAAAGAAAAATGGACCCATGAAGCCGCCATCCCAAAATCCACACCAAACACTGACTTTTTCGAGATGCATTGGGCGCTCTTAGATCTCGCGTGGGTTGGTATCCTTACAAATTCAACAATTTTGTTTATTCACGTACCCGTTCATCCAGAAATGGACCGCATCGCTGAATATGATTTTTAGATGAAAATTAGGAGTCAATTCGGCGAGCACATGCTCTATGTACTAATTTGATTCAACAAGATCGCCCTGTTGGAAGACCCTACATAACGAAGTATGTTTATAAATTTATATCTCACTGTTATTATTAACTGTCCATGGAGTAATTTCGTTGCATGCACTTCTTATTTTTTTATTGCAGAGTTCTGACTTGAACTGCGGTTGTGCATACTACACTTCAGGTGTCACGTATTCTTCAGAAACATTTTTATTTTCAAGTGATCTAATGGGCTCTTCTGAAGGACCACGCCTGCTTGTCTACCGGTTTGGGTGATTGACAAGCCAAAGTGAGTTACTGATGTTTCATTTCAGCAAGATAAGATGGCTAGGTAACATTTATTCAGACCTGTGGATAGGGAAACGCTAGATCATCTGACTGATACATCTTTCCTAAGTCTTTTAGTGTCTGAGCTTGCACCAGTCTGATCGGTCTGTGGACCCACAGCTATCTTCTCTTAGTATCTACGTCCCTGGATGACCAATCCTGTATATTCGTGATTAAGACTGTTTCAGGTCGTAGTTGACAGTCGATTGCATTAGGTGGGATGACGTGAAAAAAGCCTTTGCATGACCTTTTTGTAAACAGACATAAAAGAGAAGATGAACATAAAATGAAAGCATCTGCTCCAAGGCCGGTTACGGTGTGGTGCTGATGACGTCAGAGATAACCAGACAAGCTTGTCTGTACATACAATTACATCAATTTATATACATCCGAACGAACTTTTACGTTGGTAATGAGGTTTAAACCAAAATTATTTCTAAGAATCAATAATTGTGGAATTATTTGTTATTTTTGAATCTCTAATTTTTATGTTGATGTTATGCTATATCTACTTGTTTCGATAAATATACCAAGTGACAGATACTACTTGAAATTATTACGTAAAAGCAAAAACAAAAGGTGATTCGAAGGAAAACCTCTGTCGACATTTTTCGAAATCTAGATTTTCAAAGACCTCTGAAACCCTGTACCGGGCTCAACAATTTCAAAAACTCAAGAATATCTCATGCATTCTATAGCCGTTCTATAATGTATGTTGAGCGACACCAGACTTTTCTGGTCCAAGAACTTATATGTAAAACGTACACCACGAAACATTTTATTGTTTAATTTGACCAATATACTTTTCATCGCTGTCCTTACAGTTTACATCGCTGTCCTTACAGTTTATTTCGTTGATTCCAACTTTTTATCCATCTTGCCTTTATGGTTGAACTTTTATTGGAGAGCACGAACAGTTTTGAAAATTACTTTTATAATTAACTTTTGAAAAATCGGGATCAACCTATTGCGTATTGGGTCGTATGGAAAAACAACTTTCCGAAAGACGAGGATTTACGTGGATGGCGTGGTTGAAAATATATCTTTTCGTATTGAGATTCTAAAACATGAAAGTGAGTCTCTTTTTTATTCAATACTAACAACGTTTATGATACATAAATTTAATGAGTCATAGATGTTTAACGACTCTACTCAAATTGTGTTACATAATGTTTAAATAAATGAATATTATGTCTATGATATTTATGACTGCAACTCCACTCTAGAAGTGTAGGTTTCAGTAAGATTGTATTTCATTTTTTTGAAAGCTCGATTTCCTAAAGCAAAGGAAGTCAAGTTAAATCGGAAATGGTGGATACAGTTCCTAAATAAATTATTAAGGCTGTGAGGAGCAATAAACATACTATTTCACGAATAACACCGTCAAGTACAGAATATATTAAAAAAAATATATATACCATCTCTGGACAACATCAGCTCACTAGGAAATTTTAACGACCGCTATGTGACCATTAATTCTGAATAAAAAGTCAGCTTTCATTTCCCCGTTGAACCATAAAAAACCGTTTCCGCTATCATCAAAGACCTACTCTCAACAATACGAACCTGCAGTTCCTGCAAATTTTGTCATAAAATTTGTGATATATGGTATATACTTTCCCACTTAAGATAATTCATTGAGAAAAGTTGAGCTCCTCGTTAAATATTTTCAAAAGCTATTTACACTAATAATGAAAATGTTTTCTCCAAGAAGTGTTCAATTGTGCACAAACAATAAACTCACGACATGAACACAATATATGTCAAACGACCTTTATACATTGCAATTTAATATTTAATAAACCTCCAACTTTATGTTGGTTATACCATTACAACTTTTCAAACAGTAGTCCTCTATTGCTTATAGTAGTTTTCATAGCAGATTGGAGTTGAACGAATGTATGTCATTGGGTTGTATTATGGTGATTATAATTTTCACTATCGCGATTGGTATATTTTAGTACAATCAATATACGGTGTCTGTTAAAAAAATTAGGGGAATTTTCATTTTTCACAAAAACTATTCATTTATTCATCAATTTCTAATTTGTTCCCTCCAAAGTAGTTCCCCTAAGATATAATACACTTGTGCCAGAGTTTTTCCCAATCCTCGAAGAAGTTCTAATACGCAGTTTTTGATATGTCCTTGAGCTCCAGCAGCAATTCGATTTTTATTACGAAACGCCGTCCTTTCATGGATCTCTTCGATTTTGGGAATAGGAAAAAGGCGAAGGGGACCAAATCTGGTTAATACGAGCTGATATGGCTGAGTCATGATAACGGTGTAGTTTTAGGCCAAAAAATTACGAAAAGCAACGATGAGTAAGCAGGTGCATTATCGTGATGCAAAAACCATGAATTGATTTTCCACAATACCGGACGTTTTCTTCGTATTATTACTCGCAAGCAGGGCAAGATAATACTCCTTATTGACCGTACGAACCTGTGGCAAAACTTCTCATGCACTATATCACGGTAATCCAAGAAAACAGTAAGCAAAACCTTGAGATTTGATCGAGCTTGTCGTGTTATTCATGGTCGTGGCTCTCCTGAGTTCTTGCATTGAGACGTTAAAGCTTGTTTCCCACTTGTCCGGCACAGCACAGCACAGCCCGTCCCGTCCACTAGCCCAGCACGGCAAATAACGGTACGTGCTGTAACGGAGTGGCCAAGTGAGCGCGTCGCCAGCCAGCGCTTGCCAGCATCAACTTGTCCAAACGTGCCTGAGAAGTTGCTGTCTCTCAGACGGTACCTATGAAAATAGACGAGGAAAAATTAGGTTGCTTGTTAAGGCAGGCTCTAGAATAAACAGAAGTTCTGAAAATTTGCCAGTAGTCATTCGGAAATACTTTCAGGTTGTTGAAAAGATGATGAACCTCTCCCAGGGTTGCCTTATTTTGATTAATGGGATGGACCCACTTCCTTCATTTGTGTGACTATTTTCTTCTACATTCAGTAATGCGGCTACTATAGTAACGATTTCTTCGTCAGAACTGCAAGTGATAGACATGTTTGGGTCAGAACTGCTAGTGATAGACAAGTTTCTGTCATCGCTCGATGTCAATTGAAATTCCCTTGAAATTGCACAAACAGTATTCTGGTTGTAACTGGACAAGTGAGTGACGCTACTACCCGTTGCCATCAGGCGACGGACAGAGCCGTGCTGTGCAGTGCCGGACAAGTAGGCGACAAGCTTTAGACATTGGTTTCGATTTCATAACCATATACCCATGATTCTTCACCAGCTTGTCGCCTACTTGTCCGGCACAGCACAGCACGGCGCTGTTCGTCGCCTGATGGCGCCGGGTAATAACATCGCCCACTTGTCCAGCTACAACCAGCTTACTGAAGGTGCTGTTTGTTTGATTTCAAGGGACAGAAACATGTCTATCACTAGCAGTTCTGACGAAGAAATCGTCATTATAGTGGCCGCATTATTGAATGTAGAAGGAAATAGTCACAAAAAAGAAGGATGTGGGTCCATCCCATCAATCCATTAATCAAAAGAGGGCAAATCTGGAAGAGTTTCATCATCTTTTCAACGACCGAAAAGAAGACGAGGAGAAATTTTTCCAGTGTTTCCGAATGACTCCAGGCGAATTTTCAGAACTTCTAATTATTTTAGAACCTACCTTATCAAGCACCTCAATTTTTCCTCGTCCATTTTCATAGGTACCGTCTGACACCGTGCTGTCAACTGATAGAATGGCAAAACAGACAGACAGAAACTTCCCAGGGACGTTTGGACAAGTTGATGGTGGCAAGAGCTGGCCGGCGACGCGCTCACTTGGCCAGTCCGTCACAGTACGTACCGTTATTTGCCGGACAGGATCGGAGAGCTGGAATCCTTTCCGGCGGCGAACGCTCTTATCTGTACCGTGCCGGGCTAATGCGAGGTTGTCCATTCATTTTCATTGTTTAAATCCTATACGTACTTTGACGGGACGGGCCGTGCTTTGCTGGACAAGTGGGCGACAAGCTTTATGACCCTTTCTAGCAAATCTGGATCGCCGTTGACGTTATTCAACAATTCCTGAGAGTTGCTCATGCGACGGATTTTTTGTCAAAATTCAGCAGTTTTGGAACTTTGCTGCCATACGCTTCACGCCCAAAATTAAAAAAAATGTATGAGCCAATCAATATGCCGACATCCACAGCAACTTCTCTAATAGAGATTCGAAGATTCTCCATAACGATTTTCTTCATTTTCTCAACATTTTCATCGCTTGTTAACGTGATGGGGCATTGCCATTCACATCCTCTCGATCTTCCGTGAAAAGCTTCTTTGTACCACTTGTAAACATTTTTCTGACTTAGAGTACAATCACTGTATGCCACTTTCAATCAACATTTCAAGTGATTTTGAGCACTCAATTTTCTACACAAAATTTGATGCAAATTCTCTGATCCATTTTTTTACAGAATAAAATCGCCGAAAATGCAACCAACATACCAATATAAAAAATTAAATAAATGCTAATCGAATATATGTAGCCAGCGAAATTTTAACGTTCACCTTATTTTTTCAAAAAGTCTACGTGCATTAGTATTCTGTCTCATTTGTGTCAACTATTAACAAAAAACCCTGATTGTAGGACAATCATCAGCAAAATGTTTTTTCATTTTTCTTTTCATTGTTTCTGAATCTTCATGGAACGGAAAAGGTACACGACGTTAACATATCAATTTACTTCCAGGAACACTTTAAATATAAAAATAGACATCATCACAATTAATATTTTGATTGTGATTGACGTTTTATTGGATTAGTTATAACTATTTTGGCTACATCATTTATAAAGGTGATTCATCAATCATGACATAACATCCATTTGTTTGAATGCTTTTTAATAGATATACAAAGTGACGCTAGGTATTTTTTTTAAACATAATTTTCATCGGTATCATATAAATATAATGTACTTCAAATTTTAAAAAAATTAGAAAAAAATCACTCAATATATTTCTTCATGAAATTAATAAAAACTAGAGTTGATTCGGGAATTATTGGCAGTAACTAAAATGCTGCTTTTAATGGGCATTACGTCAAACGAAGTATGTGAGCGTTCTACTCTGGCTCAAGCATTATTTCCAACCATTATTATACTTCGGTATTGACTAGTTCTGACTGGTTCAAGTTGAATAATGCCTTGGTGAATACAGATTTAACATAACAGTTACCAAAAATGTTTCTTGGTGAATTATCAATTATTTAATGAAAGAATTGAATTACACAGTACATTTTTCACATTACAACAAAATGAAAGAAAAAAATCATTGAAACCAACAAAAAATAAAATTTGATAAAAACTCAAGAAATTCCATAAGATTCCAGACGATGAAGTCTACGTAAAAGCAGCAACCTCATCCCACTAGGGGGGAGTTTTTAGATCGGATCATATAGCTTTTCCTGTAAAACAGCAAATAAGGAACTCGCTTTCCCTGGGGTTTCAGTATGTATTCTTCCTGCACGGTCTTGACCGAAGAAGCAGTTGTAGCCGACGTGGAAGGCATCGGATATTTGCATTCGTGGTAAACGACGGCGAATAGCTTGTATTGCTTCTCTGTTGGAGACTGTGTTTCCGACGATACCAAAGTCGAATCAATCTTCAAGTCGAAATCAAAATCCAAAGACTTGATAATCTTCTTGCTGTATTCAAAAAACTTCAGATGAAAAATGAGGATAACGGGAAGTTTGAAGAGCATAATTCGCTCCCACGCTACGACCTTCTCGTTTGTTTTCGACGAAGTCAGCCCCTCTAAATTGTTCTTGGAGACGAGTACCTTAAGCGCTTCTCTGACAGTCTTCACTTTCCCAATGTTGAGTGGCAGGGTGAGGAAAGACTGGATATTCTCAGTAATGTGGTTTCCGTTACAATAAATGCTCGATTTTAGTTGACCCCCGAAGATTCACTTATCGGTGTACTGGTGAAGTCGGTCCTTCTGGTTGGATATCCTTTATTTTTCTATTCCATTATGTTCCATTCATTATTTGAATCATTGCACAAAGCAGACTCAACGGAAAGTTTTTCATCTTCTATATAATATCTAACTAACTCCTTTAGCTTAAACATGTCATCATTGAGTCCATTCAAAAGAAAACCTAGAAACTCTTCCGCATCTTGTTGTCTACCCTCGATCCAGTCAGTCCGCATGTTATGCAACATTTTATAAATCCACGTCGGACCGAATGGAATGTCAGTGTTGATTGAAACTTTTTGGTCATTCTTGGCATTTTTATCTACTCTCCCGTATTTAGTCAAAATGTAGGAAGGTAGGTGAACAAATTGTTCCACAAAACGACACATCCTCTCGTTCGAAGGGATGTTTTTACTCAGACTGTTCAATAAGTTGTAGAGTGGTGGACATGCGATTAGGGCTTGCAAAATCGAGTTGATTTAGCGAATTAAGATTTCCATTGACCAAAAAAGGGTGTATATGGTGTTGAGAATTATGAAAGAAAAAATGAAATGAAAATTCAAAATTACTTAAGAAAATACTAAGAAATCGAAATATAGAACGCTAATATATTTTAAAAAGTTGTAGAACCTTCAACCATAACATTTGATGAATATTCATCGGATTTAACTGATTATAACAAAGTATATTTTTTTTTATACCTGATATCATCTTAAATAAGCAAACCGTTTTATCATTATGCAAATATTTTGAACTAAAATGTTGTTATAATAATATAATTCGTTATAACAATAAATATCGGTTTCAACAAGTATTTCTGATGAAACACCCAAACCCACGCCACTGCAAGCAGAAAACGACCCGACCGTCATAAAATATTTTGCTTATGAACCATTTGCGATACAGAAATAGGATGGACTCGGTAAAATATTATAAACCCGTCTCTAAATGCTGCAGCAAATCATAACGAAATCACAAAATTTTGTTTGAGCACCCTGTTATAGTTTTGCATTTTTATGAGCTTTCGTTACTTTTTATTATTAGGGAATAGAGAATAGGAAACAATAATGAAGGACAATAGAATTTCGAATAAAATTATGAATACAAATACAACATAAAAGCATATGAATTCAAATAGCCCGAATAGAATGGTCAGATCACTGTACTAAGTTGTTAGATTATTATGTTCATATTTTAAAATTCAAAATCTTGATTTCTAATTCACGAAATGTTTTCAAAACTACAAATGACAATACGTCGTTTTCTAAAAACCTATATAATAATAATTAATTACAACAGTTATTCCTAATTGAAAGCTTATATGGATGACGTAGATGGCGCGTGTCTTCTATAAAGAAAGAAAACGTGTTACCAAATTGATTTTTTGATCCTCGTATTTCTTCTATATTCTATTCGATATTCATCCCTAACTTCACAGATGGAAAAATGTTGATATCAAATTATGTAAAATTATAAGAGTAATCTTTTATCCGCAAAATATCTACGACATTCGGTAATCTTCCAATTCATGACCAATTTGTCACCCTGAAGGAAGTTCAACTATATCCGATTTTATTTTAGAATCCTTCTCAATCTGGTATGTATGAAGACTCAAAATGATTTATAATGCCCTTTAGAATACGTTGGTTTCCAACATTTATATTTACAAAAAAAATAATATATTCTTCAAAAAGGAGAAAGACAAAAGTATAGTTAGCATTCTAGAATTCAATGGATATATAGGTAGGTAGGTAGGTCTAGAGTGAGTGGGTCTATTCGACCCTCCACCGCAACCCATAAGGGTTTATTGTGGCTCACACCTACTCACTCTCGGCCAAATAAACCCAGCTTCTCAACGAAGCCGATTAGTTTGTATGGTGAGTGGTCTTTCAGGCAAAGCCCAAAGCGGTGCCAATGACAGGTTCTGGTCCAATGAAGCCGCTTGCAACACCCTCCTTTGCAAGAGAGCCAGCAGCTTCATTGGATTCCAGGCGAGTATGGCCAGGAATCCAGACCAGAGACAATCTGTTTAGTCTTCCTATCGAGGAGAGTCTTTTTTGGCAGTTTGCTACCAATTTAGACGTTGCTCGGTGGGAGACAAGAGCTTCCTACGCCGCTTGACTGTCCGATAATATTTTTATTGACTTGTCTTATGAGGTTGGATTCTTCCAATCTCTTCGCAATAATAGCGTAAATTTCCGCTTGAAATACAGTCGCATAACTTCCTAGGCAGTATGATATCTCTGTCCTGGGTCTGTGACTGGAAACACCTGCACAATATCTGAAGGTGTTTTTGATCCATCTGTGAACTAACAACTATCTGCTCTTAACATTTCCTTCTCCCGGAGGATCCAGACCTTCCTACTCGGAAACAGTTCTTTATAAGGCAGTTCGTAGTTGACAGTTGGAGGCATAACGTCAGAGGTAATTTCCAGAATGCTGTGACTTCCAATGTCAACCAACAGTCTGTTGCACTCTGCATTGAATTGATTTGTGCAATTGGCAATGTGCACAAGTCTGTATGCAGTCTATCTAGCCTCTTTCCAGAATAATGTGGAGAGGAGGTAGATTTAGAAGGATGTCCATGGCCGCTGACGGTGTGGTAGTGATGGCACCACTGACAGCCAGACAAGCCTGTCTCTGTAAGCCAGAGAGCTTCGCTTGGGCCGTTCTCTGAAAAGCCTTCGGCCACCAAGCAATTGTACCATACATGATCATTGGTCTGACAATCATCACATAAATCCAATGAATTTGTTTGGGTCCTAAACCCCAAAGTTTACCACAAATCCTTCGACATGTACATTGAGACAGTCTGGCTGTGTGTAAAACTTTTTCCAAGTGAGCGTTCCAGGTGAGTCTTTTATCAAGGACAATGCCAAGATATTTCACTTCCGTTCCAAATGGAATGACCACACCACTGAGGGAAAGTGGCGTTAGATCGTCCAATTTCCTTCTCTTGGTGAGGGCTATTAACACAGTATTGCTGGGGTTGACAAACATCTGCTCCCTCAGGCACCAACTGTGAACAACGTCCAACGCGCTTTGGAGGATGTATAAATATAGACCGTTACATAAACAAATTGAAATTATGGAAATACTCTGGGACATATCACAAAAAAAACAGATTTGAAAATTATCCAAGAAGTTCTAGACGCATTATAAAACATATCAATATCTACGAGAACGTAGGATCTTACGGCCGAAGTCACGATGAAAGAGAACTAAATCAGAGCTAACAAGCCGTGGTCAAAGGAAACCTGAAGTATCAAACGTTTCGTCTGATACTGCGGCAGACACTATCAGTAGTATATGCGTTGACTGTGAGAAGTCAACGCATATACTACTGATAGTATATACAACGCATAAGTCAACGAAGATAATACTTCGAAGTCTCAGCAAGAACTCACTGACACAGTCGTTACTAATACTTCGAAAAATAAACTACAGGTTTCAGGAACCTATCAGGAATGAGAGATTTTATTCAGACCCTGTATATAAAAGAAATATACCCATGAGAAGTTAAACATTCTTTTCTCTATTTATGAGTATATCAATAACAGTAGAAATGACTCGTGTTGGCCCCAACATTAATTTAATAACAGTAATACACGATTTGAATCTCATATCTTCAAATAAATAGACACAATAAACTATCTGATTAAATTTCTTTCTACCCGTTAGTTATATCTCATTATTTACGGTGGTCCTTAAGATGATAGATATGGAAAATGCGTGCTAGTTCAAGATTACATTCATTTTATTTATGGGCGATTTAAAATATATTACAAAATTTATATTTGTTAGTCGTTATAAATTTCTCATGTCATGGGGAGATTGATTGAATATCAAGAATATTTTAGAATAAAATGAACATTCCGACAAATACTAGTATTAAATGAGTCATTTGTGTATTGTGTGATTTCTGAAATGAAGGAAAAATCTGAAACACTGTTGACTTCATAACTGGTTTTCGTTTTATACTATCTTCCCATCCTTGGATTGAAACATTCAGTTTAATATGGTTAAATGGGATCCAGCCTGTTTTCAACATATCCACAATGGAAATTGTTTTACATAACAAATATTATCAAGAATTGCGATGTTCTTATAGGATACGAGTGCCATAAGCGGCAAATGACATAATGATATATAAGAAACTATCCGCAAGCTCCACACGGGTGCAATGCTGATACTAAATATAATTCACCCAGCGAAAATTTAAGGCGTGGTGAAACAGTTGTGAAAAGGTACCTTTATTTTATGAACGCGCCTTTTATCCCTGCGGCTAGCGCCCCAGTCGGAATATTGAAAATCCTTTCTTATTGCACATCCACAACATAGAACGAACCTACATACAAAATTTTAGCTTCCGAAAATATTGTGGTACGGAGAAACGATGATGAAAAGGTAATATTCATATGTAAACGGGCCCTTTTATCCCCAGTGGGGGCGTCCCAGTTGGAATATTCAAAAAATCCTTTCTTATTGCACATCTGCAACATAAGACGAACCTACATACAAAATTTTAGCCTCCGAAAATATAGCGGTATGGAGGAACAGTGATGAAAAGGTAATTTTCACATGTAAATGCGATCCTTTTACCCCCATTGCTGGCGCCCTAGCAGAAATATTCGAAAATATTTTTTTATTGCATATCTGCAACATAAAACGAACCTACATACAAAATTTCAGCCTCCGAAAATATAGCGTTATGGAGAAACAGTGATGAAAAGGTAATTTTCATATGTAAACCGATTTTTTTACCTCCAGTGCTAGCGCCCTAGCTGGAATATTTGAAAATCCTTTCTTATTGCACATCTGCAACATTAAACGAACCTACATACTAGTCCGGTCAAATTAGACTGAAAAATAAGAGTGAAGGTACATAAATTTACAATAAGTTGCAAATGCGTGTAATTGTTCAAAACATAGTTAAAAATAAGATTTTAAAATATATTCGAAAATATTTTTTTATTGCATATCTGCAACATAAAACGAACCTACATACAAAATTTCAGCCTCCGAAAATATAGCGTTATGGAGAAACAGTGATGAAAAGGTAATTTTCATATGTAAACCGATTTTTTTACCTCCAGTGCTAGCGCCCTAGCTGGAATATTTGAAAATCCTTTCTTATTGCACATCTGCAACATTAAACGAACCTACATACTAGTCCGGTCAAATTGGACTGAAAAATAAGAGTGAAGGTACATAAATTTACAATAAGTTGCAAATGCGTGTAATTGTTCAAAACATAGTTAAAAATAAGATTTTAAAATTCCGAATGATTGCGATGCCTGGAAAAAAAATTATTCATAGTCAAATGTCAGGAAAACGGTAAGTTTCATCATAAAATAACTTCAGATGAAAATTGTAGACCATAAAATTCTCTACAAAAATACTTTTTTTTCTTAGAGCCACCATTTCTGAGATATGACGAGTCATAAAGTTGTAAAAGTTGTAATCGTCATTATATGCATAAATATGCCACGTATATACATCTCTGAAAAAGTACCTGTTGACCCTGTATTATTGTTCCAGCGCATGAGTATTACTGCATCAGTTCAAGATGAAATTAAGAAATATTTTGAATATGAATTGGCTTCCTACCCTTTATCGTCAAAAGTCTGCCATTTACGATTGTTTCCAACAGGTCAATATTGAAATTAACAATAGCAACACGACATACATCACTGACGGTGGATACTTACAACATCATGTTGTGTGGGATAGTGAAGAAACATTTAGCATTATTTTAGATAAATACGTTCAGTATGTACGTAGACATTTTGGTGCCAGAATTACGGTCGTTTTTGATGGCTATATGATGATTGCACGAGAAATATTAAAGCTGCAGAACAACGTCGTCGAACTTTAGCAACATCTTCATCTTCCGATATTCTTTTTGATGAAGTTCCTATCAGTCAACAGAAATTTCTTGCAAATACGCACAACAAATCTCGGTTCATTTCAATGTTGAAGGATAAGTTTATTGGCGAAAATATATTTGTTAAACAGGCTAATAACGATGCCGACGTACTGATTATTGAAACAGCTATAGAGGAATTTAATTTGATAAATACAACTATTGTTGTTGGTGAAGATGTAGACTTACTCGTACTTCTTACTGCTCGAACTCCACCTGAAAAAACTATTTTCTTTCTAAAGCCAGAAAAAGCTCAAAGTCAAACCGAAATATATTCGTCAAAAAGTTTACCTTCTTTTGCAAGGAGTCAAAATCATGTACTATTTTTACACGCAATAACTGGCTGTGATACGACGTCTGCATTTTACAGGAAGGGTAAAGCAACATTCTTTAAAATGTTTGAAAAACAAGATTTAGTTCAATGTGCTGAAGTTTTCAAAAAAAGTAATTCGACTCAACAAGAAATTATCACTAACGGTATTCAGTTTCTTCTTTCTATGTACAGAGCTCCGAAAAAAACCACCTGCTTAGATAAGTATCGATATGCATGTTTCGTAAAAAACACTAAAAATAAGACACAGGTGCAATTAGTTTGTCTTCCTCCAACCTCAGTTGCTGCTGATCAACATCTTTTCCGGGTATATTACCAAGTGCAAGTGTGGCTTGGTTATCAGCTAGACCCAAAAGACTGGGGTTGGAAGTTGGTCGACAATGCATTAGAACCTATTCAGACTTTACTCCCACCTGCGCCAGAAAAACTGCTGAACACAATTTTTTGCAACTGTGAAAATGGATGCAGCGGGATGTGGTTCTAAAAAAGTTGGACTGTTGTGTTCTCTGGCATGTACACATTGTCAAGGCCAGTCATGTCCTAATGCTGAATCACCAATAATGGAGGATTCATTTGATACCAACGAGGAAACATGCGATACATCACTCTTGACGCAGTTTACCTACACCCAGGATGAACATCAAGAAGAATAAGAAGAAGATCAAGAAGAAGAAGAAGACCAAGAAGAAGAATGACAAGAAGAATTATTCGAAGGTTATGACTCAGATGAATACATTTTTACATTTTTTAATTTCAATCGCTTTTATAATTTCCAACCCTTCCTAATATATTTTATTAAGCAAGTTTTCAATTTGACAGGATCACAACAGACATGTGGAATATGCCTACTGGAGAAACCACGTTAAAAAAATGCGCTAAGTACATTACCTCATAGGTGGCGTGGAAACGTCTGCATAAAATGACGATTACAACTTTTACAACTTTTTGACTCGTCGTATCTCAAAAACGGTGGCTCTAAAAAAAGTATTGTAGAGAATTTTATGCTCTACAATTTTTATTTGGGGTTATTTTATGATAAAACTTACTGTTTTCCTGAAAATCGCGAAAAACCAATTTTTTTCGAGATTTTTGACCTTTGACCTCGAATACATTTTTTTCCAGGCATCACAATCATTCGGAATTTTTAAATCTCATTTTTAACTATGTTTTGAACAATTACACGCGTTTGCAGCTTGTTGTAAATTTATGTAGCTTCCAATGTCTAGATTGACCGGATTATACAAAATTTCAGCCTCCGAAAATATAGCGCTACGGAGAAACAGTGATGAAAAGGTAATTTTTATAAGTAAACGCTCCCATTTTACCCCCACATGAGGCGCCCCACTTGGAATATTTGAAAATTCTTTCTTAGTGTGCATCCAAGACCTAAGAAGCACCTACATACCGTATTTTAGCTTCCTAGGAATCACCAGTACGGAGAAACAGATGAATGAGTGAGTGACTTTCTTATTTATAAGTATAGATTCTAGATTCAAAGCAGTTCTTTCAGCTGTTGGGTTGGAAAATGACATCATGTTAGTTGATTTCTTTTTGGTTTCGAAAATCAGTGAATTATTTGTCCACTGAACCAAGTTTCTTCATACTCAGAAATGTCGTTGGAATTTCACTAGGATGTACATTCATAATATTCTCATTTCGAAAATTATATACCTCTATTCAGACAATTACTCGTACTGAAAGCTTGTCTTCCAATATGTTTATTTTCTCGTATCATTTCAGATACATCCGAATTGCACGATAACTAACGCGGAATCTATTCGTGAATTGAATACATTGTAAGAAAATAGCTATTTTTACTTCAAGAAATGGAAGAGACATTAATCATCGAGATCAAATACTATGCGACCGATATGTTATACTGAACATAATTTATGTATCAGATCATAACTCATTTACACTTACGAAAGGGGCGTTTAATGAATCCAATATTGTGTGTTGAGTTAAGAATTGCATAAATATTTATAAAATAATGTTTCAAACGAAATCGTGAATACATAAAGATCTCTCTTAGTCAAACAGTTTGTCATAACAATTTAATTTTTGTAGAACAAGCGCATAACCGTCCACGATATGTATAATAAAAAATGTATTTCTGGATTCAATGATGATCATCCACTTTACGACCAGATTGAGGACTTTTATTAAAACAGTATGAAAAAAAAGACACAATTGAGTTAGAATTATATGGTAAGATTTTTGATTTGTTCAATTGTAAAATTCTTTGGGTATAAACCCAGAAAAACTCTTTGATTTGAATATTAACTTAGATCTCATAATTGCCAGTTTCTACATTAACGTTTTGTACCCAAATTCAATAAAGAGGCGCCTTGAATTAGTGAAATGAGCTGAACATGAATCACACGTGACACAAGTCATATGAAACAAAAGTCAAGCAAACATAAAATGTTAACCAAGAGAGTTTCATCATTAAGACGTGTGGAGTATGTATCATATCCTAAAAAGAACTATTGAATAATTTGTGGGTGAGTCAGAGTATAGGTATACGCCAAACTGAAAGTACTTCAACATGCATTTTGCTATCAACTTTTTCACGTTCAAAATTGTTACAATAAAATATTCAATAATTCACATGAATCAATCATAATCTAACATACTCTTTTATAGACTCATTTTCTTGCATGAAAACATAAAGAGATTATAAATAATTTATCACTATAATTATGATTTTGGTAGAATATAAATGAAATACTTTTCCTTCAAAGAATATTTTGAATCCATTTCATATTTTTCATTTGAATAATGGTAGTGGATTCCATTTCAACTATATGTGGTGCGGACGTAAACATTCCCCTCCCAAAATTTCGAATGGGACAAAAAAAATTATGTAAAAAGGCATCATTTTCAGTACTATCTGATATGAAAGACAGTGAAGTTGAATCACTCCTCGCTGAGAGACCGCTACCATTTTGTAGTAGTGATAATTCGTTCGATAGCAAATTCAATTCATTATTCAAGACTGCTATACTTTTGGAAATCAGATTAGATTTCTTAGATTTGTGCATATTGCTAATTGCACAAATCAATTCAATGCAAAGTACAACAGACTGCTGGTTGACACAGGAAGTCACGGCATTCTGGAAATGACCTCTTACTTTATGCCTCCAACTGTCAACTACGAACTGCCTTATAAAGAACTGTTTCCGAGTAGGAAGGTCTGGATCCTCCGGGAGAAGGAAATGTTAAGAGCAGATAGTTGTTAGTTCACAGATGGATCAAAAACACCTTCAGATATTGTGCAGGTGTTTCCAGTCACAGACCCAGGACAGAGATATCATCCTGCCTAGGAAGTTATGCGACTGTATTTCGAGAGGAACTTTACGTTATTGAATTGTGTGCGAAGATATTGGAAGAATCCAACCTCATAAGACAAGTCAATAAAAATATTATGGGACAGTCAAGCGGCGTAGGAAGCTCTTGGCTCCTATCGAGCAACGTCTAAATTTGTAGCAAATTGCAAAAACGACTCTCCTCGATAGGAAAACTCAACATAGTGTTTCTGGCCTGGATTCCTGGCCATACTGGCCTGAAAAGCAATGAAGCTGCTGACTCCCTTGCAAAGAAGGGTGTTGCAAGCAGCTTCATCAAACCAGAACCTGCCATTTGCATCGCTTTAGGCTTTGCCAAACAAACATTGAACACTTGGATGGCAAGAAGATTTATGGACTTCTTGCAGAATCTTCCACGATAAGCTCACTCCAAGGCGTTCATTCACTCTTCGAAGCTTGATACCAAACAGTTATTGGACAACAGTAGGGACGACCTCTGCGACCTATCTAAGGCGTTTGATTGCATCTCTCACTCTATTCTTCTGGATAAGCTGCAGTTCTATGGAATAAGAGGGGTAGCTTTATCGCTCATTGCCTCATATTTAACAAATCGTTTACAAGCTGTCACATATAACAGCTGTACATCTAATTATAAACCTATCAAACATGGAGTGCCCCAGGGCTCAGTCCTCGGCCCTCTATTGTTCATCATTTACATCAATGATCTACCTAATTTTTTACATCCCTATAAGTCAGTTTTATTTGCTGACGATACTACACTCATCTTTTCAGGTGACACCTTGCCGGATTTGCAACAGTCTGTAAAAATTTCACTCTCAAGTGCTGAAACGTGGTTTTCATTAAATAAACTAAAACTGAATAATGAAAAAACAAAGAATCTCACCTTTTGTTTGTCTAGCACTATGTCGAGTGATAACAGTGTGAAATTGTTAGGCATAAACATAGATAGTAAATTATCTTGGCAAAATCATACGGATGACCTACGAGGTAAATTGGCCAGCTCAAATTTTTTTGCTCCGTCAACTGAAGCCAATTACAAGTTTTCCAACACTCAATAATGTTTATTTTTCATTATTTCACTCTGTCATTACTTATGGGATTGTACTCTGGGGGAACGCCTCTAGTGCTGTAGATATTTTCCGACTTCAAAAAAAAGCAATCAGGATACTTGCCAATGTGAGTTTTCGTGATCACTGCCAGCCCCTTTTTGCACAATTACGCATATTGCCTTTGCCTTCATTATTCATTTTCTCGGTTCTGCTCGAGATCCACAAAAATCGAATGTGTCTGCGCAAACAATCCGATATTCATAATCATTATACCAGAACTGCAGGCAATATTCGTACTGATCGTTTTCGCTTAACCAAATCACAGAAAAACTCTCTAAATTATAATCTTTACAACCTGTTACCGCAGGAATTCAAAATCCTATCAAACAATAAATTCAAGAAGCGCTTAAAAGAATTTTTACTAATAAATTGTTTTTATTCTGTCAGTGATTTCATGGAGCATTTTCGACATTGCTAGTGTATTTCTATGGAATGCACTCGCCACTGTGACATTTTACAATAGCTAGTAGTAGTGTACTATATTTTAAAATTTTATTTTAAAATATATGTGTTGTACTCTTTTTAGATATTATTTGGACTTACTACAAACATTATGTAATGTAAGGTAGTCAATAAACTTTCATTCATTCATTCATTCATTCTTCTTACAGGTCACTGTCATTTGCATCATCATTTGCAGAGACTTGTACTATTAGTCTAATCAACAAGTTCAAAAACATGAAAAATATAGAGAAATGTCCTAAAAATATGATCACCTTCAAACAAACTGTTTGAATTACTTCTTATATTATGAAACATACATATAAGGTATACAACTGCGGTTGTATACCTAACATCTCAGATGACACGCGTCCCCTCAAGACATTTAAAGGCGTCATATCAGGTAATCCAATGGAGAATTCTACCGGTTTGTATAATTCAACAAACCCGAAAGAGTTTCAGCAGGATAAACTACCTCCTCATTATGAAAGGCTGATGGAAGTGTCTAGATGAGAATTATACAAACGTATACAAACATAAAAGAAAAATTATGCTTTTTTACATAAATTTTTCATATCCTTGATATTTTGTTCCCTTCAAAAGGTAAGAGGAGGGACTATTTACGTCCCTACCAAATAGTTAGTAAGAGATTACCGGTATATATTTTAAATTAAGTAATAGGCAGTATGTCTTTGTTAATTTTCAGAGATTTCAACTATCCACTGATTCTCAACTGCAATATGAAAAATTATTTCACGGTAATCATGCGGTTACATTGGACGAAGCTACGAAAAATGTTCAATAATATTAAAATGCACGGTTAAATCCAAATCTCATTAACAATCGGCATTTATCACCATGGTTACTCGAAGTTTGATTACCTCTAAATAGGTAATCTTCAACAAAGATGACTTTTCCCGTCATCGTTCTCGTCTTCAAGTTCACTAACCTTAGATTTATCGCAGTATAAAGGGATATATCGCAGAAATTATTAATCAATCGGTGCTCAAATATGCAATAAGAATGAAATTAGTTATGCATCAGTTCAAATACTTTATTTGTAATGAAAATATGACGTTTCCTTTTTATTAGAAAACAAGCGTTCGTTTGTTTAGACACTTTTGAAAAAGCTTCTCGTATATTCGAAAATATGCTATATATTATTTTGTAATAGACTTTCTTTTCAGGAATATTTCAATTGTTTCGATTTCACAATGAATGTTTGGAGTACAAACTGAATAGGAAAAAGTATATTTTGTATATAATTCAATGTGTAATTCAATGTTCATATGTTCAGAACGTTCAGATATCTCGCTAACTTCTTAAGTACAGTTATCATATATAAAGTTTATAATCTACTTCCTGATAATATAAAAATGTTAAATCGTTAACATCCTATAAATTCCATGTAAAAATAGTTGGAGTGTAAGGACAGAATTTTTTTAACAATCCCATATACTTAAAGCTGCTACGCTAACTCACGAGATGCACACACCAGATTAACTAATTATAGAAAGAATGAACTAATTTCCACATATTTACAAAAACTTCTCGAAATTGACATTACTTAACCGATTTTGATTTCTGCCAGTCTTCTTCGGTAATATTATATACTTCTTCTTCAACTAGCTCTATCACCTTCTTATCAAATTTTGGAAAATTACTTTTACGCCTGATGCTTTGTTTCAATTTTTGCCAAATCAACTCGATGAGATTGAAAACACAAAAATAGGGGGGAAGTCTCAATATGGTGTGTCCATACTTTTCAGCAATACTCTCAAGGGCATACACTTTTTTCAAATGTTTTTGTCTGTAAAACTTCAAGTAGTTGGTTTTTGATATAGTTATCTTAAAAAAACACATTGTTTTCCATTTAAAAACTTTGTATTTCATCTTTCCTCGAATTTTTATTCGGTACTTTGATAGCTGTCGCGAATGATAGGAAGCGTTGTCAAGAACTATTACACTATTCGCATCCAAATTTGGAACCAATGTGTTTTCAAACCATTCCACAAAAATATTAGCTTCCATGTTCTTATGATAGTCAACATTGCAGTTCTCAAGTTTTTTGCAGTTCTTAAGTTTTTTTCCACATAATTTCAAAGAATTCGGAACCCATCCTATACTTCCTCCGCAATGCACAACGATTCGTCGCGATCCATTGTTTGCAGGCATGTTAGGCGTACACATTCTCGAACTATCAGTCCACTCTTTTGTAACTGTGTCGTGAGTGTCGTACCAAGTTTCGTCCAAATAGAAAATTTGCCGTTGGCCTTGTCTATATTTAGTTATTTGTTTTAAGTATTTGTTACGCAATTCCACTATTCTTCTGCTTTCCATAACTGCTTGACGTTTGTTCATTATTTTGAATCTAAATCCTAGTTTCTTTATCCAATTCTGAAGAGTTTTGTCACAGCAGCTCACGTTATGGCCGGAATTATTCAATTTCTTCCTTATGATTTCAATTGTAGGAAACTTATTGCTTTTGTAACAGTCGTATATTGTTTTTTTTTAATGATTTTATTAGATGAACATCTAAAGGTTTTGGTAATCCCGCATCACATCGCGTCTCGCGTTCATAAGGTTTGTTTTTGACTATTTCACGTACAGCTAAGAAAGGAATTTCGGTAAAATATAATGTTGCTTGTAGTAGTTTTTTTCCCTCGAAACCAAACTTGATATGTAGATTCTTATATACATTGAAACATACTCTCTGTGTTTCAAAATTCAAATGCATCCGAATCTTATTCACTGATATCTCTTTTTCTCATTATTTACCAGTGCTATTGGAATCACTACACAGGAAAAAGTCTGCGTTGTTATCACACTCGTTATTACTATTAGTACTTGTCCAAGGACGCCACATTTTAAACAAATAACAAAAATTTCAAGTAATTATAACTTCACCAATATCGAATTTCAACACTCAAATCGCGATCAGTTCCTGAACTGAACATTGACGACACAACGGCGGTACTCATCGCTACATTATATTGGTCACCGTAACATGACTTCAAATTTAATTTTATGACTCTTCAGCCAATCATAAAACTCGATTAGTAAAAATTATCCAATACGAACCGCCAGTACTTCAGTCCACGTGGACTAATTCGTAGCGGTATTATTTCTTTGTACTGATTTTTTTCGCCTTTGAGTTCGCCGATAAGATAAGATAAGATATATATATATATATATATATATATATATATATATTTCATCTTTATAGGTACACATGGTATACTTAAGAAAGGTCAATATAAAAAAACATAAAAGCTGAAAATCGAAGATAATTGTAGAAACATATAAAAATACAGCCACATTCATTTTAAAAGTAATATAAAAAGAAAAACATAACTCACTCTGCTTTTTAATTTAAAAATTCACTAAGTGAATAAAAATTGTTTTAAAATAAAAATATCTTTAATTGTTTTTTAAACTTTTTGTGATCGAGAATATCTTTAATTTTTCGTGGAAGGTGGTTGAAAGCCATTGCTCCGGCATATCTTGGCGATTTTTTGTATTCCGTAGGATTACATTTCCTAAGATGAATTTCATAGTTTTGTCTAGTGGGGTAATCGTGTATTTCGTGAGATCTAGTGAACGATGACAAATTTGAGTGGACGTAAGACAGTAATTTATAAAGATAGATGAGTAATACAAATCTAGCAAATACTTTTTATTGAAGTTATTTTTCAGAGTGGCAAATGCAAAGAACGTTTTACCGAGTTTTTTGCAGAAGAATTCGATATGTTTTTTAAAGTCAAGTTTGCTGCCTAGTTGTGTTCATAAACATTTTGTAAGAGGTGAGGTTGTCAAGGAAACCGAATCTATTTTAGATTCGAGTCATTAGACTCACCCATATTGCTAATGAATTCAACGAAAACGGCTTTAGACATATTGTTAATGAGATTATTTTTTGGCACCATGCTGTGAAGTTGTTAATTACATGGGCCAATTTTCCTTTCAGGAGGGATACGTTTTCTGCTATTACTATAATGCTTGTATCGTCGGTATACATGAATGGCTTACCATGTTCAAAGAAACGGGGCAAGTCATTAACATAAAGAAGGAAAAGGAGAGGTCCCAGTATTCCTCCCTGCGGCGTACCGATTTCTGCATGCCGTTGTTCTGAGCACGTCTTATTTATCTTAACTTTAATTATTCTTTCAGTCATGTATGAATGAATCCAACTGTTGATGGGTCCTCGTATGCCTATTTTACATAATTTTTCACACAAGAATTTAGGATTTATGGTTTCGAACGCTCGTGTGAGGTCAAAAAAAACACAAACATGTAGTCAATCATTTAAATATTCATGAGTATATTGTATCATTTCGGCCGAGACAGTCTCGATCGAGAAATTCCGACGAAATCCATGCTGTACAATTCTCCAATATTCAACAATATTATATTTGGAATAATGTAAGTACCATATTCAGTTTAAATTTTACCAAAAACCCAATAGGAGACTCAAGTAACTTTGAGTTTCGAAATTAACAAGCGATACTTAAAAGTTTTATCATACAATAGTCATTGCAATTATTGCAATTTTCAACATGTTTTCAACCAAGCGACAGAGACTGGTTTCTGTGCGCATTGAAACGTTAATTATAAAAACAGCCAACAGCTAAACAACTTTTGCACTATCGTATATTGTATAGTCAAACAAAACAACACAAACAATTTCTTGATAAAATTTCAAGGCTTCTCTCGTCGAGTTTATCAAAATTCCGAACAGCGCAGAACGTAATTAGTATCCGTTTTAACTGAAGTTGAATGAATAGTTTCCAAACATTTTTAGAAGATGATGTTACAACAGTATATTGAAGAAATGATAATTACCATTTAGAGTTCGGAACTAGTCATAGGTCAATAATAAGTTTCGTCTCCGTTATTTTTATTAGGTCACAAACATTGGAATTGCTTCGTAATTCTTCCATGATGGTTGATTACTCAAAATTATTATTTCAATATTTCGTTTCGAATGATTACATGCATTAATCCGAAAGCAAACACATATATTACTGAAGGTGTACATGTCATCATTCTGAAAATTTATTATAAAACATTTGAAAACAAGATATTTTTTTAATCGAATATATTGATTATTTCCTTCAACTCAATAGAATTATGAAAAAAAATTTGTGATGTTTCGTGGTGCATTTCATTGGTTCGGGTTTTCTGCAGCGCCAATTAATTTTTATTGTTGTTTTTATGATATAAATTGATTTGAAATCCCTGAAAAAATCTATAAACGATTCTATAACAATTATATTAGACAAAAAAACTGAAATTACAATGAAATGAAATACAAGCAACAATCAAAAAATTGAACTATCGACAAGAGATTGAAATTAAAAAAATTATTGACAAGAAATGAAAATTAAAAATTAATCCAAGCCAAGTTACTTCACGACGTTTCGATTGATAGTATCCACAATCGTCTTCGAGTATGGGTCATGCTAAAATAACATTCTTGGTGGTATCTACACCTATACACTAATAATTTGGAAGGAAGATTAAAATCTTTTAATCTTCCTCTTTGAAGGTATACTCTCAGGTAAAGAATATTACTGGATTTTTCCCCAACATCAAATCGTTATTTTTAACAACTCGACACGTGTTTCGATCACCAAGTGATTATCTTCAAAGAGGAAGATTAAAAGATTTTAATCTTCATTACTACACCAAAGGTTCCAAACAGTGATTGATTGATGGTTTTACCGTTCTAACATCTGAGGGTAATAATAAATTGTGGAGACGACTTTGAGTTTTTATTTGCAAATCTATACATACTTATAAATGCAAAAATCACTTAACACTCGTTCATCTTTGTTTCACCGTACTGGTAAGTCCTAGGAAGCTGAATTTTGGTTTATATGTGTTTTTTAGGTATTAGATGCGCACTAAGAAAGGATTTTCAAATATTCCAACTGGGGGGCTCCTCGTGGGGGATAAAGGGGTGATTTACATATGAAAATTACCTTTTCGTCACTATTTCTCTGTACCGCTAGATTGAAAGTTTGTATGTAGGTTCGTTTCACGTTGTAGATGTGCCATAAGAAATAATATTCTGATAGTCCAATTGGGGCGCCAGCCGCGGGGGAAAAGGGGCGTCCATAAAACATTACTGTTTCTCCATGCTATTAAATTTCCTATGGGTGAATTTCTCTCTCTCTATGATAATGGCTTTTGCTTCCAATGAGGCGCATTAAGCCATGCGTAGGTGAATTTCTATTTTGTATCATCATTATAACGTGCGGAGCCGGGGCGGATCGCTAGTAAATAAATAATCGGAGGAAGCATTGAGGTTAGGTTCTGTTTCATTCGGTTATATGAGTATGAGAATGTACTTTGAAGTGCATTTTTTGTCACCATGACTGTATGTTTAACCTAATTAGTCTAAGGAAATTAGCTGAAATACCGCATCCTTTGAAACTATTAAGTACATTTTGACTTTCTGATGCACGAGACAGGCATTCTCAACGTATTTTATATTATTGAGGTTGGAGCAATTGAAAAAAATCGGTTTTCGGTGATATTAGGTTAGGTGCAAAACTCTACAAAAATTTAAAAAAATTATATCGGTACAAAATATTCTCAAAAAATATATTAAAAATCATCATCTCGTTATCAAATATGCTGCACTCTACGAATATTTTTGATAAGTTGAAACTCAATTTTGAGGTTATCATTAAAAACTTTTTCACCGGCATTTTTTTATATTCATGAAACTATTTATTCAAAAAATTCATCAATCATCTAATTAGGGTTAGAGAGATAATTTACAGACAACAAAAATCATTTTGGAGGTTATGAGACACACTAAGGGTCCCAGAAGGTAACAAAAAGTCACTGAATTATGTTTTCGTAGTCAACAAAAATTTTTAGAATTATATTTTCTTTGACAGCTCGGGTAATACGAGTACACCGCATACACCGCTTTTAGAGCGCCTTAAGGATTTTCCTGTAGTGCTTGTGTTTTTTACTTAAAAAAATTGGTTCTACCAGCTAGAGTATACACATATGAAATAAATGTTGGAGCTACTTCACCGTATATTTTCGGGTAAATATTCGTTTTGAGGGTACCCGGCGATTTTGAAAAAATTTTTGAGTGTACTTACGTATTTTGATACGTAGATTACGAATCCGAAAGAAAAAAGCGGCGCTTTCATTTACAAAGTTACGGTCCTTCAAAGTTCAGAAAAGGGCAACTTTTCAGCCTTCTTTTTCACAAGATAAACTATTTGAAAAGACAAGCATTTATTCACTACGTCACCTTTACACCTTAATTGACACTTTTCAATTCAACAATCAACATTTTTCTGATAAAAAAACTTAATTTAAAAACGAATGCTTTCATCAGTCGTACCAACTATGCCATTAACCTTAAAAACGTATAAAAAAGTATAAAAAACGTATAAAAAATATTGAAAAACTATATAACTAAAAAGCAGCTCCGTGCATTTTTTAACATTTTTATTGGAAAAATATTGATTGTTGAAGTGAAAAGTGCCAAGGAATAAGGAATAAGGTGTAAAGATGACCTAGTGAATAAATGCTTGTGTTTTTAAATAGTTCATCTTGTGAAAAAGAAGACTGAAAAGTTGCCCTTTTCTGAACTTTGAAGGGCCGTAACTTTGTAAATAAGGAAGACCGCCGCTTTTTCCTTTCGGATTCGTAATCTACACATCAAAATACGTAAGTACGCTCAAACATTTTTTCAAAATCGCCGGTTGCCCTCAAAACGAATATTTATCTATTTTCGAGCAACAGAAATTACCAATTAGATAATGAACCTATCATATAATCTTCTTGAGGTTCACATCTAAAATTGCAAAAACGCTCAAATATTACAAGTCCAGAAAAACTGCCATAGAATTTCCACTATTGTGATGAAATATTTTTGAAATATCTCTACATTGGAAGAAAGTTATGATTCTACAAGAAGATTTTGGGAGCGAAGACATGAACACATCAATAAAGTCGTCGAAACATGTTCAGACCGCTCGATTAGACTCTACTGAATTGACATAATTAGTGAAAAAAAGTTAAAAGAAGAAATCGGGTGATTATTATGAATAATAATGAAAAGAGAAATGAAAATTTCTATGTTATTTACCACTTTTAATTAAAAGTGGTAAAAAACACAGAAATTTTCATTTCTCTTTTCATTATGATCTCCTACGATGTAGGCCACATCCATCAATTCATTGAATATGAATATTCTAATCAAGCTGATTCTGGTATGTTGCTGCTTTTAATTTCGTAACAATGATTAGTCTGACAAAAAATATTTCTTGTATTTTTATTTTTTTTAAAATCATCTATTCAGTATCAGTTCAACATTGGTGAAATTATACCTAACTTTCGAACATTTTCTATTATTATTATGTCTTTCAGATATTTCACATGCACTCAACAATTAATTTGGATAAGTAGGTACCCCAAATTTCGAAACTATTTTTTGTGATATATTTTGAACCCGAATATTTTCATATGAAATTTGCGCTGGGCATAATCACCTTTCAACATGTTAGGAGTAGCACGTTGAAAGGTAAGACCTCGCTGGGTTTTAGATCGCATAACTTTTGACATTCGAAGATAGCCGTTTATAGGGATGGGCAATATTATACGGAAAAACACATTTTTAACTGTCCACGGCACTTCCTGTAGACTGATAATTATCAAGATTAAAATCAAAAACACAAACGGTAGTAAAGACAAGTGTTTATTTCATTTTGGTACTGTGCGACTGAAAGAATACTGTATTATAGTTCAACAGCTCTAAATCTGAGAATCGATATATGTATGAGAGTCGAACAGATATAGAAAATAATCAATAAATTTCCTCACCTTAGTTCAAAAGTTCAACAATCCTTGACAAAAAAATCCTTGAACCAGATATATCACTAAAGTAAAAACACCAACACGATCGTAACGAATATATCCTTCATTATCGAAATTGGTGAAAAACCACTTCCAAAACAGTCAAAAACGCAAAAAACTCCACGAAACAAAACAACGTCGAAGTCCCGAAGTCGTTTTCAAAGGAAAAAAACGCGAGAGTCGACGAGACACCAGTAGGCTATATCGCCGCAAACTGTTCGAATCTTGTCTCTTGTCGGACAGCGACATCAAGTCCCCCCTTTCTCGTACGACCCAACGAGCCACTGCTCCTGCTGCTAGGCGAACTTATCGATGCCGATTCGCGAATTTAAACTACGAGTAGCTTCCAGTTGGACAACCTGTGTGCCGCAGGGAAACCTCACAAGTTACAACTGTCCTGATGATTGTACAGGGTGACTCAGCTGAGGTGAGTCACAAATCGATTGAACTATATTTTCAAAATAGTAGGCACCAAATTATCAAAAATGATTGACGTTCATGCCTTGATCTGTCTCTTGCAGTGGCGTACCGGAATTATACTAAACAGATGAGGAAAAATGATGATGAAATATACAGAATTACAACCTCGACAAAAATGTTTTCGTTTCAATGCAATAATATTTATGAGAATTTAGTACCAACTATTATGGAATTGTACTATCTGTTTAAAAAATCACGGTCAAAGGCCTTAAAAATATCAAGCGCAACGGCTCTTGATTCTTCATGTTTCTCGATTGCATTATTCGAATGTATGGTGGGTCTGTTGATTTTTGTTTCCGAAAGCGATATTGATGATCGCTCAAGATGTTGAAGCCTTCCAAATATTTTGAGGATTTGGTGGTTTACGACTTTCTCCATGATTTTTGATATCACTGATAGATTTTCTTTATGCTATATACCAGTAAAATTTTCATTTGTGTGTCTTCTTTCATTAGTGATGCGAGTTTTCACAAACTATATAAACGTATATAAATAAACTCTTGCCCTTAGAACAAAGAGTGAAATAGTTTAGAACATTGAAGCCGATACGTAGTAAGAAGTATTTTTGAATAATTAAGAAGCATTAAGAAATTGAAACCAACTACGTCATTTTCCTGCAAACATTCTGAAAAATGGTTTCTGAATCTTTCGTTCATGATACAAAAGCGACATCAATAATTACATCAATTCTTCATGTTATTAGCACTGCATTATTGTCATCATATTGATTGCAAACATATTTCTGCGTATTTACGTTTGATTATTTCATCAATTCATTATTTACTTGACAAATATAACTAAATATTTATTACTGAGGAACATTTATAGTTCGATAGTAAAATTATTATTGCTACATAAAATAAGATAATGTGTCGTCAGATTTGATACTGATTTAATCAGTTGAATTGTGAATCAATTTTTAAATTTCGAACAAAATTAAGTAATGGGAAAGTATATTTGTACCAATATACTATTGAAAGAAAAGTGGTAAACTGAAGATCCTGCAATCAAAGTCATCCATCAGATTATTCGACAGTAAATCTTAGCAACTTCTTTCATACACATACACATCACTTTGCAGCAATATACTTTCACTATTTCGATATACAGATATTCGCACATTAATCAAATGATGGAGCGTTTGTTAATTATTGATTTTTTTTTAAACATGTCCGATTGAATGAGAATTAAATTTAACGATTGGAGACTGTACATTGAAAAAAATATTGTTGATGTTTATTTACAGTCCACCAATAGCTTATCCAAAAAAAATCTTGTATTTATAATTGTATCATTTGGCTGCAGCGCACTGACAAGAACCCAACCGAATAGAAATATATCAATAATCAAAGGTTATTGTAATTTTAGCAGGTGGTCATCGACTATCGCCAAACATGCGCCAAACTAACTGACAGTTTATAAGAAAACAAGTATATCTGAGACACCAGTCAACCTAATAATAACACTGATGATCTTCAAACATGACTCAACCTCTGACGGAAGCACCAAACTCTTACTCAACTGAAAGAGTCAACCTTCCAAAATTGAAGGTCGACTCTTTCAGTTGTATTGCCAATTGCATATGCAGGAAATTTTAGGTGAATATCCCCGCACTGACGCCTGTCGGATATAATCCAACGCCCTTCGTGGTATTTGCCAGGGAAGTAGTTGTTTTCTGACAGGCGTCAGTCCATTCAACCTACTATGTACGTTTGAAGTTCATTTCTTTAGATTTATATAAGAATTGTAGAGGTTTAGGTAATTTGATGGAAGTAGTTCCAATTGTAGTTACTTGTGGTATAAAAATATTACTGTAAGAAGCAACTTGTAGTATTCAAATCACTGTTGAAGCAGCTACTGTGTTAGCGAAACATGTGATATATTTTTCAAATAAAGTTTGTAGAGATCAAATCGTGAGGTGTAGTTTATGAAAAAGATGCCCGTTATCAATTGTCAAAATTTGGAAGCCACTGTTGGATTTCATCATCGAATGCTGATGAAATCCCCTGTAGTTATCATATTTGAGGACATGGTTACTTCTTTCTTTTAAACAGAAGTGCATATTTTGTAAAATTTCAACTTGAAATTCAATAAAATTCCTTTAAATCACAACAAAACGCTTTTTGATTCCATTCCCTGAACTAATTTATATAAATTTTTGAAAACCAAAACCACACCCAGATATATGTTGAGTATTTTCATGTGGCGCCCATCAGTATATTATCCAAAAAATATTTTTAATATCAGAAATGTTCCAGGAAAACAAATAAATGAATTGACCTGTGCAATATAGTACAGGAAGCAAAATTGTTAGAATTACTGTCTTGAAAAGATTGGTGAAAAAAAGCAATAGCCTGTGGAGGTTCCAATATATTCCGGAGAACTGAAAGAAATAAACAAGACAGACGACTATGAAAAAGTAAGTAATATAAATAGGAAATATATGACCATACCAAAATTGTTCTTAGTGGAATCAAGTATTGCATAATAAAAGAGTTGCTGCCTTTCTGACATACAACAGAGAAATGTTGCTTCTTGCAGGTTTTCATTTTGCTAATTATGAAGCCTGCCCAAAGCCAATATTTGGACTACATGGGACTGGCAGATGATAACATTGGATTTCTATATGTTTATTATACTGCTGTAGTTGACTGCAGTAGACTTTTTCATAGAATAACTTTGCCGTTCAGGTCTATAGTTTTCAGTAGTACAAGTACTATACTGATTTCCACCCATTATGCACTATGATGTTGAAAGACAACAAAACAAATTTATTATTCTCGACAGTGAATGCACGCTCATTGTCATTTTTATGAAGTCACAGATATTACTGTATACGCTCAGCTATTTCAGTCGTGGCATAGGGACGATTAGATTTTTTCCTTGTTTAAAGAGTGGGTGTGAGTTAATTGAATAACTCCTGAAATGCATATACCTGGCTCGTTAGTATACATTTGTTCGATAGCAAGGACGCCATTATGTTATTAATAAGTGGTCTTTAGGGATAGTTCATGTGTGACTATCATTATACTCATCTAGAGGGTTGTTCAAAAAATAATGATAATGTTGAATCTGGTAGAAAAGTTGAGGTGAAAAGTATTGCCAAGAGTCGTTGTCTTTTAGTCATCTACAATGATCTTTCTCAAAGATAGTTTACAAGCTACTTGCCTACCATGTCTAATTTTTAGACATACTCCAATTTACTTCACTTCCTGAAGACAGCTACTTGCTTGGTAAAATGCGCGTCGAGCAGAGTGTTGAAGTTCTGGTGTTCGGGAACGGTGGTTATTTTAGATTTGTTTTACGCTAGAGGTTACCGCTATTTCCTGATGTAAGACATGAATATGTGAACAGACTTCATTATCGCCACGAGGTGAACTTATTGAGATAACTGTAGTGGGTTTGCAGACTCAAGAAAAAATATATAAAAAACGGCCTTATCAATCAGGAAGAAATTACTCCGAAACTGAATCGAGTTTGTATGAAAATTTGGAGACTATCTAACGGGTTATTACAAGACACCTTTCCATAAAAAAAGTATATAGCGCCCTCTTGAAGGCGGGAGATGCCACGCTATTGTTTCAATTATTCGAAAGTATCAAAATTATTTGAAAGACATGTTTTTGTGAAGTACTCAATATTCCTTATTGTTTTTTTGGGTACATACGTTTCTATAATCTGATAAATAAACAAAGCTGAATCAATAGAGAATTTGCTGAAGTATAAGGAAGGGCAAACTGAAAAGTTCATCCCTAAAATTTACTGCGCAATATAAACCACTGAAGAGTCCAATTACTCAGTAACTGTTGTACCCATAAAGTTTACCTACAAATAAAAAAACAAATAAATATTTATACTTGGCTTTTATCAGTTGTCGAAGCTTCGGAAAACAATCTCTTTTCGTTTTCAAAACTTGAAATTCACTTTGAAACTTTCGCCTCAAATAGGTAACAGATTTAATTATTTTGACATACGTCAAAAATGTATGTATAAATATTGTTATGTATGTATAAATATTGTAATGCTATTCCCCGTGGGTTGAAGAATAATTGACTTCTCTGAATAATCAAACATAACTTCATTTCACTTTAAATACAACAAACACTTCTAATATTTGAATGTCTATCGCCTTACTAAATCACTTCGCGTACAGCACTGTAACGTCCGCTTGACTGTGTCAACATCCTCAAGGCTAGCCTTCAAATATCGTAATCGAATGCCGTAGAAATTTCGCCGAAGTTCCGTTGAAATCGGTAGCAATATTCTTGCTGCTTCTAGAGTAGCGGGGAATCATCGTACATGCGCGCGCTCTTAGCTACATCACGTTTGCTTCATGGTTAACAGTGGCGGCCGTCGTCATTTTCTTTCGGGCATGATTTACAACAATATTTAAGTTTTTTAATTGATTTTTTCGGAGTGTAGACAAAATTAATGAATACGACAAGTTACTGACTAATTGGACTTTTCAGTGGTTTTTATTACCCAGTAACTTTTCTTTAATTTTTCAGATTTTGAAAGGTTGTATAACCAAAAAAGCAATAAATAATGAAATTATGTATTTTAGGTATTTGGCCATATTCGACATTTTGTTTTGTTCGAAAGTTAGAAGCCTTTTTACGTCCAAACTGTAAAATATTTTCTTGAAATCCAGTTGAAATAAATACATTTGCAAAATATGAATACAAATTTACTAGCCATCATAATTATAAAAACCACTCACCACTGGCTGAGGAACATTTAAAATGGCCTTACCTGCAACAAAAAAAACAAATTTAATACAAGGATGAGTATGAATTGGACTATTTCATTGAAAAAAATCGACGAAGAGAAAAAGAAAGTTTGTTAAGTAATATTACCTTTCCTACAGAAAATTTGCATTTTTTGTATGGAATAAAAATAATTTTTGTATAATTTTCTTATTCTATCTATTCTTTTGTAGTACTGAAGCGAATTCAGCAAGCTTCCGTTTCGTTGCTGTACTTTCCTTACTATAGGGAGACCGTAGATTTTTCAGTTTGAAGTGGGCAGATCTGGAAATAACATCCCATCCCGACGTTTGCTATTTCAACCTAATTCTTTGTACTAGTAAAGTACAATTCGGTTGTACCGTTCCAGAGAGGCCGTAGATTTTGGAATTCACACTACCTACCTGAAAAAAGATTCAGAATGAAGCCTATGAAAACAACCGAAGGTAATGACCTTGAGAAAATTAGAGCCTCTTCAATCCAGCTTTTTTGATACTGAACGAGGTTATCAGAACCTTGAACCACATGAAATGAAATCCTTGGTGCGAAGATGTCCTCTTTTCATTCTACAAACTCAAGATTCAAACATTAAATTCACTTGCCGTGCAGCGGAAGAAATCTTAAAGGAACTATTGGATAGGATCATTGGATCTGAGCACACGACATGGGTTCAATAGGTCATATAAATAAAGATAAGTTAAAGCTATGACTTTTTTGTCACTTACATAAAATGAATGAAACGACATCTTTCTAATTTTCATGCATAAGTTATTTTATTTTTACGACCGGTTTCAGGTTTTATCCCATTATCAAGTAAAAAAAATTACTAATACATTTGAAATCTAAAAACGTGGTTATATAGGGAGTTCGTAGGTAAGCTGGATGGGGAGGGGTGCCACCTATAAAAATTAAATGCTGGAGATTATAGAAATTACCGGGGTTGTCAAACTTATATGCTACATAAATCGAGTTGCTTGTTAAGGGTTATATATTTCGGGTTCTCAATTGATTCATTGATTTCCAATACGCTTTTATTAGCTTCACCTGTATATATGTATGTTTGTTTGTTTGTAACTATCAAGGTCGGGATCTGTATTTGACGGAATTATCCTGCAAAAAAAGTACATTGCCAAGCTATAAAGTTTTAGAATTGGAGCTTTTCGATTCCCAAGTTATCATATGTATGTTTGTTAATAAATTATATTTGATAAAAAATATGTCTCATCAAGTTATCTGATGGGTGAAGGTCGATCTCCCACGATCTCTTATACTATCTGGCTCAACGATAATTATATTCCATTGCCGTACAATGGAAGAAAGCTTAGCAGAACTAATGGAGAGGAGGATCATTGCATAGGAGCACCTGACATCGGTTCAACTGATAATATGAATGAAGAGAAAAATCATTTTTCTTCATTCCATCCAGTTGACACTGTGAATAAATCAGTTATAAATTTTTATGCTCCTCAGGAGATTGGAATTTCAAATTATGATTGTGACAGAGGGGTGAATCATAAAACTGAAGTATGTATAAAAAACTATTCGTGAACAAAACGTACGATAAAAACGATGGTTAGGTACTGATAAGAACGAAAATAATAAATATTTCATTTTAACCTACTGATAGTTTTGATGCGTAACTCATCATAATTTACTTCTTATCTCAATGATGCATGTCCAACTGAAAGTACAAATTATAAACAAATTGTTGCACATTCATATTTGGGTTTCGTAATTATCTAAAAATATTCTCCAAGTGTTTGTTTTCTCTACATTTGTACGCTGTAATTCAAAACATGTATCCATATATAATTTCAAATTGACTTGTTTACTGCTTCTTCTATATTAATTTGATATGACATTCGACGAAATCGCATCAATGAAACATAATGAAGAAAACTTGATATATGAAGAAGATGGACCATTCAAAAAAAAATTATTGTTAGGAAAAAGTGATATTAAGAACTATTTTGGATTATAATGTCACGTTAGATTCCATTTATTCTGCACTACGCATGGGAGGGTTACTTTCAAAGCCAGATATGTTAAATACAAATTCAATTTTATTCGAATTCAAATTTATTAACAAATGTACAATATCAAATGAATGTCTATAAATATTAAAAAAATCGTTAGTACATGCATAATATTTTAACAGTGTGCTAAGTGTAAACACTTGTGTTTGACTGGATTATTTGAAAAATGAGGATTATGTTAACTGTTGATAGATATTGTTCATGAAAAAATCAATTGAAATGAAAAATGTATCAATAATAGTATTTTATTATTTATGAATGAGGGTGAAATAAATTATCTGTTGAAATGAATTATTTCAATGTGAGTACATTTTCAATTTTTTCAGGATCTTCAGATGATGTGGTGCTGCTGGTTTTTCCGGGTTTTCCTACAGCTGAAAAAGCAAATGCGCCACTGGAATCAATGAAGTCGCACCGGAGCGCCAATTAATTTTTGTTGTTGTTTTATAATTTCATGATTTGTATTTTGGAAGTGTCATCATAAATTGTTTTTTACTATTATCTAATATCCAATTGTGTAATATTTTTTTAAATGCTGTTGTTCTCAACTTCTTAATTTCTTGCTGTTTCTCTGTTGCTGCATTAAATGTAGACTACACTTAGCAATTTGAAAACATGTATTGGTCTTTGATCTTGTTTCATACTGATGTTCTATTATGTCAGTTTGTCTGAGACTTACTTTCGATGGAAATCTGAAAGGTTTTTAAAAATTATTTTAATTGCATATTTATGAATATACTTGATATATTTTAATGAATTTCCATATGCACCACCCCAGGCTATGATTCCGTAGGTCATAATATTGGAAAATAATGCTTGATAAAACATCAATAGTGTTTTTACTTCAAATTTATTTCTCAGAAGTCTGAACCTATAAAGAAATTTTCTTGATTTTTTTGTTAATTCAAGTGAATGTTTTTTCCACTTCAGGCAACAATCTTATAAATTCCTAAATAAACTACTCAAAATGAATATAGAGACACATCCTTAAAATCCAATAAGTAAAAAAATATGTATTATTTCATGATCAAAAATTCTGGTGTGTACTCCATTCGGTTGTTGTTTACTTTTTTTACTTCTTTTTGTACTTTTAGCTACAAAATCATAAACATTAAAAATTCTGTATTGAGTTTCACTGCTTTAGTTCGTGATAGGTATTAAAGTTTAACATTTAAACAACAAATGTTGATAATGTATTGGGTAGAAAGAGGATACGTAGAGTGTACCTCAACGAATTTCAAGTTGCTAGAGCAGTGGCATTGATCGAAGTAGGTTTCCAGAACTTGGAATCGATACCAAATTTACGGCATAGTAAAAAAAGCCCCTTATCCCAATCGACAAAGGGCAACAACCCGCAGAGATCATTTGTTACGACTTTGGGCAATTAGGGGTCGCACCGATTCTGCTAGAACACTACAAAATCGCCTCATAGAAGCTACGGGAACGAGAATTTCGAACCAAACGATATGAAACCGACTTCACGAAGTACAACTCCATGCAAGACGACCTGGTAGAGCCCCTAGATTAACTCCAGCTCATCGAGGAAATAGTAGAAACGTTTGTCGAGAGCATCGTAATTGGAATTTAGAGCAGTGGGCCAATGTAATATTTACAGATGAAAAAAAAATCATGTTATTCAACAATGACGGACGTGTTCGGATATGGATGACTGTGTGCAAGAAAATGTTCCATTTGGAGGTGGTTCGATAATAGTATAGGCTGGTATAACTTTGACAGAACACACGGACCTTGTGGTATTTCGGGAAGGGACTTTAATAGATGTCCGTTACATAGACGAGATATTGGAACCTCATGTCGTCCCATTTGCCCAAAACATGGGCGCTGGGTTCATTTTACAACAAGATGATGCCAGGCTACACGCCAGGGTCGTGAGACATTTCTTACAGGAGCACAATATTAATGTCATGAGATGGCCAGCCAACAGTCCGGATTTAAACCCTATTGAGCAGATCTGGGAGGAACTGGAAAGACGTTTGGAGGATCATCAACCCTTCCAAAATCTGAATTGAGTTGCAGATGCTCTTTTGACGATTTACCAGCAGTTACCATAAAAAAATAATTAGAAATTTGGTGGAAAGCATTCCTAGTTGTTGTGCCGAACTTCTTAGTTTTGAAAATGTTTCTGTAAACATTTCGAACTACGAATTTTCATTTCATCAAATTTTGGTTGTTATTTTTCACTACATGAAAATGTCATGAATTTAGCTTTCGTGATATTAATTGTGAGCAGAAAGATCCTCAAATACATGGTATAATTTCAAAAAAATATGCAAGTGGTGAAAAGCCCAGGAAAAACAGGTCCAGGAAAAACAGGTCCTGGAAAAAAAAAGTTTATTCCGTGATAAAAAACAAATGGTAAATGAATTTTGTCAAAGATTTAAAGACGACAGGCAGTGCATCAAATCAGATCTCAGTATCAAGAAACTGTGGGTGATTATACCACAGTGCAACAGAAGAAGAGAAACGAATTGAATAATCACATTTTAGTTTCATTTTCAGGAGATACACAACAGATTGAGATTCGGAAATGAGAGTTCAATTACATTTAAAATAATATTGATGAGAAAAATAGAGTTTATAAAGTGAAAGCAAAATTCTTCTATATGATCCTCAATCAATCAATAACTAGATATATATCCTTCGACTGTTGAAAAAATCAAGAGGAGTTTTCCAAAGTGCCTGGCCAAGGTGCTTATTTTACTTGCCTCAATTATATAAATACAACACAACTGCAATTGTAATTACTTCAAAAATAAACAAACTGAGGAAAATTTATTCAACTATTTTTGGAATCTAACTATTATTGGTATTTAACATTTACTGAACTATTATTGGAATGTATTAACTATCATTGTAAAAGGAAACTATGTTATTGAAATTTATAAATGAAGTAACTACCCAGAATAGTAAAGTAAGTATATGTTATTCAGGCAAGCATAATCTACAAGACGAATTCAAAATTAAAACTAAATAACTTGAGAAACTGAAAAAAAAAAGAAAAAGAACTAACTGAAACTAGAGATTGTGAGTCCAGGCTGAGCTACCTAAGCAATGCTTGTGTTGTAGTCTTCAATCTGGATTGCATTGATTATTTACATACTGAGTGGTGAGTGGAAAGAAGGAAACAAAAAAAGTGAAATTCATTGTGTGGGACAGAGAATATGGTTATTTTTTGTATTCTGTATTTATTATTATTATTTGTGTTCGTATACGGTTTTTAGTTTGTTATAATTTTGTTTTGATTTCATTTTACGTTTATTAAGAATAACTCTGATTTCTATAGAGACTAGGTTTAATAATTTTGGACCACAGTATGATATGAATTTCTGTGTGTGTTAGCCTACAGAGGGAAACATTTGCTTTCAGCTCAGATTTCGTACGTGTCTTGTAAATATGACTCATCTGAGATATAGAGGTATTTTGCATCCGTATTAAGCATTGATAGGTAGAGTGTTCTTACATCAAATAAGCCAATTTCTTTGCAAAGGTCTTTAGTTGAGTACCTCCTATTTTTCTTGAAAATTATTTTTAATATGGTTTTTTGCATGCCCTTCAGCTTTTTTTATTCTGATTTTTGATTTGATAAAATTTATAAACTAAGTATCCTAAATGTGTTGTCAATGTGTTCTTCCCATCGCAGGTCCATATATACACCCAGATACTTCATATTGTCAACCTTTTTAATTATGGGACATGAACACTGCGTTAGGGTTCGGCATAGATACTTATGAAAAGTGAGAGTGTTATTCAAGGGTTGATCTTTTTTTGTAGTGGTGAATGCAATGAACTTAGTTTTTCCTACGTTTAACCAAGAGAGTACATATTTGAGCTCTGTTTCAGCTTTCTTATAGACTTCATCCCAGGAATCGTCTTCAAATGAAAGTGCTGTATCGTTTGCGTAAGCTATTATTCTGCCATTGACATTATGAAGTTTATAAAAATTGTTAACATAGATCAAAAATAAAATAGGACCCATCACTGTCCCTTGGGGCACGCCCATGTTGACATGTAGTGGATCGGTGAGGATACTGATTATTTCAACCTTTTGATTCCTATCAGATATATAGTTTTTGAATAAGTCTTCAAGTGATACCTCTAACTCCTACAGTTTCTGAACGGACTAGAAGAAATTGATGTGTGACAGTATCGAAGGCTTTAGCCAGATGCAGAAATACTGCCACACTTTTTTTTCGTCATTAAAATTTTTCCAAACACTGTTAACCAATTGAAAGATTGTATTTTCGGTTGACATATGTTCTCTGAAACCAAACTGACATTCAAATAAAATATTATTTTGTTCCAAAAAACTAGTCTATTTTTCGAACACTTTTAAAAAATCTTGGCAAAGTTAATGATAATGATTATTGGTCTGTAATTTGTTGCAAGTTTTCTGTCATCTGATTTGGAAACAGGGTTTGTTATCGATTCTTTGAAAGCGGCTGGTATGTTTCCTTTCAACAAGCATAAATTAATGATATGACAGAGGACTCAACAGAAGTAAATTATGTCTTTTGATAACGTGGACCGTTATGTTATGAGGACATGAAGAGCTGATGTTGTTTTTCAATGCAGATATTACCTTAATGACTTCATTGTTTCACACTGGGTTTACAAAAAGGGACTTTGCGATATTGGATTCAATTTTCGATATAATGTCATGTTTATCAGTTTTATTTGCCATGTGTTGTCCTATATCTGCAAAGAAAGTATTAAAGTAGTTTGATTTTTCCTTATCATAACAATTTTTTGACCTTTTTCATATGTTATGTTATATTTATCTTTCTGTTTCGTACCTTTGTTCATCATTTCGCTTAAATTTTGCAAGAATTTTCGATAATTCAGTTGGGCGTCGTGAATCTTATTTATATAGTGATTATTTTTATCAAATTATTGAGATAGTTTCTATAATTTTTATATTCTACATGTAGTTCTTCCGTATATCGTTTATTTATTATTTTTTCAAGAATACAAATTCAACAATGATATATTATGAACGTGGTAATATGTTTTTGAAGTTTAGCACTCAATCTAGGTATACTACAAAAATAAATACCTATTCTGTTTTTGCGTACCGTGAAATCCATGAAATGACAGTACATCACGTGGTCCCATAATTAGGTTGGCGATATATTGTTCCATCCGTAAAGTCCATATATTATTCGTTTAAAATCAAATTTATTAAAAGTAAAAGTTGAAACAGCCATTTAAAAACTAACCGGGTCTTACCAAATCGCGCATATCATATCCTAAACCAGTTAAAATCAAATTAACAGAAAAAAAGACCGCAAACAGAGATAACATAACACATTAACGAACGAGGAGAGCATAAATTTCGATTTGTAGCGCTACATTATAGTAATATAATATGCAGAAACATCCGGTTTTTTCTGTCGGGAGTATGACTCACCCATATACATTTATGGAATTATTTAAAACACAAATCACTTTCACCTTATCTTCATCTCTCGCAAACCAACGATTATCATCGCCCATTGATACTTTCATTGCATCTTTCTTTTTTCTTCATTCAAGATCGACACAATCGTGCTTCACAATCTCTTTACAGACCCGATAAAAGGTCTGCGGGGTCTGCTTTTGTTTCTTTCACTCGGTGATGTGTTACCTCAAATAAACAATCGAAAGTTATCAACAGATTTGTAGAGACTAAAAAACTTCAGATGGCTTACGTTACTGAATATAGGTCGAGAATTTAACATCTGTTTTCGGTTAGGCCCATGAAATATGCGGAAGTTATTTTTATGTTCCATGAGTTCAGAGGTATCTTGATAATATGTGAAACGGGGTGACATTTGAATTGAATGAATTTGCAGTTATTTATAATTTTAGATATTTAGTAATACATTAAAATAATTTTTTGGGACAGAGATATTTATTTTGTTTGAACTTAACAACAAATAAATAATAAATGCACAAATAAACTTTCCCTCAGTTATCTCAAAGGTGCGATTTTGTTCCTTTCTTTTCATAAAATAGGACGTATGCTTGTCCACTCACAAGCGACTTTTGGTGAAATTGGTGACACGTGTGAATCGTATTTGTGCCACGCGCCAGTACACGGGTGTCTGCAGTATGCTGTATGACTTAAAAGTGTATATAGATTATAACAACAAGTAACCACATTTTCTGCTGCAAAATGTCCATATCCAATTCTTCTAGAGAAAATACGATGACATTATTCAATTTGCCTCTAAATCTTTCCGCTGGAGAGAATTTTTTTAAATAATAATGATAATAATAATGTTTTTCTACACCCGTACTCTAACAATACACTTATATGACCATAATCCGTTTCATAATGATATCCATTATGATTCAGATTTTTCATAACGATACAGATTATCAACCAATAGAAACCCATAATTTTTCAATCGAAAATCCTGTTCCTTTGTTTGTCCTAGATTCTAACGTAAGTAACTAATTGCTTTATTTGTCAAAATCAGTTTTCATATTACCTACCTATATTATCAAAATGTCTGAAAACAGCGATATAGAAGGAATACCATCGACTCCAATATTTTTAAAAGATCAGATTAATTACAGTTGTTATATTCAATATAAATATAATTAGAATCTTTATAGTTTTCATATATCCATGATATTACCATTAAGTTTGTGTTTTTTTTAAAAAAATATGAGTTGATTACTGTAAATGTGTTCAATACAAATATAATATTTATAGTTTTTCATTATTTATCGGGTTTAGAAAAAATAGCGTATGCAACTCTCATGTAATGGTTATTAATACACTCGCGTATACCATAAGTAGGGTGCTAATGCCGACTGAACGCCTCCCCCCACCCCTTTTGACCTTGAGACGTCACACGACCTTGAATGACGTCACCTAACCTTGAACGTCGTACACGTAGTATGAGCTTGAATGCGGTGTTTGACCTTGAGTGTGGGGTTTGACCTTGACGTTCGACACTTCGACTACCTTGAGCTTGCTCCATGGCATTGAATGTTGACCTTGAATGAAATCGTGACGTGTACAGAATATAACCTTGAACAGTGGGCGTTCGGCGTTGTCCACTCCCTTGTTGGTAATTCCTATATAAGTTCAGAATATCGTATGACGTCACCTAACCTTGAACGTCGTACACATAGTATGAGATTGAATGCGGTGTTTTACCTTGAGTGTGGGGTTTGACCTTGACGTTCGACACTTCGACTACCTTGAGCTTGCTCTGTGGCATTGCATGTTGACCTTGAATGAAATCGTGACGTGCACAGAATATAACCTTGAACAGTGGGGTTCGGCGTTGCCCCCTCCCTTGTTGGTAATTCCTATATAAGTTCAGAATATCATGCTTCCACATTCAGTTTAGACACTCTAAAATACCCAAATAGGTAAACAGAAGTACTTGTCGAATTCCAAAGTGAAGACAACGAGTATCAACCCATCCGAGAGGGCATTTTCGTCAGTGAGGTGAATATATATTTTATTTTAATTAACCGTAATTTCACTATATTTATGAATATGGATAATTTGAAATTTGACATTGAAAAAATTAATTTTTCTATAATTCAACAAAGTGAAGCTTTAGAGCAGAAACCTATAAACGCTCTGGTTATTGATAAAGAATATAAAATTGAAAAAATGTCAATGTATTCCACACGATATGGTAAATCAATTCAAGTAGTTTTATTGGATGAGGAAAGTGATACTCCTTTTAAAGCATGGCTTCCAAAACGTGTCACAGAGCAATTACCAGAAGACTTCATTCGTGAAGTGAATTCATCCAAAGCCAAATTCACACTTACTTATATGGGTCAAAGTTCGCAGGATTATCCTGGTGCTAAAACCCGATCATTGATGAAATTCAATGTTTTAGATTGAACATTTTGAAATTATGATTTTTTTTTGTAAATAGTGAAAATATGGTAGATTAATATAAAATATGTATCAACTTGGTCACTTCATAGACATAGTCAGATTTCAAGTGAGTATTTTTTTTATATTATTTGCAAACTAATGAATGCCATTTATGAATTTCCAGAACTCACCATTCTATAAATATGTGGATGCAATATTCAGCCCAAGAGTGGCCGGAAGCAGTGGATTTGGATTCCGCCATAAGAAAAATGGCTTGGGAGATGGCTGATCTGAGTTTTGATGCTCTACATTCATCAAATTATGATTTGAGTGTATGTTACGATGCTGAAGAGGTGCGAAAACTTTTGGAGCTTAGTGAGAAGTATGAACTCGGTGTGGCATTGTGTCATAAATATTCATATGGGAGTAGAAATTTGGATGAGTTCTGTGAGTTAATAATTGAAGCAGACTTGAAACATTTTCTTCAAGACATATGCACCTACCTACCGCAAAATATCATAGAGAAATATCAATTGGAACCACAGAGTCCCAACCCGCAACTGGAAGAAGCGATAAATGATGGTGTTGTAAATATTTGAAATCTGTTGTATATGTTTGTGAATAAAATAATGTTTCAATCCATATTTGTTTGTATCTAATTGTTTGGTGAATAAAAGATATAACATAATTATTGAGTGTTTTATTATTCATCAATATCGAATATTTCATAGCATATTACATGTCAATCTTATTACAATCCAGTTTGAACGGAGCCATTAAGAGCATTATATGATAGAACAGCATCGTGGAGGATGAGTGCATATACTTTGGTGTTTGCTGGAAACTTCACCTTGCGTGTTTCGAATTCTATTTTGATGTCGACAGTGGATGACTTCATAGCTTCGGGTTGATGGGAGCAGTCGATAATGAATAGTGGGTTGTTGCGAAAGCTACCAATATCCATCATCGGTTCACTCATAGTTTTATAATAGTAGCTACGTTGGAAGTTTTCATATGCATAGTAAGCTGATGAGTCTAACTTCTTGTCGAAATCCAGATTCCAACGCTCATATGGGTATACTTCAGAGTTCAGAGATAGTCGAATATTATTAATATTCACATGTGTGAATTTCGTTACATCTTTTGACATATTTTCGGATTGGTCGGTGTTTTGAAAGCCGATGATGATATATCGTGGTCTTTCGAGGCTGCTGGTTGTCTTCACCGCCCATATATCCGAGGATGTATCACGAAGTGTGGGTAATTCATAAAGGTCCCACATACGATAAGCCACCTTCACTTTAGCATTATTACCATTTTTATTTATGCGATTCAATAGTTTCAGTTTCTGTCGATCTTCCGGCACAATGTGCCTGATTCTCCATTCTATTTTATTGATTTCCAAATCTGCATCGACTTCCCCAATGAATGAATTTTTGAATGAGCGAGCTATAATCAAAATGAGCTCCTGCTTCACATTCATTATCCCCTTATTGTAATCTTCAGCAAAACCCATGAGATACTTCAAGGGTAATTTACCACTAAATACATTGCTAACGGGATCGAATATATCTTGTTTATTCACATCGAGTCCCCATCCTATCGGTAGTAGCGAATTTGCATGCGTTTTTCCGAATGATATCATCGTTTTCATTGTGGTAGTTATGCCGGGTTTTCGAACAACAACCACTTGCTCACCACCCATTTCATAGCGAATTTCGTCGAAGAGAAAGGCGAGAGCATTATTGGATAGGTAGCACCGCTTTGTGGCATCAGATGGTGTGAACTTCCCCTCGATATAAATGTAACTATCTGCAATATCGAGTATGAGATCTTGATAATTGATTGGAATTCGTATTTCATCTGAATTTTTGTAATATGGTGAACCATACGGCTTATATGTATGCTCATGAAGGCTGATGAGGGAATGGTCGAACATGGGCTCCTCGAACACTTCCAATTTATCACTTGTGGTGATTGTCGCCATGTTATTACTATTTTTTATATCGCACCTTCAAGCCAATAGATTTGAGAAAGTTCAGGCTACTAGCACTTATTCTATATCTTGACCGTTTGGCAGATATACGTGGAATGAATCGACTGCTGGATTTTCGCTTCTTTAAATGCACATGATCATAGCCTCCACCAAATACATTATGCTGACTCAACTGCTGCCGCTGCGGCAATCGCTGACTATTGAAGCACAACCCCATTTTTAGAAACGATAATCGCAGAATTTATAGTTCCATCAATGAATATCACCTGCTCAGCGTTAGGAAGTAACAAATACTGAGTAACAATTTGATCAACTTCAGCTTTATATTGACTTTTTTCACAGATGATCATCGCTCACCATCGTTTTTGCTCGATCGTTTGAATGCTTATCGAGGGTTGTTTTTTCAAATCAGATTGCAGCGATTTGATATCCTTATCCATATGCTCATACTTTTTTACAAATTCTACTAATTTCAGTCCAAGCGTAATGAGATCTTCCCTCACTGATACGGAATATTTTTCTACTCCATCTAATTTCAAATTAATTTTGTCAATATCAGTATCTAATTCTCCTCTCATCTTTGAGATGTAAAAACCGACATATCCTCGATTAACACAATCCGTACTCTCTTCAGGCTCTGCTATATTTTTCAAACGTTTATTTTCCATATCAAAGTTTCCATCGGTTGTTAATTTGAAACCAACTCCAGGCTGCCCACGCAAAACAGTATTTGAAACTGCCTTACTTCTGCGACCAAACTTATCGATGCTTCCTTTACTCATTTTCTTTATGATACACTAATGACAGTCATCGATGTTCTGAATCAACGTATGAGGAACGATGATTGTTACTAATGACTGTTGTCGATGTTGTGAATAAATATATGAGAAATGATGAATATTATAGCTTTATCAATTCCAATTTGACTATTATTTTTTCACCATTGAAATTGATCAGATTACCATTATCATCCAATATGCGAAGAGTGATATTGTCGAGGTACTGACGACCACCAGGTCGGATTGGCATATAAATAATATTTTGTGGCTCCTTGGTGAGTTTGTAACCGGGCTCTACATCAATATCAAATTCAAAGATGCTATGGATTTCATCGCCATTCGAATATGCTCCAGCTGTGACATTACAATCCACACGAATAATCCTCACCTTATTGATATTCACGGGCAATGTTGATTCATGTATTTCACCACAATTGAAAACATTGTCATCGAACCCTAGAAGTTCAGCAATGCTGTTTTCATGTTTGAGATGAATGTAATATTTCGATCGCATTTCACATTTCAGAGTGTTGTTGTTTGCACGTAGGAGAAATACTTCGTCGATATTTTCTTCAATTCCATTTTCTAGTTGCACTTCTTTGGATTTCATGAATCTTTGAATCACCTTATTAATTTCATCAATTTCATATGCCCCAGGTGGAATTTTTATAATAGTGGGGGGTGAGATAATTGTCTTCGAATAGCCGATAACATTATTCTTAGCATCTACATTGAATATGGAATTGTAGGAGTAGAAACCATGTAATCCCAGACCATAATTACTATTGGTATCCAATTCGATGGGTGGGTAGAAGTTGGCACTCAACTCGCTAGAGAATCCCGACAATGAAAACGTGCGTGACATGACTGACGAATTTTCGATGATTCATGTCTTTTTATTGCTGACAGCAGAAATTGTGGACCAATCGTCGCTTTTTCGGTGGTCTATCCATATCATTATGTGTGACTACATTCACATCATTCACTTTACAATAACAACAAAAAATTTTTCTTGTAGGTGGACCATCATTCATATCGGAATTACTACTGCTACCGCTGGAATCATTGTAATGCTCTTGACAGTACTGATACTTCAAGACATCAATATCATTTTGTAGGTTTTGTGGTAACTTATCCCATACAGATGCAATTTCATGTGATGCACACCCAATCAACACCTCTTTCGGCATATCAGCGAGTTGTTCTTTACTCATTTTTTGTAAAGTGCGTACTCTGGAATATGCGATCAATGAATGACTCATCCTCTTGATACTCTCCCTATCCTGTACTGGTGTTAACTCCATGTCTTGTTCTGAAGAAACTTCAAACACAAATGGCCACACCATACTGTGTTGAATCGTTGTTCACGCTTATAGTTATATGTGATAGTATTGATAGGATTCGAACCCATATAAAAATAGTGAATCAGTTCTTTGGGAGGGGGTAAATCGCCAAAACTATCAAAATATTTTATCGAAGTTCCCCTTTTTCTATATGCTACCCAATGTGTCCCTTGGCCATGTCGACTATCCAAATTTACTATGGCAGATTCATATCGGAGTGGTCCTGATTTTGGTAAATCGTCACGCATATATACCCCCCGAAAATATGGAATCGTCATTTTCTTATCGTAATAGTTGAGGTCGATATTGGAGAGAGCTTTTTTAGGTAGCAAATTTATGAGTTTTTTGAATTTTGAGGTTTCAAATAGACTCCTAATCCTTTGCGGTAAGGCTTCAAGTAGATACCACTTCCTTGTTTACCTATAGCAATTGCCTCCATGTGTTTATTATGGCGATTTGTCTCACTCAACTGCTCCCTACTCGCTTTTGCTGCTTGAACTGCTTTCGTTATACCAGCAGTAGCACCGGCTAAACTACCTAGTGCTGATAAACCAGCAAAAATTGGAATGAGTGGTAGTATTCCACCAATTTTAGGAATCGGTATGATTCGCGGTGTGCGAATTTTCTTTTTCCCACCTGCAGCCCTCATATATTTGCGTGCTGCTTTGAGTGCAATTTCAGCTGCTCTTTTAGAATTTTTGACAACAAATTCACTTCCACCCGCTTTGTGTAGAACATCACGCACTTTCTGAACGATCCCAGAACCAAAAGCTATCACCTTAGAAGCTTTCAATATTTTTTTAACTTTTTTTTTCTTAATAGAACGCTTTTTCTTCGGAATGTGTGACTGCTTGGGAGATGAGTCACAACCCATACCAAATCGGCGTTTCCCTTTCATTATATTCGTAACTAGCCAAGCAGCTCCTTTTTCTCCAATAGTAGCGTCTTTTGCTTTGACACGATTCCAAGCACTTTCTGCAAGCTCCTTATCCGCTATGTGTCTAGCTGCAAGATTATCAGGGTTCTGTGAATATGCAATATCGTGTTTTTTGCATGCAAAATCCAGCTGATTGACACCCGAATCACCTCTCAACAATCTTTTCTGCAATTTGGTGCCCGGACCGCAATACTGATAGCCAGGTAAGTGTAATTCAAATGGTAGATTATTGATGAGGGAATTGATCAATCCTCTACCAGTTTTATTTGAATGCAATTCAGTAGATCTGCATCGACTCATAACCCCTATTTAAATAAAGGAATCGATGTGGAACCCTGCTTATATAGTCTCCAACTGTCATACAATGCGCATATTGAAGCAGAAGCAGCAATTTTCCATCGATAATTTCGATGAAAAAGTGGGTGGTGGATCGGGAAGCGGTGTCAAACAACGTCACGGATCTTTACTTCCACTTTCTATTCGCGGCCTGATTATTGGACCTTCTAACTGTGGCAAGACAAATGTTATGATTTCTTTGCTAACGCATCCTTTAGGATTACGATTCGCAAATGTTTATCTTTATTCAAAGTCTCTTTATCAACCTAAATACGAGTATTTACGTGAAGTATTATCTCCAATCGAAGGGTTGGGTTTTTACACTTTTGCCAATAATGCAGGTGAAATAGTAGAGCCTTCAGACGCCAAACCTGATTCGATATTCATTTTTGATGATGTTATGTGCGAGAAACAGGATGTTATACGATCATATTTCAGTATGGGTCGTCATAAAAATGTGGATTGTTTCTATTTAGCCCAAACATATTCACGAGTTCCGAAACAATTGATACGAGATAATGCAAATTTTATCGTAATGTTCAAACAAGATGATATGAATCTCAATCATATTTTTTCCGACCATGTATCACCAGATGTAACATATAAGCAATTTCAAGATATGTGTGCGAGATGTTGGGAAGATAAATATGGATTTTTAGTAATTGATAAGGATCGAGAAGTGGTAAATGGACGTTATCGAAAAGGATTCGACGCTTTCATATATCCTTGACGTTCTTGAAGAATTGAATCACTTGAGTGCTAGATAGTGGAGATAACACTTCATTATACAAATTCTTGGAGTGAATTATGGAGGGAAAAAATGATGATGAAATATGTTTAAAAAGAAAGTTAATTGATGCAACGGATGCCGTTCGGAAGAAATTCAATTATATCAAAAGTAGTCGTCTAGGTGATCAATCAGCACTCGAGAGGATCTATGAGCCAATAATAACACCTTTGAAAGTAATATCTGCCAATACTGAAGGAGCATCTCAAATGAATCAAGTGATGCAGAAAACAAAGCCTGCTACACCATTAACAGCCAAAACTATAATTGAAAGTGAGTGGAAACCGAAATTTGAAGGGGCTTCCTCGAAGGATCTTCAAACCTCTCAATTGACAACTTTAGATTCACAATCACCTAATGTATTCGATGATGGTGATGAAGTACAAAAGCATATAAAAAAGTTACTATCAGGAAATCCCTCTTACGATACAGTCTTTGGAGTACACATGAACACTGAAACGGGAAATTTACAAATGGGAGTAGCTGATGTGGAATTTATCGATGAGAAAATTGTGTTTATGAAAAATGGTAAAACTATTGGCTCTTATCAGGGCACTCCAAAACTATATAACTTGATATTCATGAAAGTACCATCGAGAAATATCCCCTCTTCCGATATGACCACATATGGTGATATACTCAAATTAACAAAGGCTGCATATAAATACAATGAGAGAAAACAAGGTCTTCTATCGAATAATTGGAAGAAATATAGAGAAATAATCCTACCATTATTATCCAATGGAAACCCTAGTAGAGAAGGTGCTGGCATGATCAAAATACCCACCCAGAAAAAATATATCAGAAATAAGCATACAGATTATGTTTATTGGAATGAACTCGAAGAATTGATTGATCGCCTTCGACTACTTTGGAGTTCACGACTGGCTGGACATACCGGACATGATAATGAAATATTAGCCATAATTGAGGAATTACGTGAAGAAGGATTAGTCTATTGACCGCAATATCATGAACATGATGTGTGAAACTGGCTCAGTCGATCACAAACGATCTAACTATGCATACCACAATTGATAAATTTGGTCGTAGAAGAGGTGGTGTTAGTAAACCAATAGTTGGAAGATCTGGTGTTGGATTCATTCTCACACCAAATGGTGATTATGATATTCAGAATAAGCGGTTTCAAAATGTTGGTGAACCTGTAGACAGTAAAGATTCTGTTACTAAAGGATATGTTGACGATCACATTAGAAAAGTCAATGAGACAACTCTGAAGTATTTCCAAGAATTCATTGCATCAACGCTACGTAACATCGGAAAACATATTGATTCAAAACATAATGAGGTGCAAATAATCATTGACAAAAATGCACTCATCACTTCTGCATTAGCTGATCAATTGAGTAATGTGGAAAAGCGAACTGACGTAATAGCTAAGTTGGTTGATACTTTTACTGAGCGAGTCATTGAAGTTTAATAGTCAATCGTTACACTTGCACCTGAACAGTAGAAAAGTGATTCCTCAATTTTATCATCTTGAAGAAGTCTTAGAGCAGTAATATGAGTAATGCAAAATGGCAGGTTGTGAAAGAAATACACAAGCCGGCGCGTCGAAATTTCCCCGTCGGAAGACAATAATAAAGGGTTTTTCTGACTTGTGGCAGATGGATTTGATGGAAATGCAACCATATTCTAAAGAAAATGAGGGATGTAGGTACATCCTTATAGTTATCAACTGTTATTCAAAGTTTGTATGGTCAAGGCCGTTGAAGAATAAAACTGGTGATTCAGTTACTGCAGCTATGGCAAGCGTGTTGAAAGATGCTAAATATACTCCAAAAAATTTACAATCTGATCATGGTACTGAGTTCTATAATTCGAAATTCTCATCGTTAATGAAGAAACACAGCATCAATCATTACTCAACATTCAGCACAAAAAAAGCTGCAATTGCAGAACGAGTAATCAGAACATTGAAGAGTTGGCTTTATAAGGAGTTTTCACTTCAAGGTCATTACAAGTGGTTGAACATTCTTCCTAGAATTACTCGTCAGTATAACAACAAAGTTCATCGTACGATTGGTATGAAACCTGCAGATGTGAAACAGTCTACTAAATTGTCAATGTATGCCGAATCTAAGAGTCCACATGTGAAACGTAAAAAAAATACGTTTAAGATTGGGGATAGTGTTCGAATCAGCAAATATAAAAATGCATTCGATAAAGGTTATACAGCAAATTTTACAGCTGAAATATTCAAAGTTGTGAAAGTTAATAATACAGAACCTATAACTTATGCATTAGAAGATGTGAATGGGCAACCAATCAAAGGCTGTTTTTATGGGCTGGAGTTGAATAAAACGAAAGATCCCAATACGTATTTGGTGGAGCGAGTTTTAAAAAGAAAAGGACATCGCCTCTATGTAAAGTGGCTGGGGTTCTCTGAAGATCACAACTCATGGATCGATGAAAATTCTTTAGTGTAATGACATTATCATGATTGTACTCAATATTAGATAAAAAATAAAAAAATAGTGTATTAAAATTGTTTTATTTATTAAAAACTAAATAGAATAATAACCTTAGAAATGATGCAAGTAATATGTAAACTATTGGTTTTATTTTTCATAAATTCAACATATTGAAATCACTTCAAGATGTGTATGTTAGCATAAGATTTCCATGAATCCTCCGTCTCTCTATCCGCTCTTCATGGGTTAGACACCAGCACTCTCGAAAGTGGACATCTCTGTTGGGGTGAAATTGGCCGACATTCTCACACAATTGCCAATCATTTCTACAAGCACTGCATAAATTGTTCCAACAATCCACACTATATTCACCACATTGTAGACATCGCTGGACTAATGTATCGCAAGTCGCTACACAATTTATGCATATATTCCTTGAAATGCCCATATTATTACACATAATCTCTTTCGAACATTCTCTGCACTGCTGGCGGTAGTCACTTACTTCTAGAGTTGAACCATTTATCCTCTTCCGAAGTGGGTCTGGATTCCTTGCCACAACACATCTACGACACAGGCCGGTACATGGGTTGATATATGTTTCAGGCCAATACCCATGGCAGTTGTAACACACTATATGTTTGCCAATTTTGATTGGAAAGCCGCGTATTGTCGGTTTTGTATCCCACTCTTTAGGGAAAGACATATTCACTGATAGATGTACAAATATTCAATCGATGAATTTAACTACACTCTCACGCTCCCATGTTTCCCTCTTATAAACAGGTACCGTGAAGAGTGGGGTAGAGTGGAGGGAGCTACCACCACCACTGTCAAAAATCATATAAAAATCGGTGAGTGATTGTAAACTTCAGTCAGTATTCAAGTATCACCACAAGAATACATTAATATGTCTGCCCAGAGAGCTGCTGTGTTAGCATTATTATCTCAGAGAGATATTAATAACCATGAGCTGGTGGAAGAGTTTGAAGACGTTGGACAGATAGTGGGTGTTGACGAAGAAAATGATGGTGGAGATATGCAGTATGAGGTGAATGAGCAAGGTGCAGAAGGTGGCTTAAATATCGAAGACGATGAGGCAATTGAGCAAGGTGTTGGGGATTTAGACATTGATGATGATGAAGAAGGTCTTGTTGAAGAAGAAGATGAAGGTATCGCAACAGATTCGACTCACGAGACTGACGACAGCGGAGTAGTTATTGGCAATGTTGAGTGGTTGAATATCACTGAGACATTGGATGATCCGTTAGATTTGTATTGTGTAACGGATAGCCATGTCAGGATCAAAACGATTGACGGTGAAATAGAGAAGTTGTGTTGGTGTTGCTTCCGCTTTTATTCTGTGCGGAATAACAATGGAGGGTATTATGAGCACGTCGACATTCATTACACCGCCCGCTTCATGGAGATGGGGCAAACATGGTGTAAAGCATGTGATAGGCCTTTGACCAACTTTAGGAGAATAGCCGTCTGTATCATATGTAACAACACCCCACCTCTGGAGATGTAACCGTGGACCTTCGGGTCAACAAAAAAAACAGCCCTTTTCAGGGCTACATTATTTAAACAAAGAGTAGATATCTCATAATGAGATTGCAACAACACCCCATCTGCGGAGCAGTTACCGTGGACTTTCGGGTCAACAAAAATACAGCTCTTTTCAGAGCTACAAACAAAGTGTAGATATCTAATAATAAGATTGATCACTCAGTCAAAGAAATAGAATATTTTGAGTGTCACATAATCATACGAAGAGTAGTTTGTAATATATGGATATACCTCTAAAATGTACATCCATATACATATGAGGTATGCACAAATGTGTTATAGAATATGTAAGTTCTCTGAATATCTTATCTTTGTAAAATAAATCACATTGAAAAATGATTGTTTAAGCGTCCGAGTGGATTTGAATCTGTTTGATAACATACTAGCTCTCTCTTATCTGAACAATTGCAGAATTCATGTCAAGATTTGGAAATATAATTTTCATAAGACAATATTTCAAATTCGAGGGGTGTTTATTCAGAGTAGTCAATAAGAGTAATTGGTATTGTAATTCAGAATATTTATTTCAAAGGTGGAAAGGAGAGAGGGAGGTAGACACTGCCCCAACCACGCAGTGTCTCGTGTACACCAACCAAACAAAATGTGTACTCCGAGGAAGGATAAAGGATGGGTGAAATAGGGAAAAAAATAGGGAAAAAAAGGAAAGGATTACAAGTCGTCGTCGTCGTCGCTGTCATCGGGTCGGGGGAAGTACTGCCACATCACCGAACCCTCAGAAAACGCCATTTCCTCCGCAAATGCGTCGTCGTCCCAGAGATCGTCATCATCATCATCCGAGCTGCAAGAGTCTTCGGAGTGGTCTTCGGTACTGGTCACATGCAGTACCTGGACCGAAGATGTGGAAGGGTGATGAGGCGTGGTGGTTGAATCGGCCTCCATATCTGGATTCTCCATATCGGAATCCTCCAACTGAAGATCCGGAGTGGCGCTGTAGGTTCTTCCGCCTGGGGTCCGGTCGTGGAATCGGCTTCCTGGTATGTTGACATGCTGACGATAGCTACTCAACTGAAGATTACATTGAGGAACTCCTACATTTATACTCTTGCACAGGAGGGGGTATAGTGGGAGGCGGAGTGGGGGGGAGGTGGGGGTCGCAAAAAACGCGCCCCGGATGCAAGTGGTGGATGTTGAGCGCCCCAGGCCGCGAAGCGGCCTGCTGAGCGATCGCTTCACGATCGCGAAGCGATCGCTTCGCGATCGCCTATACAACCTTTCCCTTCGTTACTTATCCGAATATACATTGCTTGAAATTTCTTTATGATACGAATTTTTATCAACATTATTGAAATAATGTTCCAAAGATATTCAAAGATAATGATTAACTGTTTCCATTTTCTAATTAGTTCATTTTATAGCGAAACAACTAACGTTTCACCGCAAGGGTGTACCGATATAGCCCTATTTTTTTCACTACTACCAAATAGAGTGGTTAGGTTGAATGCTGCCCCATCCACGCAGCATTCCGTGTGCACCAACCAGGTACTATGTGCACTCCGAGGAAAACCTAACCTAACCTACCTGATCATCATCATCATCATCTATAATGATGATGTCAGGTTCGGGAGAATCAACCACCACGATGATATTTGGTGGAGCGATTTGATGATCTTCAAGCCACAGTTGATCCACAAGTTCTGGGCTGGCAAATTCATCATGTTCAAACTCATCTTCGTCTGAGGTTACATCTTGTTCTTCATTCAGCTCTATTGTTGTATCTGAATACCCATCGAATTCATCATCGGGAGATGTTGAATCAACTACAGCAACTTGAATGTCACCATAGGACCAATTCTCTGGTGGGGCAAAATGAGGTTCACTGGTGGAATCAGCTTCCCGAATAATTGGTGTTGCTTGATTCATGATGAACGAACAAGTTGAAGAATATTGAGAATACAATCTTATTTATATGATTTGAAGAAAGTGGGGTAGAGTAAGGGAGGGGGAATATGTGAAAAATAAAGACCCACTAGGTTATTTATTCAAGTATTGATGTGAGAATTGGGGAATAAATCCAATATAATATTCATTAGATTCATGATTTCATTTTTACACATTCACATAAATGAAATTTGTTTGAATAATGTTGAGAGAAGTAATGATGAGAGAAGTGTCAAAAGTTTTGGAATTATACTCAGAGCATTACTAGAATCACTTTTATTTATTCTCTAGAAAAAATAACTATTTTACAATTCACACACTTTCAAATGATGGAAATTCTATACAATTATTCTATTTAACTAATTTTATTCTATATACTACATGTGACTAGAAAATGACTAGAATGAAGGAATAAATACTGCCCCAACCACGCAGTATTTTGTGTGCAACAACCAAAATAGATATGCACTCCAATATTCCTTATTTTATTTTTTCATTCATAACATTCATAACCTTAAAATTAACATGCAAGTTTTCATTATATTCCTAAAATTACAATTTTTTTATTCTAAACATACATCTAACTTAAACTAAACAAAAATATATTTACAAAAGGGGTTAGGTATTAAGGAACCCCTGGCACATGGCATCCCATTCCTGAACAAGAGGTCCATATTTTTGGATGTAAGCCAAACTCTTTCCTTGTTGCGAATCTTCTTCTTGAAGTTTCGCCCTAAGCATAGAGAGTCGCTTCTCTAATTCCAGTTTCTGGGCCTCGATGGTGGAAATATCCGCCATCAAGGCCCTTTTTCTGGAATCAGAACCATCCACAACCTTCTTTTCCCTCAAATATCTCTTTTTCACAGACTGTGCATAGGTAATAGACTCTTTGAGTTTATTACCCTCTACCACAGTCTGTGAAAGGACATTTTCCGGGCCAACCTCTTGTTCGGAATGCTCAACACGTACCTGGGGGGTGACTGGAGGGGGTGACGCATTCCGATGGACCTGGGGGGTGACTGGAGGGGGTGACGCATCCCGATGGACCTGGGCGACGACTTCCACCAAGTTCTGCACCTCCATCACTGGAAGGGGTGCTGTAGGCCAACCACCGTAAGGTGAGTTCTTTTCACACTTTTTGCGAAAAGCACTCAACTTACCACCCCTCCCACCTTTGGCTTTGGATGCCTTCACAGGTGCGGACTTCTTCACAGGTGCGGACTTCTTCACAGGTGCGGACTTCTTCATCTTCTTGGCCCTCTTCACCGGTTTCTCGAACTCATCCCCTGAATCGATGGGGGATAATGGTTCGATGGGCGATAAGAAGCTTTGAAGATGCGATAAATCCGCCAGAGACTCGTCCAGGTCCGGGTTGTAGACATTCAGTAAATCTTCAATTTGGGGTGCTGACGAAGAAGTTGGTCCACTGAATGTCGACAAAGTTGGTGGGGGGTCAATCTCCTCCTCCTCGGGGGTTGGTTTGAAGTCCTCGAAAAAGAACTTCAAGTCAGGAGCCGCCACTTCCTGGGTGGAAGTCATCCCCGGTGGTGGAATGGGAGCCGCCACTTCCTGGGTGGAAGTCATCCCCGGTGGTGGAATGGGAGCTGCAGCTGGTGTTGCAGCTGGTGGTTGTACCATGATGTCCTGTAGGACAACCACCCTCCTCCGCTCTACATCCTCCAACTGTCTCTCACTGAGAGTGGTAATCGGGGTCATCAGAGCATTCCTCAGAAAAGACATGATTCTAGAAAGAGAAAATGAAAATATTAGACAATATAATATAAATAGTATGGAAGTGTGTACTTACATCAAGCTGCTTGGAATTTTCAACTAAGTTGGCTGGCAGGTATCTCAGGTTGGCTGCTTCTTTCGAAGGAAGACTGCAATCGAATGATGAACTGTGGCCTCCTCCTCATGTTTTATAGCCGTATGCTCCCTACCACTTCGGGTGGGAATGGGAGTGGGGGTGGAAGTGGGGTAGGATAATTCGTTTGAAATATTCGACAAGTATGAATTTTACAATTTGTTGAACAAACCAGGTAATGAGTGAAAAAATTCAATTACTCGATTGCTCTTCCAATAAGGCAATGAGTAAATTTAATTTCTTGTCACTTATACTGTTTTCATCTTTCAGTACATTCAAAAGAATTCTTAAATTTTGTTCGGAACTTGTCTGATAGAATTCAATATCGTTGTGGCCCAAGGTAATGTCTTGGTGGTATTAGGAATGATGAATCGCTTATCATCATTATGTGATAGCGCGACTTTATTGCACATCAACGTGTAAATATCATGTAAATCACTCCTGAATACATTCATCTTTCTAAATATTATACCGCCTGTTTCAACAATCCTAATGTAATCTTCAATTGAAATTTGATTTTTTATAACGGATTTTTTAATACCTTTTGCTTTCTTTATTTCATCAGACACACTTTGTACATGATATGCTTTCGCACCGGTGCCATGGAAACTGATGATGGGATCACTCGGAAGTTCATCCTTCATATTTCCAATCACCGATTTGCTAACTGGCACATTGAATTTATTACCCAACCTATAGTTAGAAGTGTCAAATTTGTCAACATTTGCAATCATAAAATTATAAAAATTATCCGTCATTATTTTCAGTATCAAAGAATCCGTATCGGTATAGAGAAGAGAAGCTTGTGGTCCGTAATGTTTTTTGATGACATCATAGAAAAAATCATAAATGACTGTTTTCGACATATCCAATATACTGAACCCCAAATACAATGGTTTATTATAACAAACCTTAACTTTATCCATATGTATGACGACAAAGTCTTCCGAAAATATGGATAATGTTTTGAAATTGGGACGAGCTATCAAAGCATTGGCACCCATACCTCTTCTTATGGATTCCCAATGTGTGACAATTCGAATGTCTCTTCTATTGTTTACATTTTCCATCGTTTTGCCAAATATGGAATTTATATTCAATTTGAAGTAACCCTTCTCAAACTTATTGGTAGCCTTATTTCTCAAATTTGTATTTAAATCGATATATTTTTTCAGCCACGGTGACTGATTGAATCTGAGAATTCTATGAGTTTTCATCACCATCAAACCATTACGGACCGCTTGTTTCAAATTCCTATAATGAACGATATATTTCTTTTTATCATTCAAATTAGGAATAAGTTTGGGTATTTTGGACTTTGAACCAGGTGGTATAATACTTTCAACCAAAAATGGTAAATCCGAATGTAGATCGTGTAACTCGACAGGATAATGCACATCTACTTCAAGTATGTATCCTTGGGGGCTATCATCTGGAATACTATTGATATCCAACTGACATATTTCACTGGCGGTCAACCAAGTGAACCCACCAAAAGGTAATGATTGAGACATGCTATGACCATACAGATTTGTTGCATCCAAATACATTATGAAAGATGAAGGTTCTTCGGGATTATAATTTGGAAGAAACTGATTGTTTGCAATATGCTTTCTCTCCGAACACTGGCTTACACCACCACGTATACCGTTTTGGAGAAAATGCACCATATCGATATCAGTTAATAATTCCAAGTTGACACCCGTATACTTCAACATAGCATCCCAAGAAAGACCTGGAGAAGTGAAATAGTGAGCAGGATCCAATTTATATGTATCTAAACTCATATTTCTAAAATTTTCAAAAATATCGCACAACAGTAGAACATCAGATTTTAGGTATATGTCAGAATATTCACCCAAATCTTGACAATTGAATGTGTTCCATACCTGCTTTACTCTATCATAATCCTCATCAGAAACATGTTTTTCATTTAATTTATCATAAAAGTCCACCTTTGATGGTATACTAGAATAATTTAATTTATCTAAAGAATCGATAAAACTGTACGGAAAAACACCTTTCTGCCTCATAAGTTTGAATTTATCCTGTTCCGGAAAATATTTTCTTGTTTCCACAAAATGTTTTTCATCTAAATTGTCACCTAACTCTTGAAGGGAAGCAGCCATAAATTTAAAACTATCGATGAACCTTAATTTCAAAAACTTATTTTTCGTCACTCCATTGTGATCTACTATTCTCTCCATAATTATATGTTTCGTGAAGGAAACATACTTTTCTTTAGTTTGAGCAATGACATCAACTTTTGTTTTGTTTGTGCATAACTCTTTTATGAACAAATGACAGTCATACCCACTGAGATTATGAAAAATTATGGGTATAAAGTTGGGCAATTTGAAATTGAGGTTACAAATACTATGTGCAGCTCCATTTCTTTTTTCCCCGTTAGATGGCAGTGGTCACGCACCTTAATATCACCATCACCAAATGGTTCTCCACATATACCACATGTGGCGGCAATATTGAAATCATGCTCTTCCTCATCAGTCAATGGACTCATTGGAATGACTTTCTTCAAATATTTGTGATAAATATTGGTGACATCAGCCTCCAAGTTTGACACAAACACTTTAGCTGCATCAGCACCTCTATATAGTACAAATTTAGATATAGAATCATCAAAAGAGCACTTTATGAGGTAAGAAAAAGCATATGGTTCATGAAGATATGTTCGATTTGTATAAGAGTTAGCAGGATTTGGCTCATTAGTATGCACTGGTTTCAGAATAGATTCGAAATCAGCATATACAACGAATGGAACCCTCAACTGTTTCTCGATATTTTCAAATTTCAAAATATTCTCAGGTACCCTTTTACCAAATTTATCAACCCTGAAATTTGTGGATGGTGTCGTTGTCGATATGTGATTACAATCATTCAACTGATGTCGCAATAAAGTTCGTTCATTATCAAAGTACAATAAACAACCATCACAAAAATACTTTTTATGACCACGGGCAGATATTTGTGATGATACTAGTCTCGATAAATCCTTAATCCAACAATAATGACTATTACCAGAATCATCTGTAATAATCAACAGATTAACATGACTATTTAATCTACGTTTAGAATAGTGTAACGGACCCACAACTTCATATTCAATTCTACCATTTTTAAAAACATTTTCCAACCCATAAACATTGATAGAGCAATCGTTCATAACCTCAAACTTAGGAATATCTTTCAACTTAACTGGAAATTCCATACCTGCTACATTCAAGACGGTTGAGAAGTGGGGATATGATGAAATTTCATTAAGTTTCTGACTGGCAGGGTATAAAGCTGAAGTCACAGCCCACGCAAAGCAGCACTGATCTTGATTAAGAACATTCACCACACTTTTCTTCAATTCGATGAACCTTGGCAATTTGATGTATGAAGACCCTCCGAAGGGGCTATACTTGTTGATATTCACCTCCAAGTACAAAATTTTCTCAATGGTCCAACCTGAAAATATAGGTTTTCTCTATAAGTCCATCATCATCAACATTTTGACTAGATCACATACCTGAATCCCGATCTTGAAATTCCGCTGCTTTAACAGTTAAACTATCTGCAAAACTGCTATAAACCACATCCAAATCATTCGATTGATCAATTACTTCATTGGGACTATTAAATGATTTGATGTCTGAAAGATCCTTAGTTTGCAGACTGTACCGCCCAAACACTTCCATGTTCACTTTCATGCATTTATGGATATCCAACACTTCTTCGAGTAGTTTCACTACTTTCTGCTTAATTTCATTGAAGAATGTTGGGTAATCCATGTGGTGGTTTTCACTGTCCACTCGGTAGCTCACAATTCGACACTTGAAAGCTGTATTGACAATTTTCACACCTTCCCCATATTGAACACATGCATTTGTTCTGTGCTGCAACGTCCTCCGATGTACATTCATCTGATCGCTTGCAATAGTCAAATTGCAGCAAACGCATGTTTGCAGTGTTGGAAGTGCTGGGGGTGTCAACCGTTGCCTCTTCGATGTTGGAGGTCCATCACCATTTGCGGGTGTGCAGGAATCCCGCTGATGACGACGTAGGTTGTCACTACGAGTGAAATTTTTTTACAATCAACGCACGAATACATCTTGTATATAGAAATATATACCGTACGATAAGGAGAATTTGAAATGAGTGAAACGTTCACACCACACTCCTTATAAAAGCCCAACTCCTCCCCCACCATAACCCAAATGAGAGCTACAAGGTCAACATTCAATGCCACAGAGCAAGCTCAAGGTAGTCGAAGTGACGAACGTCAATGTCAAACCCCACACTCAAGGTCAAACACCGCAACGCCTAATCCCACTGTATATTCTGTACACGTCACGATTTCATTCAAGGTCAACATTCAATGCCATGGAGCAAGCTCAAGGTAGTCGAAGTGTCGAACGTCAAGGTCAAACCCCACACTCAAGGTCAAACACCGCATTCAATCTCATACTATGTGTACGACGTTCAAGGTTAGGTGACGTCATACGATATTCTGAACTTATATAGGAATTACCAACAAGGGAGTGGACAACGCCGAACGCCCACTGTTCAAGGTTATATTCTGTACACGTCACGATTTCATTCAAGGTCAACATTCAATGCCATGGAGCAAGCTCAAGGTAGTCGAAGTGTCGAACGTCAAGGTCAAACCCCACACTCAAGGTCAAACACCGCATTCAAGCTCATACTACGTGTACGACGTTCAAGGTTAGGTGACGTCATTCAAGGTCGTGTGACGTCTCAAGGTCAAAAGGGGTGGGGGGAGGCGTTCAGTCGGCATTAGCACCCTAC